>NC_091663.1:11452500-12077500 GCF_042453785.1 Malus domestica
CGGTTATTGTATATCAATGAACTTTTGTCGACACAAGAAAGAACCAAGTCAAGAGGATACGGGTCAACTCCTTGCGCCAAAGATTTTGCCATTTCCGAAAAAACTAAATTTCTCATGTCCTGTAGTGTTTACTCGTTTCAGATTCCACATTGACGTATTGCCTCTCTCCCAAAAAAAGTACAAAGAAGAAATGTATTATTCAAACAAAACAAAAGATAAATGTCTACATGCTACAACATGAACATTGCATATATGCTGATAAGTGCACGCACATCGCGTACGCACAGCCCCCAAATCTATCCTAATGCAAAAAAATTGAACTGCATTTGATGAAATTCTTGAAATCAGGACCTAAGAAGTCCCATTTTTCAATCTGATGGAGGAGCGAAGTTTGTTTGCTCACTGTAACCCCCCATGTAAATAATGTTAGGTCCACCCCTAAGGACTTTGCGCCAGCACCCAGCGTATTTATCCACTCAAGTGAACAGTGGAGTGAACAGTAATAGGCTAAGGCATCCCCACCCCTAAAAAAATGCACTGGCACCCAGCGCATTTATTTGGTGTGTTTTTTTTTTAAGTTTATTTCGGATAAGATTTTTAACCAATTTCGGATAAAATTTCAAATAAACTTAAAAAAAATACACTAAAATAAAATTACATACTCATCAAATAAACTTAAAAAAAAAACACACTAAAACAAAATTACATAAACTCATCAAATAAACTAAAAAAAAAACACACTAAAATGAAATTACATAAACTCATCAAATACACTTTATTCTTCAACCACAAACTTTATTCTTCAAATACACGATGAAGATGGATGTAGGGATTTATGGTTTATATGGACAAAAAAATTAAGGATGAGCTTTTTGGTATTTTTTTTCACACAAAAAGTATATAAAAGCTTTGGTAGAAGGTGTAGAAAATATTGAAATGTGGTGTAAGGTGGAAGATGAGGGTTAGGTATTTATAGAAAAAAAAAAAAACTTTTTTAAAATTTTACTGTATTTTTAAAAAAAAAAATCTGTATTTTTTTATATTTTTTAATTAATTTTAATGTAGTTAATTAATCTGGACCGTTGGATTTGAAAAAATATTCAAATCCAAGAGCCCAGGATCGGCCACGTGGCCAACACCAGCAAATAGCCCAGCTTCTTGGTCAGCCTGTTTTGTGCTGGCCCAGAGACCAGCATGGGCTGGGTGCCAGGTTGTTGCACGGGCTGGAGGACTTGGACAGGGTGCTGGGCTGTTATTTGGACAGGGTGCTGGGCAAAGTCCACTCCGGTGGACTTGCTCTTAGCGCTGCGGACCAGCCTGGCGGAATCTCCTAGAAGAAAGTCCTTCGAGCTGGATTCCTGCAGCCATTTCCTGCAACCAACATCCCCTGCCCCCCTTTCAAACTCTTTTCAGTATAAATTTTCAATCAGGTAAAGATTTTCTTGGATTCTTTCCGGTTTGCTTTTACCTTGAAATCCCACTGTAGGTCTTCTTGTATGGGACTGAATTGAACTTATTCCCAAACTGGGTTTGCTCTGCCTTAAAGTTTTTTCATCTTGTGATTTAACCATAAAATTTGCAGCCTTTAGAATATTGGGTAGTTCTGTTTTGGTAAAATATCTGATGGGTTGCCCTTGATTCTATCTGGGTTTGCTTGATTTTTTCAGATGAAGTGTTGGGTCTGCTAATTGGTTCCAGGAGTAAGGTGGCACTGACAAGCTTTTGATTGGTGATTAAAGGTTGGAGCTTTACTCCAATCAGGTAAGTCTCTTCTTTGAAATGCAATTTCCGGCATATTGATATCTGGTGAGGTTGATTAATCTTATGGATTTTCCCCGTTTAATCGTGTTAGGATATAATTCCCAGCAGGATGATTCTTCTTTCGTTTGTACAATTCATAAAAGAACAATATATGACCTAGATATTGAAATAATTAAAACAAGAGTATAAGATTGAGCTTTCAATTTATAAAAATGGATGCCGATGAGTGCTATGTATGGGCAGAACTAGAAAAGGAAATGCCATTATGCATACCCTTGAAAAAGGCAAATCAAAGTGGTTACATTCTTAGAGAATAGCACTTATTCCTGAGGATATATAGGTTAGCTTTAGTTCAAAGAATTCTATTTTCAGCGGTTGTGCGTGCATGTGTGTGTTTGTTCTGAATTCATTTGGGCTCAAAGATGACCTTCCGGTTGTAAATTGTGTTAGATGTTAGGCCTTGTGGTTGTAGGAATTTAGGAACTTTAGTATTTAGTTTGCTCCAAGAATTCTAGAGTTCATAGTCGATACCTTGTTGGTTATGAGCTTACTGTTTCCATAATTACACTAAAAGATGATTTAATAGGAGGATTTGGGTAATATTTCAGAGCAATAGCTCCATAGGTTTGGTTTTGCTTTCTTAATGTTGAGGCTTTCATTGTTGGTAATGAATATTATAATAAAATATAAAGGGGAAAATAGCAGGATATACAATGTGATGCAGTTAGCTAGAAGATTGCATATGGAAGTTTTGTGTAGATTTTCTTGTAGTGTATTACTTATTGATATTGTTTGGTTTGGTGTACTTGTGTGTTTGTTTGAGTAATGTGTGTGAGTGTATGTGCTTTTTCACGATCCCTGTATAACTCTACAAACTTACCATCATTTTTTCTGTATCCTTCATTCTTTCTATTGCGATCTGCTCCTGTTAGCTCTATGGCAACCACTGATCCAATGTCTAATCTAGTTTCTTCTATATCTATTATATAAAGAATTGATTTACTGTATCTCAAAAAAAGAACAAAAAGTAAATACTTTATTGAACTAAAGGCACTAATTTCCCTTTCTTAACTGCACAAGAGATTTCTAATTGAACTGAAGTTTCCTCAAGGCTGTAACTAGGCCTTTTTGTACTTATTTTTTAATGAATATGTGTTGTTATTCGTTAAAGTGTACATTTGAGGCAATGCCTACTGCGCATCAAATAATTTTTGTCTAAAACATCACAGATAAATACTTTTACCTGGGCAATGTAAGAAGCTTGTGACAGATTTGCTTGACACTTTTTAGCTGAGTAAGGGAAAAACGTTTTGATCATCAGCTTTAACAATGATTTGTTTTTGAAATTTTGTATGTAACATTTATAGTTAGGGCTAGCTCATGAAGGTGGCCTCTATCCTCCTTCAGTCCTTCATTTGAGAAAGAGACATTTTATTGCAAATAAATGGAAAGGAGACCACTACAAAAACAGAAAAACCAAAATGAAGAAAACCAACTAAGAGGCTCTCCCACAACAAAACTAAAGAGATAACGGCTTGCCAGTCAAGCCAAATAACTGAAAGAGACATGCACCTTCAGTCCTGTAGACAAAAATTATGAAGTTTAACCACCTCTTAAATAGTTGGGCCACATCAGACACTTCATTGCTGGAACCTTATTCCAATTCATTCAATTTTTCTCTGTATGATTTTCTGAGTTTTCATTGACTGTACAGTTGCACGAGTTGTCTTTTCAAAATTTGCGCCTTCTGGACCTGTCCTGGTGATTTCATTTATTGAATTTTTTATGTAACGAGACTGAAGTTTTGCTCTTCCTCACTATTTCAGAAGCAGTGTCAGTGATGAGTGAAGTCCATCACTGCATCCTTGGAAGACTCTTAGAGGGTGAGAAATAGTTGGTCTATACATTAAAGTGTTGATTTGGGTTAGGTATGGTGATGAGAAACTTTACTGAAAAGGGATTGTACTGTTCTTTTCTTTCGTTTTTCACAAAGAAACTTTTAACATGCAGTTGCTTCACTTTTCTTTTTATATGGCATTTTCTTGGATGGGATCTCATAGTGATCTTGGGGTTCTTTCTTAAGTTCGAATTTGTTTTTAAATTTGTTTCTTTCATAAATTAAGATATATGGTCAAAGAAATTTTCACAAGTTTGAAATTGTATTGCTATGGCCAGCGGCCTATTTCCAAGTTTTAGAGATCAACCTAGAAATTTCCTCCAGAAGTTCCTCTGGGGGCATAATTCCCCTCTGTCCCTGGTTTCTTTAGCCAAGTAAACCATAGGTATAATCACCAAAGTTTGTTTAAAATTTTCCCTAATTCTGTTTTCATCCTCGTTTTACTATTCTGATGAGATACATTGAACCATTGGGTTTTTCCTTTAAATCATTTATCCCATTTCCTGAAACTACCCTATCCATCCATAAATCTTTCTGCAACATCATCAGTGTGGCAATCATTAATGGTGCTTACTTTGAAAAGGTCCGGCATCAATCAAACTGCCATTTCAATGTGGTTGGGGAGTGTATATATAAATCATATACATATCCATGATTCATGTTTCATGCTATTCAAATGATGCAGATATGTGACTTGTATTTGTTTACTTTAGGCATATCCACTTCTAAATGTAAGATGATGCACATATTATTGTTTATAATTGTAGTTTAGAACATATCTTAGATTTATGTAAAAAAGTTGACCGCTAAATTGTAGATAAGGTATTTGAATTATACCTGAAGTTGCATTCTTGTCCCCGAACTTGCATAAAAGTTGCTATGGTGCTCAACCTAATCCCGAGTTGCAACATTTGGTCCTTTCCGTTAGTTTTTCTGTCCTAAACCATTAGACTGCTTGACCCAAAACTAATAATCTATAATTAAATAAAACGAAAACAACGAACATGATTGAACAAGGGTGTGTAAGATGAAAAAAGGGTGTGTTTTTGATACAACGATATTCTACTCTAAGTGGGAGGGATATTATACTGTAAGGGAAGGAGGATTGGGATAGGCCACACAATGTACACCAACCACAAGTGGATTAAGATCATCTCTCTCTCTCTAAGTGGGAGGGATATTATACTGGAAGGGAAGGAGGATTGGGATAGGCCACACAATGTACACCAACCACAAGTCTCTCTCCAGCGGTTGCGGAACATGAGTCGTTCTTGACATTACAGAGGGTTATCATGTGGTTTGGCAGATTAGTAATAATAAAGATGGACCGCGCTCCCCAAAGCTCCAATTCTTCCTCCCCAATCCCCACACAATCTGCATGCAATCCTTCCCACACCTACCTGCCCCCTTTCATTTTGTTTTTAACTTTTGTTATTATTTTATGATATTCATTTTTCCTATTATTTTTATTTATTTTTATAAATTGTAAGTTGAAATTCCTAATTTACCCCAATATTTAAAAGAAATAAATGGAGTTTTTAGTAAGGACTAAAGGTGCAACTCGGGGTCCTATTCGAGGACATGAACTACTATTATTCGAGTTCAAGGGCGAAAATGCAACTCGGGTATAACTCAGGTCCATTGCTACAATTAAGACAAAAAATTTAGCATACAATTATAGAAGGTGTGGAAGTGAAAATTGATCACGTCCTAAAGTTTGTTATAATTGAGAATTAAAAAATTGCCTTTGATGTTTCAACCCTAAATCAGTGCATCAACTTAATATATTTTTGTGTATTGATTAGTTAAGTTGCAAAAATAGGAGAGGAGTATAATATTACCCTAAATTTGGTTTTCAGCTTCTTATTCTTTTGCCTTCCGATGAGTTGGAACTGGAAAAGAAGTTGTACATGACCATGGTAAATGATGCGGTTAAAATATGTTTGTTGTGTTATAATGTATAAGATATCCATAAGTTTCAGTTTGGTGTGGTTCCATTTAAAGTGAAATAATTATATAAAGCTGATAGGATTTTGACTGTGCAATTTAGGATTTCTAGTTTTCTTTGCAACTAATCAGATTAGATTTCTTTAGTATCAGAAAGTGAAAATTGAATAATATACATGGGTCCCTTAGCCATTCTGTTGTTTGTCCTGGACTTTAACATGTTGCAGTAAATGGTAGAATTTTCTGGCTTTCTTCTTGGTCTGCAATTAGACTCCTATGTTTGCATGTTCATGCCCTGCTAGCGTATCTGTGAGTCTCATGGAAGTATACCACTTTCTTTCAGGTCATTAGTTATATAATCTTCATCTGTTGATGATCTTGTGCCTGCTAGTTCCCGTTCCAACATGAACAACTCATTTGGTGATGATTATGTAAGTCTTCGGAACATTAGTGATTTTATTGTCTACACAAACAAAATAGGGCAACCTTAACACTTTGTGTGCAGGATGAAGCAACTGTTGCAGGATTTGAAGTTTTAAGATCACCCGATGCAAGTTACAACAATGTGTACCCAGGGAATGAAGACGAGGCCCAGGATCCACCTCTTGTCCCTCCACAGCTGCAACAGACGTTACTTAGTTACCCAGCAAGTGCAGACACTACGGGAACTATTCCCTTACCGCAAAACGTGACACTCAACCATCTTTACATTGAGAACCGGGAGACCCCACGATCTGTGGTCGCACTTGGGTTCACTCATCGCATTCGTTCAAAATTTGTTACAGTTGTGCTATACAAACCAGTTCAAAGAAGGGGCACTACCAGCAGTTAGGAATCGAACATTAGGAGGATAGACCTAAATTAGCGGTGAAAGATACTTATTTCCTCACAGAAACTTATGAACTTAGGTTTGATTTCTGCCTGAGTTCTTTGTAGACTTGATATATTCTTCAGGGTAGACTTGGTATACTGTGGAGTTGGCTGGTTAGGTTATGATCCCATGTGAGAATTGTTTATTTGAAATGATTGGGATCATTTGATTGCATTTGTGAATATAAAATGCCTGCTTTATACAGATAAGGAAGCCTTCTCCAATGCACATCATGTGGTTGAATGATGTATGCAACACTTGCAGAAACATGCATTCAATTATTCGTAATATATATGTATTTGACCTAAAACTAGAAGCTTATCTCCCAAGCATATAATTCATTTGTTTTATTTTGTGCTCCAATTATTTTGGTAATGTGAGTGGTCAACTCCTACTGTCACTACTTATCCTTGCCAAATGGGGGAAGTAAGAGGATTATTGTAATACATTATGGATGGGTTTTTAGATAATATTCTAAACTACTAAAAGCTACGGGATGAGATTCAAATTTGGGTGTGTGCAATTGTTTTGCACTCCGTCCTACCCTGTGTATGAGTGCTCTTATGTAGTGTATATTCTGTATTTTTATTAGATATGAATGTTTTGAGATGCATTTGGAAAACTAATGAAAAAGGCTTGAAAACTTCGAGTTTTAACGATAAGAACAAAATAAAGATAAAAGTGAATAGTATCAGGTTTGACTTTTTAGTGTTAAAATGTGGTTTTTGGTTAAAGTAAACAGTATCATGAGCTTTTCGTTAAAACTCCTCTTTTTTTTCTTCAAAACAAACAATATTATCTACATTAAAGAGGAAGAGGTAGATTTGGCCTCACAATGAGGATTAAATTTGCCGTTAGTGAGAATTAAATCTAAGATCTTTCACTTACAAGCGAAAGTAAACCATTTCTCGATTTATCGTGTCATCAGGGTTTAGAAATGCACAAACTGGTTGGTCATTCAAACTATCCAAATAAAATCAATTTATGCGGTTTGGTTGGTTTTGGTTTTGACAATAACAGTGTTATATTGGACCGAATTGAACCAAACCGCATGTACTATTAAGTTTAGGATGGTGATTTCACTCTCTGATTTCCTTCACTCTTCTCCCCATTGATTTACCTTCCAAAAAAATTAGATCCGATGGTAAACGGAATACTATTCAAGTTTGGACTGAATTGAACCAAACTGTATATACTATTTAAACTAGATAAGGATCGATAACAACGATAAGTTAGAATTGTTGATCTGAATACCAACCGGATTCGATAATTTGATTAAGGGTGGTGCTATATACACAAAATTCATGCATCAAACGACTTTGCACATTCCATACGATATAATTTTTTATACAATTATTTAACTTAAATTAAAATACAAATTTGTTTGGTGCCACATCTGTGTAGCAAAAAATAATCACAAAGCGACACGTAGATTTTTGGGTGAAGATGACAAATTTACCCTCGAGGCATACCGGGTCTCCTATACGCGAGCAGTAGAAAATCATCCATCAACCAAATCGGGAGTACCCAAAATAGGTAACAAGTTCAAATTTGTCTCATCCATCCTCATTCCATAACCTCCAAAAACCTCCCAAAACATTTCTTTTATCATGATAATTAGCCAATTAATATATTTATACCTAATTAATATATTAATTGCTAATTGAATCACCAAATAACACCCCAAAACACACTTAAAGGCCGGCCACACCCCATTTCCTATATATATGACCCTATTTCTTCTAAAAAGCTACGTCTAATACTCTTGCAAAACTCCCAAAAAAAACTCTCCAAATACTTTTCTCTCTAAATTCTAACTTTGGCATCGGAGATTCTTTGGCCAAAGCCCCCCCATTCATCGTGGGTGCGTGAGGCTCTTGGCCTTGACCTAAGGTGTTAATTGTTTTGTAAGTGCAATTTTGTCCAAGAAGAAGAAGGCGGAAACTTGCATCCACAACATCATTTGGTGAATAAATTTATTTAGTGTGTCTAACATTATACAAAATATAATAAAGGCTAAACCTTTATATAATTCCCTGTTACTTATATTCAAATCCTAAACTATTATCCACCACTATGAATACCACTAGAACTCGATAATTCAATTTGTCGATACACAAAAATTGGGTTGACTTTAGTACAATGCATAGTGTCATGTAGTGACCTTCGCAAAGGTGCTTTAGTCACATAGCTAGTGAAGATAATAGAGATGTAGACAAAGGGTAGTGAAGATAATATATGAAAGGCTAAACCTAGATCCGCTTTTCATGTCATATGTTTGAAGATATATAGATAGAAATGGCATTATGTGTTTCGTAGTTTTATTCAAGAAATACATATCAATTCGGATGAAGTGGAATTAACAATTGGATTTATCTAGATCGAAGACCAACCAAGGCATTCTTATCGTTCACTTGTAGGATCTGACCAATACATGCATGGAGTACTTATCATAGAGAGTTCCTTCCACAATACTAAAAGCTCTTATAATATGGCATGGCCAGCAAACACAATTGCTTTTCGCATCTCTTAAACAAACAATAAAGGCCATAGTGTTTGTTTCCTTTGGCCTGTCATCTGGGAATTATAAGGAGTTTCGTGGGCCAAAGTGTTCAACAATACACAATTTGATAATGGTTAGGTTATATAACGAGTAAGGCAACTTAATAAAAGATATTACTTATGTGATGAATTGTAATGGATGTCAAAGGTCATCCATCTCGTTAGCGAGAGATTTTTCAATGTAATCATCACACGAGGTGATACACCACGTGTCCCTATATAAATGGTGGGTTATGTGTGTTAAAAGGTTAATAACTTAAAAATTAAAAAATTCCACCACTTGCATAAAAACACATGATGTACCATCCATATTCCCGTTACAACTAAAAATTTCTCCTCGTTAGCCCTTGACTGACTTGCAAATTGCAGTACATGTATGTTTTTTTTTACTTAAAAGGATCTACATTTTGGCAACCTTAAACTTGCAAGTTGCAATAAATTACTATAAATTAACATGTCATGTGTCATTTGTTATTGATGTATATACACACATGCGCTATATAAACATTTATGTTTTTACTTTGTTTAACATATTATTTTGTCAAATTATAAGGCTTGCACAAGTATTAAACTATATACAAATCAATTAGTCAGATAACTACAAAAAATAACATTGATTTCATTTACATTGGTGACACAGAATTAGGCAAGGCATTATCAGAGGCTAATAACTAGCATGCACGCGATTATATGTACGCCTTATTGGATTAACAGTTTAGCAATATATTTTAACACAATATTTGGCATGAAAATATTTTGCCCCTGTACGCAAGGGAAAATCTTGAAATGTCATATGAGTTTAAACATTTTTTTAGTTTATCGTATGAACTAAAATTTAGAGTGATTTGTCATGTCAAATTTTTGAAATCATTTTATGATCTCATCCTAACTTCATTAAATTTTCCACCAAAATAAGTCATGTGGCTTGCACATAATTGTTTTCAAGGTTATTTTGAACATTTCAACTTTCCACTACCCTTTAAGGTTTTTTCGTGTTAAATTCACCCTTTTGGGCTTGTGCCTTTTGTTCATGTCTCATGATGGCATCGGTGCGATTTATCATGATGTAACTGGTAGCTTTGTGCGCCAAGTACCTATTGTACCGGACAGTATTTGTTTCCTTTGCAATTTATTTGAGGAGTCGACACTACCTGTATGCAAAGAGTGTCCCCTTAACTGTTTTGTTGGCAATTTTGTGCGAAATGTCTCTTATGTGGCGGATTATGAAGTGATTGAATTTCTAGTTGTCGGGATTAAAGTTCTTTTAATTGTAAAAGATTTGCCGATATGGTGCCAATTAGATTGGCCAAACCTTAAGATTTGACTACAGTACTTACATGTATTGGTACAATCACTAATTTGATGGTCAAATCATAAGCATTGTAGCGAATCTGAGATTAGCCTACACACCTTGGGTGAGGGAAGCACTCCCTAAATAAAACGTCTAAATGATTCTTTTATTTAACAGCTAATGGTGACCAGGAACCATCGATCCTTCGAGGCGTCGACTCAAGTCGGGTTGAAAACACATAATGAGTTTATCATGGATGATAATACGAATAAAACTTGTACCAATTCGTATGCCATCTTCTTTATATAGATTGACATTCACATAGAAGCAGTTCTTTCTGATTATTCGAGTTTTCCACTTGGACCAATTGGTGCATGTTGATCCTTCCCTTTGTTGGCTAAACATGGGAAGGTGAGGTGTTTGGTGGAGTTGGAGCAGAGGCAACCCGCCTACCACGCTCAGACCTACTGTTCTCTGCGAACTTTAAACTCTGTTGGTGCAACCCCTTCTGCTTCTCCGCCTCACTCCACTCAGCTGCATAGTAAAACTCTTCTGTCGATTTCTCGACATCTTTGGAAGCTGGAAGGAACATGCTTCCCCACTGTGGGAAGTGCACCAAAGTCACAGGAAGAGTGCAGCACACAATCATTACCCCCATCCAAGACAATCCTGAGGCAGTTGAGAACGCTGAGGTTGAAAAGAACACTAGTTGGGTCAACCCAGACCCGAAGTTCCCACCTGCTCCGGTGAGGCCCGAGATAATGTCGAGGGAACGTCGGGAGATGAAGGGGTTGATGCCAAAGGTAGCTCCACATCAGCCTGGGCTCCTATAGAGAAGAGTGTTGGAGAACAATTTAGAAACAGAAATAACAGAAATACAGAACTTGAAATATTTATACTTTATTACTCAAAAATACTTGCAATACAGAATGATACACAACGACTACAAAAAATTAAATATGAGAATATCAAAAGTACTAACTTGATTACAGAAGGTAGAGGCTAGCGTAAAAGCTATGTCCTTCGAACAGTAATTCCATCCCACTCTTGTGCTTGTGGTTCTACAACGTCTGCTCGACCAGGATACAACTACATAATCCTACAACCCGCACTGGATTATAGAATTCTAGAGAATTGCTTTGTGTGTTTACTCTCTCTGGAAAGTTTGTACGGAAGAAAAGGAAGAAGAAAGGATGATTGATGATGAACTGAGGACTCCAGTTATACAGGCTCTTTCATACCTCTTCAAATACCTTTTGGATGTATCTGAAGCTTTACAACTCTTTACAAAAGGTTGTATCTTTAATCAAAACGTTTTTAATTAATTTAATTAAAAACTTAATTCGAAATTAAAACTAATTGATCAGATTAATTAATATTAATATTATTAATATTATTAATATTATGGTATAATCATCAAGCTCAATCCACAGAAATGGTGGCCCAAGCCTCAATTCCCATTCCAAGTGATCCAACACATAACTAATATTGTAGAAGACAAAAAATATATAAAGGTACTTTGGAATCTTGTTTTCACCAATGTGGGACAAGAGTCTCAAAACTTCCAACAATACCCCACATGGCAAAGACTGCAAGGGGCAGTGAATTGGCTCGGCCGAGCCATATACAGAAGACTCCTCCTAGGGTTTGGAGAATCCAGAGAGTCCACAACCTGCCTCTCATGCCAAAGTACCTGCCTGCTAGATCAGAAGCCCACCCACCAAAGGGACGCGCCGCAAAGTTGGCCATGCCGAATGATGCAGCAATGATGCCGGCTAAGTGAAGTTTTAGATCAAATCTGTTGATTCGATTAGACAAAATTAAACATAATTGGTACGGTCCAAGAAAGAAATTAATGCAACTGTATGCTAGCTGACATATATGGGTTTATCTTTATTAGAAAGATGATACAAATATGTGATAAGTGTAACATTATTCATATATACATGCATGATTAGAGAACGTTACCTAATATATACTTAATTACATTGCTCATCAAAACATATGGTAAAAATAGTTGTAATAAAAAAATAGTAATTAAATAAACAAAAAGTAACCTGTCATAGAAGTATTCAGCAATGACATTATCAATGGACAACTCAACACCCATGGAGTAGCCAAAGAGAAGGACAAAAATCCACGTTCTGTAGTTTGTGATAGCATGCCACAGCACCTGAACAGTAGTAATCAAATTGATCAATTAGACATCAATAAAATTAATTAGCAACTTATACAAAATTCTTAGGTCTTTGAAAGTGATTGAATTAATAAAAAAAAATATTTGTTTAAAAAAAAACGGACCTTGGAGAATTGATCTTTGGCAACTTCACCCTTCTTCTGCAAGGCACCAAGATTCCCATCAGGCAAGTCTTGGCCAAGTGTCAACACCATGATTCCAGTAATGACATGAAGCCACCCAGGAATGAAGAATGCAATTCTCCAGGCAGTAAAAGGAGTTGCTCCACATCTGCCGATGATGTCGAACACCAATGGCATCAAGAGCTGGGTGGCCCCACAGCCCATATTACCCCACCCAGCCGCAGTCCCATTCACCAGCCCAATAATCTTACCATTGAACATTGTGCTCATCCAGTATGGCACGACACAAAAAACCAATCATAAACCTAACTTGTAAGTAACCCCCAGCGTCAGACACATACGACATGCAAAACACAGTGGGTGCGCTGAGCATTATGAGAAACGCACAGCCGTAGCGTGGCCCTAGCAAATCACACACCGCACCCATCACAAGCCTTGAGAATATGCTGCCGGAGACGGAGGCAACCCCCGCATTTCCGATGTCTTGCTTGGTCATGTTGAGATTGTCTCGGATGATAGGGACGAGAGGAGCAGCTGCAAATGTTGAGATAAAGCAAGTGAAGAAGGAGATCCAAGACAAGTGGAAGGTTCTCATGTGAGGGTTGGCCAATGAGGAGAGTTTGAAAACTTTGGCCTTGTGCTCCGAATCGACTGGCAAGTCGAATTTGGCAGTCGTGTCTGTTGGGACAATTGGTGATGCTACTGAGAATGCAAAGGTTTTCTCTCTGCCGGTCACTCCATGCATGGAACTTCCGGGTTCACCTTCGGTATCTGTCATTTCGGGTTCCGGATTTTGGGGTTTGGATTTAGAGTTTTGAAACTCGGAACGGTTTTTGAAACATGTTAGAATTAGGAATATAACCCTGTTTTACTAAAAGTGAATCAAGAAGAAAATGAATGATTTCTTCCAACACAGATGAATGCAGTAAGAATGTTCACACCAGAACTAACAATGCTTTTCTCATTCATACTCTGCACACAAGACATGTGCAAAGATATATCCGTAGAGAAGAGAGTTCACAATTCAATCTCAACCCTTCATGTAATCTATCCTATAAGATAGATACAAGTGGCAATAGACACTACTAAAAACTAAGATTACATCTCAGCTGTCCAATTGGTCTATAATCCAATGGTTCACATTTAAACTTAGAAACATTAAGAAAAACACAGCACACACACTCATATTCCAACACTCCCTTCTAAGTGTTGTGCTGAAATTACTCCAAGCTTCTGTCTCAGAAATTCAAATCGATCTCTGGCCAAAGCCTTAGTGAAAATGTCTGCAACCTGTTCCTCTGTCTTGCAGTACAATAAGTCAATTTCTCCATCTTGTAGTGCATCACGAATAAAATGAAACCTCCTGTTTATATGTCTTGTCTTATGATGATGCACAGGATTTTTGGTTATGGCAATAGCGGATGTATTGTCACATAAGATTGTAGTTGGCTCAACCTGTTCTTCACCAAAATCCGAGAGAACAAACCGCAACCAAATTGCTTGTGCTGTGGCCTCTGCTGCACTAACATATTCAGCTTCTGCAGTAGATAATGCAACACTACTCTGCTTAACTGATGCCCACGAAAACACTCCTGAACCAAGATTAAATGCATACCCAGATGTACTCTTCATGTCATTCTCACTACCTGACCAATCACTGTCACAGTAGCCAATAAGCATTGCTTCATTTCCCTTCTCATATGCAATACCATAATCAAGTGTGCCTTGAATGTATCTCAGCACTCTCTTAGCTGTTCCCATATGTTTTCGAGTAGGACCATGCATGAATCTTGCTAACAAACTTGCTGCAAACATGATATCTGGCCTTGTTGCAGTCAAGTATAATAAGCTTCCAACTATCTGCCTGTATAGACTCTCATCAGCTTGTTCACTACCATCCATTTTAGACAGTTTATCATTCACAGCCAGAGGAGTAGCAACAGATTTACAATCTTTGAAACTAAACTTGTCTAATAGTGTCTTTGCATATTTCTTCTGATGCAAGAAAATGCAATTATCAGTTTGTATCACACCAAGACCTAAGAAATGATGCAACAATCCAAGATCAGTCATTTCATATTGTCTCATCATTGCAGTTTTGAACTCCATCAACAATTCTTTAGAATTCCCAGTGTAGATTATATCATCCACATATAGTGAAACAATAAGTATTTCACCTTTAGTAATCTTCACATATAAGGTTGCCTCACTAGGACTCCTTTGAAAACCTGCCTTAGTGAAATAGGAATTAATTTCTTCATACCAAGCTCTTGGAGCTTGTTTAAGACCATAAAGTGCCTTCTTGAGTCTGTACACCCCATCTTCCTTGTTTTTAATCACAAACCCAAGGGGTTGATCAACATAAACCTCTTCCTGCAATACTCCATTTAAAAATGCTGACTTCACATCTAACTGATAAAGTTTCCACCCTTTCTGTGCAACCAAAGCAACCAAAGTCCTTATTGTATCAAGCCTAGCAACCAGTGCAAAGGTCTCATTGAAGTCTATACCAGGCTTTTGAGAGTAACCCTTTGCAACAAGTCTTGCTTTGTTTTTCTGAACCGAGCCATCAAGATTCAGCTTAAGTTTATAAACCCATTTGACACCAATTACTGGTTTATCAGATGGTCTATCAACTAGCTCCCAGGTATTATTCTTTTCTATCATTGCAATTTCACTCTCCATTGCTTTCTGCCATGCTTCATCCTTGACAGCTTCTTCAAATGTTTCAGGTTCAAGTATACACAGATTACATCTTTCATACACTTCTGCAATACTTTTATATTTCAGAGGTGTGTGATCAACATCATGTGGACCTGAATCATATCTAACATGTATTTCTTCACTCTCTTCTGGTATTTCAACATCATTTTCAGAGATCTCAGCTTGACTCAACCTTGTTTCTTCAGTCTCATTTCCTTTCTCAGTGAGATGGTCAGTAAATGGTATTGTAAAACTGCATTCCTTTTGTGCATTCCAGTCCCAACAAGCTTCCTCATTGAACACCACATCTCTAGAAATAATGACTTTTCCAGAGTCAATATTGTAAAGCTTGTAGCCTTTCTCACAACTGCCATATCCCAGAAACACACATTTTGTACTAGTCAAATCAAGCTTTTGTGTCTGCTGCTCTGGAATATGTGCATAGCACAGAGAACCAAACACTTTTAGATGTTTGATTCCTGGCTTTCTTCCACTATAAGCCTCAAATGGAGTTTTCTTGTCTAATGCCTTAGTTGGACACCTATTTAGAACATACACTGCAGTGTTGACTGCCTCAGCCCAAAACTCCAGTGGTATATTCTTTTCAAACATCATACATCTAGCCATCTCCACAATAGTTCTGTTCTTCCTTTCAGCTACTCCATTCTGCTGTGGTGAGT
Source organism: Malus domestica (assembly GCF_042453785.1). Classification (NCBI taxonomy): domain Eukaryota; kingdom Viridiplantae; phylum Streptophyta; class Magnoliopsida; order Rosales; family Rosaceae; genus Malus; species Malus domestica. The sequence continues at coordinate 11,468,532 of NC_091663.1, forward strand.
ATGCCACATTGAGTTGCCTTTTCATTCCCACTTCTTCACAGAATCTATTAAACTCAATAGATGTGTATTCACCCCCTCGATCACTTCTCATCTTTTTCAACTTATATCCACTTTGCAATTCAACAGTGGCCTTGAACTTCTTAAACACATTGAATACATCTGATTTGTATCTCAAAAAATAGACCCAACACATCCGAGTACAATCATCTATGAAGGTGAGAAAATACCTATTTCCAGCTTTGGTAATGGTTTGCATTGGTCCACACACATCTGTGTGTACCAACTCCAATGGAACAGTAGCTCTACTTGTTGTCTCCATTTGAAAAGAGTCTCTGCAATGTTTCCCAAGAGTGCACCCCTCACACACATTATTAATGGTCTTGATTTCTGGCAATCCAAGTACCATTTCTTTCTCCTGTAGTAGCTTCAGACTGTTGACATTCAGATGCCCCATTCTTCTATGCCAGATCAGTGTTGACTCATTTACACTTGTTTTTAATGCAAGATGCAAATCTGTTTGGAATTTCAAAGGAAAACTTCGGTTTCCTCTCATTGGCACCTTAGCAACCAAATTTGAAAGAGAACAATCATCATAAATTTCTACTTTGTTATCACCAAAAATAAGGAAATACCCGTGCTCCATCATCTGCCCTACACTTAGTAGATTCTCTTTAAGACCTGAGACAAGCATTACTTCATGTATATATCTCCTTCCCATCTTTGTATCCACTACCAAACTTCCTTTTCCTATAACATCAACCAACTGTCCAGTTCCCATTTCTACCTTGGCAGTTATGCTTCTGTCAATGTCAATCAGTACATCTTCTCTACCAGTCATGTGGTTACTACAACCACTATCCACATACCATACATCTTCAATAGTCTTCTTGTCAACCTCATTACTTACATAGAACATAGTAGTTGTAGAAGGAACCTGAGCTGCAAAGTTTAGTTGCTGAACACCTTGAGCATTTTTCTTATTATTACAATCCCTTGCAATGTGACCAATTTTTCCACAACAGTGACACTTAGGCTTGCCTTTAAGAAAACACTCTCCATAATTGTACTTATCACAGTGCTTGCAAGGATTTCTTCCCCCTTCTGCAGCTACAATTTGCTTTCCAGATTGGTACACAGGCTTTTGATTCCAATTTTTGTATTTTGGCTTCCAATTCTTTTGGTATCGATTGCCTTGATTTCCAGAAGAATTGACAGGTTTGGGATTCACACTTAGACTCGCAAATGCTCTCTCAGTCTTGTTCTCATTATGTCTCTCCAACCTCTGTGCAAAACTTTTCAATGAGGCAACTACCTCTTGAACCTCAATCACATCTATATCCCTTGAATGTTCAATCACAGAGCATATAGAATCATACGCAGAAGGTAAGCTAATTAATAATTTTTGCACAATCCTCTCTCTAGATAACTCTTCTCCATAACTTCTCATTTGATTTATCAGATCGAATAATTTTGTAAGATAAACAGAAATTGATTCATCATCTCTCATTCTGGTATACTCAAATTCTCTACGAAGACCTTGTAGTTGAAGGAATATTTTGTGAAAACATGTTCATTTAAGCAACATCAATAAGCATGCAATTAACAATTAAAGGCGGAATCATGCTAGCATGCACTTAAAAACAAAACATCAACCATGAAATTCAAAGCCTAGTAGATTGGTGAACCAAAACTCAACTCAAAACAAAGTGAGTTGAAATTGTACCTTTGTAGATTCCTCTTTGCATAAGCAAAGGCTAATCACCCAAAGAGAGGGCCTTCATTCCTTGCATCTAAAAACTATGGATTTGGATGGAAGAATATGGTTCTCCAAGTTCCCAAAATTGAGAACCTCTAAGTCTCTTCACCAAGGTTAGATTGGAGAAGAGATGAGTGACCTTGGAGTAGTAGGATTGCTAGATGTACCCTCCAAGGTGGCCGGCCTCTTTAGAGAGAAATGGAGAGACATGTTCTCTCCAATTTTCTCCAAAACAAACCCTGATGAATTTTGGCTATAAAGTCATATTTATACCTTTATTCATTTGAGTGGCAAACTTGTAAATAAGTCCAAGTTCACTACCCTAAACATCATGGCCGGCCTTGGGGTATTTTTGGGTTGTTTGGGCCTTTGTGAATCATTATTCATTAAGTTGTCATACAACTTAAGTCAATGGGCTTGACGTTCGAAGCCCATTGGGCCTTGAGGCCCAAAACTTTCCCGAGGTCTTTAACGAACTTATTCGTTTGATTAATTAACATATTAATTAATCCTTGCCATAAATAATTAAACCATTTAATTATTCTTACTCATCTCCATTGTTTCTTCAATCTCCACCTTACACGGTGTACGATCCATTAGGTTCCTTTTAGCGAGGCAGTGGGCGATTAAAACCATTTTACATCGATTGTGAATTTGAAACTTACTTTCAATTCTCCCTTTAGTGATTACACACGTTTAGGGCTTCCACAAACCATGAGTGACACCTAGCAGCATATCATGGTTACCCAAGCTAATCAGAAGAGGTGGAGAACCTATTCAGTTTAGGATTACAAATACAATACGGTCTTTCTCTAATCTAATACTCTTGACCACATTGTTTGGTTTGATAGTTTATTTATTCATGTCTACTATCCAATGTAATTCGTGTGCTTATATGATTACCTTGAATGTGATTTGGAACGCATTCCTAAATCTCATTCATACTTTGGCCAAAGATTCTTAATCATATCATAGAGTATTCTCCCTCAAACGGTTTGAAGGTTAGAGATTCCTTGTTGCGCATTCACTTGTCTCCATAGCTAAGTGGCTTGACCCCAACGATGTCGTGGACACCTCGAGGGGGTGACTTTGACATAATCAAAGATCAAGGACTTAACCACAAGACAACTGTGATGCCTCAGGTCAAATGACTACTTTGCATTATCCCAACCATGAGTTCTCATGTGACATGAATATGAGAACTCTTCGTTGATCGTGTTCAGTGAACTCATTCTCTATTGAGCACCTACGTATCTGTCTTGATGTCACACACACCAATGACTCGAGACTAGTCACTCTCCCTGAGAGAAGACATAGCACGTACTGATCTTAACGGACTGTCAATGCCCAATTGGCAATCCTATGATCAGGAACGTTTAGGATGTGTCTATGAAAGAATGGTCTCATGAATCTAACTTCATTAGATTGCATTCTCCCAATCACATATTCCTTGGACTTTATCGTTTAAGTATATAACATTTATATGAGACAGCTCAAACAATAATTTATGCCCTTTATATGTAAACTAGATTAGTTTAACATGTGAAATGTCCGTAAAGTATCATCATATGATTGGCTTTAGGGCACATTTCCAACAGTAGTTTAACACTTCTAACCTGTTTGTCTCCATGAAATTCTTGCATCAGAATATCCCAGGCTCCCTTAGAAGTTTCTTTGTGTGAGATCCGAGGAAAAATTTCATCGGAGACTGCTCCCTGAATCAGCCCAAGCGCCTTGGCATCTTTCATGAGCTTCTCCGTGAGAGATGCAACATCACTCGATCCCTCTTTCTCCTTCATCTTCAGATCTGAGTCAGCTCCCTTCGAATCTGAGCTCTCGATTCCTTTTTCAACAAATTCCCATAGTCCATAAGACTTAAAAATGGTCTTCATCCTTATGCTCCAGAATTCATAATTCTCGCCGGTGAATATCGGCGCTCTCAGCTCACCTCCTCCAGATCCTGCCATGTTAGACACAGATCTCGTAACTTCACATATTCAATCTCCCAGATTAAACGATTGAACCTGGTTCTGATACCATGTTAGAATTAGGAATATAACCCTGTTTTACTGAAAGTGAATCAAGAAGAAAATGAATGATTTCTTCCAACACAGATGAATGCAGTAAGAATGTTCACACCAGAACTAACAAAGCTTTTCTCATTCATACTCTGCACACAAGACATGTGCAAAGATATATCCGTAGAGAAGAGAGTTCACAATTCAATCTCAACCCTTCATGTAATCTATCCTATAAGATAGATACAAGTGGCAATAGACACTACTAAAAACTAAGATTACATCTCAGTTGTCCAATTGGTCTATAATCCAATGGTTCACATTTAAACTTAGAAACATTAAGAAAAACACAGCACACACACTTATATTCCAACAAAACAGCTCTCAGAGAACTGAAATGGACTCGTGGTGTTGTGTGAGGAATGTACAAAGGGAGTGTGGGATTTATATAAGGCTTGGAGTTGACATTGTGAAGGGTTGTGAAGAGTCAATGGGCAAGAGTAAGATTCTCGACATTTGTGTGATCCATTTCGCCGCATATGACAATATGAATAGTAAAAGTCTCTTCATATATCCCAAGGGACCACCGTAACCTTTCCAAATTGGTCACCAGCTGGTTAATTAACAAGTAGCTTGCATATTAGGGACAGGGCCGGTCCAGAGATTTTTGAGGCCCGGGACGACGTCAAAAAAAGTGTCATAACTTCATGTAAGAAAATTATTTATTTTCACATATAAGATTTCGAAAAAAATTATACTTAGAAAAACACTTCAAACTCAATAATAGAAACACAGAAAGACTAATTTATTTTTTATTGAGAGAGGGAAACAAAAAAAAAAATTCGAGCTTACAAGTAGATAGATGATGAGTTTTGTTTTCCATCTAAACTTTGAATGTGTTTTTGAATAAATTGTGTGATGTTTTTTTTCTTATTTACTAACATTGTCAATATGGGACTAAAAAATAATGATGTTTTTGAGTCTTTAATTTATATGCATTATTAATGAATGTGCACTAAATTAAACATTTTGATGACAAGTCATATAATTTGCAAATTTGGTCTACGTATTATTCTTTGTTGAAGATTAGACTTGAATTAAAACGAATATTTAAAAATAACAACCCACATAGCTACTAGATAGTAACTAAAAATAAATTAACAACCAAACAAAAATTTGTAAAAATTGAAAAAAATAAACATGCACATAGCATTTCGAACTTAGAACCTCTTGTTAATTTTAAACAACAAAAATCATTGTTTCTAATTAAACTTCTTGATCCTTTGACCAAATTTTATAAATTTATACTCTTATAAAAAGAAATTTGTAAAAAATGGAAAGTAAATAAACATACATGGTGTTTTGAACCCAAGACCTCCTTATTATTTTCAAATGACAAACCACCACTTCTAGTTAAATTTCTTTGTCTTTGAACCAAATTTTATAAATTTATACTCTCATAAAAATATATATAAATATACCACCCTAATAATTTTGGTGCCCCTAATTTTTTTGGGCCCTGGACGGTCGCCCTGCTTGCACTGGGCCGGCCCTGATTAGGGACAACCAAACCAAGTATTAATTAAGTCAATGAACTCCGAATTAAGTCGGCCTGGAATTTGTACACATAAAAGGAAACTACATTTTAATATTGTTTGTTTAATTGGAGTAAGGCTTATTAGTTGAAATGCCCCTTGAAACTGCCATTGAGTTTACTCATTGAAACTGGTTTTGTCTCACCTTGCCCCCTGAAACTAACATTTTCAACTCTTTTGTCTCACTTTAACCACTTATGTTAATGGATTGTTAAATTTAGGGGTGTTTTAGAGATTTCAGTTTTTACACATTTATTTACTTCTAGCCTACACACTAAACAAGTCTCAATTTTATTTTTGACAACTCTAATTCAAACGCATAAATTTTGTGCATTTTTAAAAATAAATTATTCAATCAATAGAAAAATTCCGATCAACAAAATCATTGTATCAACCAAAACAAGGGTTACATTTGTTCGTAGAGTCATTTCACTTGCAAGACATCCATGTATTGACTCGAAACTTTGCAATTAAAAAATATTCAATACAAAAAAAAAATCATTATACCATTAAGCTATCCTACCAAAAATACTTCCCAAACCAAACATTTAAAGCAAATGTGCACAGTTTGAACAAGCTCATGCCTAGTGGAATCGGTGCTCAACAATGTGAAATTTTTTGTTTCAAACTGTTCACACCTTTAAATGATTTTTTTGGTTTGGGAAGTATTTTGGATATGATAGCTTAATGGTATAATGATTTTGTTGTAATGAATATTTTCAATTGCAAATTTTTTAGCCAATACATGGATTTCTTGCAAGTGATGCTCGATGAACAAATGTAACCCTTATTTTGGTTGATATAATGATTTTGTTGCTTGGAATTTTTCTATTGATAGAATAATTTATTTTTAAAAATGCCCAAAATTTGTGCGTTTGAATTAGGGTTGTCAAAAATAAAATTGAGACTTGTTTAGTGTGTAGGATAGAGGTAAATAAATGTGTAAAAATTGAAATGTCTAAAATACCCTTAAATTTAACAGTCCATTAACAAAAGTGGGTAAAGTGAGACAAAAAAGTTGAAAATGTCAGTTTTTGAGGGTAAAGTGAGACAAAACCAATTTTAAGGGGTAAACTGAGACTCAATGGTAGTTTCAGAGGGCATTTTGACTAATAATCCTTGGAGTAATCCTTAGCTGCATAAACCTAAATTATATATATGCAAGTAGTAAACTATAACTTCGATTGGTTAATAATGCAATCTACGAACACCCAACTTGTAATATAATATAATTTCTGCAAACACTACGAAAATTTGCATGAGTCTTGAATGTGCTCTTGTCGAAAACGCTTAAATTTCGTGAATTCTCTCTAAGCCTATTATATTAGCAAGATGGAAGGTTTATGAAAAATTCACATATTTCCTACTACATACTTAGAAGTGCTTTGAAGAATTGTCTATTAGGTGCTTACAAAAAAAAAAAAAAAAAAGCACTGTAATTAAAACACATAATCTTATCAAAGCCACTTTTGATTATCCTAAAACACTTTAACCACTCCAAATGTATTGCCAAACATGCTCTAAAGTTGTGGCTATGGCCTACAATTAATTTGCTAGAACCCTTCGGACTGGTTTATTTGCACCTCACCATTCAAATTTTCCATCCATCACTACCCAATAATTTTAGCGGGTTTTGAAATTTTATCCTTACAAAAAATTGAAATTTAGTTAAACGCTGATATTAGATTACATATTGATTCTAGTCCTTTGGTGTATATTTTAATTCAAATTCAAATTCTGTTTTTGTTTTATTATCTATATATATTTTATTCAGATATTTAAATTTATGACTATGCATGTTCTAAATTAATTATTTTGTTTTACTTCCTCTAGTTATATACCTAAATGATAAAACATTAAAAAAGATAGTGACACATAAAAAAAATGTAAATACATAAGTGTATTGAAAATATATTAAAATGACTTCATGTAATTAAATATCAATATTGAATTATATTATAATGAATTAATGTACCTATATGTTTGTAGCGAAATGTATGTACCAACATATAGGTACTGAAATGTATTATATTGAATTAATATATTTAAATGTATGTACTGAAATAGATATACCAAAATATATTAAATAATTTAATTTACCTAATAAATGAAGAATACAAAGTGTATCTGAATATATTATGTAAAAAAAAAATTAGTTCACCTAAATGTTTACAACAAAATATATTACCATGAATGAAATGAAAATTAGAATCAAAAGTAATTAGTATATTAATTTTGGAATAAAAAAATAAAACATCTAAAGATGATTGATAAATGAGTTGATTAAATGTATCAAAGGCTTAGATTTTAATCTTACACAAGATTTTAGTTTAAAATTTTCTCTTTCAAGAATTAGAATAAAGTTTTCTAATAAATTTAATAGTACAAAAGATTTTGGTCTAAAATTTATCTTTTTCAAGAATTAGAATAAGGTTTTCTAATAATTCCAATGGTCTAACTTATTCTACCACACAATTACCGTTAAGAGCATCTCCAACGGAAGCACAATTGCCTTTGGACCCAAAAATGGTTCTCCAATGGTGGAAAAATTGGGATGCAGTTCGCAAAAGGCAGCAACCCTATTAGCTTACTGGGCTTGCGCCCGCGTGGAGAAGGCCACGAGATGTCTGCAACAGACAAGGAGGGGCCTACCCTACATGAAGCCACCGAGCCTAATGGCTCTAATTTCGTGCTACTACAGTCAGATTTCCAACGGTTTGTTGATTAGGACCGTTGGATTTCCATCATTTAAAAAATGAAAATTTTGCAGCTCCACCACGTGGCACTTTGTGAGCCTCTGATTTAAAAAATTGAAAAATTCGACGGCCAGGATTAATACAACTTAAAAAAAATAGATAAAGACTCATAAAAAAAACCAAAAAAATTTAAAAATCCAAAAAACTTACAAAGTTCTCACTTAAAAATCTTACAGAGTTCTACACACTTGCAAATTAAATATTTACAATTAAACAAAATTCTATAGTGACAATAACATTTGGGGATAAGATAAAGAAAACATTATATATATATATATATATATATATATATATATATATATATATATATATATATATATATTTGTGAATACTAATCACCCTTCCTATTTCTCTTTCCAACCGGTGGACTTGCACAAGGCAATAAAATTGTCCTTACCCTACACTAATGGATGGAGATGCTCTAAAACAAAATGAATTTAACATAAACTAATAGATTATCCTTTTCAATAGAATCAGTGGAGATGGTATATAACAAACACATGTTGCTAGAACCCTAATCTCTCTCTCTCTCTCTCCCTCCCATCTGCAAAACATGTACACACTCCTGCACTAGAGTATATAAGAACACAATAGAGTGTAACTTGTTCACTAAACATCAGAATAAATTATTTCCTTCATCAATATATTCAAGTGACTTTTTCTATGGTATCGATAGAAGTGACTAAAATTCGGATGTTTGTGTGATAGTACAAATATAAGGGGTAAATATATTACAAAAGAATATATACACCACCCGTTACTTGATATACAAGAAATTTCCGCAACTAAAGAAAACAAAACGAAAGAGAACACTTCAAATCTTCCAAAGTACAAGCGCCCTACAAGACTAATTTTCTTTTACATGTTCATCACTGAGTAGTCTCCTCTATTCAAAGCACAAAGATGGTTAAAGCAAAGCTATCTTTCCACGGCCACTGCAGGCAAGGCATGATCGCGCAGAAGAGCATTTTGTGCAGTAGCTCCATTTCTTTGGAAGCCTGATATCATTTCAGAAGAATTTGTTGGAAAAAATGGAGTCTAATTGGTGTATAAATCACATATAAAAACTACAAATAATTTATGCAATTAAATAAACAATTTAATGCATACTCATAAGAAAACACAATGCTAATGCACATGAAATTAGATTAGAACCATCTAAAAGTCAGTCGAGGCAAATGTTAGACATTTTGTCCTTAAGACAATTTTCCACCCAACAACGGTGCTCATGGTTGATTGGCACTTGTCTTTTAGGATACAACGACCACGTCCTTGTAATAGTGGCATTCCAAATCACAAGGCTCCAGTGAACCCCCGAATGTGTTGAACTCTCTCAGACTCACTTAATCTCTAAATATGACATGACTCACACGAACATGTATAACTCAACTAAAAAAAAATTGACTAATGACTTAATTTGATAGGCCGTTATGGAAGTGACTCTTCGTAATAGTTGTGTAGCACATCTCTTCAATTAAAAGGCAAGGGTTGCACCTTTTCTCTTAATTCAACAGTCACAACCCTATTCATGAATAGTCACAACCCATCATATATAATTTCCATTCAAATAAAATAGTTTAATTAACTATGAATTAAATTTTCCAACAGAATTTAAGTGTTGATCGAATGAAAATGAGTGAGAAAGAGAATTAAAGGTCCTAGAAGGAATGTGAGAGAAACTCAAAAGAAGTGTACATACCCTGCTGTGTATCGAGTGGCCATATTCTTAGAAGCCATTCTTGCCCTCTCAGCACTTTCGTCAGAGAGTTTCTTGAGTACAAAGCCTTCGCCTTTGCATTCAGGACATATACCAGAACCACGACAGGCTTCACATATTTTCATAGGAACCTGCACTTCTGAAAAGGAGTTCATTTGGATAGATAGCTAGCTCAAGCATACGAAAAGAGATGTGACGCGGTTATCATAATCGCCTATCAGTACTTTTTCCGTTGGCATTGAATTGTTACATGCTCTATCAATTTCCATTCATTAAAGAAATGAATTTATGTCTTTGTAAATTATTACTTAGCTGGAGATAATGCTTCATTGAGTTGGTTTTTGTTGTTTTATAATTATGTACATACCTCAGCTTCTTCAGCAGCTTTGGTTCTCTTTGCAAGAACCGCAGCTGCTGTACCAACGACTGAAGCAGCAATCGCTATTGAAGCCACTGTTTCAGGTAGGGCAGAAGATACCAATGATGATTGTCTTCTTCTTTGCTCTCGTGGCTTTACATTGACTGAAGAACAAAAGTCACAGTCCAATCAATAAAGTGATCACTATCAGAAGAGAATCGTTCAACACTATAGACTATAGTCCTTATAAATTTAAGTTAACAGAGCTATGAACTAAGTAAGTAATTTAACAAAGCTCTTGCTTGCATATAGGGAATTGTCACAAAGTTGATTAGCAATTGTACTTCAATCAACACTAAGTACCAAAGTAAGTGGTATGCATTGCAGCTTGTGAATTGTACAAAGAGAGCGTTAAGGAGTTAGTTTAAGGAATAAATTACCTTATACTTCACGTGGTAGAAACTAAGGAAAGAAAGAAATTGAAACCATAACTCAAATATTTTCAGGTGTATTCCTGTTGTTTACTGGGATGAGTCAAATACATCAGCTGGTAGAAAACGCAGAGCACAATATTGGAATTTTAAGTTTAAAACAATGAAATAAAGGAGCTGGAAGCACATCAAGCTAAATGAAAATATGCATGAACCATCATATGAAATGGCCTAAACTTCCATGTCTGAGTTAACATGAATAAACTGTTGACTTCGACCCAAATAAACTTCTCAATAAGAACAAGCAACCAACCCTATGTTGAAGAAATAAAGGATTCAAGATATTAAGTTGCTATAAGCTTTACCATTATACGACAGAACTATTTATAGTCGAAGGAATACAAGAAAGAAATGCATGAATTCAATGATTTCAGCATACACAAAAGCTTCGAATGGACTACTATATTTTTGGCCAAGAGAAAAAAGGACTAGCAAGTGATCAGAAACTAGAATTTTGATCCTTAATAATATGACAAAGAACAAACAAATGGAAATGTTATCACGTTATGATTGTAGTTTTCAGTTACACTTCTTACAAAAGCTCCTACTGTGCATATTTCGTGTTAATTTATAGCTTACAAGCCTCAAATCCAGACAAAAGAAGAGGATAAATGCAGTAAAACTTTTTATATATAGGTCCGATAATTCATTGTTTAACATCCCTAACTTCAAGCAACAGATTAGATCAGTGTTCCAAATCCCAATAGAGCTTACTTAACACTGTAGAAACAAGCACACGTAAAATCAGGTAAAAAAATTGTTCAACATGGCACCTGACTAGATAACAATGTACATGATTCTACAATAGTTTCTGCATAAGATTTGACAGTGTCAGTTGGGTCGTGTGTACAGGGAAGGAACTAGCATGATTGATGACCTAACCCTTGGGGCCGTGAGCATGCTGATTATTGGATTTATTGGGTGTTGCTAAACCTCACTTAATGTCGATTAAGGTTCTTCATTTTGGACCTTTGGTGACCATATGTACCAAAAAGATCAACAGTAGACACAATCAGATCCACCCGATATTAATAAAGAGAACCTTTGTTTAACTTTCACTCAAGATCAGGACCGCCCACATGATACATGTGAGTGCTTCAGTGTCAAGAAGAAATCAACCAAACATCGAATGAAAAACCAATTACCTACACAAATGGTAGAATCTAATTATGGATTATTTTCACCTTGCTTCCCACCAGCCACATTAAAGTTCAACCTAAATCCTAATCTCACCACCTTGCCTCTCCCCAACCCCATCTTACATTTTGCACTCCTGTCTACTTAAAAACGGCATTGCTCAGTAGAATCTCTGAACCCACATCAGCACAGGAAGCAAATACCACACCCATCAAAAGCAAGTTACTGAAATAAGAAGCACTTATGCTCTCAGAGAAGAAAGCTGTATAACTTAATTTCGCATCCACCAAACCAACCAAGAAGCACCTCCCAGGAAGATCAATTAACTCACTTTCTTTAACCAACATTAATTTTTAAGTGTCCCCATTTATTGGCATCCCCTCAACAATAACTTGAATGACAAATCAGTAGAAAAAAGGATCATCTTTCATGTTAGTTTTAATGAGGAACCCATGACAAGAGCAACCAGCTTCCTCCATTAAGATTAAATTTAATGGCTGTTGGTGGAATAACCAAATCATTGGAACCCACTTTCGTAATCACTCTTAAATGCAGAATAAATTCTACAATAATGTCAATCTTTGCGGGCATTCTCCGTTCATGGATTATCTCATTTTCTTACCATCCTTTTCTTTTATAACAATGCGGTAATCTAAACTATTTTGATCTACATGAGGGCGAGCACACTGCCCTGACCAACTGATCTAACCTTACCAACCATCTGTGCCAAGATTAAAATTCTAAAATAAAATCAATGATCAACAACTTCACTTTCTCTATAATGAACCACATGCATAAAATGGGAAGATATGCAGGTGCGCAATAAATACATACATAAAGCTTAGAAATTTGAAGGTTTGCTGCTTGAAATTAATCAAAGTTTGGGATATCTTACTCTTAGGAAGGGAAGAAAATGATATTTGGCGCACAGCCAACTCCATCGTTTACTGCGCTTCCGAGTGAGTATGATTGTAGTTCCGTTATCCTAACAACCTTATCTTGGCTGCTGGGTCTGGTCTTTATAACGCCCTTGGTTTTGCAGACAATTTCAGAAATGCCATTTTCTTTTTGGAGCTCAAAATGTGCATTTATTTGTGGCAGGAAATAAGGATGGGCAGAAGGGTACAGGACTCCATCATCACCCTCTATCACCCACCCTGATTAAATCTCAACCATCTATCACCCTCTCTCTCTCTCCCTCTCTCCCTCTCTCTCTCTCTTATTCTTGTCCGAGATTGCCAATTCACTCAACTCTCCCCTCTCTAGACCTCTCCTCCCTCGATCTCTCCTCCTTGAATCTCCTTTCCTCTCTCGCCGCCACCATCATCATCAGATTCGTCTGATTCGTTCTGTCTGATCATTTTTGTTCACCGCCTGCCGCCATTGAAACGGCAATTCCCGATCGGTTTCCAGCAGGCTTGAGGGTTCTAGTGGTCGACGACGACACCACGTGCTTGAGGATTCTTGAGCTGATGCTCCTCCGGTGTCCCTACCAGGGTATGCCGTTGATCTTCTAGCTAGGACCTCAGTGATTGGATATGCTTATGCTTTATTTGGTTCAGATTCTTGTTTTTTATGTCGAAAAATTCGATAGATGGATGCTGTTTGTTTTTGCCTATTCTCAGTTCATAAATTATATATATATAAATCAAATCAAATCAAATAAAAAAAGAAGAATTGGACCGTGGGACGGGTCCAGTAAATAATGGGTTGGGTGAGATCCGGTTTCAAAATTAACTGGACCGGTCCGTTCTATTACTGTTTAAAACAGGTAAGATGGGTTCCTCCAAAATTGGACCCGGCCCGGCCACGCCCAACCCTAGTAGGAAACTGGTGAAGATGGGACATTTGTGACTCAATCATACATTAAGGATTCGTATTCTAATTCTTTCAATATTAAAATGTTAATTTAAGTTTCTACTTTTTAGTTTTGATTTTAACAAAAAATGGTAACTATTCAGAAATACCAAATCTAATATTTATACTTGCGCGGTTATTATGACCATGGGACATGTGTGATTGTTTTCAACCCAAAAATACAAAAAACAAAAACGAAAAGAATCTCATATAAATTTCAAAAATGTCTCTACTTCTGTAACATGGAACATTGCATGCACTCATCTGTTCTTGCCGGATCGTAAAGATTTAAATTTAGATGTTTGAGTTTACAGCTTATTTTCTACTCAGTATTTTATTGTCAAAACTCTTGTAGGCGGGGTTAAGAAAAGATGTCTATAATACTAGACGAATGGTTATTCTTGGAAACTTTTCATATAAACCCTAGCTTTATCACTGAATAAGTATACGACCTACGGTATTGGTATCATTAAGAGGATTAAATTTTATGTGAAATGTAGCTGTTGATATCTACAATTCTCAAACCAACTTTTGTGATCAACAATAGCAAAGCCAAACACAACCACCCCCCCCCAAAAAAAAAAAAACAAAAAAAATTGTTACACATGAAGCAAAAATTGTTATGATAGCTACAGTGAGTCCAATTAAAAGTTGTTACACGTGATGCAAAAGATTTGCGTTGATGGCAGCATGCAAATTAATCCATACTTTCATAATTTACATTAATGTCTAATTTATTACTGATATAAAATACATTAATTTCTTCCCACTTATTTCATAAATCTGATATAAATTTTTAGGCAGTAGCATTTTGTTTGTTGGGAGCACTACAAAAAATATGGGCATTGCACATAATAAATTATTTGTGCCCCTTGAAGCCAAAGACCACCAACATATGTGCCGATAGACCAATAGCAATAATGCAGCAACTATAATATTGTTTGTGCCCTCTACAGGCGTGCCCTTTGGTAATAGGGCACAATATTGCTTTTGTGCTCCTAAAGAAAGCACCAATAATAGCCTATTTGTGCCTTAATTCTGACAAGCATGTCAGATGACAGACAATCATGCGCACAATTTTCAAATTGTGCCCAATAGGTTCTATTTGAAAAAATAAATAAAAATTTGAAACAAAACAAAAAAATTATAAATTTTTATAAAATCAACAAATCTCACAATATACATGTATTTCAGTTATTTACAACAAATCCCACATATTTACAACCAGCCTTTCTTTAGAATCCTATCCTCCTCTACTGCAGTCGTTGGACCCAAGTTCTTCATGCAATGTAACTTTGACCACATTCCCTTCTTGCCTATAAGGAATCTTAGTAAAAAGCATAGAGTAAGAAATATTTATACGTTACAAATAACATCCATTTCATCAAGATTATCACATGCAAACCACTCTAGTCTCCCAGGGAATTAAGGACATAATGACATTAGCAATTATTGAAAAACCAACCTAAGTGCACTTGACATATATATATTTCCCTTACCGTGAGCCATTTGATCATTCTCAGCATCAACAAATAGATCCCTAACATTTTTCTCAGTTTCACCAATGAACTTGCCCAAAACTTCAGGGCCATTAACAATCTATCACAGTTCACTAAAACAAAAATCTCATCAATCACCAATGTAGATAACAACTAACTTATATAAGGATAAGTTGCATATCCAAAATCATGCAGACATGCTCAAATAGCTTTGGAACCTTAAAATAATGTACTAGCATCAAAATACAAAAGTTGAGTTTCGGATCAAATACAACAAAAATAAAATATAAAATAAAATAACATACGCACACACACAAAAGTTGTTAAAAAAAATTACACAAAAATCATAGAAAAATAACAAAGGAAAAGTCCAAATTCAAGAAGAGTTTGTGATGTTGTGGTTGTTCAGCTGATAGACGACATCCATCGGCGAAGTCTGAGAGAGGCAGAGATGGGTTTGTTTGAATTTGAACCAGATCAAATCCCCTTTTGATTATAACTGTTGGGGCCCAAAAACGTCACACACCAATCCAATCAAGTCTCAAGGCTTAATTGTCATGCCAAGCCTACATTTAAACCCAAGCACATGCCAAGGCATGGGATCGACAAAGAATGTATTTATAAGCATGCCATGCCGCGATGATTAAGCCGGATGTTCATGCCATGCTCATGCGTATTCATCACGCTATGCTTCCTTAACCACAAATCATGCTAAGCCCAAGTCACATAATAGGGGCTTACCAAGTGGATTGTGGTGTGAATGGTTACGGAAGGTTATTGGATCTACGTGGAATCGGGGTCATGGAAGACTTTGGGCTGCTTGGGGGCCCAAAGATCCAAGCCCATACCCTTTGTAATCCACGCATGCATCATTGAGAGATAACTAACCTAGTTTATCCATTCCCCTAGGAAGCCAACCCCCTTAGTTAGGATTAAACTAGATTCTTGCATTAAATGCATGTTAAGCCTAGCAAGTCAGGCATTTAATGCCAACTTTCCATTCCCAGCCTGCACAGACAGCCAACGCATAAAAGCCGTGAGACTCGCTACCAGATTTAGCACATATGGAAGGCCGCCATGAGAAAGCCACGCCTTGGGAAAAAGTAATCTGCAGGTCTTAATAGTGCATTTAGTTTACACCAAAAGAGGAATAATAAGATAGCTAGGGAGAAATGGAGGGATGACCAAGCCACAAAGGGATATTCCCTTGAAATCTAGAGAATAACCCTTCACCTACATAAGGAGGGAGACAAGCCATTGGAGGGAAGATTCATAGTAACACAATGAGAGATAGAAGAAACGTAAGAAGAGAGAACCACTTAGGAAATAAGCCCAGAGAGTTCCAGTTAACCTATAAGCATACTACAAACCCCAAGCATCATCATCCATGCAACCTTAGTAATTTTCATAGCCTTCCATCAAACATCCCAGCCATTAAAAGCCTTACCATCACCCCAAGAAAGCCAGAATCATGCAGCTAAAAATGCCACACAACCATGAAAACCCTTTCTCTCTCATGTAAACTGATAATCTTCTAGCTTCCACACCACGCTTCACTTGAGCAAGTCATTATCTTGATCATTCATGCTATCTTCGAGTTGTTGATGTTACTAGAGTATTTCCTAAGACAAGCTAACTCTTTCGAGATATCTTGAGACTTGTTATGAATTCGTACCAATGGAGACAAGAAGACTTTCTCAGAGCCCAAGTCCACCTCGACCTAAAAGTCCCCCAACATAAATTGGCAACTTTGTCGGGGACAAGTCGTAATCTTCATTCAATGGCTCCCATATCCAAAAGAAGCACTACTAGGAGTGGCAATGCCTCAAATGTAAGCGAGGTTGCTTCCCTACTAGATGAGTCTTAACATGAAAGCTAACGCCATGAGAGCCAGAAGACGAATACAACATGCCAGACATTATTGCAGCTATTCATGCCTTGGGTGAAGCCCAAAAAGAAATTGATGCGTCCTTAAAAGAGTTGAAAAACTCAATCCCGAAGCCAAGTGAGAAAGCAAGTGACAAGGATTGCATGCTCATGGAAAAGTTTCTCAAGAAGAGTTAGTTGCTGATGTAGGCAAGGGTCCTGAGAAAGCACCATCCACTGTCACTCAGGAATATGCCATAGCCATGCTCGAAAAGAAGGTGCACAGGAGCTCAGATGATTGGAAATATGTTCCTGAGCCACCATATTCAACCAGCGTTCTCCACATGTCATATTCTAAGGGATACGAGACTCTCAACCTTGTTCTCTTTGACGGAAGAAATGGTAGCCCTAAGGAACATATAAGCTGTTTCATTTATGCTTTGGGTCCTCATGCCAGTGACTGCAACCTCTGTCTCAGGGAGTTCTCAAAAAGCCTAACTAATCGTGTCTATACTTGGTACAAAAACCTCATACCAGGTTTCATCCGGACCTAGGAAGAACTGACGGGCAGGTTCTATAAAAAGTACTTCCAGTATGAGGAAAGAGTCACGACAACTCAACTCAACAATACACGCCAAAAGCACAGGGAATATCTGGTGACTTTTGTTAAACATTTCCGAGACCTCGCCCTTGACTGCAATGATGAGAAGGACAAGGAAGCTTTGTGGAGATCAGCATAAGCAACATTGTAGCTGACTACATGGTCTATTTGGAGAACATCAGTATCAGCCAGTTCTCGAGGCTCCTGGAAGCAGTAAGGAAGACCAATTTTTCGGTCAAGCTTTCCACGGAGAAATCCTAGAAGATGAACAAGAATAAAGCTCATCATGCCTTAGCCGTGGATGACAGATCTGGCTACAACCCACGGAAAATTAAGGAAATTAAGAGTGATAGGGAAACCTATCCTCCATTAGCGTGCAGCGACGAGGAATGCCAGGTATTATCACTACCATCAGTATGTGGGCCATCCCTCTATTGTATGCCAAACTTTACGAAAAATTCTCCATGCAAAAATTCGTGAAGGAACTTTAGAGCTGCCATGCAAGACGTAAGCTATAGACATTGACCCTCTGTTGAAATGCCGAGGGAATGAGATGACAGATGTCATCACATGCTCTGGAGATGACGATGATTACCATCCATTGATCCTTGATCCTAAGCCACCGGAAGCCATTTGGGAACCGGCCAGGAACATGAAGAAGGCTTATTGGTGCAAATACTCCAAACCGCAGAGCTATGATACACCATGGCCTCAAACTGAAGGATGGGGAGATAAGGATACAAATCTCATGGATTTTGCCCCAAGCCTAAATGACGAAGACTTCACCATCGACATAGCAGAAGAATACAATGAGAAGGCCTTGGAATAATAAATGTTTAACCAGGAAATGATGGCAGAAACTTTGTATAGCCTTCCTGACATGAAAGCTGACGTATCTGAGCGTTACCTCTCCCCAGGGCAAGGGCCCACTGTAGCATAGGTCATTTAGAAAAACTTGAAGTTCAAATCCCTCTTTGACCAGCTTCAATACGACTCGGAAGCAAAGACTGCTGCTGCTGAAGCTCTCATGTATGTTTCCGATAACTATGGCTCTCAATGTTATGCTACCCAACCGCAAAAGGCTTTCCTCGAGAATAACAACATCATCATTTTCATTAACGAAGACATGGAAGTGGCTTTCCTTGACCACCGAATGCCACTGTACCTGGAAAGATAGATCAATGACATCTTCATCAGGCAAGCTTTGGTTGACATTAGTTCCTCTGTTAACATTCTGCCCTTGGCAATACTTACTGCAGCAGGCGCCCCAACGATAAATATGGTAAGGTCTCAAATCTCTATCAATGGGTTTGGGAATAGTAGTGAGGAAACTATTGGATATATTGAGATCGACTTGAAGATCAGCCCTATCAGGTCATTTACTAAGTTTTATGTGATAGACATCAATATAGCTTACCACGCTCTGCTCGGAAGTCCATGGATAAACAAGCACAGACTCGTAGCCTCCACCTACCAACAGTGAGTCAAAGGAATGATTGGGCTAAGGCCTATTCGTATCCCAGGAAACCAGATGTCATTCAACTTAGAAGAGGTTCACTATTCCGATGGTGAATTCTATAATGATTTCTCAAGTGCCGGAAGTGGTATATCACAGGCCTCAGGGATACCTTTACCCATTTGGAAGAAGTTCTAGATCTCAGTGACTAAGAATTCCTAGCCATTGTGAAAAAAGGAAAATGCATACAGCTAGAGCTAATGTCTTTGCCTATACTCCACTGCAATGCTCCAAGGTCGTGATGTCACGCCTCGGACCCAGGGTCGGTAGAAAACCTCGTGCTAGACGCGCGAGTAAAAGTAAAAATAAAAATGAAAAATGAAACTTTTCTTATACAAGTAACTCCAAAATACTTACAAGGTGTACAAGATAAATAAAAACACTTAAAATCCCTCGTCTAGCACAACCTTAGCTCATCTACCATTTGTTAATCATGTTGCAAACCTGCAAGGTCTAAAATATATAGGGTAAGCGAAAACACACCTCAGTAGGGATATAAGTCTTATCAAGGATAATCGTCAAGGCTAAACCAAGTGTCATGCTCATGTGATCAATCATAACATGTTATCAAACATAAACTAGATATCATGAATGCAACTTAACTTCAATTACCCAGCCCGTTAATCTATATAATAAAACAAGCGGACCTGCATGTCCCATACCATGCATTTTACCACTGCAGCGGTGCTCCGAATGCTTTATTATATAAACCAATCCTCGTAACTCAATCATACCAAGTACCCATTTGGTTGGTCATCTTGTTCTCCTGTCGGTCACCAGAGTCTCCATTACTTTGTACCATTCCTATAATTTCACTTTTGCCACCCTTAGTGGTCCCTACGAGAGTCGAACTTAACCACACAAAAGATAGTTCTATTTCCATTCCCCAATCCCGAATATTCCAGTAAGATCCTCCCACTCCAATATGCAATGACATATGCATGTAATTAACATTTTAACGATAATTTAGAATTTGTTAGTACCATAAATTGGGCCTCGTCTTTGGGCCTCATCCTTAAGCCCATGACAAATGTAAAAGGGGATGGAGCCCTTATTCTATAAAAGGGACTCTCCCTCACCCTCATTAGGGGGACCTCACATCCACAGAGTCTCATATTCATCCCTCACATCCAAACATAGGGCAATACCCTCTCAGCCAAACAAAGAGCAAAATGGCAAGGGCTACATCCACACAGAGCTCATTTGCCGATCTATTGTAATCCATACATTCATATAGAGAAATGGAATCAACATCAGTGTGGACGTAGCCCAAACATTGGGGTGAACCACGATACATCTTTGTGTTCTTGTGTGTTTGTGTGATTCACGGACAAATTTACGTTGGTCCAAAATCCTCTGGTTTTATGCATCAACATTTGGCGCCGTTTGTGAGAATCGACACGAAAAGCTATGTCAGTTCTCTTTCATTTTTTCATCTCACCACTGTGAAACCTCACCACAATATCCACCGTGAATCTGCAGAAACCCAAGAACCAAACACCCGCAGAGTCACTGCAAAACCCATCTCTCAAAAATGCAGAAATGAAAACTTCTAAACTCAACCACAGTTTCTTCCCCCCTTTTCTCTATCTCTCTCTATACATACACAATTCAGCCGTTATATATATATATATATATATATATGCACAGACCCGAGTCATCTTCTTTTTTCCCTCTCTCTGCACAAAGACCACGACAAAAAACAGACAGAGTCTGATGACGACGAAGACGATGATCAAAGGGCTTGTTCACTTCGTGTTCGCAGTCTACTTGGTTTCTCTACCGTCGAGTATCCAACTGCCTGTGGATGGGCGGGTTTTCTTGCTAAAAAAACCCAACCCGGAAAATGTTTTCGTCACTGCTCGTTGGTTGGTCGCTCAGAATTCCTGGGGAGTCTTGAAATTCCAGTGGTCTGCTGTGGTTGGAATTAGGATGGGGACAAGGTCCCAGCAACAACCAGGCCTAGAATGAGCAGGGCAGGACGACGACGACATGGCCGGGGGTCAGTCCGTCTTCATGAGCGGCAGCGTGGGCTCGCCCTCCAACCGCAGCGAGCAGACCATGGCCACACCCGTCAGCGACAACAGTTTTCTTCGACTGAACCATCCCAACATTCCCGACGATGACGCCGGCTCTAACAGTTGTTTAGAATGCAGAGCCAGCAAACCCACTGATTATTCGGCTGAGAAAAGCGACCATGCTGAGGTCAAGGAGACCCTGAGGCTGTTCAATAAGCATTACCTTTATTTCGTCAAAAAGAAGAAAGAGTAGGAAGTGACAGCAATAAAGGTAGACGATGGATGAGTGGGTTATCAGAGAATATGCGTACTATAGTGCAGTGTGCAACATAAGCATGACAGCCCAGAAGATGCCCACCAACAATGAAACTTTCATCATGAAAAAACTTATCTGAAAAAGCCACGGGAACAGCAAGATAAGATTCTCCTTTTTATTTTATTTTATTATTTTATTACTTTATTATTATCTATTAACATGATGGCATATTAGTTAAATAATATAATCGTTCCTTTACATGTGATATCACAATGATCATTATCATAAAACGTGGTAAAAGTCTGTACATCCACTACACCATTTACATTATGTAATGATTTTATCACATGCTCACTGTAAAAAACATTACAAAGCACATCACATAAAGTTATATATATATATATATATATATATATATATATATATATATATATATATATATATATATATATATATATATATATATATATATATATATATAATGATGAACTAGTGTGGCTTAACCCTGTGGACAATCATAAACTTTTATGGGATGATGGAATGTGTATTGATACTAGCAGAGGGGCAGTTGTCAGGTACTTGATTGGAAAAGCTTTAAAGGGACCACTTGGGCCTGCACAACAAGAAGTGCTGACATCAAGTCTTGTTGGAGCTGGCAAATGACCCAAAACTTGATACTTTACAGTGCTCTTCAATATAGACATGAGTCTGCACTCAATGGAAGTGGTGAACAGGCTTATTACAGCAGTTGAACTTCCTTCCGGGTTCATACACATGTACATAACAAATTACTAATGGGCCACATGCTTATGGTGACAAAGATTCAGTCCGAACAATGATCTCTTGTCTAACCCGACAAGCGGACCCGAGTCATGTCGAGAATCAACTCATAATGAGTGCATGTCGACATAAAGTAGATACTTGCAATGAGGAATACCACGAGCCGAGCCGCCTCGCAGCGAGCATAACCTCTAGCCGAGCAGCCTCGCAACGAGCACCGCTTCCAACCAAGCAACCGTCTCGCCGCGAGCATAGCCTCTAGCCGAGCAGCCTCACAACAAGCATCGCCTTCAGCCGAGTAGTCTCGTAACATATGATACCTCTAGCCGAGTATTGCTTTATGTTGAGCATTGCCTTGTGTTGAGTACTGGTTCAAGACATCTAGCCACTTCGGGCCGTACATGGATTTAATTTGAAGTCTCTAGCCAAAAGACTATCTTGACTGAAGACTTGGGGGACTTCTGTTAGTACCATAAATTGGGGCTCGTCTTTGGGCCTCATCCCTAAGCCTTTGACAAATGTAAAAGGGGAGGGAGCCCTTATTCTATAAAATGGACTCTCCCTCACCCTCATTAGGGGGACCTCACATCCACAGAATCTCATATTCATCCCTCACATCTAAACAGAGGGCAATACCCTCTCAACCAAACAGAGAGCAAAATGGCAAGGGCTGCATCCACACAGAGCTCCCTTGCCGATCTATTGTAATCCATACATTCATACAGAGAGATGGAATCAACATCAGTGTGGACGTAACCCAAACATTGGGATGAACCACGATACATCTTTGTGTTCTTGTGCGTTTGTGTGATTCATGGCCGGATTTACGTTGGTCCAAGATCCTCCGAATTTTGTGCATCAACAGAATTATTAACAAGCACAATAATATATCAAGTTCCAAACAAGCAATTATATAAATTATTTGCGTACCAAATAGAACACATATTTCACAAAGCTTAAATAAGACAAATACCCCAATAGTGATGAGTTCCTAAAAAACCCCTACCTCAATTCCAAAGCTGAAATAAAGTTCCACGCCAGTACTGTAATAGCTAAGCTCCACGTACTTGAGCAAGCTCTTTGATCACTCCTAATGCTATGTATTTCTTCCATTCTATTTTCTTTTCTAATCTCTCTCTAAACATATATAATATATATACACACACGTACATACATATATTACATATACACACCACCTCTACATAATAACACTTGCATGCATAGCATGCATTTATCAAACAATTCATGTTTGAAACCAAAGATAGGAAAGTCCTATTTATACTAGGATATGACGGTTGCAAAAATGATAGCTAGCCACATAGACATAATCCTTCTTTCCTATAGCAATTTGGATTGGTAAAAATGATAGCTAGCCACATAGACATAAATAGGATGAATGGTAATTCACCTCAGCTAAAAGTTGGATAAGGATAAAATCACAGTAGTAATATTACCTAAAATAAACTTTAAAAATATGGGATCTCACATGTGCTTCCCCGACGGCCGCGTCGTTTACCACTTATGACAGGTTGGGGGGCCTAACCACATTGAGTGGGAAAGCCTCAAGTATGGAGACATTGCACACCAAGCAAATGAAGTTCCCAAGGAAGTTAAAGACATGCCTGCACATGTTGCCGAGGATGAATCCATGCAGAAAATCATGCATGCACCAAAATGCATGCATGATGAATCCATTGCAATGGCAGAAAAGCTTGAAGAGGTAAACCTAAGTGATAATCCTTGATGCGAAAATTAACTTAAAACTCAAATTTAACCCTCTTTTGACAATTGTAGTATAAGTACAAGTAGGGATCGTTCTGGACCGGGGATTAGGAGGGCTTGCTAATAACCTCTAAACTGACTCAAAAACATAAAACTAAACTTAAAAACACTTAACAAGACTCACAAGACTCAAAGCAAACTTAAAATACTCAAAACAGCTTAAAACAACCAAATAAACTTAAACTAGACACTAGGAATGACTTTGGACGAAAATTGACTTTTACTTGAATCAAAACACTTAAAAACACAAACTAAAACAGATTTGAAACACTTTGAAACAAGGAACTAAAAGGGGGGGTTTTGATTTGGATGAAGTTGAAACAATCAAACAAGCATGAAAAACTAGACAGATTGTAAAACAAATTTGAGAAATAAGATGATGGATGAGATAGCTAGAGGCTTTTTCTCCACACATGACATGTATGCAAACAACTCGATTTCCAGTTACTACTTCATTGAATTATAAACGACAATGCCCCAAATTAACCGTGACATCACTAGTTAACCCTTAGATTTTTCTTGTATTATTGGATTGGATGACATCATTCGACAACCCAAAACATTCTTCAAAAGTTCTCTACATGACATCATAATAGAGATACAATCAAAGATCATTACGTTTAATGAAAATCATAAGCATTGACAAAGCACTTGCAACTATGACATCATGTTACTCATGCTAGAATTAAACTTAACGCGATCGTTTATAAGCGACCTCCACTACTTATGAATATAAGTTTGTAATGATTATGTGAAACTTTTTTATATTCTAGCATCGGATTTATGCATGCCAATTAAGTGTCGACCCTTAATCAACAAATACAACTAAGTTATCAATCAAATAGTTAAGCCAATTGCATTTACGATTCAAGAATTCATAACTGCAATTTATCAAATCATATTACACACATAATCATCGCTTTGAAATCACCCCTAGCCAAGAGGAGTTTAGCCACTCATATTCACAAAAAAACAAAAGAAAATGAATTTAAACATTGGAAACAAAAGAAACAAAACACCTAAACGCTCAAACGATCCAAGTTGGACAGCAAGCATGTCTAAGCACTTTCCTTCCCTTCCTTTACTACGGCACAAGGTGTTGGTAAGTGTTTGAAGGTTTGTTTGTATAGAGGAATGGACGTGAAGATGAATGGATGTGTTTGGATGAATGTTGTATTGAATGCGGCAAAGAATGGAGAATTGTGTAGATGATGTGTGTGTGTGTGTGTTTTGGATTGATATATGTCTCTTATGGTGAAGGGTAGATGAATGTATTTATAGGCTAGGGAGAGGATGTAGTGGGTGGTGGTAATGAGTGGATGTAGTGGTAGGTGAATGTGTTGGGTGGTTATAATGAGTGGATGTGTTGGGTGAAATGAGTGGATGTAGTGGTAGGTGAATGGATGTGTTGGGTGAAATGAGTGGATGTAGTGGTAGGTGAATGTGTTGGGTGGTTGTAATAAGTGGATGTGTTGGGTGAAATGAGTGGATGTAGTGGTAGGTGAATGTGTTGGGTGACATGAGTGTGCTAAAATGGTCATTTATAGGGAGAGGATGATGCACAAACTTCAAATTTCGTCCATTCCTTTTGCTCCAAGCATATGTTATCCATTCTATGCCAAAAAATGCTCCAAAATGCACTTCTTTGCCACATTAATCCTTTGGACCTACAAACACACGAAAATAGCTTAAAATACTAAAATAACTACGAACTAACAACATAAATTCCAAGAAACAAGCTAACTAAGTCGCATAAATATGCTCCTATCAATCCTTCTATGCAAAAATTGATTTCTATTAGTGTTTACTTAACTGTTGAGGAAAAGAAAGAACTAGTCAGCCTGCTAAAGGAGTTCAAAGACATATTTGCCTAGATCTATGAAGAGATGCCAGGCCTTGACCCGAACTTAGTGTGTCACACGCTAAATACACAGTTTGGGATCAAGCCCATCTGGTAGCAAATGAGGAATTTCCACCCATAAATAGAAGCTAAAATCAAAGTTGAAGTAGAAAAGCTCTTTACAACCAGATACATCAAGCCTATCAAGCATCTTCTTTGGCTAGCCTACATCATCCCAATAAAGAACATCACTATTCAAATCCAGATTTGTATTGATTACCGAGATCTCAATGCAGCATGCCCAAGAGACGAGTTTCCACTGCCTAACATGGACATCATGATCGATTCAACCTCAGGGTAAGGCCTGATGTCGTTCACGGATGGCTTCAGTGGGTATAATCAAATCAAGATGTCTGCCAAAAATGTTGAGAATACAGTTTTCCACACGCCATTTGGAAACTTTTACTACACAGTCATGCCATTTGGACTAAAAAATGCAGGTGCCACCTATCAGGGAGCAATGATGGTAGTCTTTCACGACATGATGGGGAAGGAAGTGGAAGATTGTGGATGTACTCGTTGTGAAATCCAAAACCGGGGAAGGGCACTGGGAAGTGCTAAGGAAAGTACTAGGAAGATGTCGAGCATATGGGTTGAAGATAAACCCTAAGAAATGAGCTTTTGGTGTTTCCTCAGGCAAGTTCATGGGCTTCTTGGTGCATCGACGTGACATCGATGTAAATCCAGACAAGGTGCACACCATCTGAACGCTCATGCCCCCGACAAACGCAAAGCAGCTTAATGGGGAAGTTGTCCTACATTCGCCGCTTCATCCCAGGATTAGTAGCAGCAACATGAGCCTTTACCCCACTGCTTAAGAAAGGGAAGGAATTTGTGTGGACCAAGGAATGCATATAAGTCTATCAATAGGTCCAATAGCTAGTCACCAACCTTCCTACCATGAAGGCACCAGTCTCAAGCATTTCGCTCAAGCTCTACTTAGCCGCAACAAGCACTGCCGTAAGAGCCCTGCTTGCCCAGGACAGTCCAACCGAGGAAAAAACACAAATTTACCATGTCAGCCGACAACTAAGAGGCGCCGAAACCCGCTATAAGAAGACAGAACACCTCTGCCTAGCTCTTGTCTACACATCACAGCAGCTACGCCACTATTTCCTAGCCCACAAGTTACACCTTATGGTAAAGTCTGACCCAGTAAGGTACTTGCTCACTAGACCTATATTGTCTAGCCGTTTAGCTTGTTTGTTGCTCCAACTTTCCAAATTTGATATTATATGTGTGACACCTAAGGCTATCAAATGCCAAGTTGTGTAGACATGTTAGCATTATTCCCCAAAGAATAAGAGACCACCATTTCCAAGGAAGTCCCTAGTACGCTGCCAAATATAGATGCCGCCGCTGTAGGAGATGAGTCATGGGTCATGCATTTCGATGTTTCTTCCATAACCACGAAAAGAAGAGTTGGTATTGTACTTGCCAATCCAGATAGCCAAGCTACTGCCCTAGCCTTCAAGCTAAGCTTTTCATGTACAAACAATGTAGCTGAGTATGAGGCTTTCATTATAGGCCTTTTCCACAGCCAGGGAAATGGGCACAATAAGGATACAAGTCATAGGGGATTCAAATTTGGTCCTAAGCCAGGTCCAGGGAAGCTTCACGGTGAAGGAAGTAACCATGGCACCATATCGCATTATGTCCGAGAAACTCATGACAAGCTTCAAACAAATGGTGTTGGAATATATTCCCGGCACAACCAACAAGTATGTGGATGCCCTAGCCACACTTGGCTCCAAGCTTACCTTCGTCGAAGAACAACCCAACATTGCTGTAATCAGAAGAGAGGCCCCAGCCATTGACGCATCCTTCCTAGAGGAAGCTTCAGAAGGTGACGATTGGAAGGAAATTGTCAGAAGTGAACCTTCCAAGCCAAACAGAGAGCATAACATCAAATGCCTTAAGGAGTAAATCCATGTTACTAGGACACTCTACAAGTGTCTGCCCAAATGAGTGCTAACCTGATGCCGTGGACCAAAAGAAGTATAAGAACGGTTACACGAGATCCATGAGACTACATGCGGAGTCGACCAAGTTGTGAGTCTCTATCCCCGACTACAACTAAATGGGTACTACTGGCCAGAGATGAAGTAACAAGCCACATGCATCCAAGCCAATTGTCCAAAATGCAGTAGAACATTTTCTCTAGAAAATGCATTTGTTATTTCCATCACTAATGATTGAAGGTCCTCATACCTGACATTCTTTATTGATGGAACACTACCAAGCAATGTTAGGGATGCATGCAAGTTGAAAGGGACAACCAAGAGGTACTTCGTGGATGGGGCAACTCTATACCGGAAGAGATTCAATGGGGAACCATTGAGATGTAATGGGCCATTCGAGTCCTCAAAAGTCATGCAAGAAGTACATGCTGGAGAATGGGGCGAGCACCAAGGAAGAAAAAAACTACACAAACAACTACTGAGCCTGGGATACTATTGGCCAACCATGAGGGAAAACATGCACAACATGGTCAAGCAATGACATTCATGCCAAGTTCATGGAAACTTGATCTACAAGCCTCTAACGTTACTACAAGACATGCGTACTCCATGGCCATTCCACACTTAAGGGCTTGATTTGATAGAAACAATCAATCCAACTTCTAAAGGCCACGTATGGATCCTAGTAGCCACTGAGTATTTCACAAAATGGGTAGAGGCAATCCCTCTCAAGAAAGCAACAGGAGCAGTAGTATCCAATATCATCAGGGAATGCATCGTTTGTTGATTCAGTATACCTTACAAAATAGGAAGTGACAATGGCATGCCTTTTTTGAACAAATAAGTAAGTGCCACACTTGATGTTTACGGGATCAAGCACCACTGCTCCACGCTATATTATCTTCAGGGAAACGGTCAAGTCAAACCCATAAACAAGACACTGTTGAGAATCCTAAGCAAGATGGTACACAACTACACTAGGGTCTGGAACACACATCTTTCATACATCCTATGGGCCTATCGCACGTCCCTGAGGAACGCTACAAGTTTCTCTCCCTACTCTTTGGTGTATGGGTTTGAAGCTATTTCCCTTGTAGAAATGATGATGCCCACGACAAGAGTTTCAACATTCAACGATGTGGAATGAGATGTTGCAGCATGTGCAAGCTGAAGGTGAAAGGATCTTGAGCTGCTCGAGGAAAAGAGGGCAGAAGCAGCTAGGAAAGCAGTCATATACCACCAACAAGTTACTAAAGCCTACAACTGCACAGTCAAGCCACGCAACTTCAAGGAATGAGAGCTCGTCCTCAGGACAGCGGAGCACATAAGGAGGCAGATTTCCGGATCTTCGAAGTTCACCCAACATTGGGAAGGGCCTTTTGTGATCAAGGAAGCCTATCAAAATGGCTACTACTACTTGACTTCGGTCAAGGAAAGTACGCTAACGGAACGTGTCAATGCAAAGTGACTAAAGTCGTATTACTGTTAGAACACTCACGCTTAGAAGAACAAGCTCATTTCATGCAATGGTTAGTTTGCTTACTCTATGAGGCCTTGTAAAGCCATGCAATGATTGATATACCCCAAATTTTAATGAAATCAATGAGCATTTTGTCAAAATCTTTGGTACATTTGTTTCTTTACATTGGCAAAGGTAACTAGAAGGATTTCTTCTAAACAAGCTATAGCAGTAATCATACCAAGGCTATAATAAAAGCCCACACCAAGTCTATCAATGCCATACGACATGCCAAGCCAACATGCCATGCAAAACCATTAAGTCAGAATACTTAAGCTTTTCCTAAAGTTATACTTATGCAACATGCCAGGCCTATCAATGCCATGCAAGCTACTCAATGGTTCAATGCTCATGCAACATGCCAAGCCGACACGCCATGCAAAACCATTGAGTCAAACAACTAAAGCTTTTCCAAACGCTATACTTATGCAACATGCCTAAGCCTATTGATGTGAAATAGGCCAAACTTAACATTGAAAAACCTAATGCTAAGCAAGTCAAGATTTCTTGACTTGCTCTGTTTCCTTATGAATGCTACGACATCTTTTTCCTTTTTCCTCAGGGAAACTCACTGGCAAAGTACCAAGCGGCAGGTTTGTGATGCTGAATTATGGAGTTTATACTTTGGTTTACAGCTTGCTATTGATAAGGGTGCTACTGAGCTTCATATTGAGATGGATTCCAAGGCTGTTATTATGTTGTTGAAGCAATCCCAAGTTGATAATTTCCATCCTTTGGAGACAATTATGCATAGCTGCAGATTAATGATGAGACAATTGAGGAGGTGTGAATTGAATCACGTTTATAGAGAGAAGAATATTGTTGCGGATCAGTTGGTTAATTGGAGTTATAACATGGATATTGGTGTTCTTGTTTTTGATGAGCCTCCTGTGTGGATTAGATCAGCTCTCATTGATGATGATGCTGCTGGAGTCCCTCGGACTCGGTTTGCTGTTGGTTTGTAGTTCTTTTTGGGTTGTGTTCCCCGTTCTTCACCAAAAAAAAAAAAGTACCAAGCTGCAGGATCAGCTATTTCCCCCAGAAAACAGGCAAAAGCTCAAGCCTATGTCTAAAAGGCTAAATAGAAGTCCATCTAACAAACTCTCATGCATGAAAAAGCCAATATCATGGCAAGAAGAGTAAAGACATTGCAAGCATTATGATACGATCAATATCAGCATCAAAACCAAAGGAAAGAGTCAAAGGAAAGAGTCGAAGGAAAATAAGAAAAATACAAAGCAAAGCGACCCTATGACCATTGTTCGAAAAGCCATAAACTAGCTGTCCAAACGAAAATTACAAATAAAAGTAAAGGTGGAGTGAGGAAATCAATCTTCTTCATAGCCTGATGCAGCAACATCTCAAGGTTCATGCTCTGCCAAGAAAAAGAAGCCAAGGGTTAGAAAAATGCAAACAGTTAGGTAAAGCGCGCAGTCATATGAAGGTGAGGAGTTAAGCTAAGAACACCACATCTCAGAAGAACTGCTAGAGGTGTCAACAAGCAACTGATCTGCTGCAAGCTGAAGGCACACTGTTATTTCCTTGGAGCTTCCACGAACCAACTTCTTTAATTTGAGCTTCTCAACCTCTAATTCCTTAAGTTGCAGTTCGAGAGCACACATCAATTTGTTGACTTTAATGAATTGATCCAAGACACCTTTCCTTTCAAATTGAAGTCCAAACATGGTATCGCAGAATTCTTCCAGCCTCTCAATTAGAGAACCCACCGGCACGCCCAAAGCGGCTACATCGCTGATCATGTCACGCCAACATAACAGTTTGTGCTTTGTGAGTTCTATTGGGGAAGTGTGCTCCATATCGTAAAGCAGAAGCCCAAGCTCTTCAAAGATCATCCCACGCATAAAGGGAGATAAACCTATCAAGCTCACATCTTCATCATCAGCACGCTCAAAGAACTTGCTCAACGCCTCAACTAATCCAGAACGAACCTTCACTCCCCTAAAGTCAACCTGGGAAGAGAAGGCCTCACCAGAAGGAATCAGTTCCTCAACCGAACTTAACACCCTAGCTTCATTGGCAAGACTATGCTTGAGCTTTTTGAGGGCATCATGCCACGATGCCCATTCTTCAACTGAAGCCTGCTCCTTAGGAGAAAAAACCTCTTCAGGAAAAACGGTAGGCTCGAGAAGAAAGCAACTGAGGATTTGAGCTATTTGCTTCCTATCACCATCCACATCATCATAACAAACTTCATCCAACCTTTCCTCATCCTCCCTTCTCACGGGGAAACCCTCACAAAAGATCTCAGTGTCAGGGGCAACCACACAATATTCTCTTGGGTCTGTTTCAATGACCTTAAACTCTACACTTCTCATTCTTCCCCTGACAAGGAACAGATCTCCTTTCCTCACAGGGCGGTAAGCTTCCGAGAAATAAGCTGCAAACAAAACAAAGGGATATAGCAAGCCAAGTTTTAGTGTCCAAGCCTCAAGAAAAAAACTAAACAAATTTAATCCGACACAAAATTGCAGACAGCATGCTAAGGTAGTGCAAATCATCTGCATCAAACTTACATTTTTCAACGAAATGGCATGAACAGTTAAAATGGAGTAGGAAGCAATCCAAATAAATTAATGTAGATGTATCATAAACACTTAGAAAGAGGCTACATAGAGAAATAAAAACAAACGAGCAAAGCACAATAATATGTTCCTAGACCAACAATCACCACATTGACCCTGGGAAAGTAAAAATTGTAGAAGGTCTTGGATGGGGCCTAAGTCGCAAGTAAACCCCAGTGATAAATATTTTAGAAGTAAAACAAATGACCACCAAAGATGTCACCAACTCACGTTTCAAAAAGGCATCAAAGAGATTTCCGGTAACTCCTTCTATAGAGTCATCAATAGGCAGAATGTGGACACGCTTCCCATACTTAACATCAGGGCATTGATGTACAGACACAACATCCCCAAGTCGAACCCTTAAATTCGACCTGACAACCTTGTTCATCCTGATTCTTGGCTCTTCACAGGTGTCATCAGCAAGTGCAATGCAGATTGTGTCTTTTCGTTTCTTCCCCTGAAAACCCAATCACAGATGATTAAATAAACACGAACCGTAAATCAAAACCTCCGGAAATAAAAACACAATGTAATGTAAATAAAGTAGGACACGAAAACACTTGGGTCTGCTTCGTTGATAAAATCCAAGTAACAAATATCTATTTCATCACTATGCCATGTACCTAACGGTTCCCCTTAAGTAAAAGTGATAACTTTCCTTCTTTTTTTTGGTAAAAATAACTTTCCTTCTTTTATTCATTCTGAAACTTAAACTTCCAAACCAATGAGTACAAAGCAACCCAATCATAGATAATTAAATAAACACATGAGCCGTAAATCAAAACCTCCGCAAATTCAAAAAAAAAAAAAAAACACAATGTCATACAAATAAAGTAGGACACGAAAACACTTGGGTCTAGTTCGTTGACAAAATCCAATTAACGAATATCTATTACATCACAATGCCATGTACCTAACAGGTTCCCCTTAAGTAAAAGTGATAACTTTCCTTCTTTTATTAATTCTCAAACATAAGCTTCCAAACCAATGAGTACAAAGCAACCCAATTCTGGGTTCGAACTAAATTTGCAATTCAACCTCAATTCTCAATCTAAACGATGTTGTTTCATAGAACATACAAATTATCCAACAACAAAAAATGTCCCTAAAACGTCATCCCAACAAAACCCTAGCGTGATATTTTAACTTTATTTGACAAGCTACCCTAAATTTTATCTTCTGATTTAAAAATAAATAAATAAAAATAAATATAAATAAAAATAAAAAAACAGTACCTTGATGAGAATGGTGTCGCCACGGAAAAGCTGTAGCTTTTCCATGGTTTCGGGATGCATTGCAACGATGGAGTTATCGTCGTTTACAGCCTCATCAACGACGAGACGGTTCGGCGACTTTTTCCGCCCCAGAATTGCCGTCCACAAGTCCTCCTTCTTCCTGCAAAATAATCAAATCCCCAGTCAGAATTTAAATATTTACGCAAATAAAACGGAAAGGAAACACTCCGACATATAAAAATTGTGAAAAGTAAAACAAAATTAATGGTGGCGAGTTGACTCACCAGTCGGACGATTCGGCTTGGTGAGCCATGGCGGTGGATCATTCCAGAGATCAGGAACTGTGGTAAACGAAGAACAGAAAGAGGAGAGAGAGGAGAGAGAGAGGGAGTGTTTGGAGTGTGTTAGAGGATTATACTTCAGGTTCTGAGTTTTTATGGAGTGTGTTAAGAGGATTATACTTCACTAGTGGGTTTGTTTGTGTTGGAACCAGGCAACCAGTTTGAGAAATTTTTCAGTGTGATGTACGTGTTCTGATGAAAAATTTCTCCAATCAGTCAGCTTTCTTTCTTTGGGAATTTTAACTTAAACTCTCAATATTGTTCACTTTAATAAAATATCACATTTTTATACTAAAAATTCAATTCTTGTACTATTTACTTTACCTTTTATTTTGTTCTTATCGCTAAAACTGAAAATTTTTAAGCGTTTTTCATTAGTTTCCTTTCTTTTTTTCCTTGCCTGCCACCATTTATTTTTTCCTTGTTTTAACGCTCTTTCTTTTCCTTGTTTCACATCAACTTTCTCTTTTCCTTGTCACCATTTCTTTTTTCCTTGTTTTAAGGCTCTTTCTTTTCCTTGTTTCACGTCAACTTTCTCTTTTCCTTGCCACCATTTCTTTTTTCCTTGTTTTAAGGCTCTTTCTTTTCCTTGTTTCACATCAACTTTCTCTTTTCCTTGTCGGGCACCATTTCTTATCTTTATTCATGTAAAGATAGTTGTCTGTAATCGTTTACTTTCTTTGCCTACATATATTGTCTTGTACATTCAAAACTTTTCATGAAATAGAAATACTTTGAAACTAAAAATCTACATGGTATCAGAGCAGTGTCATCCTTGACCTGTCTCTACCTATTTTGTTTCCGTTGTCGTTCTTTTTCGAGCTTCTGTAATGGCTGAAGAAAGCTTAGTTAATCTTGAGGGAGAGAGCTCTTAGGTATCTACTTCGAGTTTTTTAGAAGCTGAGCTCAATACCAACCAACGCCTATGCTCAATGCTGTTGAATGAACTCAATTCATCAATTATCTCATCGATGTGTATGTAGTAATTCAAGTCTGTGGGCATTCTCCATTCATGAATTATCTCATTTTTCTCATTTCTATAACGCTTGCTTACCATCCTTTTTCTTTTTTAACAATGTAGTATTCTAAACTATTTTGATCTACATAAAGGCGAGCACACTACCGTGACCAACTGATCTAACCTAGGTGTGCCGGTTCCTTACCAACCATTTATGCCAAGATTAAAATTCTAAAAAAAAATCAATGGTCAACAACTTCACTTTCTATATAATGAATGTGGAACAAAAAATAATCAAGAAAATTATGGAGGCGACACGTGGACTTTTGAGAAAAAATGACAAAATTACCCTTAAGGCACACCGGGATTCCCACACGCATGCAACAGACAATAACGGCTCAATCAAGGAGGAGTCAAATGTGATCAAAATGGTATTTATTCAAATCTCTCACATCACTCCTCATCAAATCCCCACTTCAAAAGGTAACTCCCAATTATCCTATTTAAATTAGGATTGATTGCCTAGATTAATTGCAATATATTATTACATAATATCTTGCAATCAAATCCCTAATTTCACTAAAAGTGCCTGGACCCTATTCTCCAAATAGGGCAAGCCACACCCCTATAAATAGACCATTTTTCCTACTAAAATGTTAAGTTCATTCTCTCCAAAAAATTCCCAAACACATTTTCTCTTAAATTCTAACTTTGGCATCGAAAATTCTTTGGCCAAAGCCCCCCATTCATCATGGCTATGTGAGGCTTTTGGCCATAATTTTAGGTGTTATTATTTTGCAGGTGCATTTTCATCAAATGAGAAGACATCAAAAATTTGCATCCACAAATTGGTGCTTTCATTGAGATTCTTGATTCACACGCTCGAAGAAGACTCTCGCATTCAACGTTTCTTGTTTCTTGCTCATTTTGTAGTTCGTATGTTATTGTTCCTAGAACTTTTTCATAAAAATTCTTTGAATAAACACAAAAGGAAAGTACAATGACTAGAAATTCGGAAACCACAACGAACAAAACTTCTTACGTTCAAGGATTTGGACCACGCGATTCACAAGGCTCAATGCGATGATGAGTAGAGCGACACCACCCCCACGGGGCACCACCGTGGTAGCCACCATGGTAGCAACCACAACAGCAACCCTCGACGAACCCACTGCCCACGGTGAGCATGCCACCTCGTAGCAACAGGCCCAAGTCGTGCCACAAGGTAGCTAGCCCAGATTCAATAAGGCCAAGCAGCTGCAGCAATTGAATAGCCCAGACCTCGTGGGCCCAAGGCCAACGCAAGCCCAAGGCCAGCACGAGCCCATTGCTCTCCAAGGCCAAGCCCAAGATCAATGGGCCCAAGCTGCATCATTCTAGCCTATACGGGCCCAAGCCCAAGGCAAGACGGCCCAAGCCAGGACTTGGCGCAAGCCCAGACCCACCACCCACATATGCCGCAAGCGGAGCAACCCATTATCGTAGCCCTCAAACCAGTCCAAACCTGTCCAAGACCAGTTCAACCATCTCGACTTCAGTTTTCTGGACCGACGATTAAACCAAAGATATTTTCACCCCACTTCTCCACAGATTTGACATAACCTAACTTAAATCTCGTGCCCGGAGTCCACTACACTTCCACTACTTAAGGAGACGCATAACGTCCAAGCTCTTCCAACCCAAATGGAAGGCAACACTTGTCTCGACAAGTCATAGAGTTAACAAATGCCCTCACACAACATATAACCTTAGTGAATCAGCTCTTGCAGCATACCGAGATGCAACGTGCCCTAGATGAGGTGTCCCGAAGTAGGACAAGGGCAGACGAAGAACCTCTCCAATAATGTTCCGGTAAGTAGCCCCTCGACCAGCCATGAACCGAGCGTTCGGACAGTGTACACTCCCGACTAGATCTCGAGGTAGCTTATATTCTCATCTTAGCACGTGGAGGAGCATGCACTCTCGGCTAGGCCCACAAATGAATATACATTCACGGTTAGGGCCACAATCCGATAATCATCATGAACAACCTTCCAGGCAAAGTGTTCATTCGCAGCTAGGCCCACATGGAACATCCTTCACTTCATAGCAGAGTAAGTAGCACGACGAACAAATAGAAGCAGTCACTCAATCCGGCTCAAGTTCAACTGGCAGCCTGCAAAAAATTTGTTCACCTGCTAAGAACGTACCACATACACCGCAGCCGCAACCTAGACTAGCCGAGCACATGATAGAGCAGCCTAGACCAATAGGTCACGATCGGGGGCAGCCGAGAGCTCCGCTACCCCAACAAAGAAAAATTCAAGAAGAAGTAAAGAGGCTCATGACCTAGAAATTGTGCGATTTCCAACGCAACGAGGTTACTGATAAAGCGTTACAGTGAAACATGACCAACATAAACAGGTCACCCTTCACGGACGAGATCGAGCAGGCAAAGCCTCCACGTAAGTTCAGCATGTCACACTTCACATCCTTCAAATGAGATGGAGACTCGGAGATGCACCTTAAGCATTACCGAAGCACAATGGTCCTTTATCGAAACAATGACGCTCTTATGTTCAAGATATTCACCACTACTCTACAAGGCGAGGCACAAGATTAGTTTCATACCTTGCCGCCACAATCTATCCAGAGTTTCGATGAACTTTATTTGGTTTTCACCAAAGAATATTCATCGTACCGCTCGATCAAGAATAAGTCCGATCATTTGTTCAACATCAAGAAGAAGCCAAAGGAATCGCTCTGCGACTATGTGAAGAGGTTCAAACCAGAGAAGGCAAAGATAATTAAATACGACGACTCGATAGCTAGTGCAGCCTTCCAAAAATGACTCCCAGCAAACCACTCACTGTTCGGTGAATTGATCATGAAATAATATCTAACTCTGGCAGATTATTTCGCCTTGGCAGAGAAGCATGCACTTTGAGATGGGGCTCGACGAGCAACCAAGGCACCCGAGCAACCTCGAAAAGAATCGACAATAGCTCAAAAGAATGAGGATGATAAATAGTACAATAACAAAAGTAGGCAAGAGGCCAAGCATAGGGATTGATCCACAACTAAATAAGCATCAACACTTAAGAACTACTCTAAGTTCTTGATCTCGATCCACAAAACCCTCAAAGACATTAAGAGTGAACCTTGATTCAAGCTGCCGAAACAATCAATGGGAGATACCTCCAAGTTTGACCACACCAAGTACTGCGCATTCCATCGAGGTCCCGGTCACATAACCGACGACTGCTACACTTGGAAAAACTACCTAGAAAAACTCGTGAAAGAAGGCAAGGTCGACAAATACTTGGACAAGCCAGCTGCGCAGCCTAAAAAGAATGCAGATGCCGATGAAAAAACAATTAACCAAGATGATTTGAAGCAATGGCATTTTTGCTGAATCTGAGCACTTAGGGGCCACCAATAACTCCAAGAAGATGAAGATCCAACAATCTCTACTAGTCTCACAGGTCCAAGTAGTCAACACCCAACTTAGACCCATTATTAGCTTCACCGAGCAGGATTCCGATGGCGTCGATTTTCCACATGACGATGCACTAGTGGTATCTATCCAACTAGCCCATGCTATAGTTGATAGAATGATGGTTGACAATGGAAGTGCGGTCAACCTACTCCTAGTAATTCAGAAATGGGCCTGGAAAACACAATCATACGCTGAGTGGAGGTGCTCATTGGATTCAAAGGACATACCTCGACTGTCATCGGCAACATTACACTTGACATGAGAACACCGCCAGTTATCTCAAAGCAGATGTTCACGATAATAAGTGACCCGTCTCCCTACAATGGGTTTCTAGGGAGACCTTGGCTGATAAAGTTGGACGTTGTAACCTCATTCAAGTATCAAAAAATCTGATTCCGCATCCCGAAATGAAGAGTGAGAGAAATCAAGTTTGACCAGACCACATCTCGACGATGCACTGTGCAAGTACTGAAGAAGTCAAAAAAGAAGACCTTTACCCCCGTAGAAGCTACCGAGTTCCAAAGGGACGATGAAGCTACCAAATAGCAATTACAACAGTCAGATCAAGAAGATGGTGTCCAAATCAATGCGCCAGCAGATGAGATGGGATGGAAACCCGAAGAGGATGCCGAGCACATCATTCTTGATCCCCAGCAGCTGGAGAACACTGCTAAAATCGACTCACGCCTGAGCCAGAAAGAAAAATAGGAACTCACGGTTTTCCGTAGGGAAAATCATGACGTCTTTGCATGGTCACCTTCCGACATACCCGGCCCAAGATAGCTTGCCATAAGTTGTATGTCGACCCTGCTGCCAAATCGATGATCCAAAAGAGAAGAAATTTCACACCCGAACGAGTGGCAATCATCGAAGCAGAAATCAACAAGCTATTGGAGGTCGGATTTATATAAGAGGTAACACACTCAGCATAGCTTGCCAACGACGTGCTAGTAAAGAAAAAAAGAAGATTAAATGAAGGGTGTGCGTAGATTACATCGACCTCAACAAAGCATGCCCGAATGATCCTTATCAAGTTCCCCGAATTGATCTACTAATATATTCAACTTTCAAGAACCAATTGCTCAATTTCTTGGATGCATACTCTAGCTACAACCAAATAGCCATGTACGAGCATGACAAGGAGAAAACCATGTTCGTGATCGAGCGAGGCACCTATTGTTATAATGTCATGCCTTTTAGCATCAAGAATGTGGGAGCCACTTACCAACGACTGGTAAACACGATGTTCAAAAAGTAAATTGGAGTAACCATGGAGGTCTATGTCGATGACATCATGGTGAAGGGCAAACAACAAGCAGACCACATTGGCAATTTGGCAGAAACTTTCGACATCCTTAGAAAGTACAAGATGAAGCTCAATCCCACCAAATGCACATTTGGAGTATTTTCAGGCAGATTCTTAAGGTATCTAGTAACCCAACGAGGAATCGAAACATATCCCAAGTAGATTCAAGAAATCCTAGAGATGAAGTCTTCAACTACCTTGAAGGAGATCCAAAACTTGACCGAACGAGCAACCGATGCCTCTCACGGTCCACCAATCGATGCAAGCCTTTTTTTAAGGCAATAAAGAGGGCACAATGAGACAAATGGGATGATGAGTGCAAAAAAGCTTTCCAAGACCTGAAGAAGTATCTCACATCACCTCCCTTACTATCCAAGCTGAAAGCCGCGCTAAACTTCCACAACTACACATTTTTGTGAAAGGTTAAACAAGTTAGCATGCATATACGGAGCTTTATCCACTGCCGACATGTTACGCAGTCGATAAGATTCACATTTGCCAAGTGCAGAATGATCATTTAAGATCTACACTAATTCCTAAAGTGTTGTGATACTTGTTGCGCAACCTATGGAATTGCTTACATAAAGAGCAAGGAGTTATCTTAGACCTTTGCCTGCAAAATTCCATACAACCATGTACTTTTGATACGATAGGTTAGCGAATTTCATGACCCAAAAATCTTTAGTATGTTGTGATGCAGGCCACACAGCTCAAAGGATTGAAGAAAACCAAGGTTAAATAGCCTAGTGGTCACGCGGACTCGTTACTTCTATAAGTAAGGCATCCAGCTGCCGACCCTATGGTTAACAACCTTGCAAAAGTTCTACACCAACACCTATAGCTGCATAGGCTACATGGGCATGTCTGCTTATAAAAAAGTAACACGCCTGCCGCTGGCCTAAAAGTCAAAGGTTGGGTGTAAACAAAAGAAGTGAAGATGGAGAAAAACGAAGGAAGCAGGTTTATAAAATTTTCTAGCAAAATTGATAAATAAATAACAAAGGCCGAAAGAGTTCAAGCAAAACAAAAGCAACAAGGAAAACAAAGAAAATCCTAAAGGCCACCTAGAAGACTACCCTTTAGCAGCTTGAACATCCCTCGACTACTCAGTTTTGCCACACCTTCAGCAGCCGCAACGCTCTCAACAGTGACATCATTCGGCGCTTCATCCCCGGCTACTCTAGCCTAAGCACCAACTTCTCCAACTACTTCACAAATAGAGGCCTCAAAAGTAAAGGCAAGCAAGTCTTCCGAAGAAATAAAGAAGGTCTCGAAGTCTTTCCCAGCAAACTCAAAGTCAGACAGCCTACAAAAGAGATTATCTACATAACCCAGCTTGTAGAAATTGGCCTGACTCTGAGCAAGCGAAGCCTCGAGCCTAGCCTTCTCACCTTTCAACTGCTCATTTTCCTTTAACAGACCAACATAGGACGCGTTGCAACTCATCCACTTCTTTCTTCAGACTCTTGTTGATCTTTAGTGCACCTTGGAGTTCTAACACTTGGGGTTTAAGCCTATCAACGATCTTCTTGAAATGGATCACTTGGTTATAAACAGCAATCAACTATTCATCATTTGCGTAAGGGGCGGAACGAAGCTCATAAACGGCATCCTTAAGATCTTGAATTTTAGGTATGTAACATCTGATCTCCTTTTCTGCACCTTCATACTTAACTTGGATCGCGTTAAGCCTAGTCTTCAAGAATACAATCTCTTGGTGAGTGGTACCAAGCTGCAAAGAAGTGGGGGCAGAGATATTAAACCCCTTCACCTTCTTGATCTTCTCAACAGAGGAATAAATTTCAGCTACCATAGCATTTGCCACCTTCTTGGCAGCCTTGGTATCCTCTTGGTCAAGAAGCATAGACTCGGTTGACAGAATAGTCGTATTCTACATCATAACAAGCAGAGCAGTTTTCCTATACTCGGTCGTATGCTTCGCAAATGAACTTGGGCAAACAACCCCTCTAACGCCATCAACAAGCTTGGCACACATGTTCATATCTTCAAGCAGATATGTTTTCAAGAGCGCACCGATCTCAGCAGCCTTCCAAAAATAGGCTTAGTGGATTTCTCACAACTGCCCACGCGAGCAGTCTCCTCATTCTCAGCAGGCGGATTAATCTCAATAGCAATAGGAATGGGCCTTGAAGCCACTTTAGCAGCAGAGTCCACCTTATCACTCTTCATGGTAGCGAGCATCTCCAAAGGTGAACCAGATTTAGCTCCCAACAGACATCTTAGCACTGGTTTCTACACTAGGGGCACGACGGAACCTTTTAGTCTGAGCAGTCCTATCAGCAATCGAACTAGCTATCTTTGGCATGGCAAACATCATTGGCTCAGATCTAGCAGCCCCATCTTTCTTCCCTTTAGAAGAAGTCATGTCAATCACAAGCCTAGGGGCAACAAGCGAACATTCACGAGCAGCGGAGAAAGTCTTCAGTTTGTCTCAACTGACATCTCTTGAGCAGGCGGGGAAGATCTTTTTTTCCCACCTTCATTCACAGCGGGCTCCACGACAGCAATTGAACAAGCTAATGCCTCTGCTTTAATTCGCTTTATCTCCTTTCTTAGGGGCAGCCCACCTTTCTCCCGGCGAAGATGACTAAACAGTCAACGACATTCACGGTACTCAGTAGGGATACCCAAAGTCACATGCACCTTCTTCATATTTAGAGAAGTCTTAGGAGTTGAGCCAAATTCTGAATCTACATATGCAGAGAATGACAATCAATAAATCAAATAGCAGCTCAGCAAAAGTACAAAGTAGCCTAGAGACTAAGCAGCCTACTTACCGGTGATGAAAATTGTCGGAAGATGCAGCTCAGGGGAAGAATCAAACTCCCATTCTCCACTTATCTCTAAAGTCTCATTGGCCCAGTCATGATCTCCCTTGCTCAAATGATCGAAGAGCCTATGACGGGATCGCAGCTGCCCAACTCCTTCAATGTGGCCTATGTCAAAGAAGTACCAAAATTCGTTGACAATCAAATCCAAGTCAAAGAATTGGCTTAGATTGAGGAACCCCACCATCACACGGACCGCATTTAGAGAACATTGAGGAAGGGCACACTTCATGGAGCAAAGCACTTCTTGGAAGAAACACAGCATGGGAAAAGTAAATCCCAACACAAAGTAGTAGGGGTGAAACTTGATGGCTCTTCGAGCCTATATGCCTCAAGAAAGTCTCTAAACGAGTCATCAGAGCTAATTTTGAAG
Organism: Malus domestica; assembly: GCF_042453785.1. Taxonomy (NCBI): domain Eukaryota; kingdom Viridiplantae; phylum Streptophyta; class Magnoliopsida; order Rosales; family Rosaceae; genus Malus; species Malus domestica. The sequence goes on from NC_091663.1 coordinate 11,511,040, forward strand.
TGAGCAGCCTTGAAGTAGCCCACATTACTCAAAGACCCGCCTCCATCATCACTCTTGTGGCTTGAAGAAGACATGCTTGCGGAAATTCAACAAATACGCAAAAAAGAATCGTTAGATGGCTACAAAAAAAATGGTGCGCCAGGCCCCTCAGCCTAATGGCCTTGCGGCCCATTCCAAATAAAGGGGGCCTGGCGCCCTGATAGGATTAAAAGCACACCACAAAATAGCACACAAATGTCCTATTGATTTTCCTTATTAACACTAAGATTTGTCAATTGTAGCATATGAAAATAAGGGTCTTTCCCGCAGAAGATTGTTTTATCTAACTACTTAAAATATCACAAAACTGGGCTGCTGTCCCTACTGACCAGCCACCGAAAAATAATTCTTAGACCAACTTACACTTATCTAAAGTCTAAGAAATTTTATATGAAGACAGTAGACACACAGAGCTACACTCACACAAATTTTTGGGATTTTTGGAGTTGATTTGGTATTTAAATTAAATCGAACAAAAATAAGACAGAAACAGATTTTAAGTAGTTCACAAAATAAGAAAAACGAGTTAGGGGAAGTGCTATCCACCACCAAATAATCATACAAACATTTTATGTTTCATTCAAATTCCTTTTATTTCCAGATGAAGATGCTCAAGTTGGCTCAATGTTAGAACTCAACTCATCACTCTTTCTTATGTAGTATATTAAGAGAATGGCGTTTTCAACTTAACTTAGTCCCTAGCATGCAATCTAGAATGGTGTGTTCATAGATTTAACAAGTAGAAATCATTAAGAACGAAAAGAGTTTGAGTCATCACAAGGCATCGTAAGTACTGGCGTTGTCTTACTTATCCTAGAAATTGGTTCACATGTTAATCGCAATTAACAAGTACTACTATACAACATATGTAGGTCCTCATTCGACAAGGGCAGGCACACACATATTCATAGCATTAGAATCCTAGATATGCTTACTAAGTATGCATCCATAGAAAATAAATACAGAATTCATCAATGAGACAAGTAGTGAACCAATTTTCATCCATTCATAAAAGAAATTCAAATGAAATGTCATAACAAATTGGCAATCATATTCGGGGCTTCAAAACATCCCCTAACTACTAAAAGTTTAGTTACACACAATCCTTAAATAAAACCAAAAGAAAGACATGAGTTTGAGAAGATAAAACCGAAAGAAATCGATTGAGGCCTCCTCCTATCTTCCTTCCTTCCCCAATGCTGCTTTTAAACCAATTCTTGCTGCTTCATTTTCTTCTCCTTAACTCACCCACTAATAGCCATTTAGTGATGACAATAAGTGAGAGGAAATGTAGTAAAACAATTGTAACACTTTAGGTAGCCTTTATGCCAATTACTCCCTCTTAATCCTCATTTTTAATTCCATTTCCTCTTATATTTGAATAGGTTTCAGCTGACTTGTTCTTGGCTGCATCAGTTTTAGTTGCTAGATTTATTGGGTTTATTGCTTTCATTGCAGTTACAAACTGCTCAGCCTCTTGGTAACCTTTTAGTGTTTCAACAGCCATAACTTCTTCTAGAAAAATGATATTAGCAATCCGCAAAATGCTCCAGAAAATAGACATCCGTAGCTTTCCAAGCATATAAGGCTCATTCTCTAATTCATTCTGAGCTGTTCGCAACTTGCTTCCAAAGTCAGCTGATCTGCACAGGCAGTTTTGACGAATTTGTCACTTAAAATCCCACTTGTGCTATTTTTCTTTTCTTTGCTTGACAAATCCCACAAAACACAAAAACAAAGTAAATAACTCAAAAATATAAGGAACTAACTAAGAAAAGAAAAGTGAATTTGATGTAAAATATATATAAATATGAGCTTATCACGTCCCTGCGCCTCCCTCTCTTTTCTCTCACACACGGGCCCAAGCACATCAAAAAAAAAAGAAAAAGAAAATAAGGCATGCGCCTTCTCGGTCCAATCCATCAGGCCAGCACAGGCCCGAGCCTAGCCTTCCGCAAGGCAGCCCAGGAAGGATGCCCGAGCCTCCCTTCCTCTCTCATACACAAGCTCAGGCACAACGGCCCAAACCCAAGTGCCCCAGCGCCCTGGTCCAAGCCGAGTCGCCGCCGCGCCATGCCACCCATGGCAACAGTGTCATGGCCTCTCCAAGCCACTTTTTGACACATTCTCGACCCTCATCCAGCCAAATTTCAAGCCCCGAGGCTCCCAAAAATTAAGAAGATAAAGAGAATTATTTTTTTTTTTCTTACCTTGGTGCAACATGAAGACGAAGAAAGCAACGAAAGACAGTGCTTTGCACAGGCAAGTGTAGAAGATTGCTAGGGGATGGGGAACAAATATCCTCTAACTTTCTCTCTCTTATAGGGTAGAATAAAATGCTTTCTAAAGTTGATTTAATCATCTACTTAAGGTAGACTTAAATAGACTTTAAAAGTAATTTATTTCCCCTTCCTTGAAAGATCTAATTTCCAATTAATGTGGGAATCTACATCAAAATAGGAAACAATTTATGTTTCCTAAAGCAAGGGAAGATCTCTACACATCCCCTTTCCTGCTAGCAACCCAACAGGTGTGGGGCATTTGGGTTCTTATTCTTTATCAATTAGTTGCTTTGAAAGTCTTAACCTTGATTTCTTTGGGTTCTTATTGTAGAAACATCCCAATGCATCTTGCAAACCAAATAAGCCATTCCCGTTGTATCCACGGTTATGTACGGTGTTTGGGAGAGACCGAGCCACGGGTAGTATGGCTGAATCAGCAACAGATGCAATTGAAAATATGGGTTTGGAAAATAAAGATTGTGAGACTTTCGAGATGCCTCCGCATTCACCTACGCCATCTCCTTCTGTTGCTACATCTAGTACATCTCAACCTGTTAGGAAAAGGAAGAGGAGTATGAATGATAGTGATGCAAATATTGTATCTGTTATCAATTAAGGTTGGAATAAAGCTGTTACCGAAATGAAGAAATTAGGTGAAAGTTTTACTTTCAGAGAAGCGAAAGCTAGACTACCTTCTGAGCTTCAGGCCATGGGCCTCCCATATGATCAGGTTCTAAGAATTTCAATGAAGTTAGTGAAAGATACCGATCTGATGGGTATTTGGACTACCTTGGATGACTCATAGAAGCCAGATTTCATTAAAGTGTTTATGGAGAGCCTTTGAGCATTAGGGGTTTTAGTATTTGTGTTTTTAGTATGATGAACTTTATCAACTTCTAGTGTTTTCATTATTTGCTTTAGCAAGACATTATTTGCTTTAGCAAGACATTATTTGTTTTTTAAGTCAGGACGAATGTTTGATTTCAGATATTTCATGTTTAAGTTATGCATATTTCATTTTCTTTGTTTAAGTTCTGAATGTTTAAACCCTAAAACGTTTACGATATGCATGATCATTAAACTTATATATTTTTCAACATTTCTCATGTGCTCTTGTGTGGTTTGCCATGCAATGCAAAGGGGAAAATTTAGAGGGGTGTCCTTCGAAACAAGGCCAATTCTAATGTTTGCAGAACTTGAACTCCCAGAACAACAACCCATAATTGAAAGGACCAAAATTAGTGACTAAAATTGATTTGGGGTGTGGGTTTTGCAATTTGCATAATAAAATTTGATGGGTTTGTGCTGAAAATTCGGATGGAGCTGTAGCAAAATATCATGGAAGATTCATAACTGCCAGCAGGTTGTAAGACTGACCACCAAAGCATAACAGCAACAATAATTTACATACCAAGTAACAAAAGTTTCATTGAGCATGCCTAAACAAATAGACATGCAAGAGAAAGATACCTATATTAATAAACAAACTGAGACATAAAGTATTTACAAACTGAGACATAAAACCATACATAAAATAGGAGAAGAATCTGATATGATACATAAAACGATACGCACTTTGCCTTCGTATAGTATAGAGTACAATATTTTTCTTGTTCTCGATATCGTTCCTATTAAATGTAACTCCAAATGCTGGAGAACTTTTTATTTACATTTACACAACCTACAAGAAGCTGCATCTGCACTTCTTAGGTTCATCTGAAATTGTTTCTGTAGTTGGTTCTTCGATTAAAAGCGATGGAAATCCTTTGGTCTTGGAGCATATTCAAGTTCGGGGCCAACAAACGGGTGTACCAATCAAAATACAAAAGCTGCTTCAGGAGAAGTGCAAACTCTCATGGAAATTTTAGTCCATATGATTCACTAACCCGAATCTGAAATAGGAACATGCGAGCAGTTCATGGCGTCAAAACAATTTGTCAAAAGATGGCATAAGCTACAGAAGTAGAGCTAAATCATGCAGGCGTGTAAACCTAAAGGGAGTCAACAGCGTACCACATCGAGAAAAAATGCATTCATTTGTGTCTCATCAACAACTAGATTAACAGAGACAGAAGTTGCATTCGTAGATGGCTCCCTGGCAGTTGCTATGACTACTTCAGTATCCAAATCCTGCACATGAGGAGTTGTAAGAAGCAAATGCGATTGTTATCAATAAGCTAATTTAGCCACTTCCGTTCTATATTCTAAATCCGGCTATTGCCACTTCCAATTCAACACACCTCTTTCAGTTTGAATTCTTTTAAACAGCACAATATTTAAGGGCAAGGAAAAAGGGTATCTTTTGGCCGCACCATTCTGCTAAACATGAATTTCCCTTAGCTCTGAAATAGTCTCAGAACAAGTACAGACCGAAAATTAACCTTTTTGGAAAGTAAAACACAATTAGCAAACTCCTGAATTTAATGCTTGCCTTTATTGATGAGAACATCTTTTCCAAGTCTCTTGCAAAGGCCTTAGTATCAACATTTGTGTCTGTAGCACCCATTTCAATCAGCGCATATGCCATTGATTCATATTCTTCAGTTGCAATTGATGCCAGAAAGATTTCCATGGCACCCCATGTTTTCGGGGATATACGGCCAACGATTCCTGTAAATTTAAGTCAAACGCAGGCAAAAATACTTCAATAACATTTGAAAGGTTGGACAAATACAGAGAACTTCTAAAACTTTCAAGCAAATGGTAGGTACTGCATCTTGGGACTATGCACAGTTGTTAAAGAACAAACATTAGGCAAGTCTTTTTCAGCATAGTATATATTATATAAGGTATAAACGTTTAGTCATATGTGCAGATATTGTATAAGCAACTGAAACATTAAAAAAAAAACCGACAGACAATTAGAACTATAAGTAAGCAATGAGTACAATTGGATTTCATGTTACCTTTGATACATTGGTAAGCCACTCCCCACCAACCCCAATAAACGCCTGAATACCTTGGACCATCCTAAGAGCGCCACGTGGACCTGTGCTTACTGATGTTTGGAGAATGTCCTCCACCAGTTTAGGCAAGTCTTCGAACCTATCTGGTAACAACATGAAATTCCAGCTTCACTAAACCTCAAACGAACAGAGTGATCCAGAAAGAAAATAATTCAAGCTTAAAGAACACAGATGCCCATGCCCGGGTCTAAACAAAGGCGCGAATCAAAGTTTCCTTCTCATTCTGAGAGGTGATGCGATTAATTGATAAATGTCTGCCAAACAGAAGAGTTGTACTTCTGCTTCAACAGTTTTTACAACTAAGTTTCACTTCTGTATATCCATGAAAAAGGCAACAGCCAATTACTCCCAATAATTGAAAAAATGAACATTTTTCGAGGTACCCATTAAGCGAAACACCAAGAAGTTCACATCTTCATGATTAAAAATATCAATGTGAGCAGAACATAACCATTAGCAGAAGTATAATCTACTATTTTGTTCATATATGGGTAACAAATAAATTATTAAAAAAACCCACAAATCAAATAAAGATTTAAGCTTGAGATAAACCCAATTCAAACCCAAAATCCAAAAGCCAACGAGAGAGAGAAATTAAGCACCTTGAAGGCGGGAGGAGTAAAGATCCTAAGCTTGAGAGTATCAGGCAAAGAGAGTGAAGCCCCTTGAGTTTGAGCTGCAATTAAGCTGCTTCGATGATTTTACATAATGTGTAAAGAAGCTGATCAAGATCATGAACAGGGCTTAAATTCCAAACTCAACCATTCGATTTAAAGCTCGAATGGCATCGCGAGGCAAATTAGCTCTACTATAAACCTGAAAAATAAGCCAGAAAATTTCCGGGCCAATATCACAACACTTGGACTCTCTCACTTCTATGAGGAAATCCCACAACACAGCATATTGCTTGATACTTCCTAAAATGTCAATCAAAATGTGATAGCTTTCAGCACTATGTCAAAAACCCAGAATTGTTTTAGCCCAAAGAATGAACCTGTGTGCAGAAAGCCCAAGATTTTTGCAGCGTTTCAGAACTTGCTCAACCAAGTATGTGGAGATTTGGGTAGACAGAGCGTTGAGGGAGAGCTCCAAGTCGTGGTGAGGGTTCCTATGGTCGCTGAGGATGCGGGAGAACTCGCTTACCAGGTGCGGTGATGGTGGAGATGGCGGGTTGTGGTGGGTGAGAGAAGAGAAATGGTGGCGATGAGTGTTGGCTTTGGAGGGTGAGAGAAGAGAGTGGAAGATAAAGAAGAAGAAGCAGCAGTGGCGATGTTCTGTGTTGCCGTAAGAAGGGTTTTGGGCATTTTAGTCATTTTAATCTTTTGGTTCCGTTCCATCCATGCGCTACCAAACGCAGGACGGAACAACCGTCCTGTTCCGTCCTGCGCGTACCAAACATAACACAGAACATCTGTTCCGTCCCGTTCTGTCCCGTCCCGCCCTGTCCCGTCCCGTCCCGTCTGCATACCAAACGCTACCTTGTGGAACAAAAAATAATCAAGAAAATTATGGAGGCGACACGTGAACTTTTAGGTAAAAATGACAAAATTACCATCAAGGCACACCGGGATTCCCACGCGCATGCAACGGACAATAACGGCTCAATCAAGGAAGAGTCAAAGGTGATCAAAATGGTATTTATTCAAATTTCTCTCATCACTCCTCATCAAATCCCCACCTCAAAAGGTAACTCTCAATTATCCTATTTAAATTGGGATTGATTGCCTAGATTAATTGCAAGATATTATTACATAATATCTTGCAATTAAATCCCTAATTCCACTAAAAGTGGCCACACCCCTATAGATAGACTTTTTTTTCCTACTAAAATACTAAGTGTATTCTCTCCAAAAAATTCCCAAACACATTTTCTCTCAAATTCTAACTTTGGCATCGAAGATTCTTCGGCCAAAAAGCCCCCCCTCCCATTCATCGTGGGCGCGTGAGGCTTTTGGCATTAATCTTAGGTGTTATTATTTTGCAGGTACATTTTCGTCAAAGAAGAAGATGGCGAAAATTTGCATCCACAATGAGCACATGCATAAAAACAGGAAGATATGCAGGTGCACAATAAATACATACATAAACCTTAGAAATTTGAAGGTTTGATAGTTGAAATTAATAAAGTTTGGGATATCTTACTCTTAGGAAGGGAAGAAAATGATATTTGTCGCACAGCCAATTCCATCATTTACTGCTCTTCCGAGTGAGTAAGGCAAAACACCAGGCTCCTAGGAGTATGATTGTAGTTTCATTATCCTAACTTATCTTAGCAGCTGGGTCTGGTCTTTATAACGCCCTTGGTTTTGCAGACAATTTCAGAAATGCCATTTTCTTTTTGGAGCTCAAAATGTGCATTTATTTGTGGTAGGAAACTGGTGAAGATGAGACATTTGTGACTTAATCATGCATCAAGGATTCCTATTCTAATTATTTCAATATTAAAATTTTAATTTAAGTTTCTACTTTTTAGTTTTGATTTTAACAAAAAATGGTAACTATTCAGATATGAAATTTTATTAGGGTTCCAATTATGAATTTGAGGTCAAAGTGTATGTGAATGTGATACACAGTATTTATGTAGCATTGTTATGAAGGATTTGGGACCTCAAACGGGTTTGCAATCAATAAGAATGAAGCGGTTCAGTCTAATTCAGAAGATTATAAATGTCAAATTTTAGAACTAGAGTGTCATGTATGTGACCTAGAATATTGTAAGAGAAAAAATTGAAAACTAAAATTAATTATGAAGAGTTTAAAATCAGTTATATATATATTTAACTGAGAACTTGAATTACTCGTCGAAAAAGTTTTAATTTTCAAAATTTGATAAAGACTAAAGTTATAACATGTACAAATCTTTATATTTTCCTTTAATTCTGATCCATTCATTGGTAGAGAAACTATCCAAGGCCACTTACCATGAGCAAACGTATTAATGACGTATTGACGTTCCTCATGTTTGTTGTGCTCCAAATCTAATACTTGTACTTGCGCAGTTATTATGCCATGGGACATGTGTGATTGTTTTCGACCCAAAAAATACAAAAATACAAAAAATCAAAAACAAAAGGAATCTCATACATTTTAAATTTCAAAAATGTCTCTACTTCTGTATCATGGAACATTCCACAGCACTATCTGCGATTGCATGCACTCATCTGCAAGCAGCATGCATGCATGCATAACCTCATCTGTTGTTTACGGATCGTAAAGGTTCAAATTTAGATGTTCAAGTTTACAACTCATTTCACACTCAGTATTTTATCGTCAAAGTTTTTGTAGGCGAGGATAAAAAAAGATGTTAAAAAATACATAAATCCTAGCTAAATTTGTCACTGAATGAGTATACGTCCTACTGTATTGGTATCATTAAGATGTTTACATTTTATGTGCATTGTAGCTGCTGATATCTACACTTATCAAACCAACTTTCGTGATCAACAATAGCGAAACCAAACCCACCCAACTTCCTCAGGGAGTGCCATGATGCTACTAAAAGTTGTTATACACATGATGCTAAAGATTTGCGATGAAGGATGATTGCAGCATGCAAATTAATTCTCTTTCATAAATTACATTAATGTCTTAATTTATTACTGATATAAAATACATTAATTTCTTCCCACTTGTTTCATAAATCTGATATAAATTTTAGGCATTAGCATTTTGTTTGTTGGGAGGCAATTTTAATATGGTGGTGGATAAAAACGTCCTAATTATCTTCACCAAAGAAGTAGTTGGGCTATTTTTCAACCCTAATTCTTGTACAATTTAATAGTTGATTGCTTATGGGTAGATGATGTTAATAAGGAAAGAATTTTCAGTGTGTCAGGAACACAACCCGATACACCGAGTATCATAATACAAGTGGTTGAAATTTCTCGTTAAAAAATTTCTCTTACTTGCATCCCATCTCATGGAGAAATATTTTTAGCATGCTGGGAACACACCTAGTACACCAAGTGTCATAATACAAGTTGTTGGATACTTGGAAAAATAAAAAAAATAAATATATATAAAATAAAAAAACTTCTAACCACTTGTATTATGACACTTGGTGTACTGGAGGTGTTCCTAGCACACTGAAAAAAAATTTCTCTGTTTCACGGGTGTGCCACCTTATCCACAAACTTGGAATTAACGCATTTTTACTTTCCAAATTTCATAATTGAAACTATTCAACTTCTTAATCATTAGAAGATAAACACTTTATATAATTTTTTTTTTCTTCTAAAAGGGGGACAACTGGTGGTAAGCCACGTTATCGACCCCTTCCAAGGGACGAGAAGACTCACATAGGCATTTCAGCCTCCCCTTGGCCACAAGTCCAGCTTCCACACTAGCAGCGGATTTCAAATCCAAGACCCGATACCTCCAATTTTTAGTTTTAAGGAAGCCTCGTAATCCGTTATTTACCACTGAACCACCAACTCATAGTTTTTATATAAACAATATTGAGGGATGGAAATTTGAATTCAAGACCTCAGATGAGCTGTAAGAGAAAATGCTATAATTAAATCAACTAAACTATCAGCCACTTTCAAGCTAACTCATTTTAATGTAGTTTGAATTAAGACTCAAACTTACTGGCATATGTTATACCCAAAGTACCATATGCAATGATAATTTGATTTAGTGACACACCTTATAAATTGTTAGTTAATCTCACATTCATTTCCATTCTCTTATTTTATTAAATTCATACTCATCTTTCATAATGCTCAAAATTACAAAAGAACAAAAGTTATTGAGCTTCTACGAAGTTTCCTTTTCACTAAAAAGAAGTTTCACTTAGCACCTCTCTCTCGATCAAAATTTTTCACTTTTTATTTTGTTTTTGGGTGGGAGGGCGTTAGGTTAGTTTGGAGGGAAATAATGGAAGATATTAAGGAGCCGAGTGCAAAGCGTGCAATGACAGAAAATTCACGGACATCCTCCTTCCTCCACAGTCTAAAGAAGCATGTACCCACCACAACCCCAACACTAATATCTCAATGACAATGAGCTGTGCAACCTCCTGCATTGTTCAGCTACTCACGAGCTTATTTAAAACCCCTTTACAATTCCCCCTCCTTATATAAACCTCTCAAACCCTCCAAACTTCTATATTCTTCAAACCCTCACAAACCACAAAAACTCAAGCACATATTTCAGATATGTCTACCTCTATTCTTTGCATTGCACTTCTCTTACATTCCCTACTCCTGTTTTCTTATTTTGACATCTCTATGGCTGCGAGAAACATCCCGTCTAGCGCTCCGAGCACAATAGTGAGGCCTCTGGTCACTGAAGGAGGAGACCGCTATGTGAGTATGAAGCCTCGAGACTTGAATCCCAAGGAACAAGTTTTTCATGGGAGGGAAGTGAAGGGTTGCTTGCCAAAAGGGTTTAGGCATGCCTCGGCTCCTAGCCGGTTTGTGAACTATCACGCACTTGGCTCGGGGTGTTCTTCTGCTAAGAGTTCCAAGAAACCTTGATGGTGGAGAGTTTGGAAAGGGATTCAAGGGATGCTTTGTATATGATTTTGGCATTAATCCGTGGTGGATTGAATGGGGGACAAGTGTCATTGTATGTGCCGGTTATACACAGCATTGTCGCTCATAGTAGGGGTCTTACTATTTTATAGTGGATCTACATCGTATGTTGTGAGAATATAATCGGTGCATACAATGATTCTTGAAAAGAGATGCACTAAGAAAGTTATGAGTTTAAAATATAATTTTGTGTCATGATGACAAAATGCGAGAAGTAGGGATTTATTTATTTTTCTCAAAACTTCATTGTATGAGTTTAATTTGTGCTGTTTTCTTCACCTAAATGATGGTTGTATTTATCTTATGTATATGTTAACAACTTATGAAGTTTTTGAACCAAAGCTTCTCCAATGTGTGATTCTTTCTTTTGCTTTTGAGATACATCTCTCCTTAATCTCCTATATGACTAGTTTAATCATGGAATACCAAATGGAAATACTTGTTGGAAAACATTAGTATTTTAGATGCTTTATTATTTGAATAATTTTGATATTTTACGTATTAGGGTTTTTTAGGTTTGATCTCTATAATTATTGCTTGTATTTTAATTTGAGAAATTAATTTAACCATTACGTCGCCTTTCATTTATAGCCATCTCGGCATTCTTAGTTTCATAGTTTGTTTGTTCGTTGTTTGATACTCTGATTTTCATCTATACTTCATATGAATTTTTAAGAAAAAGTAATTAATTATTTTAGCTATTTACCTAATTTATTTCATATGAAGAGTAAAGGAAGATAGAGGCCAATTTAAATTGGAACTTGAGGGCAGTAAGAACCTGGCCTAGCATAAAAGGTGCAGAGCAATTCACCAACCAAAATAACTACACTCCTTGCGATCGCGACGTATGAGTTTCATCAAGTTTTCATTTGTTCAAAACTCATTTATCCAATTTACAATTAATCCAGGCGTTTGGTTGGCGGAAAAGGGGTTGGGATTGGAAAAATCACTTCCATTCCGATGTTTGGGGAAATGTTTCTTGCCTTTGAAAAAATGAGAGGGAAAAACCAAACTCACCATCCAATTTGGGTGTTACTTTCTTTTCCCGTGAAAATCAAGGTAAGCATTAATTATATTTTTATGACCAATATGTCCCCACTAACAGTTAAAATGTCATGTGAAATTAAATATGGTTACTGAATTTCATTACGACATATGTAACGGTTAAATAGATGATTGTACTAAGTACATGAATGTATTGTAGTTAGATTCATCATATAAAGATGAAATAAAAAATCTAATGATCTATTCGTCAACTATTTTGTTTTTTACTTTTAATTTGTAGTTTCATTTTGTGCTAGAAATATAGGAGAAATTCACTAGAGATAAGGCAAATGGAAGCGTGAGAGGATAGTGGGGAAGATGCCAAATGTAATAAAGACAAATGAAAACAAAACCAAAAACCATTTCAAATTATCTTTACTTTCAAAATTTTGTTTTCATTCGTTACTTAGTACTACGATCTAGTGATATTCCTCTTTACTTAGAGGCCTTAAGTTCAATTCACGCTAAAGACGAATTGGAACCATATTATTATACTTAACATTGTTTGTTAAAAAATATTAAAAAAAAAAAAAAGTTTTCATTCTTACTTTATTTCTTTTTGTCCCTCTCCCCTTAAGGCATTCGTGTCTCAAAACAAAATGATTATCAAACCGGCCGTACGCAAATTTGTTTATAATTCCTACACGAGACATAAAATCAAGTTTTCTAGTTACTTTCCCAACATTACCAACCATGAGAAAGAAATATTCCATTTACCATCCCCTAAGAACCGACATGGAAACCAAACACAGTAAAAGAAGTAGGGGGCACAAACAGCAACCTTAACCAGCTTTCATCCAATACAAACAACGTAAGTATTTAAAGAGAACAAATCTCTTTAACAAAGTAACTAGCCTTTTCCAATCCATCAGTTGATTGATACAAATAAGATTAACAGCATAATATACTTAAAAACATCATGTTATCCTACAAACCCCACAAACTCTTTAGTACACAAAAGACTTGACAGTCATAACCATGAAAAGGAAAGCCTTCCACAAAGTTGATAACATGAGCCTACAAAAGGCGTATCCTCGGACGGAACTGCCTCCGGAACCATGCCCATGATAATATTAACTATACAAATCGTCTTCATCGGCAGCACCAGCAGAAGTTGCAAATGCATCAGAGCCGGTCGTCCCAGTTTGTGGATTTTCAGTAAACTTAAACTCAGTTCCGAAACCCCTGGACTGCTGCAAGGTCTGAGCAAAGACCTGGTATTTGCGTATATCAGCATCGCTGACACTCCTACGAGCATATTTCATCGACTCCTCAAAATGAGCAGCTTTAATCTCCGCCACTTCATCGTCAATGTCCTCATCCATAGAATCTGGATTCTCTGCTCTCCTCCTCTCCCGCTCGATATCCTGCAAACGCACCAAACTTTAATGACATATAGAACTTGTGCAGAACTTAACTTTACGACGTCTACATGCAGTGAATACCAAACCAAGTCTACAAGGTCCACAATTTCGGGATGCAAACAACAAAGATTTGCACATTTTGGCACATGGAACCCCGTTCAAGTTATTCCCTGTCTGCATAAAGAGAATATTGCCATATAAAGCTCCCTACCCTCTACAACCCGAGAGGAGCAGAACAAAATCAGACATGCACGGCTTTGAAAACCAAACCAAATTAACAGCTCTGAACAAGCAGAGGTTGCAATTTCCAGAAATGACTTGGATAAGCAGAATTTGTAATTTCCGAAACTCACACGACACTGAAGTTTGCACTAAATCTTTAAAGCCCAACCAAGACTAAACACAATCCTTTTTTTTTCCTTCCTCTTTGGATGGTGAGATCATGCAAAATTTACGTTATCAAAATTCATTACCACTCTAAACGTGCATCAATGGGAAGCTACAGTTATTAAACCTTTGAAGAACTAAAATGACAAATGAGGACGTACCTTTTCTATATTCTCTCTTATGGCATACTTGCATGACCGCTGGCAGATCTCGGTGATATCAGCCCCACTAAAGCCCTGTGTATACCTGGCCAGTGCTCTCAAATCCACATCCTTTGAAACAGGTGATTTTCTCAAGCAAGATTTAAAGATTTGGAAACGTGATTCTTCATCTGGAAGAGGAATGTAGATCAACTGGTCAAGCCGGCCAGGGCGCAGAAGTGCCGGGTCAATAATGTCAGGTCGGTTTGTGGCCCCAATAATGAAAACAGTCTTTTTTGCTGTCATGCCATCCATTTCAGTCAGGAGTTGGTTAAGAACACGATCAGCAGCACCACCTGCATCCCCAGAACTGCCTCCCCTCTGCAACAATCAGTGAAAAGTAAAAAGAAGTAAGACTAACAACCCAAAAGGAAACTGCTGTGCAAATAAGGACATCGCGACAAGAATTAAATTAATATTAATCAGCCAATTAACTTTATCATATCAAAAACTTTCAGTGACTCAAACTAATAGACAAATAGAACCAACTTTTCAGTTCATGCTTCAGATTTCTTTAATTTATGCAAAATTATGTGGACAGAATATTAAATAATGAGGAAACAGACCTGGGTAGCAATGGAATCAAGCTCATCAAAGAAAAGGACACATGGTGCAGATGCACGAGCCTTGTCAAAGATTTCTCGCACATTGGCTTCACTCTCACCAAACCACATGGTGAGAAGTTCGGGGCCTTTAATACTGATGAAGTTAGCTTGACATTCATTTGCAATTGCCTTGGCCAAAAGAGTTTTCCCACATCCTGGGGGCCCGTAGAAAAGCACCCCTTTAGAAGGTGACATGCCAAATTTCTCAAACTTCTCCGGGTGCTCAACAGGATATTGAACAGTCTTTAAAGCAAACAAGGCAGAAGTTAGAAAGATTAGCTGTAAACACTAAGTAGCATAAGAATTTACAAGATATAAACATAATAGCAACAAATAAAAATTATTACCTCTTGTAACTCTCGCTTAACATTCTCAAGGCCTCCAATATCCTCCCAACTTACATTAGGAACTTCAACAACCTGCCCCACATCAAAGAATTGGTACATAGCTTTAAAAATAAAATTTAAAAGTGGGGAAAGGGAGAGAGAGAAAGAGAGGACTAGTATATCTCAAAAATATAAAACAACAATTATATACACTATAAGGGATCCAATTCCAAACCAAAAAAATCACTCACTGTTTCACGCAAAGCAGATGGATTGCTTGTTCCAAGAGCAGTTTGGAAGTGCTCATTTGTAACCGCCATTGAATTCAGTATCTCCGCATCAATGGATTCATCTTCCAAGTCAATCACGTCCATCTTCTCCCTAATGCATTGCAGAGCAGCTTCAGTGCAGAGAGCAGCAAGGTCAGCACCAACATACCCATGAGTATCCTTGGAAATCCTCTCTAGATCAACCTGTACAGCAGGAAACATCATTTAGAACACCCATATGGAGATAATGAAGTGGATACCAAATTGGCATTTTTAAGTGAGAAACTTTGACCAAAAAGTCATGCCAGCTCTGAGAAAATATCAGATACTTCATACTTACATAATAGACCATCAAACCTATGCTTCAGTAAGCCCAGTGTAACACTTGAAGTTTCTTTTAATAATTATAACTTAAGGTTTCTCTAGCTTGTTTAACCAGATCTAGTTTATATTTGGGGAACCAAAGCAGTCATAATGTATTCCAGATACAACAAATGTTTTACCTTAATAAAAAACTTAGTGAAGAAAGGAGAGGTTCAACTTACATCATCAGAGAGTTTCATGTTCTTTGTGTGTATGCGAAGAACTTCAAGGCGCCCAACTTCATCAGGAACACCAATGTCTATCTCCCTATCAAACCTACCAAACCTTCTCAAAGCCGCATCAATACTGTTTGGACGATTTGTAGCACCAATAACAATAACATGGGCTCGAGATTTCAGTCCATCCATCAAAGTCAAGAGCTGAGAGACAATCCGCCTTTCAACCTCACCATGTGTCTTCTCCCGCTTAGGAGCAATTGAATCAAGCTCATCAATAAAGATGATGGATGGGGCATTCTTCTCCGCTTCTTCAAATGCCTTTCTGAGATTGCTCTCACTCTCTCCAGCCAATTTTGACATAATCTCTGGCCCATTAATGCAAAAGAAAAAAGCACCAGTTTCATTGGCAACAGCTCTGGCTATTAATGTCTTTCCTGAACCCGGGGGTCCATAAAGTAGAATTCCTTTCGGAGGTTTCACACCAATTGATTTGAAAAGTTGAGGATGCCTTAGTGGCAGCTCTACTAGTTCACGGATTTGAGCCATTTGCTTCCTAACACCACCCACATCATCATAACCAACTTCATCCAACCTTTCTTCATCCTCCCTTCTCACAGGTTCCCCCTCACAAAAGATCTCAGTGTCAGGGGCAACCACACAATATTCTCCTGGGTCAGTTTCAATGACCTTAAACTCTACACTTCTCATTCCTCCTCTGACAAGGAACAAATCTCCTTTCCTCACA
Source organism: Malus domestica (assembly GCF_042453785.1). Lineage (NCBI taxonomy): Eukaryota > Viridiplantae > Streptophyta > Magnoliopsida > Rosales > Rosaceae > Malus > Malus domestica. Next base: position 11,527,346 of record NC_091663.1, read on the forward strand.
GGGCGGTAAGCTTCCAAGAAATAAGCTGCAAACAAAACAAAGGGATATAGTAAGCCAAGTTTTAGTGTCCAAAGTCTCAAGAAAAAACCTAAAGAAATTTAATCCGATACAAAATGGCAGACAGCATGCTGAGGTAGTGCAAATCATCTGCATCAAACTTACATTTTTCAACAAAATGGCATGAACAGTTAAAATGGACTAGGATGCAATCCAAATAAATTAATGTAGATGTATCATAAACACTTACAAAGAGGCTACATAGAGAAATAAAAAAAAAGGAGCAAAGCACAATAATATGTTCCTAGACCAACAATCATCACAGTGACCCTGGGAAAGTAAAAATTGTAGAAGGTCTTGGATGGGGACTAAGTCGCAAGTAAACCCCAGTGATAAATATTTTAGAAGTAAAACAAATGACCACCAAAGATGTCACCAACTCACGTTTCAAAAAGGCATCAAAGAGATTTCCGGTAACTCCTTCTATAGAGTCATCAATAGGCAGAATGTGGACACGCTTCCCATACTTAACATCAGGGCATTGATGTACAGACACAACATCCCCAAGTCGAACCCTTAAATTCGACCTGACAACCTTGTTCATCCTGATTCTTGGCTCTTCACAGGTGTCATCAGCAAGTGCAATGCAGATTGTGTCTTTTCGTTTCTTCCCCTGAAAACCCAATCACAGATGATTAAATAAACACGAACCGTAAATCAAAACCTCCGGAAATAAAAACACAATGTAATGTAAATAAAGTAGGACACGAAAACACTTGGGTCTGCTTCGTTGATAAAATCCAAGTAACAAATATCTATTTCATCACTATGCCATGTACCTAACGGTTCCCCTTAAGTAAAAGTGATAACTTTCCTTCTTTTTTTTGGTAAAAATAACTTTCCTTCTTTTATTCATTCTGAAACTTAAACTTCCAAACCAATGAGTACAAAGCAACCCAATTCTGGGTTCGAACGAAAATTGCAATTTCAACCTCAATTCACAATCTAAACTAAGTTGTTTCATAGAACATACAAATTATGCAACAACAAAATTTTTTCCCTAAAACGTCATCCCAACAAAACCCTAGCGTGATATTTTAACTTTCAATTTATTTGACAAGCTACCCTAATTTTTATTTTCTGATTAGATTGAAAACAAAAACAAAAAAGTACCTTGATGAGGATGGTATCGCCACGGAAAAGCTGTAGCTTTTCCATGGTTTCGGGATGCATTGAAACGACGGAGTTATCGTCGTTTACAGCCTCATCAACGACGAGACGGTTCGGCGACTTCTTCCGCTCCAGAATTGCCGTCGAGAAGTCCTTCTTCTTCCTGCAAAACAATCAAATCCCCAGTCAGAATTTGAATATTTACGCAAATAAAACGGAAAGGAAACACTCCGACATATAAAAATCGTGGAAAGTAAAACAAAATTAAAGATGGCGAGTTGACTCACGAGTCGGACGATTCGGCTTGGTGAGCCATGGCGGTGAAGAATTTCAGAGATCAGGAACTGTGGTAGACGAAGAACGGAGAGAAAGAGGAGAGAGGGAGAGAGGGAGAGAGAGAGAGAGAGGGAGAGGGAGTGTTTGGAGTGTGTTGGAGGATTATACTTCAGTTCTGAGTTTTTATGGCTTATTTCTTGTTTGGTACGAAAATATTTGTCAGCAGTGAGCTTGTTTGGTTATGTGGACAGGCAGAACCCAAATTGGACTTGGAATTGGAATAAAAAAAATTATAAACATAATCCAATCCAACGTCGAATTGCCATTAAAGCAAGTCCACCCCTAAGGACTTTGCCCCAGCACCCAGCACATTTATTCACTCAAGTGAACAGTGATAGACTGGAGTGAACAGTAATAGGCCAAAGCATCTACATCCCTAAAAAAATGCGCTGGAACCCAGCGCATTTATTTGGTGTGTTTTTTTTTTTTTTAGTTTATTTCGGATAAGATTTTTAACCAATTTCGGATAAAATTTCAAATAAACTTAAAAAAAAACACACTAAAATAAAATTACATACTCATCAAATAAACTATAAAAAAAACACACTAAAATGAAATTACATAAACTCATCAAATACTCTTTATTCTTCAACCACAAGCTTTTTGGTATTTTTTTTTACACAAAAAGTGTATGAAAGCTTTGGTAGAAAGTGTAGAAAATATTGAAATGTGGTGTAAGGTGGAAGATGAGGATTAGGTATTTATAGAAAGAAAAAAAAATTAAATTTTCTGTATTTTTTAATAATTTTTCTGTATTTTTTAATAAATTTTAATTTAGTTAATTAACGTGGACCGTTAATCTATGATCGAACGGTCCATTTTAAAAGTCAAATTTAAATTTTTTTTACCGTTGGAAATCCAACGGTCTAGAAAAACTAGCCGTTGGAAATCCAACGGCTATAAGCATGTTGCGTCACTCCGGAGCACAAGTGGGCTGACAGCCCTCTGCAAGCTTGTCAGCTACTCGCCCTGGGCGCTAGTGTAGTGCATGCGCCAGCCAAATAGGCCGGCTCTTGGGTCTGTCAAAATTGGGCTGGTATGTTGCCTGGCATGGGTTGGGTGCCAGGTAATTTTGTGGGCTAGAGCAAATTGACTGAGGGCAAGTCTGTTTTTTGTGCTGGGTCCTGGGCAAAGCAAGCCCCGGTGGACTTGCTCTTAAAGCCCAAAAACCCACACTGAACCCATCTCCAATGATTAACCCAAAAAATAAACACAGTTATTTTTAAGACTGAACGTTCAAAATTTAACCCCAACAGAATGGTCTATTACAAGCAAGATTTGGAGTTACAAACTCAACTTCGAACTCTTACGAATTCACCTTTGAGGTCATTGGTTCTTTGTGTGATATCGAGATTGCGTGAAAAGTTGTGTCATCGTTGTATGGTGGGATCTCATAATTCGAAAGAAAAAAAGATCAAAATTTTAGTTTTCCTTCATTTAAGAATCTTACAAAAGAATGATGAGTCTCAAATAGATTGTGGTAATTGTAGGGCTGGAAAAAAATCCCAAAAATCCCAAACCAAACCGAAAAAATCCCGATCCAAAACCAAAATTCCAGAAATTTTCGGGATATAATCCCAAACCAAACCGAAAGTTTCGGTATGGGATTCGGTTTTGCATTTCATTTTTTCGGTATTCCCATACCGAACCGAAAAAAAAAATATATATATATATATTATTTTTTAATTATAAGAAAATTATTTGAACCGTTCATTATTTTAGATTTAATCAGTGTCGTTGATTTGTTTTAGGTCAGATCCCAATTAACAGTTCCATTCCATTTCCATCCATCTAACTCCAAGCACAGCACAGTTGCACAACCCAACCCCTGCGCGTCCCTCACCGAGCCCTCATCTCTCATCTGTCTGTGTCGAATTCCGGCCCACCACCACACCACACAGCCTTCCTTCACCACACAGCCACCGCTCTCTCTCACAATCTCTCTCTCAGGCGATTTTCTCTTGCGATCTCTCTCACCACCACACCGAGTCCGAGTCTCACTCTCACCCCAAATTAGGTAATTAATTTAGTGTTTTGAAATCTAATTTATGTTGGTAGATTCTGCTTTGAAGTTTTCAAATGGTTTTAAGATTTAATTTTTGGTTTTGTTATTCCGTAACCTGACTATTGTTGTTTTATTGTTTGATTTTATTAGAAGGTTATCTTAATTATGGCTCTATATCTTTCGTTGGTGCTTTGATCTCTTTATTGCTCATATCTTCCTTCATGTTGCAGCTTTATTAGTTGAGCGAGCAGCATCCTTGAAGTTGACGAATATGTGAGAGTCCCATTGGGTTACTGCCAGTGACCAAATGTAGATGTTATGCAAATGGATGGGAATGGCATTTACAGTAAAACGTTTAGATCCTCGTCCTCGTTTAAACAATAAGCTTAATGATAATGATTTGTAGATTTACTTGTTTATCACATAATTTGTGAGCATAAAAATGAAAGTTCAAACTAGATAGAATTTCAGTGGGTCGTTATAAAATTTAAATGATGATATTCTGTCTGAGTTCTTGTAACTGCATAGTGAAAGAAGATGGACACTAGTTATCCTAGTACTCTTATGTAAGATTTGAGGTTTGGACGTACATTAGTTTCTAATTCCATGAGATGACTTTCGTAGTTAGGCAAAAGTTTGAATAGGCAAATGCTATTGTGCACAGATGGGTAGTGGGCAGCGGGCTGTGGGCAGATTGGTTATATAGTATATACTATGAAACTATGAAACTATGTCAAATTGGGATTATTATGGCAGTGGGCAGATTGGTTATATATTAGCAGCATGCATGCATATGAAACCATTTCGGGATTCAAATGGGCATTATTGTGGCTGACTGGCAGTGGGCAAATTGTTACTTTGGTTATATATTAGCAGCATGCATGCATATGAAACTATGTCAAATTGGGTCCAAAAGCCCAAAAGCCCAAAACCATTTTGGGATTCCTGAAAATTTGGTTTGGGATCGGTATTGAAATTGGGATTCCCGAAAATTTCGGTTTGGGAGTCGGGACAAGGGTTTCGGTATGAGATCTCATAGGGTGCGTTTGGTACGTGGGACGGGACGGGACGGAACGGAACGAGGCGTTCCGTCCCGTGTTTGGTGCGCTAAAAATGGGTGGAACGGGTTGTTCCACGGGACAGATTTTGGGTGTTTTTGCGTTCCACCTCTCCCCCCTGGAACGGGTTTGTTCCACGTCTGTGGAACACAATGTTTTACCATTTTAAGACAAATATACCCCATGTCTTTTTCAAAAATTACACCTTCGTTCCGTCCCGTCCCGTCCCGTCCCGTTCCGTTCCGTCCCGTCCGCGTACCAAACGCACCCATACCGAACCACCCCTAGGTAATTGTTACCCCATTTTCTTTCTACTTGTCTTTTCTTTTAGTTTAAAACAAATACAAATCCAGCAAAAATATTTTTAAAACAAAAACAAAAAACAAGAAAGGCTAATTAACAAATGTGAGTGTGTGACGAAGGACTGGTAAACTAGAATGTTAGTCAGAACTCGCCCGTTAAAAATGTCCTAGTTGTAACATGACTTTGCACGGTCCTTGAATTTGTCCAAAGAAACCTACAAATGAAAGACAAAGATGCGAAGAGTGTAATCTAAAGTGTTAGATTCAAACTGCATTTAGTTTCAATTCGGAAATGACAATCCTGTAACTACCATTAAATATGATTAGGGGTGGGAACAGTACAGAGTACAGAATTACTGATCTATATGTGACTAGAACTAAAACTAAGTTATCTACCGAGTTGGTACAGAACCATTTGGTAATGGTTGATCCATTTCGATCTGTAGATTGGTTTGGGCAAAAAATAACTTCAAACTGGTACCAACACAATGCTTCATTTTCATTATTTCATGCAAGTATATTTGTTGTTGGAGTTGTGCCTTGAAAGACAATTTCGTAATATTGAGTATTATGTAACAACTTCATTTTAATAAATAAAAAAATGGCAAGTTTTATTCATTCATGAGTTTTGGCTTTATATTATAGAGATTATATACTATGAATAAGTCCATAGAATTTATGGTAGGGAAACAATGTCCTAAACGAGGTTAAGGCCAATTAGTTCTTAAACTAAGTTCCAGACTGTTTAAGAAGTCGAATGAACATTAACTATTTAAAAAATTGGTATATACCGCATTATTGTTAGTATCTCGTGTTACGCATGTTGATCACATGGTAGATATGCTTGATATCGTCGAGAGGTACCTGGAGACAATGCTTGTCTTTTCCATGGTATTTTACACGATTACCATCATGGGGAGGATGGAGAAGTGAAACCATCTGCAAAAGATTTAGAAGACATGTGTATTTTGATTTCCTTGATGGTTAATAAGGTCATTTTCACCCAATAAAGCCTTGGAAAAAGGGCAAAACCGTTCTTATAGCATCTCCAAAAGGCAGTCCTTATTTAAGGACTCCCTCACCACTTTTGAAACTTATTTAAGAACTTAAAGGAATATTGCCTTCAATTGAAGCGTCCTTATAATAGAATTCCTAAATTTGAAGTTTTTATAACTTTATGTGATAATTTGATTATATGCACATTTTTTGTTTATGTAAACCTTTTTTAAGTAATTAAAAACACTAAGGGTGCGTTTGTTGCACCGGACTGTCTCGGATTGGACTAGCTTCAGGGAGTAAGCTGGACTGGCTTAGACTAGACTAAGTTGGATTATCTTAGTGAAACGTTTGGTGCAATGTCGGACTAAACTATGGACTAAATTATTTTTTGAATCCAAGTTAGTTTTTTTATCATTTTTTAATTTACTTTTGCCTTCAAAACGAAAAACAAACAAATATTATGGTTATAAAATATTATTTTGTAGCTATTTAACTTTTAGAAACCTAATTAATGTTTCATCCAAAAGCCTACGGAGGCTTTAAGAAGAGAATCGATTATTTTGCAAATCTCTCTCTTCCTCGTCACTACAAATCTCTCTCTGCCTCTTCTATTCCTCTCACAAAATCCCTTGCAAATCTTAAAATCAAAGGTGAGAGATGGGGTTGAATCTGGTTTCGGTTTTTTAGTTTTCTGGGTTTTTGGCTTTTTGGGTTTTCTGGGTCTCTGATTTTTTGGGTTTTCTAGTTTTCTAAGTTAAAATTTTGGGAGTTGGATATGGTATTGAAAAGGGAAAGGCTGCAGAAATCCACGAAATGGGTTTCTCATAGAAAGATTTTCTAACCACAGATCCATGGTGGCTTCGCTGGAAGAGGAGTCTTACGAGAGAAAAATAGCAGTCAGGAGGGGGAAAGCAGAGAACTGACGAAGAGTGAAGCGGAAAGGGGTGAAGGATAGCTGGTCTTAGCAATCCGCCCAATTTTGGGGGGCCTCGCTAAGACCGCCTAGTGAGGCGTTTAGTCTAGGCGAGTCCCCATTAGTCTCATTAAACACTGTCCCGACTGCTAATAAACATGGGATTTCACTCACTGTTAATCCTAGCCAGTCCAATGACACTTAGTGAGGGCAAACAAACGCCCCCCTAAAGGCTTAAAATCTTCAATCAAGATTATGGGTTACGTTTTCCACGCAAGGGTGCACATTTTTTTGTTTGTGTTGACTTTTTTTTAATTAATTAAAAACATTAAAATGAAAGGCATTAAAAGTTTCAATCAAGATTGTGGGCTCCGTTTTCCACTAAAGGTTGTCTCTATACAGTTTCTATATGTAACATTATGTATACGGTAAGTTCCTATACTTTAGAAACTCACTTTCCAATCCATTGGAGATTCATTTTGTCTTCATATTTATTTTATACTCATTTTATACAGTAGTTGTCCCTATTTAGGGACTTCACAAGAGATGCTCTTAAGCCTCCAAAACAAGGGCATTATCAAAATTTTTGTTAATCTCTTATGAGTCAAAATTTTTTGGTGCTAAATATAGCTAAGTAAGAGCATATGAAAGCCTTTTGGAGATGCTTTAGGTGAGTAGCATTGTATACCTACATGGCTACGATTGTTTTTTTCCTTTTCATTTGTTATTAATGGATGAGGTGATAGTCTTGACTACAAACTTATTTAAAAAAAAAAGTCAAAATTATCGCCTCATCTCGAGACTATCGACCCTAAACCCTTGTAAAGCATTGTTTGATGTAGTAGGGTTTTAAGTAGGATTATGATCGCTTACACATTAGTTATTACAATTAGGCCAAATTGGATAAATGATTCATGTGGTCATAAGATATTTTGAAGATAACTCATGTGCTAAAAAAGCTCGGATTTAAACCCCTGTGGTGTACTCCGTTAGCAAATTTAGTCCAAAAGTGATTTTTCTGTTAACTATCTGTTAATACATGGGTAAAATTGTACTTTGATGTGTGCACCTTCTTCTTCTTGCATCTCCCTTATGCAACCCCCAAACTCACTTCTTGAAAGAGAAAAATGAGAGACCATTTTCAGTTTTCCACAGAGCTACCACCGCAACCATGGCGGCCACCGTGTCTCCGTGGGCCAAACCCAACGATTGGGCCCTCCCTGCCGAGGAGCAGCAAGCTAAACTCGAACAGCAAGCCAAAGAGGACAACAATGCGCACCGCCCTTCGCTGACTTTCCATCTCTCTTAGCAGTCGCCGCCACCAAGCCCAAGAAGAAGAAACAGACTATCTTCCTTGTCGAGTTCAATACCTTTGGGGTGCCTAAACCCAAGTCTGCGGAGCATTCCTGAAGGAAAAATTTTGTCCTAGCTAAGAACAAGTATGAACATTTGAATACACATGCAAGCTATTAACACTTTAAAGTAGGCATGCATCCAAAAACAATTCATAAAACCCATGACTTTCAAAGCCTAGTATATGGTGAACCAAAATAAACTCTTTAAGAACATTAAAGAGAAGTAAAGATTTAGTGATTCTTTACCCTTGAAGCTCATCCTTGATTACACAAGGGATTCACCCAAGTGGAGGGCCTTCAAGTCACCTCCAAGCTCCTTGAATCCTCCTTGTGTTTTCCTCCCTTTAGTGCTCCTTTGATGATTTGAGGAAAAAAGATTTGTTCTCCAAAACACCAAAAGCTTGATGTCTCTAAGTCTCTTCACCAAGGATGTATCTTGTGAAGATGATATGGATGACTAAGGAAAGAAGAGATTGCTAGATGTCCCTCCCCTTAGTGGCCGGCCTCCTTAGAAGAAAATGGAGAAAATGTTTCACCCAATTTCAACAAGAAGAACCCTAATTAGAAAATAGCTATAAAGTTGTATTTATAACCTTTTCTTTGGTGAGTGGCAAACTTGTAATTAAGCAAACTTTGCCCATCCACCCTAATGGCCGGCCATCCTTTGTTATTGGGCTAATTTGCCCATTTTGTTTTAGTTGTCATACAACTTAAACATAATGGGCCTTGTGGACCAAAACGCTTTTGGGCCCCGAAACCCAAAACCAACATATAAGCCCAATACGAACCTTTCGTATAATTAATTAACTAATTAATTAATCTTGACCATTCTTCAATTAAACCATTTAATTGCTTATCCATCTCATTTAATTTCTTCACATACATCCTTACTCGGTGTACGATCCATTAGGTTCTATTTAGCGAGGCAGTGGGCGATGTTACTCTTAACGATCGATTGTGAATTGAAACCACATTTCAATTCTCCCTTTTTGTTGATTAGTGTTTGCTAACCATTAGGGCTTCCACAAACCATGAGTGACGCCTAGCAGCATATCATGATTACCCAAGCTAAGTAGAATTGGTTGGAGAACCTATCCAGTTACAACTACAATGCAATACGATCCTTCTCTAATACAATACTCTTAATCACATTGTTTAAGTGATAGTTTGTTTCATGTCTACTATCCAATGTGATACTTTCCTATATGATTCCCTTGAATATGATTTGGAACAAACTTCCTAAGTCATATTCATTTGCTTTGGCCAAAGACTTTAGAATCATATCTTAGAGTATTCTCCCTCCACCATGGAAGGTTAGAGATCCCTTGTTGTGCATTCATATGCCTACATGACTAGATAGCTTGACCCCAACAATGCCGTGGACACTCCAAAGGAATGCCGTTGACAGGATCAAAGATCAAGGACCTAATCATTAGACATCGATGATGCCTCAGGTCAAAGGACTACTTTGCATATTGCAACCTTAGAGTTCATACATGACATGTATGTTCGAACTCTCTTTTGATCGTCGTTCAGTGAACTCGAGTACTCTTTCGAGCACCTATGTGTTTGTCTTAGTGTCCAACACCAAATGACTTGAGACTAGTTATACTCACGATTGAGTCAACATAACACATACTAGCCTTAGCGGATTGTCAATGCCCAATTAGCAATCCTATGGCTAGGAACGTTTTAGGAATGAACATAAGAGAAAGGTCTCGATAATCTAACTCATTAGATCACTTATCTCTTAGAACAAATACATTCCTTGGATTCCCTTATTGCTTAAACACATGATACAATAAATAGTGATTAACAATAAGATTTGCCCTTCATTAAACATATAAAAGTTTAATACAATAAGTATTCCAAAAAGCTATTACATCAAATGAGTGGCTTTGTGGGCATACTTCCAACAATTCCGTGCCCCTGACCCACGAGGACAAGATGTTTTTGCCGACCGGTCCGTGCGAGCTAACCGCCTAGGAGCTTGATCGAAATATGCTCGGCGGCGGATTCAAGACTTATGGGTCGATCGGGGAAACAACAGGTATTCCAATGGTGACGAGTTGATGGATTCGAAGTGGGGTTAGAGGAAGGAAGGTGGGTTTGGGAAGGAATCAAATCGAGATGAACCTTCGAGGGCAGATGAGATTGATGATTGGGGTGCCACGAAGAAATCGATGCCGGAAATTCCTTTAAGAAGAGGGAGCGAGGAGGAAGAGGTAGTTTTTTGCGTGGGTCACAATCAAAGGCTGATGAATCTGACAGCTGGTCGAATAAGAGTGCACATGTCAAAGTACAATTTTACCCATGTATTAACAGATAGTTAACGAAAAAATCATTTTTGGACTAAATTTGCTAACGGAGTACACCACAGGGGTTTATATCAGAGTTTTTTTTAGCATATGGGCTATCTTCTGAATACCTTATGACCACATGGATCATTTATCCAATTTGGCCTTACAATTATTATTGTTTTCCTATTTGTTCAAAATTAGGTCCTCATAAATACACCTCTTGTGACTCTATAAGAATTAAGTCTGGGAAACTATAGTCTTTTTAAGTTACATAATTTAAAGTTTGCAACTCAAAATTTTCTTCTTTTCATGTCCTTTAATTTTTAAACAGAGTTTTCTTATCAAAAAGATACACACACCCATTAAACCCACAAATGTTCAGTCCTATTAGAATGAAAATTGTATAAATGCAACCCTAAGTTTACCCATTGGTATAATGCCTTCCCTAATACAAAAATGTTGTCACTTAATAGTACGATCTGGTAGTATTCTTCTTCACTTGTAAGTGAAATGTCTTAGGTTCGATTCTCGTTAAAGAAGAATTTGAACAACATTATTACTAACTCATTGTGAGGCTTAGCCCACCCCCTTACTATCTTAGTGTAGATACTATTTTTTGTTCAAAAATAAAAAATGTCATTCTCAAAAGAAAATAAATAAAAATAGAAGAATGCGTAAGTAAGGAAATTTTGTCAAAAGAAAGAGTTGTGGAAGTTTTTTTTTTTCAAAGGTGGGTCTAAATGAGAAAATGATGGGGATAATATAGAAAGAGTGGGACCCCAGTTGTGGAATGTAAATAAAAATGGACTAATGGAGCATTGGATGCCAAATTTACCCCTGACATTTTGGAAATTATGAAAAATAGGAAGCAAAAAACATGAAAAGCAAAAATGCAAGGACCAAAAAAGAAAAGAAAAGAAAAAAAGATAAAGTGAAGATGCAAAGCATACGTAAACCGGAATAAGCGGATTAAATAATCCGCTGATTTAATTAATTTCCTCCCTCTTTCTCACTGCTACATTCTAAGCCTTCACTCACTCTCTCTCTCTCTCTCTCTCTCTCTGTCTCCCTCTCGCTCTCTCTCTCCCTCTCTCCTCTGAGCTTACTCAGATCCAGGTAAGGTATGCCTCTGCTTCAATCTCTCAAGCTTTTACTACATATCTGTTTGAAGTAGTTAAGGTTTAGATACAAGCTTTTACCTTCTGTTTGGTCTCTGAGAAATGGGACAGAAAATCTAAGCAGAAAAACACTGTTTGCATTTTTCTGGGGGTTTAATGTTTTGTGTTTTAGTTCAGTCTTCTGGGACGAAATCGAATTTTAGGATTCAAGGTTATAGTTTTCTTAGTCATTGTTCTGTTTTTAGCTACGGATATTTGCTTGTGTGTGCGTGTAAATTGATTTTCTTTCACATTCAACGTTACTGTTTCTTTAAGATTAAAGTTTTGATTGTTCTTACAACATAAAGGAAGGGTTTAATTGCTTTTCAAAAAATGAAGTTTCTTTTCTTCTGTATTTAATTTTTAATTTTGTTGTTTCTATTTTTTACGGGTTTTTTATTTGAAATGTTTGTATTTTTAAGGGTTAAGCTGCAGAAAGAGCTCCTTGTGATCTCAGTTTAGTTGGTGAGGAAACTAAAGAAAGAAGGAAACACGTTGTAGTTTTGTGTTTGATTTCGAAGTTCGAACTTTGACGCGTGTGTTCATGTTTCCATTTCAGATTTCTCAAAGAATAAATGAATATAATCGAGAAATATTTTTTTGAAAAGATTAACATTTGATGACAAAATGCCATTTTTGAAGAACAGTAGTTGAAATGTTCTGCTAAAGTAATTACCTTGTAGTTCTTCCAATATTCTGTAAAACCGGATGGCTTTTCAGTTTCTATATTCTGCATGTGGTGAGGGACGGGTGGTGTTATGGGTTACAATTAGTATAGGTCCAGGGTTCAATTCCCTCTAATGAAGCCGGAAAATAATCCTTTTCAGCCTTAAATATAAACATCAACTGATTGGGGGTAGGGGTGGTTTGTCTTTCTAGTTATTACAAGGTGACTTTGTTTTCTGACAGTTCGGATATTAACAGACGGTGGTTATGGTGGTGGTTGTTGATGTAGGACTTGAATTGTCTGGTCGATGTGTATGTAGAAATTCAAGTTTGTTGCTGATCATACGTTGTTGTAGAATGGCTTGAAGTTTTGTAATCTGCAAGAAGAAAATGGAAGAAATACAATCACAATCGGATAATTATAGGTCTTCCTCGTCTTCAGCAAGTAGTCCAGCAAGTCGGGTACCCTCAAGTAACTTTTTCTACTTGCGCAAAACTGGCTCACTCAGACAACCCATCTCATTTGAGGATTCACCCGAATGGGAGGATACAGATATTGATGTTAGGGTGGAGGAAGGAGGTGACTCCATCAACATTGCAACCACTCCGGTCTCCGCATCTCTTTCGAAGCTTAATAGTGGGTCCTTGCCATCCCCACCATTACCAGAGGGTGCAAATGTAGTAAGAAAGATTGCAGGGGCTTCACTTGTGTGGAAAGATTTGACAGTTACAATTAAGGGGAAAAGAAAGTACTCTGAGAAGGTTATGAAGAGTTCAAATGGTTATGCTTTGCCAGGAACTATAACAGTAATTATGGGTCCTGCTAAGTCGGGGAAGTCGACGCTACTAAGGGCTCTTGCAGGTCCTTAAGCTTGCTTGTTATTTCTAAATTTCTAATTGTGCATAGAATTGTGCCTTCTCTTATTTTTGCATACTTGAGTTCTAAGAATTGTTTGTTTACCTTGCTTAGGAAGATTGCCTCACTCAGCCAGAATGTATGGTGAGGTTTTTGTGAATGGCTCAAAGTCGCCCATGCCATATGGTTCATACGTAAGTTCCACCTAATCATCACCATTCTTTTCAGTCTTTTATGCTGTTTGCAGTTCATACATTCACTTAATTGCTTTCCCACTTTTACCCAATTAGTCTTGGGCTCTACTGACAATTTTATTCTCTTACATTTTGTTTGTCATGAGTCTCTGTTGCGACTGTTCCTCTTATAATTTTTCTGTTATTTCTGTTACACTCGCACACACATTTGGTGATTTTCTTTAAAGAAAAGTTACTCAAGTGATAATGTTAGCATCTGCTCTCAAATTAGTTTCAGTTTACATCTTCCTTTCTTCAAAACGATGAGTACGAGTTAAATCAAATTTGAAACATATAGGTTATCATTTTTAAACAACTACTATTTTTGTTAGAGATGTGATTCATCTCATCATTAGGATAATCCAAACCATGAAAGAAGTGATTGATAAAAAAAAATAGAGAAATGCCTAAACAGTCTCTGTTCCCATGCTGCCAAGCCTGCATTAGTGTGGGTCGAAAGCCAGGCTTGTTGTCGTTACTCCATTGGGCCTTGACTTTTTCAGGCTTCTCAATTTGCACCATTTGAACTTTCACAACCCTTTCCTGTTTGGCATAATGGCATCTCCTAGGTGGAGCAGTTGATAGATTTTTCTCATTGCAAATTACGTGGTTGCAATGTTAGCTTTACTGACGATTAATTACTTTTTCGTTTTGTTTCTTTAAAGGTCACATTGTTTTTCTATGGCTCAACTCTGTGTCTGTGGACTCTGGCTTCATGTTTGTTAATCCAACTTGCAGGGTTTTGTTGAGAGGGAAATCACTCTAATTGGATCCCTCACTGTTCGGGAGTTTCTGTATTACTCCGCTCTTCTTCAGCTTCCTGGTTTCTTTTGTCAGAAAAAGAGCGTAGTAGAGGATGCCATCCATGCCATGTCACTGGGTGATTGTGCAAACAAATTGATAGGCGGTTACTGTAATATGAAGGGCCTTCCAAATGGCGATAGAAGGCGTGTTAGCATCGCTCGAGAGCTTGTGATGAGGCCACATATTTTATTCATAGATGAGCCTCTTTACCATCTTGATAGGTAATTTTTATTCTGTTCGCCGTGCTCTCTACATTATTCCATGGTGCACAACCCTATCCGTGGCCTGTATCACTATTTTGTGTATAACCATAAGCAACCAAATTATTTTCCATGGAAGCATTTCCAACTAAAGCATGAGTTTGGATAATTGTTTTTGAAGTATCTCAGTTGCATTATGTATTTCGAAGAAATCGCAACTGGTCTGAGATATTAAAGTTGGTGTGCTAAGGAATCTACTTGATGATTTCCAAGAATAATTTGGCTGACTCTAGAACTGATATAATATGAGGTTATTGCTGCATTGTTTCCTGAGGGATCAGGCAGCACCATTGAATTGTTTTGTTAGGTCTTTACCGCGGGGACTCCATGCTCATGACCAATAGTCTTCCTATTGAATATATTTGATTCCTTGAAGTACCATGACTGAAGTGGTTTTGTTTTTTCAGTGTCTCCGCACTTCTGATGATGGTAACGCTGAAGAAACTTGCAAGTACAGGTTGCACCGTTGTATTTACCATTTACCAAAGCAGCACAGAAGTATTCGGCCTTTTTGATCGGATATGTCTTCTTTCAAATGGAAACACCTTGTTTTTTGGGGAAACCTTGGCTTGTTTGCAGGTAAATGACATTTAAATGTCTGTTTTGTCATTAACTTTTTAATCCTGGACTCGCTGACCCTAAAATAAGTCTGATTTGTCATTAACTCTTTAAACAAGGTACTATTTACTGATTAGTGTTCTGTGATTATTGTAAGAGAGAAGAAATTCAAGAAATCATTTATGTTTTAAAAATCAAAATTCTTAATTTCATGTTTTTGTTTTTATTATTTTTTGTTCTTTTATGTTTTTGGAAGCTAATTGGAGAGTTGTAGATAAGTGCTAACATACACTTTATGTTGATCCAGCACTTCTCAAACGCTGGATTTCCTTGTCCGATTATGCAAAGTCCGTCAGATCACTTTTTACGGGCAATAAATACAGATTTTGACAAGATCATTGCAATGTGCAAAAATTGGCAGGTAAGTACAGGGTGCTGCAGTTTTCCTAATTCTGATTGCATAAAGTGTAGAAGCCTTTAATTTGTACGTTATAATTATCCTATTGAGAAATTTCAAAATTGTTGGACTGTAAGTTTTTATTTTGACTTAAAAGTGGAAGGATGCCTAACCATATTTTGTTATGAATTCACCATAATAATTGTAGTCCAATATGTCTTAGACTTTAGCATGACATTCATTTAGTTTAACACATGCTTTGCATGAACTGCAATGTGATGACAGGATGACAACGGAGATTTTTCATCGGTGAACATGGATACTGCTGTGGCAATACGCACCCTCGAAGCAACTTATAAATCATCAGCAGATGCTGCTGCAGTTGAAACTATGATACTGAGACTCACAGATAAGGTAAATATTTGATATGCAGCTGTCGTTTTCTGCATTATAATTGAAAGTTTCCTGTTTTCCATGTTGTGTTCCATAATTTGGGTGATGTGTACATATTAGCATATATATTTAGCTTCTGTAATCTTGGTTAACTTCTGATGTGCATATCCTTCTATAGGAAGGTCCGGTACTCAAAAGCAAGGGAAAGGCTGGAGCTGCTACACGGGTAGCAGTTTTAACTTGGAGATCATTATTAATAATGTCAAGGGATTGGAAATACTACTGGCTTCGTCTTATTCTTTATATGATTTTCACACTCTCCGTTGGTACAGTATTTTCTGGCTCGGGGCATTCGTTGTCTTCAGTTGCGGTGAGTTACTTTACATCACCTTTTTTCAATCACTAAGAAAATAAAATAAAAATCGATTGCATGCTTCGGTAATTGTTTTCAGTTCTACTTTATGAATACCACTTTCTTAATTGAACGCTTCTTTTAAAATTTTCACTCTTGTATGCAGTCAAGACGAGTTGCAGCAGTGTTTATTTTTGTTTCTGTACTGTACTAGCAAACACTGCTGGAGCATATGCTATATTCTTAATAATGTTAAACCTTTTATATGCAGACAAAAGTTCCAGCAATATTTATATTTGTTTCATTTACCTCACTACATGCATCCACAATATCTGTTTCCTTGTGTGGCATCTGAATCTCTTTTTTCTCCACCTTTTATATGCAGACAAAAGTTGCAGCAATATTTGTATTTGTTTCGTTTACTGCACTACTAAGCATTTCTGGAGTACCTGCAGTAATAAAAGAAATCAAGGTAATCTTGATGGATTCATTTCCTAGATAAGATATTGACTTAAGGTAGTGTGAAAGTTGGCCAAGTTATGATTAATATAGTGGCAAACATTTGTAGATTAATTATATGAATTATGCTAGTATTATGCTTTTTTCCTGAAAGAACCCAAGATTGAGAGATCCAAAATTGATCTCAGTTTAAACTTCGGCAGTTTTATGGACATTCCATTAATTTGCAATGATGATAATGATATCATTATTTCCAGTGGAGTGGCTGGTTGATAGGACATTCTTATAATTACTGTAATTAATTATGTTCATTGCTTTGGGATTCTTATCTTCTAATCAAACTGATTATGGATACTGCAGATATATGCCAGTGAAGGATCGAACCACCATTTGGGGACACTAGTCTTTTTATTTGGACAGCTTCTCTCTAGCATCCCGTTCCTGTTTCTCATCTCCATCCCATCAAGTGTCGTCTTTTATTTCCTCATAGGACTGCGAGATGAGTTCAGCTTGTTGATGTACTTCATGCTGAATTTCTTCATGTGCCTCTTAGTAAATGATGGGATAATGCTGGTGGTGGTTTCTTTATGGCAAGATGTTTTCTGGAGCACCCTCACTCTGATATGCATACAAGTAAGTTCCTCTATCTCAACGAAATAATGTACTTGAAGTTTCCCAAGTTCAGCATTGAGTCATCTGCGAATGAACAAGAACTTTTACATTTTTTAAAGTACATGGCAGACTGGCAGTTGTGTTTTATGGTATTGTGCGATAAAATGTCATGTATCATATCAATGAATGTCCGTGATACAATTATGCTTTTCTGACAATGATTGACAGTGTTATAACATTATAATCAGTTTCCTATCCTTCCCTAATCTTGCACTGAATGCATATGGAATTTCAGGTGGTAATGATGCTATCTGCGGGCTATTTCAGAATTCGAAATGCTTTGCCTGGACCCGTGTGGACATATCCAGTATCCTATATAGCTTTCCATACGTACTCTATACAGGCAAGAGGATTTACTTGATCCTTTGTATTTTTCTTCCTTGTTGCATAACAATGTTGAAAATCAATTGTCAGGCAACCTGGTTTAGCTTCAAATTTCTCGAGTTTGGGAAGGATAAAAAAAAAGCATTTCAGAGTGATATTTTGGAACCAGTTGGTTAATTTTAATAATTGTCTTTTCTAACTGAAGATTCTAAAACTATTACCTTTCTGTTACAGGGGCTGTTGGAGAATGAGTACATAGGGACATCCTTCGCGGTTGGGCAGGTAAGGACCATATCTGGGTATCAAGCACTTAGTAGCGCATATGACATCTCCCCAGACAACAATGCCAAGTGGGAAAATTTATTGATCTTGTTTCTAATGGCTGTCGGGTATCGTATTCTCGTCCTTGTTTTACTGTACTTTCGCGTAGGGGGAAAAAAGTATATACGTAAGATTTTGAAGTGTAATCAGGATACAAACAATGCAAGATGAATGAAGTTGCAACTTGCCGTAAGTGTTGTATCTCAGCCATCATATTTTTGTAACTTCATGTAGTTCTTGGCATGTGCAATTTTGCTTTTGTAAACCTTTGTCGTCTATGAATGAGAAAATGCATGTTTTAGAGAGCTTTTGCTTATTGTTTTTTTGTTGCCAACTCCTTGTTATTTTGAATTCTTACGGAGCTGAGATCTGCATTTGTACCTGATTTTCATTGCAATCGGAAAAGTTCGGTACCGATGAGTGAGGGGAGAGTAATCTCATTGTTTGCAGACGGGAGTAGTCAAGTTGCCTAGAGTAATGTAGTCTCTCCCATCTGCACTAAAATTTGAATCACTCTTCTCGTAGTTTAAATTAGGTTAAAATAATGCTTGAATCAAAGCAGGAGAGGCAAGTGACATCACTCCACTCCATGGTGATTGTTGGCAACACTTAATGTTACATCCTCTATTCAATCAACTCCGTACGTTACAAAGTCAACTATAAACAATGACACGAATATAAAAGGGCAGCCTCAAGCCAACCAGGCTTCCTGCTTTGCGAAGATCGGAAAGGAACATCTATAGTACATAGTTTTATCCTTGGTTTACAAGGGTCGTGAGAACGTTTATTATGCACAAGTATATACATCAAATATTTATTCAAGAAAATTATGTACCACTTGGAAGGAAAAATATTTCATCTTTTGGGGTCCTCACATCTTGGCCTTTAGATCCTTGATGAAATTGTCCATGTTTTTCTCTGATGATCCGTTGGGTGTCAATGCATCCTCCAATGTGTTCTTAACCTTGACAACTGCTCTCCTATACTCATTCCCTGATTTTCCATCCATCAGACGGTTGATTTTCTCCGACACTTCCTCCTTGCTGACCACCCTCCGATTGCATAAATTGATCCCGACCTTCCAATCGTCAACTATTAATTTTCTGTTAGTGAACTGATCAGTAAGCAAAGGGAAACACAGCAATGGGACACCACACCAAATACTCTCCAATGTTGAGTTCCATCCACAATGTGACAAAAACCCTCCGATGGCCGGGTGGGCCAAGACCGCCTTTTGCGAGCACCACGGTATGACAATGCTCCGATCCTTGACGTCATCTCGAAAGCCCGAGGGTAACGGGTCGGTGTCGTTTGAGCTGACGATATCCGGCCGAAGCACCCAAACAAAGTTCACTTTGCTAAGCTTAAGCCCGTTAGTAATCTCTATAAGGTCTTTTTTCGCAACATGAGCATAGCTACCAAATGAGACATACAAAACCGAGCCATGGGGCTTGGTGTTGAGCCACTGGGTGCAGTCTGACTCGGACCACAGGCTCGTAGCCGCAATGTTCTTGCTGAATGTGGTTGGAAAAATGGGTCCAATGGCATAGAACTTCATCTTGGCTTGCAAGGCTGATATGGTCTCAGATTCAATCTCCTGCACTGTGTTGCACAGATGAAAATGTGCACCTCTGGCGTCCTTGAAGGCATTGAAAATGATTTGGTGGCACACAGATGTTGTATCAGTGTCCTGAAGATATGACATCATGTCTTTGGGATCGATTGCTCGCACTCCTGGTATGTAATCTATGGTGTCCTCTCGCACATCTACATAAAACACGATACCTTCGTTTAGCCCCCAATGAAGAACAACTATATATATTATCCGACTGTGAATCAAACCGTTGATTAAGTAACTTTATTTTCAAATGCATGATCTAAACTGGGAGTTTAACTGTATAACATGTTATTTAAATTAAAAAGAACAAATGGGTACGATGTACTATTGCCAAACATCTAACATGTTAGGTTAGGAAGCTACAATGTATGTAACTCTTACGCCGAACAAAATTTCACATGACGAATGATATAGAGAGTAGAGGCCAGACGAGTTTGGCATGCCAGCCGTGATAAAGTTTATTTGATTAAAAGAACAAATTGACAGTATGACAACATAACATATACTTGGTTACCCTATTAAAAGCAGTAACTTACCCTGACATGCAAAATGGCCATGCATTCGAAGAAGATCAAGATGATAATAAAGTGAAAAAACCAAAGCAGGTTCTGTCCAAAATGAAACGTAAATAATCCCAAACTTCCTGGCAATCTTCGAGGGCCACACGAAAAACGTGTCAGCAATTATACAAGTGACCGGTGTGGTGTCAGCCGAAGACTTCACAGCCTTTCCCACCACCTCCTCTACGTGGGCCGAAAACACATGCAACAAAGAAGCCATGAACTGGTCATGATTAAGCGACCGGTCGAACTCAACGGGTAGGCCATCAGAGACGGTGGTGTAGTCTATGTCGAGGCCGGATTCATGTAAGTAGGCGAAAGGGTTCCCGGCGGATTTTGGTTGCGCCTTGGAGGTATGGTGTTGGATGAAGTGGGTGTTGATGAAGGTGATCTTGAAGCCGTGTGATGCAAGCTTGATGGCTAGATGGACGGATGGGATTACGTGGCCTTGGAGAGGGTAGGCGATGAAGATAGCGTGAGGACGTTTTGGACGATTGGTATTAGTATGAACCTGGTCTTCCATTAATGCTAAGAACTATGAAATGAGAAAGAGCGGCGGGGGGAGGGAGATAATGGCTAGGTTTTTAGATGTTCAGTTTATAAATCCCAAGTTGTACGGTACCTAATTTGACTATAATATGACTGAATTTGCCTTTGTTTGCGGACAGTCATTTTTGTAGCAGATTGGTTGATCAAGAGCAAACCAAACCAAACCAAAAATATTACTTTGCAGAAATATGCATACATAACATATAGGGCAACGAACAGGTTGTTGTGTGGTCAATGTTTTTCCATGAATCAATTGTAGTTATCGGATGAAAGGTAAATAATAAGAGATGGTGGGATGAAATGCTTATTATTTGCCACACACGGTACCTTGTCATTTGGACATAACAAATGAAATTTGATCATGTACCCGTCTTTTGTAAGTTGTAGAGCACTTAGTCTCACACTTACGAAAAGAATTCAGAAAACCTAAATTGAAGAACTCAATGTTCACACATTGCTCATTGAAGAACTATACAATGAATAACATATTCTTTTCATTTGGCGATATTCTAATAAAATCTAAATTGGGTGTAGATGGAGACACACGACCCTATAAGTGCATGGCGTTCCTTGTATTTGGTTTTGGTGACTTGGTGGGGTTTAGAGTTTAGGTTTTAGTTTGTATAAACTTTAGTTAATGTATGTCACGTAGTGTATAGATTAATACAATATGATGAGATGCTATGAAAATATTCAATGGTAAAGAATGCAAATGGTGAGTACATACAATAATTGTTTTCTAAAAGTGGAAAATGCCAATAATGTGGATAACTTAGGCAGCCCACTTAACAACATGCATGCCAAAGCGCCAAGCGGCTATTTGTGTCCTTACCAAAAATGAATCAGTCGCAAATCAATCAAGATAAACATTCATGGCTTGATATTGTGCATAAGAAAAGAAATTCGACATTCCTCTCTGAAATTCGACTAAACTTAGAATTGATTGATTTGCTCAAAAATTATAAACTTGTTAATTAAGGTATATGGATTTACTAAACGTGCAGTATTGATCTTTTTAACCGATGCCATTAGCTTTTTTTGTCATAAAATACCATGCTCATGAGTACCTTCTTCCAAAAATAAAAATCCGCACCACCATCACTATTTGGATACGGTTACACGTAGGGGTCATTTTTCAGTTTGATCAGATCGGAAATAAGCATTCTAATGGTAATTTAAAAAAGTTTCGGAATCAAATTTCGGAATTTTGGATCATTGAAAATTTCAAAATTGATTTTTCTCGAAATTTTCGGAACATAATTCACGTCTTCTACATTTTACAGATTTTTAGAATCTTGTAAGTTTTTTCAAATTTTTATGTATCCACCATTCAATAATTTTGTTTTGAATTTTGGCGATATTTGTAGCTATTAAGTGTGTGTATGACATAAATCATATAAGACAAGATATAATATTTATGATTATACTCTATACTTTAATATATAGGGAACTTTAACGAAAAGCACCCGGTACTGTTCACTTTAACGAAAAACCACATTTTTACACTAAAAAGTCAATCCTGGTACTATTCACTTTACCCTTTATTTTGTCCTTATCATTAAAACTCAAATTTTTCAAGCCCTTTTCATTAGTTTTCCTTAATATTATAATAGTATGATTGAACATACAAAAGGCGAAATAAAGCATATCTAAATATAATGTCCAAAAGAAGAAAAAAAAAGCATATCTAAGTATAACAATATTGAATTTCGAATCGAAATTTCGGATTTGATAAGTTCATTCCAATTGCCATTCAAAATTTCGAAATCGGAAATGTTCGGGCTTAGAACAGAAATTTTCGAGATCGAATAGGTACGTTCCAGTCCAACTTGCACAAGAGTTCAACTTCGTCCCTCAATAACATAACATATAATAACTCATTAGAAACCAAAAAGTGCTATCAACATAATCATTCTGACAAATACATATGTGCATTTCTTCGAGATTTGACAAATACATATCATGCATTTCTTTGAGATTCTTGTCCAAATCAGCTCATTTGGTATACAGGATTGTATTGGAATGGATAAATTAAGGATATATTGGAGAAGAAATTATAAAATTATGATCACGTCGAGGTTGATTAACTCATAAAGAATACTTATCCATTCGAATACTCTTTAAAATTGTAGGATTAGAAGGGCTGAATTTCTTTCATAACTAATTCTCTCCAAATGAAAAACCATCCACTTTTGCCTTTAATATAACTTTAAATCTGAAAATTCTCCATACCAGTTCAATCATGCGTGCCAAACGAGCACCAAGGCTTTTGGAGTAATCTTTATAAGTATACTCACCCAATACACACACCACCCCCTAAGTCCTTATAAAAAAATAGAGGGTGAAGAGAGGGGAGATCAAGTTGTCTGTCCGAGTTTATTCTATGACAGTATTCATCATTTCTTTTATGATTTGATTGTTGTTGTTATGAATTAAATTTCTTTTGCTAGGACTAAGATATAGCCTAGCCATGAATATTCGAAATTTATAGTTTTATTAATATCTTAATGTTATTTCATGTTAGTTTTTGTTATTGTTCTCAATGCTTTGAATGTCTAGCCAATATTTAATTGATTTGATGACCAAATTGAGACAGAAAAAAGATATTTGGTGTATGCGCTTCTTGTAACCAATGACATGTTTTAAATGAGTGATGGAATGGACTAACATGATTCATGCGGTTTCTCTTGCAGATTTTCCATACATCTGAGTGGATTCTTGGTTTTCTAATCTCGTTGCACATAAGAGAATAGTTGTTCATTAATAATATTTTGGCTTTTTAGCCAAAATGGCTCATAAGATTGACATAATTCCTCACTTTGGTATATGAGATTTAAAATTGATAGAACTAGTTCCTGAGATTGACTATAATATGACTGAATTTGCCTTTCTTTGCGGACAATCATTTTTTGTAGCAAATTGGTTGATCAAGAGCAACCAAACCAAAAAAAATTAGTTTCCAGAAATATGCATACACAACG
This sequence comes from Malus domestica, assembly GCF_042453785.1. Lineage (NCBI taxonomy): Eukaryota > Viridiplantae > Streptophyta > Magnoliopsida > Rosales > Rosaceae > Malus > Malus domestica. The sequence goes on from NC_091663.1 coordinate 11,550,941, forward strand.
TATAGGGCGACGAACAGGTTGTTGTGTTGTCAATGTTTTTTCATGAATCAATTGATAAGTATCGGATGAAAGGTAAATAATAAGTCATGCTAGGATGAAATGCTTGCTTATTTGCCACACACGTTACCTTGTCATTTGGAGATAACAAATGAAACTTGAGCATGTACACGTGATTTGTAAGTTGCAGAGCACTTAGACACTTATGACAAGGCTTTGAAAAACCTAAATTGATTTACTTATTGAAGAACTCTGCAATGAATTTTTTTCTTTCTTTTCATTTGGTGATATTCTAATGCAATCTAAATAAAGAGAGTCGACAAGTGAAATTGGGTGCAAATGGAAGCACATGACCCTATTGATGTGCACCGCGTACATGTATTTGGTGATTGAGGTTAAGAGTTTGTGTTTTAGTTTTTATAAATTAAGGTTAACGGTGATCGTAGAAGTCATTGACTATACACTATACTTTTTTGATTAGTTTTGGGTGCATGCATAATATCATATGATGTCACGTAGTGAGATGGCATGAAAATATTCAATGGTAAAGAATACAAATTGCAAGTAGATACAAGAAGTGTTTTCTAAAGAGGCAAGCCGATGTTTGTGTCTATAAAAAAGGGATGAGTTGCAATCAATCAAGATAAGCATTCATGGCTTGATATTGTGCTTAAGAAGAGAAATTCAGAAATCCTCTGTAAAATTCGACAGATTACACTATGCATCCATTTTACTTTTCAAACATTTTGTTATTTCTAATCTTTAATTTTCTTCAATTCATTTTGTTGATGCACAAAACCAGAGGTCTTGGAACAACGTAAATCCGACTGTGAATCTGCATGAAATGTAAATAACACAAGATGTATCGTGGTTTACCCAAGGTTTAGGCTACGTCCACACTGATTATGTATTTATCTGAGAGGTGAGGGAGATAATCTCTGTAATGAGAGGAGATGTGAGAAGGGATCAGCAGTTGGCTGGTCAATCTTGTTAATAACAGGTATTATTGTCAGGTTGGATTCAAAGGCAATATAGAAGTTTGCAACAGTTTGTGCTTGAACACCCTGTGCAGCATCAGAACCCGAAAAAGACGAATGAGAGGGCCGGTGAGGAAGGACTCCAGAAACGGAATTCGAACTTGAACTCAAATTCGCCGCCGCAGAAGAGGAAGAAGTGGAATCGGGAGAGGAGACGCAAGTGGAAACTCTCTGAATCAAATCGTCGAACATATTATGTGAATTCTCATGAATCAAACCCACTGTTTCAAACGCCGTCGTTTCCATTTTCCTCCGCCAGATCTGTGAATTCTCATGATCTCTTGCACCACCCACTTCTCAAGATCTGCAAGATAGCTTTTTCGTGACTTTGTCGCCGGCAGACAACGACTTGGAGCAATCAGCCTTTGTTCTTTTCGATTTGCGAGATAGTCGTTGTCCAGTGATTAAAACAGTGTCATCTTTTGCACAAATTGGGGCGGGTTCGGATCTATCTGGATCGGGGCGAAGTCGGGCGGGGAAGGAGACTAAAATGGACGGCAACGTCGTCGACGCCCCAGAGGACGTCGAAGCTGATGACCTGGGTTTTGAGTGGATGGAGGAGAGGCGGTTCTGGTACCATTTCCAAAGCTTTAACATCATTTGGGCGCTGGGCATGGCGGCCAACGCCTTGCTGAAGTTGGGATTGATGGCCGGCGGGATTCGCACGCCTCCCTCCACGTCGTCATCGCCAAACAGGAAACTCAGTCTCTTGTCTAAACCCTGGGTCCTAACCTGGGCGTGCGACGGGATCCGCTGCGTTTTGGTTTGAAGCCCTCGGTCTCTTGTTCTGCGTTTTGTGATTTTTGCAATGGTAGGGGCGTAGGAAGATTATGAGAACAGAGAGGGCAGAATGGAGAAAACCACCGCAAGCCTCAGCGTGAGAATTCTTTTTTTTTTTTTTTTGCTAAAAGATTCTCTGAATTTCTGCCACACAGTAGAGAGAGAGAGCTGAGGAGTGTTTGAGATTTGGATCTTTTCTGTTTCTGGGTTTTTGTGTGGATTTTGCAGATCTACGGTGGACAGTGTGAGATTTGATGAAAAAATGAAAGAGAATCGACATAGGTTTTTGTGTCGTTTCCCACAGATGGCGCCAAATGTTGATGCACAAAACCGGAGGTCTTGGAACAACGTAAATCCGACCGTGAATTTGCATGAAATGTAAATAACACAAGATGTATCGTGGTTCATCCCAAGGTTTGGACTACGTCCACACTGATTATGGAGAGAACCTCTGTAATGAGAGGAGATGTGAGAGGGGATGAGAGGGCCTTAGAAATGGCCTCCCCCAATTGTAAGGGTGATGGGTCATTTTATAGAATAAGGACTCCTCACTTATTACATATTTGCCCATTCTTTTATTACATAATTACATTTAAGTCCTCCCGAGTATTTATACGAGGTCTAAATACGAGATCCTAAATATGGTATAAACACATTTGATTTGACAGATGAAAATTGAGAGATGTGTATGAAAAGTAAAAATAGTTTGTGAATAGCACTACCTATTTTTACAGGGTTATTTATTTATGTTTGACAGTCATAGTTAGTCGAATTAGACCACAATAAAATAAAGGATTAAGTACTTAGAACTCCCAACCTTTTAATGTCACTCTAAATTGGTCTAAACCTTTTTAACATTCCAAATAAGCACTCAACCAATTGAATATGTCACATCTGTTAACCCCAGTTGAAAGTTTGTTAAATTAAGTAGGCTTACTTTGTCTCCAAAATCAATAGAAGGTCATGGAAGCATAGCCTCCACCAACTAACAGTTACCACCACCCGCATCATGTTATCACCTTCAAACCTAATGCAAAACCACCAACTCCACCCTATAACTTAGGCTACCAATATCAAGAAGAAGGTCATAGAGGTTGCTGAAATGGTATGAATTGCCATAATGTGACTACCACCATCTTCATTGCCCGCAAAGAAGAACTAGAAGCTTTACCAATCGAGAATCGTCACAATAAGGAAATCACATGAGCATGAACAACTCCTTGAAACCCTTTATGAAATCTTACACCTCTTCTCTGTTAAGAGATTGCCCTACTGATGTAATTTCAATTTGGATCTATTTTCAATTCAATTCAATACCTATTTGATTGGGTTCTATTTTGTATAATTTATATTTGAAATTTAGATTTTGAGGCAATCAATGTTAATATTGTCCATAATATAACCAGTTGGGGCACTTGAAATATAATTCATGTTTGAAAAATTAATTGGGGTTAACAAATATGACATTTTAATAAGTTGGATATTTGTTTAGAGTATTTAAAAAGGTTGAGAGCAAATTTAAAATGACACATCTTAATTCTTAAAAACAAAGAAAGAAAAAAAAAGGCGACAAGTTGGTGCCAATTCCCGCGAAAAAAACCCAACGACTCCTACCTCTCAATCCCTTCTCTGATCCTTCAATCGATTCCAATTCCGTCGTCTCGAAGCTAGAACAAGCTTAGGATCGCCAATTTGAATGGCGGCCATGGCATTTGCGATGGCCGGAATGATGAACGGAGAGAGAGCTGTGGTGTTGCTGTTCATTTCTCGCGTCCTCTTCTCTCTCACCATCTCTCTCCTCGCCCTCTCCCTCGACATCCTCACTGATTCTTCCACCTCCCTCTCCCAATTTAGCACCAGGTACTACTCCTACTCTTCTCCTTTAGTTTTTTCAATTGCTCTAGTTAGGGTTCGTCCAGTGTTGAATGTGGGCATTGACTGTAATTTTAATGTTTCAGGCCGGGTGCTTCGTCAGGTATACTGTTAGGGGCTGTCACGTTGCCCACTGTCTTCATATCCAAAACGATACAGCTTTCGCTGGCGGTTTCGTTGCACCAAGTTTCTATTGAAGGTACTTTGTGTAGTTTTCAATTCACCGTTATCCGTCGCTCCTAATATTAGCATCAAATTAGTAAATGTATCATCTTGAGTTCCATCACTGTACAGATTAGCTGGAAAAGTTCAAACCTTTACGGTTATGTTTGAGTAATAGACATGAACTTTTCGTTACTGGTGGGATTCCCTTGTGGAGTCCACGATTGAATGTGACTGGATTCTGTTGATCATGTGAACTAACATGCTCTGGTTTTAAATTCTGTGGGCTATTCAACCTTGTGCCATTTGGGATTTTGGAAGCCTGTGCTATTTATCGGACAACTGGGTTTAATAAGATAATGTTGTTACATTAGGTCTGACACAGTGTCATGGTAAATTCTTAGTTTACCTCAGATACTATAGATAAGGCAATAGGCGATATTTGAATAGATTTGAAATGTGGCTATTCGGGAAAAGCATGAAAGAATAGACGAGAAGGGAAAATGGAGTTCTTGTGTCTGGAGATCAAAAGAAACCTTCCATCTGCACATGAGAATAATTATGTGTATTTTGAAGTAATTCCTTTTTTAACCAAATATTTATGTTGATTCTTAATTCTGCTGAATTTGCACTTGATACTATAGTAAGAGAAAATAATATGGATGAAATCGGTATTTTCCTGTGATCCTATCTATAAGATGAAATGATAGAAATGAAATCTTTGGAGTTCATTTTCTCGGTTTTATATGTTTGTGAACAGCGGAAATTAGAAACAGCATTAGTCCCACGCTCCCAGCTCCCAAGTCACATGGGATACAGGAAAAGTTGTTATGGTAGAGGCATTTTTTTAACTTGGTCCTCATAGAATAATGTTTCCTCTCTCTTGAAGATCATAACCTTCCTTTTCTCCTGTTCTGCCTCTCTCTCTCTCTCTGGATGTAAACTTTTGAAACGTTTTGTGTTAACTGGTAAACTTTTTCATATGATGCATTTAATTGATTTTACAATCTGATAGGGTTCCATGCTTCCCACTGTTTCGTCTCACCCTTGTCTGATATGGTTCCTCTCTATTATGCTGATGATATGTTCAATGTTACCATCCAGAACTTGAATCTTTGACGATTCGATACTGGGCTGCTTCTGCCAGCTGCCTGTGTGTGCTGATTTTTCTCTGCATAACCATATCATGTGCATCTGGGAATATTGCTCCACCTTCACGTAGTATTAGGCATGCAAAGTTTAGCTTAAGTTGCATAATATTGCACAATGCAGTGTGCTGTCTGACTCTTGGTACAGTATCTCTTACTAGTAAGTTTCCTGCACGTCTTTGAATCCTCTTTTCTGAATTGATAACATGGAAAGTGTTCTCTACTTATGCTTAAGCCAATAGTAATTGGAAAACTGAAACTTGATTCGCTCATTCCATACAGGCTTTGAGACTGCATTAAAGTTATTATGGATGCTCTCTCATGGATTGGCAGCTGTAAAATTAATTCAGCATGTTCTTAGAACTTTCCCATCTTGTTCTTCCATTGGTATATGCCTTGCTACTTTTTCTATTTCACTTACTTGTTCTTGCAAAATGCAATGGAATTTTTCTTATTGATTGAAGGGGCAAGTGCCTTCGCCCATGAGCGGTAGGTCTCGGGTTCGAGACTTGGGAGCAGCCTCTCCATAAATGGGGGTAAGGCTAGCCGACATTCACCTCTCCCAGACCCTGCGTAAAGAGGGAGCCTTGTGCACTGGGTACGACCTTTATTGAAGGGGACAAAACGTAACTGCTAAACTGAAATGGTTGCTCTAGCTTCTTAGGAATAGATTGACTATTCACTGCATGCTCATGTTCCCCTCATGTTTTGGTGGCTTTCAGTGGTTACACAACTGAAAAAACATGAATATGCATTTGCCCAATCGATATGTTAGTCTGGACATTTAAGTTATTTCTACATAATGGTATGACATTAATTAATTCATATTGAGCACTTCAAGTTGAAGTGCTATATCATTAGTCAGCTAATGTGCAGATCTCTCTCTCTCTCTCTCACTTTATTTTTCTTTGTATTTATACCTCTCTCTGATGATTATTATGTTGGCGTATTTCTCTGGTTTTTTCTTAGTAGATGTTGATGTTGCATGTCTTTTGTTTCTCTCTAGGGGAGCGTGTTTAGTGACTTCAGGTCTTGTTCTCTATTTTGGTGACATATTGGCATATACCATTGAAAAGGTTATATCTTTTCTGCTCTAATTAGTCTTTTTTTCTCTGGTCAAACTGCTTATATGTACTCATCCTATTGGTTATGACATTTCTCACACAGGTGTCTGGGTGAAATCAGAGGTGTTATATTATGGAAGTAAATGAAGTGAGATTAGTATTATTATACAGGTATGCTTTCTTAATAGATGAAATTGATTGCAAGTGGTCTGGCTGGAAACCCATCATTCTATTTTATGCAGGGGTTGCTGCTTGGCCTTCTTTTCCCAATGGCCTTTAAATTTGTATTAAAACTGAATGTAATTAGTTTTGTTAATTGTTGTGATTAGTTAGGGTAGTCAAGGTTTTAGTTAAGGCAGTTAAGGGTATCTATGTAAATAGCCAAAAGGCTGTATATATCTCCACAGTGTGTAACTCATTATTCAGTTAATACAATTGAAAACTTACAGAGGAATTTTTCTGTTTCAATAATCCTCATCTGAAGTGAGGACAAAAAACGGGATCTGGAGATCCGTTATCTTCTTTTCTTCACTTGGATTTATCATGATTGTGATCGAATCATAATGGATGCGGTTGGTTCAGGATTTTCATATGCATCCCCGTGTTATGGTACAACCTTTTCCAGTAATTTGTTCGATACTTGATACTTCAACTGGATTTTTTATTATCTTCTATACGACATGGTTATTAGGTTCTATTTGTTGGTTACGGTTGGTTTCACCATAGTTAGGTGGTTTATATTTCACATAACTGGTTCTGAAGTTCACAGATGTGTGGAATGCAAGCTTTCAATGGTATTTAATAGAAAACCACTGCTGCAGTCTGGGAACAAAACATCAAAGGGTCTGCATGCTAGTTGATATCGTGTATTGGCACCGATTCAACTGATATAAAAAACTAGATAACAAACTAACCTCTGAATTAAGTCTCACTTCGTATTGGTGTGCACAGTTGCATAGCATGACTTAGTCAAGAATTTGAAATTAGTGATAACAGCAAAGCCGCTTTCCATTGGTTTTGATCACCCAGAATTGCAGTTACTGGGACTTTCTTTATGTTACATTTTCTATGTTTTTGCAACTTTACTAAAACACATCTACCACCTTTGTTATTAAAAAAATTTCACATAGTTTGAATGGTAGGTTCTACCAAAACCAGAGTTATTAGGATCTTTTTTATGTTTGGGTTTGCTGTACTGGCATCGGATTTGATGTGCTCTTAGCCCTGGTGCATGGCGTATACTAGGTTACCTAATATAGAGTTGTAAGTTTGCAATGTTACACATATCACGTTGGTTCCTTGCACACAACTTGACTACATCCATCCATTTGCTAAAAAATTCATAAATACTTAAATTAGAGTCCAAAAAATCAATGGATTGCATATATCATGGTACAACAGAATTTTCAGTTTTTTAAGTTTTATTTATTTTTGACATTTAATCTACTTTTTATTCCCCATATATCATGGTACACTGGAATTCCAGTTTCAAGGAACGGGACTGCCAGAGACCCATGAATTGTGGTAATTGGTCTGGATTGTGGTTCGGTGAACCCTGCATAGCTTATGACTTGTATAAGGTTCCTTAATATTTTTTTTTTTGGTTACATATGTTGGCTATTTACTGTGAGAGATTATAGTTTTGATTCTGTTTACAAAAATTAGTTTATTCTGTCTGATGGCTGTCTTATGTCGGCATCAAATCTCTTTTTTCGTTTGGCAGGGTACTTTCATTTATTTTTTCAGAACCACTTAAGAGATTATGTTTGTGTGCCTGCTCTTATCTTCCAGGTAATTTAGGACTAAAGATTGATTGTCATCCAAGTATATGTTTTTTATCGCGATTCTAATTATGTGTGTTTATATATGCTCCTTGTATGTTTCTTTTGCAGCCGGAGTCTCTTGATCTTTCATTTGGTGCAGCTTTGGCAGTTTTCTTGGCATTGGAAATTATTCGAGTAAGTTCTCAAACTAGAACCTTATGTTAATGTCTAAAATTTATCTCTTATGCAATAAGTAAAATCCACTTGTTGAGGACACAATATTGCCAAGTCAAAATTCTGTATTTGAATATTTTGGAAGGGTGATTCCTTTAAAAGCATGTTTGTGTGTGAGAGAGAGTGTGTGTGCATGTATATAATTGGGGATGTTAAAGTTGTTTTGAAGTCTATCTTCTTATATCATTTGCTTGACTATCTTTGTACAAGGTATGGAGAATTTGGCGATTAGGACAATCTGTACATAAATTTATGAATGCTTTCACTGATCATCGTGACTCAGATCTTCTTATTGTCAGGTATGGGATTCCTTCTTCCCCCTATATCAAAGCCCTAATCTCATGAGTTTGATCCAAATAAGTTTCATGAGTTTTGTCTTTTATATTATATGTTTTGTCAGCCAACTTCCGCTCTTATTGGGATGCGCTCGTCCTATATGGATGTCTTCTGGGTACACTGATTGATCCCTTGATCCTTTTTCTGGAATTTTGGATCTCGGAATTGGAGATACAATGGTGAGTGTACTTGCACTAGAAGAACAGGACAGGAAACAACTATTTCTTAATGTTATTGTATTGGTTCAGCTTTTATGTCCAGGCATCAGTCCTTGGGTACAAGTATGGTGTCCTCAGGTGGAGCAAAAGTGGCAGTAGGTATTTGTATTAATTAATTTCACCAAAAAGGTGTTTCCATTAATTTGCTTAATGTATGTCACCAAAAAGGTGTTTACATCTATCTTAGCTGCTTTCTTAGTTCAGCTTCCCCTTCTATCATCCACTGGATATATTCTTACGGAGGTGTGCATATCTATCAATCTCTCCCTCTGCCAAACTAGCTATAACTGAACTGGTTATTTTGTTAAACGGGTTTTAGAAAAGGATTTCGTGCATCAGATATTTATTGGTCGGACATTACAGTGTCAAGTCACTTAGTGAGTTGAGGTGCACTCTATGAACCAGATGAGTCATGCATGTGCAAGAAACTCTTGTCCATTAGTGTTTCCTAATTGGAAACAAAGTGCATACACATCTAGTTGTCACCGAATTAGGATAATTTTGTGCTGCAGGTTTTTGCCCGCATGGTTGATAATGCTGGTGGTTTATATATGCTTTTGGTGCAACTTTTTCAGCATTGGTGCTCTCTTCTCCTAGCCGTGGCCGTAAGTGGTATGTTGGAGGCTTACGCAGCACAACTTGATAATGCATTAATACCGCTCATATTCTACAGCCTTCTGTGTTTGTAAATGGTGCTCCAACGTCCTGAACGAAAAATGCATTCGCCAGTGAAGAGAGCTTCCCAAAATCAGCTTCTTTTACGTTCATGAGCTTCCCGTGAGCACTTTCTTTTTTACATATATGACTAATCTGCTGACCGAGGATACATACAGATTGTCGTACCAAATTCCTCTATAGGTTAAAATGATTTTTGTTTTAGAATTTAGGAATACATATAAAGGGCAGTTCACTTAAACGTGCCTACTATGTCGAATTAGCATACAAGAAATTTACTCTGTAGTTTTTATTCTTTATTTTTCCCAGAGAAAAATGGGGTTGTGAGGTTGCTTAGGGGGATAGAGATTGTAGGTACGAGGGATCCAGATTTTGTTGGGATATTCATACATTTCGTTGTGTTAATACAAATAAATTATTTTCTGTTGTTATGATTGGCTCATGATTGTCGATCGACTGCTCATGTTCTTTCTCATTCATTCATAAATTATGAGTTAGCCTCTTGAATTGTTGTAGTGCCTATGATTGTAAGAGAATCATGACCGCCACGTTGTGTTCCCGTTACGTAAAAAGGTCTTTTATTAGACCAAAAGAAATTTGGAAGCTCAAATATCTGAAGTTTAATTATAGCAATGGTTCTTGATCTTGGCACCATATTTTTTCCGTCTCTAATATTTTATCTTTTGTTTTTAGTGGTCTCAAACTTATTCTTGTGTGATCTGCATTTGTTCGCTTTATCCATTTTTTCTGTACAATTTAAGGGCAAATAAGGCAATTCAAAAAATTAATCAAACAAAAATTTCAACTTCTTAACTACAATAGGGTGGATCAAGTTCAAGATATCTCCTCCCTTGCACTTTTGTTCGTTTTATTTGATTATTTCACTTAACCTTTGAGGTATTGGGATGAGTTTTCGAATGTGCCCTTAAAGTTACATAGAAGTAGAGGGAGTTATAGAAAAGGGGATGGAGTTAAGGAATATAGAACCAAAATGCCACGTTCGAGTGAGTGTGAGGACTTCCGAACAAAAAGAGAGTGAGTATGACGCAATGAATAAAGAGGAAGATTCTGACCACTAAGCCAATTCACCACTTGTGGTGAGAAATTCTGCAATATAAATATCATACTAGCTGAGCAATGTCAATATGTATATGTATATATGTATCCGGTCGAGGGGTTCCAAGACCCCTGAATTAGCCATAAACTATAAGTAAACTACTTCATTCCTGTACAAAGCAATAAAAAGGACTAAATTAGCAATTTAGCATTGTGTTGTAATAGCATGACAGCACGCTTAAATCTTACGACTTTTCCATGCATATGTAGAGTGGGTAGGACCTTGCTGTTTCTTTTATTGGAACCTTCTGGTTTGTATTTGAAAATTCTGTAAGTATAATACACACACAAGTTGTATGACTAGCAGCCTTTAGGTTAGGTACGTCCAAAGTTGGATTTCCTCTAAAAAGGTCGTACCCAGTGCACAAGGCTCCCGCTTTACGCAGGGTCTGGGAGAGGTGAATGTCGGCTAGCCTTACCCCCATTTATGGAAAGGCTGCTCCCAAGTCTCGAACCCGAGACCTACCGCTCATGGACGAAGGCACTTGCCATCGAACCAAAGTTGGATTTCCTCTCACTAATTAAAAATCCTTTGATAGCAAAAGCCATGCCAAAAATATCTGAACCCTATAATTGCAAACTCATCAAAAGAGAATACAATTCCTCAAAGAAAACGGACAGTTAGTCCTAAACTCAAAACTCTAATCACGAAGACTAAACTTTGCAATTTGATTAAAGGCACCATAAGGAAGGACTGCATTGCCCTCTGATGATTTTGCAAATGTCGGCTAAGAAGCTCTACTATAAGTTACCTTCAATAAACATCGAGTATCCTCCTTGTAGTCATATGCTAATTGCATAAACCACAACAATCATCACTGCTAAGAGTTGAACAAAAAACACCAAAATCGTGACCATGACCACAACCACAAAAACTCTACTAGACAAAGTGGGAGAGAGAGATCACAACCATAAAGACTCCTCGAAAGTGCAAAAGAGCGACCACAACTGAAACAGAGAGGGAAAGAAAGGGAAGAGATCAAGAAAGATTCCCGCCGACCCCAAGACTAGAGGCAAGAGGTCGGCAGCTAGGATTTTTCTTCTTGTAGAATTGTTACAAGTCATGTTACCCTTAACATAATTTTTAAATGAAAGTTTCATATGTCCCAAGTAACCTTTTTCCGACCACTAAAATTGGACGAAAATACTTTGCAAGGGAAAATACACACCAACTACCAAATGTACCAGTCAAATATATTTGATAACAACAATGTCAGAAATGTACTAGATACTGTAAATAGGATGCCGATACTAGCCAATAACGTCAATTTCATTATTAGAATATGCCGGAAAATGAATTTACAACCACGCACATTAGCAGTTTTTTTGTATTTGTCTCTTGATTGATTGGTTTTTCACTCAAGTAGTACCGTCCTTTTTGTTTTTTCCTACTGCAACCTTGTTAACTAATTTAGTTGCTTAGAAAACACATGGAGCCTATGTCAAGGCCTTTTTCAATAATGAATCAATCTTGAAATTAATTGATGGCACGATGTGTCACTATTTATCCAACCTACATTGCTTGGTCTTTTTATAGCAAAATATATCTGGCTGGACAGCTAGAGTTGATCCCACAAAACTCACCTTTTTCCTTGCTATCACAATACTTTCTGAGCTTTTTCTCTTTGATTACATGTCATCGACAAAAATAGTGGACCTTGAGATTGAAAAGGCACATATAAGACTAGACGAGGGAGTGAGTAATTACGTGTGCAAAATTCAAGCATTTGAGGCCCTTACACTAAAACCATATTTATAAGATGACCTAATGGTGGCTTTTGGGGTGATGCAATGCCCCAAAATTATAAATACAATGGTTCAAACTCTAGACTATAACGTAATGTCACTAAACAAAATGGTTGATGAGTATTGAGAAATACGGCAACTTTATCACCCTCTGCCATATGGTGTGTGATATAGTTCTAGTTCAAGGAAAATGTGGCTTAATCCGCGGGAAAGGTTTGCTAATATCTCTTAAACGAGTATCTTTAAGATGAAGCTTGATTTACAGACTATTCAAAAAGGTTCCAAGTCTATTAATTAGTATATCTTTTAAAGATTAAAGAGTTTGTGATCAACTTTTTACTGTCGGAATTGAAAATTTAGATGTTCGTAAAATTGAATCGTTCATACCATGAATGACGACATAGCTTATGTATCAAACTATGCTAGTTTACAATAAGATATTTTCTTTATTTAATTTGGTATATGCATTGGTTATGCTAGTTTCTGAGATAACCTTCAAATTTTGGGATGCATTTAAATTGTTGCACTACTGTGATGGAGGCATCTGGATTTTGACACACGTAGAGAAAGCTGTGGCTCTTTTTGTACGGCCCAATCTTTTAAAGAATTATAATTGACCACTTGTCTATGTATTATGAGGATAATATTACGAATCTATTTATTTAAATTATATTTGTAAATTATATGATATGACGGTTAATAATTGAATTACTAAATAAATGTTGATTAACGTATTTATTCTTTATTGATGACATATCACATAATTCGTAAATCTAAAAAATTAATCTACCTAACAATATTACTTATATTTTGAGATGACAGGACAAAAAGGACGGAGTAAGAGCAAAGGTTCAAGTCCTTTGCACCATTTTATGTACACCACAGATTATGTCCCTGGATAAGTCTCCATTACCATATCTCTCGAATTTTCTAGGGCACTACTAATTACAAGCGCACTCAATTTTTTACCTTATGACAAGTGGAAGATAAAATTCTTAACAAGTTGAAATTTCGAAAAAAATTAATAGATCAAGAGAAAAAAAAAAAAAAAAGCTGTATGGGGAAGCCAAATTTAACGTATAATTCCACGGCGTATTGATTGATCAAGTTAACCCTCTATTTTAAACATGAATGCTCCGGATATTATTCCCAATGTTTCAGTAGATGATTGTATTTTTGCATCCTAAAATAAAATTGCTATTGTTTTCAATTAGAAAAAACAGAAACAAAAACTATGTGGGAAAACCAAGTTGAGAAAGTATCAATTAAAACTTTAAAAGAAATAATATTTTGACACTATAAAACAACATAAAAAAACAGTGTTAGAACAATCAAAGACTGACAAGTTGCCTTTCCATTCTATAAATCCACCACAGAGATCATAAGAGTCAGAAAATAAGAAATGCTTCCTCATAAAAGCCAAATCCTGAACTGTAAACTGATCGAGGATGCCTTTCATGGACATGGAAAAACTTCTGCACGTTGAAAAGAAAACATTTACTTAATATACACGAGGAACTGGTGGAATGCATGCATGCATGAAGAAATTCAACAAGAACCACAGAACCAAGGTTTAATCGACACGCATTTCACACGTCAAAATATTTGTGTGATGGAAGTTGAATCGGTGCCAAAATCAGGGTACTCCATGTGCTTCGTTATAAGCACGCGTATGGCCTCCAGGTTCTTCATGGATCTGCAGAGATGCCGTCATTTTATGCAAGGAAAGTGAAGGATCATATGTGTTATGCATTAATCAAAAGACATAAGGAGCAAATGACCTAACTGAACAGTATTGAAGATCACGATCCTGACTGCTAGAATTGATTGGATTGGATATATCATATATTAACTTCCAAATTCATATGTTAAAGTAAGATGAGGGCAATCTTCCAAATTTTGACCACGTTGAAGAAATTAGATGTATTTGTTATTGCTAAAGATTAGTTTCCTTCATCACTACTAACCATCTTCTAACTTCAACTTGGACAAAAAATTCAAAGTTAGCCTCCATTATCCCATTAACAAACGTGAAATCTAGTGAGCTACTATATCGTATCTAATCCATTTGTAAAAACCCATTCCCTTTATAGTGGGGAAGTAATCAACTCCTTATAAGATCATGTGAATTCTTTTGACTTTTCGATGTGAAACAACACTTAACCATTAAGGAAGTTGAGGTCCCACCCCAAAACTTGTTGACTATATAAAGAGTAGCTAAATACATGCCAAGTCACTTAATTTTCCACCATGGAACAACACACTCCACATCCCCAAAAAATAAGTTTTGTCAAACATGAGGTAATTAAGATATAGAGTTGATTCAGTAGAACGACCCACATTCTTCCCCGTAAAGCATTAGGCTATGCCTCTCACAAAACCATAAAACAGGTTAAATTCTTAAGGAGATGTATAAGCAGAAGGTTAGGAAGGCATGGAAAAAGATCAGTGGTAGTAGACTAGAGTAGAAGTGCCGTTTAATGATTTTGGTGAGGAAGAGGTTGACATGACAATTGAAAAGGGACGTCTCATGGTAAGTTGGAAGCTATAAGTCACCCACACTCACATGGGACGGTCTCCCCGAGATTGAACTCCACCCAGTCAGCAACTTGTCAGTTTTCTAACTCCTTGCTATGTCACATATTTTACATAGAAACTGTAAGTTGAAATGTCCCACATCGATCGTATCAATGAGAAAATAAGAGTTTAAATATTATAACCTTACTCCAACTATTACCGAGGCCTTTTGTAATAAAACCTCACACCTGACGAATTGTATATATGGTAATTACCAAATTAAGGACAATATCGGTGTTGTTGGAAGTGGGCCGTATGGCCCGTCTCTCTGATAATTCTATACTCTATGTCACATATTGTACATAGAAACTGTACAATCTTATCTTCCTAACCCTATATATAACAAAGTGAGCCAACGTACCAAATATACCATCAATCCAACATATAAACCAAAAGAAATTGTTATAAGCACAAAAAATGGCTAAGTCCAGAACTACAAGCATTTGCAAGAAGAATAAGAGCATTGTGAAGCTCAAAATTGTAGTGGAAAAGCTACAAAGAAGCCTATCTTTGGGAAGATCAAAACCGTCAAATTATTCCGATGCTAACTCGACGAATGTGCCCGAAGATGTTAAGGAGGGTCACTTTGCCGTGATTGCGGTGGATGGAGACGAACCAAAGAGATTTGTGATGTCATTGAGTTACTTGACACACCCAACTTTCTTGAAGCTATTGGAACAAGCAGCTGAGGAGTATGGCTTTGAACATGGGGGTGCCCTAACCATTCCTTGCCAGCCAAGCGAGCTCGAGAAGATATTAGACGATCGGCAATGGCAGGAGGAAGGGAGAGGCTCATCTAGTGATGTTAACTGGGGTTCTTGTGAATCTATGGTGCGGAGTTACTGATGATCTTGAGCAAGATTGGCCTTCTTAATTTTGGATGATGGTATATAATAAGTTAGTCTTTCTGCAATCTTTTACATTGAGTTTTTTGCTTTTCCTTTTATTCCTTTTTCAATATCTGTGTATTTATCCACTGGCAGAGAGAGCCAGAGGTATTTTGACATTGTTAATATTTCTCTAGTATGTCAAGGTGAAGCCAGAAAATTCTATAAACAACTGTCTAGTGGTATTTTTTTTTATTTGTAAGTGAGAGATTTTAAATCCAATTCTTATGAAAGAATAATTTAAACCACATTATTGCTAGCTTATTGTGATCTTTAGCTTACTTTCCATTATTCTCCCTACCTTTAATGTAAAAAATATCGTTTGTTAAAAAAAAAAAATTACCCTTGTTTTAATGTTCTTCTTCCACAATTTTTCAATAGTAAAATGAGGTAAACGCCCATGTGAAAACCATGTTGACACGCGTGTGCTGTTGTTCTCTCTTCTCGACAACAATCTGCTTCTTCGACCAAAACTCTGTAAACCCTCTCAATCACCGTCACCGCCAGTCCATAGGAGGATATCCTATGATAATGGTGTTTCCCTTCAAGCAGTTTTAAACTCTCGCAAAACACGAATTTAAACCACATTATTGGTAATTTATTGTGAAATTTAGCTTACTTCTTTAACATTTTAGTGTAGATGATATCGTTTCTCTACGATCTAGTGGTATTCATCTTCATTTGTAAGAGAGGTTTTAAGTTCGATTCTCGCCAAAGACAAATTTGAACAACATTATTAGTAGCCCATTGTGAATCTAAGACACCCCCTCCCATTTAATGTAGATATTATTATGGGTTAACTACACAAATGCACCTTGAGATTTATCGAGTTTTCACAAAACTCCCTCACATTTGACACATTACACAAACACCCTCTCATGTTTTAGTTTCCTTTCAGTAACACCTTGAGTCAAAATTTGGCTTATAAATTTACCAATTACTTGAAACTAATAAAAAAAAACTTTATAATTATATAAAAAATTATAAAATATTAAACACTTAGAAAAAGTAAGTGGCTCTCTACCATAATGATAAAAAGGTATAAAGCTTTTGCATGATGGTGTAGGTTCAAACTCCTTTGGTAACTAATCTAAAAAAAAAATTTCATTTGACAAAAAACAATTAAAAAATAAAAAGAACCAGGTGAACAAAACAAATTAAGAAAAAAATTTATTTTTTACGTTGAAAATAATATTTTATTTAAAAAGAAGTTATCCATCTTCTTCTTTCCCTCCCACTCGATCGAGCAACTACCTCCATCTTCATATCCTCATTCTTCCTCCATCACCACCACCCATTCAAACTTTCAACAACCAAAAAACGATCTCTGTTTAATGAAATAATAATTTGTAATTAATGTCAAATTCCTACTATTTGATTCCTCACTAATTTAGGAGGAAGAAATTATAGAACCAGCAGAGAAGGATTTGTGGAAGCCGGGGAAGTCGGGTGATTGGATGACTTTGGAGGGGGATTGGAAATGGAAGGGAGGGGAGATTTGGGGGACCGAGAGTGGTTGGGGACGGGGGAGATTTGTCTACATTGTCTTCTTTTTCTTTTCTTTTTTTTTTTTTTTTTTTTGAAGTATTTAATGTTTTATAAATTTTTTATATAATCATAAAAAAAATTCTTTATTAATTTTAAGTAATTAATAAGGGTAGATTAGTAAATTTATGAACAAAATTTTGACTGAGGGGTTGTATGAAAGAGAATTAAAATCTAAGATGGTTATTGTAATGTCTTAAACGTGAAGGAGTTATTGAAAACTCGATAAACTTCAAAGAATGTTAGTGTAATTAACCCATACTGTTGCTTGTTCAAAAATAAAATAAAATAAATGAATTTAAAAGTATCGGAATTAAAAATAAAGGCTTGCTTAATTCCTCCATTGATATACCCTAAAAAATCCTGTGTGCGAGGGGCTAGTTTTGAAATAAAACCAGGAAGATAGTAACTTTTTAGAGTCAATCCAAGTTGGTCTTAAAGTTTTAAAACATTCCAAACAAATACTTAAAAGTTATTAAAAATGTACTCAAAATAAATTTTGATTTGACCAGTAAAGTAACCAAGCCGGAAAAGATGGAATTTTGGAATATTAGAGTAAACTGTCGGTTTACCCCCTGAACTTTCACCTCACTTTCGATTTCCCCCCTGAACTTTTCCATTGGAAAATTAAGGACTCAAACTAATTTTTTTAGCCAATTTGCCCCCTACCGTTAGTTTTTCATATATTCCATCCATATTTCCGTTAAGTGAGACAATGTGCACAACATGTGAGGGTAGCTAAGTTATTTCACTCTTAAAAATGATTAAAAAACTGAAAATAATAAAAAAAACAAAACTTTCCCTCTATTTTTTCCCGCTAATTCCTATCCTCGATTTTATTTTTCCCTCTCATTCCTATGCATGAGAAATGACATATGGTGTTATTGTATACCATTTTTATTTTCTCTAACAAATTAATAATTTGACAAATGCTAATGGTGCTATTGTCTCCAAAGCAGTGCATTAATATAAGAAACCCTAGTCTTTTTTATGGACATGTTTCTTATATTAATGCACTGCTTTGGAGACAATAACACCATGAGCATTTGTCAAATTATTAATTTGTTAGAGAAAATAAAAATGGTAGTACATGCTTCAAAAAAAAGATTAACTTAGCTACTTATGAAGACAATAACACCATATGTTATTTCTCATGCATAGGAATGAGAGGGAAAATTAAAATTGAGGATAGGAATTAGCAGGAAAAAATAGAGGGAAAATTATTATTATTATTTATTTTCAGTTTTTAATCATTTTTAAATTGAAATGACTTAACTATCCTCACATGTTATGCACATGGTCTCACTTAACGGAAATATCGATGGAATATATGAAAAAATAACGGTAGGGGGCAAATTGGCTAAAAAAATTAGTTTGAGTCCTTAATTTTCCAATAGAAAAGTTCAGGGGGGAAATCGAAAGTGAGGTGAAAGTTCAAGGGGTAAACCGACAGTTTACCCGGAATATTATAATTATAAATATAATATAAATAATGGAAGAAAGCAAGTCCAACATATCCTTTCAGTTTCAGGGAAGAAGAGAAGATACAATAGGGGAAATATTGTCTAGCTAAAAATAACAAACTACATAAATAATAATCTTAATCGACGTTCGACGACTCGGCTGCTAACCAAGCATTAATACTAATAACATGCGGGAACGTAAACAAAAATACCACCTACAAACTGGGCAAACGGCCATACAAGCTCTGTCGCCGGCTTGAAACAATAACCAAGCCTCGGCCCATTTCCGATCTCGTCTTCCGTCATAGTATTCGGAGAGTCTGAGAAGACGTCTCAGAAACAGTAAACGCCCTCCTCGCTGTACTGTCTCGTACAGGTGTCAGCAAGGCCAACAAATCAACTACAACAAGCTCGAGATGGAACTTCAATATCGGTCTCAGTCGGCTAAACCAGCCTTTATCTTCAGGTGCTGCTTGAAGTCCATAATATCGCCACCCCACCGGGTCACGGCTTGATTTTCACATACCCATATCTCCTGAGCTACCTGGTTAATGAGCCTGAAATCGTGGCTAACAAGAACCAGGCCCCCGTCCCACTCATTCAACGCCTCCGCCAGAGAGTCAATTGTCTCAATATCTAAATGATTGGTCGGCTCATCCAACAACAGTAACTGGGGCTGCCTAAACGCCAACCAAGCAAAGATCACACGGCTCCTCTGCCCGTCAGATAAGTTCTTCATTGGCATTACCTGTGCCTTACCCGATAATCCAAACTTACCAATTGCAGCCCTCATCTTCTCTTCCTCGTTTCCCGGGTACTCTTTGATCATGTACGCTAGGGCAGACAGTTCCACATCAAGCTTCTCAGCCAAGTGCTGATGGAACTGGGCAATTCTAAGGTGATTGTGCCGCCGGACCATGCCATCAGAAGGAAACAACTCCCCCGTCATCAGCTTCAAGAGGGTACTCTTTCCAGCTCCATTCGGCCCAACCAGAGCTATACGTGAGTCCAGATCAACACCAAAGTCAATGTTCTTGTAGATCAAATTATCAGGAGTGTAACCAAATGAGACTTCAACAAACTGAAGCACTGGTGGAGGCAGCTTTCCCACATCGACAAAACGGAAGATTAAAATCTTGTCTCTTGCCACCTTCTCTGTAAGCCCACCACGCTCCATTTTTGCTAGGGTTTTCTCTTTGCTTTGTGCCTGGCGAGCTAGTTTTGCTGACCCATGTCCAAACCGAGCGATATATTCCTTCATGTTAGCAATCTGTTCCTGCTCCCACTTATACTGTTTCATCTGGTTCTCCTCCAGTTCCGAACGGGTCTGAACATACTGATCATAGTTTCCAGTGTACATCTTCAGTTTCTTGTTCTGCATGTGAATGATGTTTGTGCAGACACCGTTCAAAAAATCCTGGGAGTGTGAAATAACAACCAGGATGCGCTCAAAATTCTTCAACATCTCCTCCAACCACACACAAGCTTCTAGATCTGTTAACAAGGGAAGACAACTTAACCATGAGCGACTGAAGTTATAAAATATGTATCTTCACATACAC
The DNA here is from genome assembly GCF_042453785.1 of Malus domestica. Classification (NCBI taxonomy): domain Eukaryota; kingdom Viridiplantae; phylum Streptophyta; class Magnoliopsida; order Rosales; family Rosaceae; genus Malus; species Malus domestica. The sequence continues at coordinate 11,571,123 of NC_091663.1, forward strand.
AAAAGACGAACACAATAACATATTAAGGGAGTCAAACATCTGCACAGACACTGAGTAGCAATACAGTGAACTAAGTTCTCCAAACTAATACCGATCAGAAGTAAACCTAAACAAGAGGAAAAATGCTGGGGGTGGTGGTGAGTCAGAATTTCATTACGCAAAGTTGTACTATTCGGAAAAATGTATCCAATCTCTCTTTACTTATTCTTGATAACTCGGAAAACTAAAATGAATAGTCCCAAAAATTCTAGACAAATCTGTATTAACAAGACAATGGAAAGGAGATGGGCCACAGATAACTCCCTTTGCCAGCTCAGGAATGACATAACACTCGTTAAAATTACCATTCAATACCCCCAATTAACCTAAACTTAAAGAAAAACAGTTAGCAAAAAGGGATATGTTTCTAATATCAGATTCCTGCCATGACTTTCAGCCTCTATGTACAATCCGAACCACTGATAAGTGGGCCAATAAAACCCATCTTGGAAACTGGCTATACATTTTATTACTAGACTACACCACCAAACATGGTGCTACAACGAAACTCTAGTTGTAAGAGAACTATCCTGCTCATATAATGAGCAAAAAAATAGAACCTAAAAGGTTAGGCCTATAAAGTGGTAGGTAATGTGATTTCACAGGCCATACAACAGACGATCTAGAACATAAAAAACAACTCAAATCTCAAAACCAGAAAACTAAAGCCAGCACAACCGTGGCCAAGTATTCTCTCGTTTAGGTCTCTCCTTTCCTTCTCCATCTTGCTTTCTCACACAACACTATAAAGAATCTTTACACGATGGCATGCAAAGTTAAAACAATTTAAAAAGAACAGAAATATAACCCATAAACAAAGACTCTATTTCTCTTATCGACTTCTACACGTTAAAGCCCAAAGCTTTTCTCATTTTCATTCGACGACACACATATTAAGAAGAAAAATCTAACACAAAAACTAAAATTTCTAACCAGTTAAACTTACCAAGATGATTCGTGGGCTCATCCAGTAACAGGATGGTTGGGTTTATAAAGAGAGCACGTGCAAGTGCGATCCTCATTCTCCACCCACCAGAAAAATCCCGAGTTTTCTTTGCTTGCATCTTCTTGTCAAACCCAAGACCATAAAGAATTTCAGCAGCACGCTTCTCAGCAGTTGCTGCATCCAATGCTTCAAGGCGCTCATAAATGCGTTCAAGCTGCTCTCCACCGCCATCATCCTGAAAATAAGTAACATAAGTCATAAGAACTGTGAGGTAGAAAGCTGCCTAAAACAAAGCACCCATTGAAATTCCACTATTGGGTCCTATATTATTCGCATTACTTAACAACTAACCAAACTCTGATTTTTGTACTACCCTATTCTTTTAATAATTAATACCAAAGTACTCCAAAATCTAACTCTTATATTACTACAGCTTACCTGAGCTGCCAGTTCTTCAACTTCTTTCTCCAACCTCATCCTCTCCTCATCGCAGCTAATGACAGCCTCAAGTGAAGACATGTCTGAGGCTTCAATCTCGCTACTGAGATGATAGATATCCATGTGATCCGGAATTGGAAGCTCTCGGAGCCCTATTGCAGTTAGGAGGGTGGATTTACCACACCCATTCAACCCAAGCAAACCATAGCGTCTGAAAAGGAGCATGAATACACAAATTTAGCATATCTATATGAATAACAAATACTCCATTCATTAAAAAATAAAAATAAAAATATATACACACACACACACACACACATACTTGAATTAAACATGTATAACTAACCTTCCATAATTAAGCTCCAGTTCAGAATCGACTATCAGATCATGTCCATGGAAGGTAACTGACAGAGACTCAATCTGCAATGGTCACAGAAATGTCATTTCACGCTATCATCAACCATTCCAGTTAGGAAATCAACTGAAACCGATGTTTAAAAAATAGAGCGCGAATGAGATTCATTAATTAAAATACCTAAAAGGTTTTCAAAACATGACACCATGCTAAAACCAACCATATAACAACAAAACTCGATTACAACTTAAAAAAAACTAGGAAATCAAATATTCTAACTTGTAAACACAGTACCAATTACAGAACCTCGTCGTATAGTGACGAATATAAAATTAAACAGATAAATATATCACTAAAACCTTAAAGAAATAAACTTTAATAAATAAAATTACAACGCAAATAAAAGAAAAACACTACATCTAATTCTTCTTGCTCTATCACAGTTCTCCTGCAATATTCAACCATATTCGCAGCTTATAAAAACTAATCAATTTCTCCCATGGACCTATTGCATTTTCTCCTACCACATTCAACGATAATCGCATCTTACATTACCTTTCTGCATTAAAAAAATTAAGTACATAAATATATAAACTTAAATGGAACATCGAACACCTATTCACCTGAGTAAAAACAATTCACATAAATAATCTAAATTTCTGAAAAGGAAGGAATAATTCCTGAAGATGCCCTGCTATTTTTTGTTAAATATGATATTAAATATACTATGTCAAATACCATATATACTAATAAGATGGAAGAGATGAAGACGACATCGTATTGAAACACATACGCGAATATCTCTAGAAAGTGGATGCGAGCAGAGCACGCCGGTGCAGTTCCGATCTGAAATATGCATCGCCCCGACTCCATTGGCAAGCTTATCAGCACCGTTCTCGGCCGCAGGCGACTTGGACGAAGCAGCTGCCGCCGCCGCCTTCCCACCTCTCTTGGCCGCCGCCGCCGCCTTCTTCTGGGCCGCCTTCTTCTTGCTCGCGTCCGACACCATCGTTTTCAAAGATCAACCTGCACATCGCACAATCATCATCAAAATCAAAACTTGCAATCAACCAAACACAGAGACATGTGCGTATATATATTATATGAAATGGGGAATTAGGGATTGAGATTTGAGAGGGACCTTGGAGAAGAGAAGACGATCGGGGAAGAAAGGGAGGGCGGTGGGGAGGTCAGATCTGGGATTGTATCTCAGGTGGGGGTGTACAGATATTTTGTGGTATGTTATGTTAGGTAATAGCGGCAAATACCCGTTCGCAAGGGTTGGGGAGGTTTTCTGGAACGGGAGGTGGAGGATTTGAGAATTTATAAGGGAAGGCGGGGTTAGGGTTGAGGTGGCTTCCCACGTGTTCGTCGCTTATAGGCCTTCCACACTATGGGGTTTTTTTCTTTTTTCTTTTTGGTTGAGTATATTGATATTTTTGTATTAAGAGGAATGAAAGTTTGGCAAAGTTATATAATAGGTAATTTAATTTGGTATCGAATTCGACATTTATAAGATTTGAATCTAAAAACTCATATTTTCAAATGAAGAGAAATATCATCAGATCGCAATATTAAATGACTCACACTATGTAGGTTGGGTAGGCGGGTATGCGGATGGGACTTCCCCTTTGGTGTTCTGATTTTTTGTAGCGGGCTGGACGGTGTCGTTTTGGGTGGAGACCAAAGGGGCTTGGGCTGGTGGGGATGGGCCTATTGGACACATTTCGATTTTAGTCTAATTGAGGTACCAAAACCCAACAAAACTGGCTAGGAAGGGAACGATCCCAAAAGCTCTGCTCTCCTAAGCATCAAAAGACAACAAAAATAAAAACGTTAATTAGTTAAATCTCAACTGTTTATTTATAAAAAATGATTCGCGATAGAGAACAATGCATGATTTCAATAATGCTAATTATCTCCAATGTGAAATATGGTATCCTAACATTTACAGTTTATTTGATACTGTTTTTGTAAGAAATGCGTGTGCTCACAAGTTTATTTGTGATAAGTGCTTGACGTCCAAATTTTGAAGAGAGTTCCAATTTATATATATATATATATATAAGCATTTGAAAGTGCTTCTTGAATTGCATGTGATTTTCCAAAAAATAGTTATATGACTCATATATAATTTTGCGTTTTATGCCTAATATAGTTATAGGTAATTTTTGTAACATCTCACATCGCTCAAGGGAGTGATCCTTAAATGTATATTCACATCCCTACCTAACACGAGGCCTTTTGGGAGCTCACTGGCTTCGGGTTCTGTAGGAACTCCGAAGTTAAGCGAGAAGGAGGCTAGAGCACTCCCATAATGGATGACCCACTGGGAAGTTGCTCGTGAGTTCCCAAACACAAAACCGTGAAGGAATGGTAAGCCCAAAACGGATAATATCGTGCTACGGTGATGGAGTGGACCCGGTAAGTGATCCGGGGCCGGGATGTGACAATTTTTGATGTTCAAAACACTCTTAAGTGGTTTTAAAAGTATTCTGAAGCATGCCCATGGGCGATGGTCATCTTCAATATGTGGTTTGATGATGCCATTTGTCACTTCACTCCGACCGCCGTGCTGCAACAGGAGAGAAGGGGAAGAGTGTAAGTGACTAAAAAAGGTGTTTAAAGATTATATCTAAAAGCATGTGTAGGTTAAGTTAGTTGATCAAGGTGATTGTGTGTCCACTCTTTTCACTCTTGTTTAATGCTAAGATTTTTTTTTAATCATTTCCTCTTCGTGAATTAGATAGTTTAAAATATCGTTTTTCTCAATTTTAAATTTTAGACTAAGGAGAGTTTGGGCTCCAATTCCAAAGACAATATTTGGGTTTGGGTGTCCATTACTTGTCAAACTTGAACGCAGTAGCCCAGTAACCACCACAGCCCTGCAAGAGCCCGTTACCCACACCAGCCCACCGTTGGCTTTCCTCCTCCTCCTCCTCGTCCTCCTGCTTTCCTGGTTCGGCTCGCACAGTCACACTCACTCCTACGCTTCCACCCGGCCAAGCTTTCATCTTTGTTCCCGACAGGTACATGAGCTGCTCTCTTTCTCCTCTCTCTCTGTATTGTCTGTTCATATTTGTTCCTTTAGAGAATGAATAGAAAAGTTTAATCATGTTTCAAGAATGGATTTATATGATTAATTATTTCATGTTGTGAATTTGTTTTTATTGCCTCCACTCCATAAACAAGTAATAATACAGGATTAGGCAAATAATGGGTTCTTCATACGAAAGGGTTATTTGGGTATCATCAGTCTTTTAATTTTACTTGCCCTTGATGGAAGCTTGCCTATTAAGCCCTCATTTGGTGTTTAGGATTGGAAGGGATTGGATAACTCCGTAAATTCAATCTATGTTCAATGAATTACTGGATGGCAACCTACTTCTCCCTTCATCCAACATTCATTTGAATTTACCGAGTTATCCAATCCACTCCAGTCCTAAACACCAAATGACGGCCTAATAGAGCATAAGATGGGTGGTTGTTCTTGCATCTGGTTTATGGTTTATGAGGATTGTGCATGGTATAACCTAAATCGCTCGTTAGTCTGGGTTTGGTGTTCGATTCTTTTTCTCCTTCACTTTGTGAAGAAGGGGAACTCTATGGATTTCCCTTTCTACAATCATCAGCCTGCTAAAAAAACTAGTCTTACAACCACTAAGGACTAACAAAGCAGTGTCTCTGTGATGCTGTTGAGGCGGGGGGAAAAACTAAAGCATGCACAATCCTCTCAAGATTTCGGTCTCTCAGATGTTTTTCTAGGTGGGAGTGTGAGTCAAATTAAATTTGTGTGCCCAAGTGTGACTCAAAATGCTACCAACTTTCTATTAAGATGCATTTGAACTGATAATTTTCGGAACCTGGAAGACAGGCCTACGCGATGTTAGCAGTATGTATTTGAAGGAATTTGTTTGATATTATTTAAAAGCGTAGAAGCAATTAGTCTCTGGTCCTACATGTTCGATAAAGAGTGGGTTGAAGGTGCAACTAGTTTGATTCAAGTGCGTTGTCAACATGTTGTTAGCTGCTTAAATGAACTGGGTTCGAACTTAACCAGTGGCTGTGGGTGATAATTAAGAGTATCTCTCTACTCCCCTTGAAGAGAATTAACGACCAAAGAGTTTAGTATTTTTCTTTGGTAGATAACTGTTAGTCTTCCAATTCTTCTCCGTGTATCTATAGTTCCATATCTAATATTCTTTTGCTAATGTTGAAATTGCTTTTATTAAATGAAAAACAGCAGGACTGCCCCAGAATGACGGTTGTGAAGCGATATGTGCTACGGCTGTTCATGTCATTGAAGTACATTACAGCAAACGTAGTGGACAGAAATAATGGCCGAATTGTTGTGTCAGCATCTACGGTTGAACATTCAATCAAGGGCTCACTCGAATGTGGAAGGTCTTGCAATGCAAAGGCAGCGGCAGTTGTTGGAGAGGTGTTGGCTAGGCGACTCAAGGTGGAAGGTCTTGGCGAGGGACAGGGACGAGGGATTCATGTCTATGTAAATAACGAAGTTGAGAAAAAGGGTTTTAAGAACCGCACCAAGATTTGGGCTATTGTCAATGCTCTTAAGGACAATGGAGTCAAACTCATTCTTGACGGTAGTGATGAAAATACTTCTCAGCCAAGTAAGTAATAAGAATTCGCTTGTTTGCATTCCTTGTGTGTGTCTATATGCTGAATGTTTACATCTAATTGTTAGTGACAGAAAGGAAGGATTTGCGCTGATTGTATAGAATCCGCGAATACAGGAGTATGTATCTTTGTTTTGTACAATGAACCACTTTCTTCTTTCGAACTCTTCTACTTCTTATGTTTCCCCTATCGAAGTTGCTAGAGCGGTGGAGAGGTATGCTACGAAATTCCAAGTTGCCTCCACCAAAGTTATCTCATACCAGACACGGGTATCCCTCGCCATACAAATCAAGTTGAGGTTTTCAGTCAGATTGATGTCTCTGGTGAGAATTCGGTGTTGGCCGAGAGAGTGTCCTCTGATCGGAACCACGAGTCCCCTCCTCTCCCTGTTCAACTTCAATTCCGAGAGAGTCTCTCTTCGTTCTCCACGGCAGCGCGGGGTGGGAATGTTCGAGATAAAAGTTCGTGGGTCGCCCTGCCATCTGGTATAGTGAAAATTAACTTTGATTGTAGCTGAATGTCGACGTCTAGCAAGGCTGGCATTGGTGCAATTGCCAGAGACACCCATGCAGTTGTGATCGCAGGCAGAACTTCATGTTGTCGTGTCTCCTCCCCTCTTGAAGCTGAAGCTCGAGCAGCGGTTATGGCTGTCTCCCTTGCTATTGAAAATCAGTCTTTTGATATTATTTGCGAGTCTGACTCCCAAGTTCTCATCATTTAATCCGTCCTTGCCTCTCCTCATCGATTGACAGGATTACCAAGCTAGCTAGAGGTCTCCATTCCATTTTATGGAACTGGGTCCCGAGAGAAGTGACGGAGAACCGAGTTGGTGTTATTTTCAATGCGGGAGAGTTGAAAGAAGGAAGTGACATTTAATTAAGAAAAATGATTGGAGAAATAGTAATTTAGGTGTTAAAATATTATTTGCCCATACCCTGAAAACGAATGCTTTGGAATTTTCAAGTTAGCGTGTCGGTTTTGGGCCTGTAACATATAGATTCGAGAAAACGACGAGGCCTACAAGACTCATTGATTTTCAACGAGCCCAGTCGAAGTTTGGGTTAATTATGTCGTTTAACGTGTTTAATTCGGGTTTTAATATTTTAGAATCTTTTTTATATTTTGCTATTTGTTTAATTTATTTCCTATTTGGAGTTGGGGTTTGTTAAAGACTATTTAAACAACATTTAGGGTTGTAAGTTATCATCTTTCATTGAATAAGAATTCAAAAAACAAGTTTCTCTCACAATTGCCGGCATTCTAGAATTCTATCTAACGGTGACCGTTGATGATCCGGAACCTATAACTTCGGCTGTGTCAAGAAGCGAATCAGGCAGGAGATGTGGTTGCTAGTTTCTTTGGTCCATGCTCTATCCAGAGACGGTCTGCCGTGCCCTCCCGCGTTCCGATGATGTGGTTCACATTTCATTCACAGACCCTAGAACAAGTTATTAAGCACATACATCCATATACCCTAAATTATGTACGAAGAGCTAGTATATTCTTTAGGCCTACGTTCTGTCTTTAAAATGATGTGATGATCAAGCTTACCTTCGTACTCAAGTTTGTTGGAAATTTGAGTAGTTTGAGTAGAAATTTCTTTGTCCCACATTGGCCATTCTCAAAAGATTTTATCACTTTATAAGGCTTTGTCCTTTATAGAAAGTGATTGGAGTAATAGGCATGGAGACTAAAATTGGGCTCACCCTTGGGGTTGAGCTTTGGGGTGTACTAATTAATTGGTAATTAATATATATAATTAATTATAATTAATATATAATTAATATATATTTAATTGTCAAAAGATGGGCCTTGGGCCTTGGGGCTCTAATAATTAAATTAATTAATTAATTATTTTTTCCAACAGACTCATCTTTTCAGATGAAGTCTGAAGTGTGAAAACGCAGAAACAAAAACACCCTTTTCAGCAGATGTCTCCCAACAGATGCATCCCTTCCTCATACCTGTTGCGAACAGGTATAATCACATTATATATATATATCCATCTGCATGGTATTTAGGACACAGAAAAATCATAAATCTTCTCCTGCAATCATAAACATCATTTCTGAGAGAACCACATTAATATTCGCCAGAAGTCAATTTTCCGGTGCTGGAATTTCTGACTTAGATCGTTGAATCCTGATGAAGCAGACGTCCGTAGAACTACAAGCACTGAGTATGGATGAAATTTCTGTTTCAAGGACATTGCGGTATGCAAGCCTCGATCTTCAAGTTATTTGTTTTATATTTTTGTTTCTTGATACTCTGTTAATTTTTATATTTGCATTTATTGTTTATTAGCATATCTATATTTAAATCACAGATTGTTGACTTATATCCAACAAAGTTTTCTCGCTTTTTGTTTGATGATAAGAACCCTTTATATTTCAAGTCACTTTTAAAAGATGAATTTTGTAAAATATAACTCAATTAGAAATCGTTTTAAGTGGTCGATTAACCTTGTTAAAATTTAGGGTTCAAGTGAGGAACACAATTTGTCTGTTTATTAGATAATTGTTGGATGACTAAACGATCTTAGAATTAGTTAATTCTTTACAAAGATGAGATGATCTTCAAAGGATTGTGTAAAAAAATAAAGAAGGTCAAGATTTGAGCACTATTTATGTAATTATAAATGTGGTTAATAAAGTTTGAATAATACTTGGCCACTCAAGGATGAGTAAGAGTTCCTATTCAAAATTGTTCATTGTTGATTCATAGAACTTCGTGTTATGATTAGAACATTTCATAAATCAGTTATTTGACGAGAATTGCTAGTGCTTCTTCTCAACTCAGTCAACGTTCACAAGGTTAAATAATAAATAAATTAAAACTAAGGTTATTTAGTCATCGAATTGTATAAAAACAGATGAACGGAATTGGTAAAAACATTACAAACCGTCAATTGTATTTGCTACAATAGATTAACTAAACGACCTTAGTTTTAATTCATTTCTTTTTTGCAAAGATGATCTTTACAAAGTGATTCATAATATGAACGGTTATAATTATAAGTACGAAGCTATGTGATTTGAATACAAAGAACTTTGAGTAGTTGCTCATCCTTGAGTAGCCAAGTATTGTTCATGAAGTTTTGATGGTGATGAAATGATGAAGGTCATTTTGCTTTTCTTTTTGCATGCATGTGGCTAACTTTAGAGAGTTTCTTTTTGCCCTCAACCCTTCATTGAGCAACGTCTGCATGATTCCATTGGTAAACTGAATAGGGATCCCGTGATCGTGATCGTTCATCATACTTCATACAGTAAAAAATTATTTTAAAATTTAAAATTAAATATAAATAGAACTTAACGAAAATTGACTGCACGATATACGATAAATAGTCACGATTATGAGATCCCTAGGATCCCTAAGAAAATGATCCTCGCCAGATTCATAAGAAAATGATCATCGCCGGATCATTTTCCTTTATCCACAATGCCTTTCCCAATTTGCTCAAACATTTGATTGGTAATTGATCCAACCAATGAAAATTCAGCCTGTTTTCAGGTATTCTCAGCAATTAAAAAACAATAAATTATTTGCATCACAATTCTAACCAAAACTTTTATAATGTCCAATCGAATTCACTCAAATTATAAGACATAAGACTCACCTTTAAACATCAGTTAAAAACCCAATAACCAACTGAAAAACTTAACCAAAATTTTGTTTCGCTTTATAAAATTGAATCCTATCTGATGAGTACATTTTCAAATTTTACCAAAAAACATATTAATCGGCAGGATTTCCCAAAAAGTGAAAATTTTGGCTTGGCAAATTAACTCTTCATACGGCAGAAGTATCGTTGTATCCGCCGGATGATAGATTGTTATGAGCCATACTTGGCATTCAGATATTCACTTGCCACGTCTCTAAAAAGATGTTGTCATAAATATACCCAGTGCAATTTATGTATATGTTCTAACATTTGTAGAAATAAGAAGGAGCACTTGCATAGTTGCATGAAGCACTTGCATATATATGAACTTGTTTGAAAGTACTTTTAAAATGATTAAAAGCGTTTTTGAAGAAAAAGTTTTTGGATTCTAAAAGCACTTGAAGTGCTTCCTGCAACTTGTGGTTTTTGCATGAAGCACTTCAAGTGTTTTTCCAAGATCCAATTACATTTTATCCAAAATGGTCCTTGAAATTGACATAATTTCTCACTTTAGTCTTTGAGATTGGAAATTGATAGAAGTGATCCCTCAGTTTGTCCACTATCAATCATTTTGTTCATTCTGTGAAAAATCTCTATTAAATAAGGATAAAATGACAAAAATGCCCTCAACTTTTACCAAATCATTTTGGCACATTGTTTATTAAATTTAGGGTTTTTTTTTGTCAACTTGGTCCTTATTTAACAGAATTTTTCACAAAAAGACCAAAATAATTGATGGTTGACAAACTTAGGGACCACTTCTATGAGAAATTATGCAAATCTCAAATATCATTTTGGCTGAAAAACCTTTTTACTAATAAATGATTCCAAACATTTTCACCAAAAAGCTTCATCATTTAAAAACACTTTTAAACAAAGCTAAATCTTTCTCCAAACACACCATGAAAGTGAAAGAGACTTCTCTGTACCAATTGGTCATCTTTTATTTCATAGACCTTTAACCTTTTGAGTTTGAGTAATGCTAGGGAGATTAAATTTTGAAAACTAAATGACATGAAAGTGGATGATTGGATTATTACTTAAATATTGATAAACGTGCTCATATCTTATTGGTGACACATCATTTAATTTGCAAATTTAATCTACAAATTTAACCTCTCTAACACTTGAATTTTGACACGGCCTACAGAATACTCACTCTCACACATGGGTTTGAGTTCATGCGTGATCGCGTCTAAGAAAGAAGATTCCAATTATCAAAGGGAACCCTTTGGTCACATGTGCATTTGGAAACTGGAATCTCAACACCCCTAAAATAATATAATTAAATTATATACTCGGTATATTTTGAATAATACAAAAAAATTAAAAAAAAAATTAAAAAGGGCACTACACGTCCATTTCTTTAACTTTATTTTTATTTTTATTTTTTAAATACTAGTATGCAAACACATACAAGAAAATATTTTCTCCATGAAGTTGACCACTTGTGAGGTTGTTGCCTAGGTAGATTATTCATATAATTAATTCTCTTATTGTATTTCCTGCAATTATATATTTGGCTCCCTAGCCAACATCACTCTTCGATGTAAAATGATAAATTACATAAATTACTCAAAATCTTGGATCGTTATCAAATTAGTCTCAAATTTATAAAACTTTTAAATCGTATAATACCTCACATATATAAACAACTTTGTTGCTCTAGTCCGTTAACCCATACACAAGGCTCGTCTTGGCATTTCTTGTTGTAGTTTTTATTTTCATTTTTTTCCTGAAAACTAAAAAATCATTTGGTAATTACCTTCAATTTTACTGTTTAGTGTTTTTAAATTCTGGTTTAAGTTTTTCATTTTTTTAAATAAAAATTAAAATAATTACCAGAAAATTTTAAATTTAAAAATAAAAATTAAGAATTAAAACTGAGATTTTATTTAATGCATTGATATTTTTACACTAAGGTTTTTTAGTACATCGATATTTTTACACTAAGAGGAGATGAAGTTCGGTTAAGCCACAATGGGCAGCCTAATTTGGTATCGAATTTTCCATTCACGAGATTCGAACCTAAGACCTCTCACTTCGAAGTGAAAATGAATACCACCAAACCGTAATACTTATTAACAAAATTAAAATTGAGATGATTCTTATAAATGGACTAGGTAATTGGGAATAATAGATAATATGTTAATTCATGAAAGAAAATTTTAAAATTGGTAGCAATCACACTAATGTTGGCAAAATTAATTTTGATGCCAATAGGCGTTTTGTGTTCCTTTTCTCCGGAAATGGATCATCTCCGGATTTCTGTCTCTTAATTTATCAAGTTTGAGGATCTGGGCTATTGAAATTTGATCTAACAACTACAAATAGGGGTTCATTTTAAAAATTATAATAACTTTAATGGTTTGATTAAATTTCAATGATCTAAATCTTCGAACTTAATAGCTTAGGTGGAGAGGAGGATCCCTTCCCCTTTTCTCCTAGTTTCCCTTTAGCCCACGTACGCTTTCGCGAAAGTGCGTGTCTCTTTCTCAGAAGCAGACAAAAAGCGAGGGCATCGTTGTCACTTGACATGGGCCATGGCATGGTATGTGGCATGACCATCGATAATGTGGATGCATGATGTAGTATGTAGCATGACATATAACCCATGAATATGAATATTCCAGTCGTCCTTATCAGAATTTTTACAGGGTCGTGGACTCATGAGGGACCGCACCCCACATGACCTTGTAATGCAAGCTCGTGTGTCTCCTTAATTTACACTTGCAACTATGATATGAAATATTCTTCCATCATTAACTTGAGTGTCTGAGTATAATTTAATCAAGAATTTCTATTTAATGTAGTATATAATTTCTTTGTTGAATACGAAATTAATATATTTAACCAAGGGGTGAGAAATTTGAGTTAGTTCATAAACATAAAATAGGTTAGTCTTTCATAATATTTGGTATCAAACTTTTCAGCCACAAAGAATCGAAAGCATGTTGAATCCAACAAAAAAAAACGTAGGAAACCAAAAAACAAATTTATTCAATCCTTAATTAAAATAGACATCAAAAGAAAAAAGTTGAGAAATGTTCCTTATACACCCTCGAGTTAATCATTAATTATCAGTTGATCACGGGGTTAATAATTAATTTTGGCTAAAATTTACACAATTTTCTATGAAAAGAAATCTTTATCATTGTCCTAGGTATTTGAGAATTCAATCTTTTTCCTTTTGGGTAAGTGCTTGGTGTAGCTTCAACCTTGGATGTACGTTCTAACTTTATAACTTTGAAGGGGGAGGGAAAGAGTGAAAAATAAAGGAAAAAGAAAAAAGGGTGGCTAACTTTCTTTTGGAGCAAAAAGAGGGCATGCTTTGTGGGTAAGTTTGGCTTGTAATCTCTATTAATTAAAGAAATTCTCCTTGTCAATTAAAACAGGATGAAAATACTACTTAATCTTTTATCACACACAAAAAAAACAAAAAATGATGGGCAATAATGTAAGGTCACAGGTCCAAATTTTACTATTTTTTATTGAAACATTACCTATAGATAATGTTAAAATACTTCCAATATTAAAAAAAAAAACACAAAAAAAAAACCTCTCACTCCCTTCACGTTTTCTCTCTCCCTCTCTCCTTCTCATTTTCTAAAGAAATGTGTTCATGCACACAAAGTGTGTAAGCAAATGCTAATAGTAATTAACTTAGTCCAAAACAAAATTAATTTGATTTTGTTTTGTATGTTTCTAGACCCCTACCCACTGGATTTAAAGGGTAATTTACGAAGAAAAAAAATTTAATGTACTGAAAACGCGACTCCGTGAATTAAGTGTAATAATAAAATTAGTTGAAAATTTGAAATTTTTCTAACTAACTATGTTATTATACTTATTGTACCGAAATCGTGTGTCTGACAAACTAAAAAACTGCTCATAAACTACCACTACGGACGGACATACGTACCTCCAAGGAAATGTTGTTTATCCCATGGCTCATGGTGTATGGCTAATGACCTGGTCCTATGCAGCGGTACTATATGGGACACAGCACCGCAGGGGAGGAGGGACTAGGGAGGGTGAAGGGCACTTGCCTCAGACTTTGTTCTCCCGCACAAAAGTCCAGCCAGCTCAGTCGTAGGCAAAGGACGCCTAATGGGACGCATCACATATAGACAAACCCAACAGGATCCTCTCCGGTTCCTTTTAGTAAGGATCCTGAATATTCGTAAATAGTTTTCGATCATCATATATCATGTGGTCAGTTTTTATCAAGATTGTTTATATTTAATTTTAAATAAAAATATTTAAAATAATTTCTAACTGCACGATATACGATGAACGTATATGATTCACGAATTCCTATAATTCTCACAAAGGGATCCAGTGAGGATATCGGATTCTAGACAAACACGGCAGTTGGCTATTGATAATTTGCTTGGCTGAAAACTGAGAAAGTAAGGCTTGTTTTAATTCGCTCCCGAGATTCCTTTTTGCAAAATCAGGCTCCTGAATTGACTCTCATGGTCATTCACGATCCCATCAAATAATTTTGTATGTACCATTTCAATGCTCATACATGTTTACGTTAAAAATGCTTTTATTGTAAACACGTTTAACTGTTTGGTAAAAACTTAAACGCTTTTTGGATAGGTTATAAAAAAGAAACTTATATGAAACCTTTAATGAAATGCAATAAGAATTATAAGATGCGAAACCTAATGTGAATAAGTTGATTCAGTTTTCACGATATAACAATATAATATTGAACTAAATTTAATGTAATTGTAATTAGTTTGGTTTGATTTAACTTATTTAAAAGCCAGATATACAATTAAATCCGATATATTTTGTGATACTTGATATTTTCTTAATGTTATCACCCTTTTACTAGTATGTTTGATTTTATACATTGATCTTCTCTACCTTCTACCAAGAACTAAATTCCATAACCATTCTAATTTGACATCAAATTCCTCTGAAAATATTTCGATTTTCAAGAATAAGAAGTTTCCTCCACTAATTATCAATTTACAATATAAACTTTGGTTTGATTTGTTACAGAGAAATCACGAACCAAACCGGTCACTAAATAATTAGTTAGGTTTGATTTGCTTATGCTACTAGTTTAGTGCCAAAAAAAAAGTAAGCTAAACCATAGCATTAACATTTGTTCGTTGCAATTTAAAATCCAAAACCGAACCAAATCAAACCTTATCCTAATCATATAACTATTTCTTCTTGGGTCCAATAATAAATACATTCATAAAAATAAATAAAAAATAAAAAAAGGAATAATTGAGTGGTTACCCTCTCAAATTTCGAATTGGAAATTGATGAACAATTATTGTGCTGTGCAGCCTCCCTCCCACGGTACTGCTCATAGTCACAGACTCACAGTGAATTGTGTCTATGGTATCGACAGCGCCAGTCGCACTTCTGCTTTGGAAATTGGCAAAATTGGACGACATTAATTGGACGCAGGAATGTTGTGACAGTATCGTCGTACGCCCACTGAAACCCACAGCTTCTGCTCCACGGTTACAATTTTGTCTATTGAGACATTGTTTACAGTATTTTATTAAGAAAATAATGAGTGCCCACATACTGTTTAAGCGCTGATTTATTGATGATTCAGCTCAAATAATGACTATACAAATTTCAAATGATTTTACACGTGGCACCGCAATCTCAAGACAAAAAAAAAAAAAAAACTTATGCATGACATCTAATTAATAACTGTTAGTAGTATGAATTTACATAAAAATTCATATATTCTGTGCCAACGAGAACTGTTGGCAGCGAAGATCAAACTTAGATAAGAGGTTAAACACAAACACACTCTTACGTTTAGTTTCGATTCCAAGCACGTAAACATATAACTAAAAATAATTAGAAGGGATGACTTAGGTGCACATGTGGATACATACAAAGAAAGCTGTACACTCTACTCATCTCCTAAAATTATGCTGGGGATGTCGCATATACCAAATTCATTGTTTGTTATAAATAAAAACCCTAACAAATTAAGAATACAAGGCCTTAACAAAGTGATGAATAATGTTAAACCAATGTGTTCACATCTTTGTCCTCCCAACTATAAATAGAATATTCAACAACCGAAAAAAACACTACATATTATAATTAGGATTAAGCTAATTTTATATTAAGATTTCGAAATTAAGCATCTTCTAGATCAAGTGGTTGTATATCACTAAACCAAACCGCACACTACCAACATTTTCTTCCATTTTTTAGTGCTTCGATCTCACGGGATGCAGAGTGGTTTACTGCTAATACCACTTTATTTATAATTAAACTGCACCAGAAAATCCATTTGGACACACACATTGCCCACTCTGTGTGTCAAAAAAAACAAAACAAGCAGCCAAATTCGTTTTTGAGGAGTATTCAATTGTTGCCATTATCTCAACTTCTAGAATTATTTTTAAAATTACTTGAAATTTTTTTAAAAGTTCAACATGCTTTTAATAGAAGTGCTTTTATTGAAAATACTTCTAAGCAGAAATGCTTTTTATAAAAGTAGTTTCAAACAAGCAAAAACATTTCCAAAGAGAGTTTTCAAAAAAAAAAAAAAAAAAAAAAAAACAATATTTCCAAAGAGTGAATACTTGAAATTGTAACCAACATAGTAACATGAGCATGAATAAAGCAGAAGATCACAACCTTAGGTTAATAACAACAAAACAAATCGTAGCGTTCCAAAACTAACATCCGAAGGGAACCCAAAAGTAGCATATTTCTGATTTCTATTAGCCAACCCGGTTCAGAGACGAACCCGACCCACCAAAATTTCTCTCATATATCTACCCCTGTCTATTCACTTATTTACACTTCCTTTTCTTCTTCATCGTATCAACTTCTGATTAAACTCTAATCGCTTCTTAATACAGCACTTTCTTCACATAATTGAGCAGGCATTAGGGTTCTCATCGCTGAACATCTCTGGCGGGTGGCCAATGTACATCGGTGGAGGCGGAATCGGGTTTCCGGGTGCTCCGTATCCAGGCCCGTATGCCATCTCGTATGGAATCTGCTGCCAGTACCCGGTCTGACCCGCTGGAAAATCCATCTTGTTTCCCTCAAGCTTCCCACCACCATTTCCTTCCTCCCCCTCCTTTTTCTTCTTATCTCCGCCGCCACCGCCGCCATTGTCGCCCTTCTCCTTCTCTTTCTTCGGCGGGACAATGTCGACCGACCTCTTCAGCTTCTCCTTCAAGCTCTCCGCCAACACCTTCATGTCCATCGAGCCCTTCACTGTCACCAGCTCCTTCTCCTTGTCGACGCTCATGTCGTTGAACCCTGCCGCGTCACCCACGTTAAAAATCCAAACCAAAACATTCACCGTCACAAAGCGGCGGCGTTTAGAAAACAAAGTAGCAGTTAGTGGGGAATGATAATGTCACCTTTAGTCTTGGTGACAATCTTGTGGATCTTCTTGATGCATCCCTGGCAGTGGAGGTTCAGCTTCAGAACCGCCGTCGTCACCGGAGGCTGCCCGCACCCATATACAAACCCATTTAATTAAAAATTTTAATCATTGAAAATATTTAGGCAGGCGCACGTTAACATTAAAATGGAGTAGTGCTCCAGTGCGCAGTACGCACGTACCTCTTTGGGTTTTTTGTCGTCGTTGGATTTCTCCGGCTGCTTTTTCTTGGCGTCGCCGCCGTCATCTTTGTTGGTGTCCTTTTTGGGCTGGGGGGAGACGAGGTCGACCTTCTTCTTGGTCTTGGCGGCGACCTTGTCCCGGAGCTTGGTGGGGTCCACTTTGCCGACCACCGTCAGCTTGTTCGCCTCGCTCTCTGACTTCACTGTCTCCACGTCTGTAACCAAACGACACCGTTGCAAAAAAAATAAAAAAAATTGTTCGAATCTGAACTTTGGACTAACCCTTAAAGCAGGAAACAAAGCATAATCGGAATCAAATTTCTTCGGATTTTTTTTGAAAAAAAAATAAAATCTGGATTAAACCAAAAACCCAGAAAGAAGAATCAAAAAAGAGAAATTGGATTTTGACGAGTGAATCTGAAATCTGTGGGAAGTAAAAAATAAAAACCCAGATGCAAAAAACAGTAAATGAACATTGTTGGTTAAAACCCCAGATGCAGAAAGCAGTAGATGAACATTTGTGTGAAAAAATTGGAGGAAAAGCGTGTAAAAAATAAATGGAAATCTGGAATTTGAAGGAAATGTCAGACGTGGGTTTTGAAGGATTTATTATGTACCTCCAAAAGATTTGACGCATTTGACAATCTTAGTAGCGCAGCCCTCACAGTGCATGTCAACCTTGAGGATGACGGTGATGGGGGTTTCCTCCTTCTTCTCACCTCCGTCGCCCTTCTTCTTCTCACCACCTTCGTTGCTGGCCGCGTTGTCGCCGGCATTGTTGTTGCCGCCGCCGTTCTTCTTCTGCATTAATCCAAGAACAGAACACAAACCCATTAATCCAAACACCACAAAACCCAAAAGCATAGAGAGAGAGAGAGAGAGAGGAATGGAGTGCGACCTTGGCCATGGTGGGTTGGTTTTTCTCTGAGAAACTAGTCGGTTATTTTTTTTCTCTCTGGTTTTTCAGAATTGATGAGTGGGAGAGAGCAAGCAGACGTAAGTGTGAAAGGGTGGGAAGGGTAGTGGGGATTTAAAGGCAGAGTGAGTTGCGCGTCAGTTGTAGGATGGATGGTATTTGTATGTATGATGTGCATGTATGTATGCATGGATGTCAATGTCATTGAGGCATTTCCACATACATGTCACGTGCGGCAGGCTTGTGGGCATGTGAGTTGGGTTTCGTTTTACGCGTGGCGACCAAGGAATAAAAGTTCCTTGTAATTTTGGTGAAGTTGAGGTGGGTTTTGGAGGTGGGCTGTTAGGGAATGTGTGGAAACAGCCCATAGCCCCGTAGACTTATGGTCTTCTGTGGAGTTTATTTTTATTTTTATTTTTTAACAAACGATATTATTTGTACTAATAAGAATGGGGTGGGTTAAGTTTCATATTGAATTAACATTAATGTAATTCAAATACACCATTGGTGAGAATCAAATATAAAATTTCACACTTACAAAGAAAGTGAAATATTATTAGATCGTAATACTAAGTGGCTGTGAAGTTTTATTTTTGGCTGCCTTTCTCTTGGTCTTAAACATTTGTGGACCATAAAAGTCACTCGAGAGGACTTTTCCAAAAATTTTCCACACCCCCACCTCCCTCCTGCTAAATTCCAATTAGGGTTGTGTTTCACCAATTAATTTTCAAGAATAACCACGTTGTTAAGTAATTTGGTCATCGTGCGACCGTCATATTAAAAAAATTCATAATTTTATCACGTCCTTCGTAGTTTGGTGCATTCATTTTTACACTGAGCTTTCATGTCCGAATCCTCCTTCTCGTAGTTTAAATGATTTTAATATGAGCTATCTTATAATTTGTAAAAATAAAAATAAAAATAAAAATAATAAATAATAAAAAGGTATGCACATGTTGTACATTATGTATCATAATTTGGCCAAATTAGAAATGCCAAGAACTATCAATTTTATGAGGGATATGCAAACAAATTTCTCCATGTGAAGGTCTTTGCATTGTTTATTTTATTTTTGGGTAAAAGACTGTTTACTACCCTCATGTTTCGTGGTTTTCAACATTTAGTACATCAAGTTTTTTTCGTCTCAAAGTCATACCTAAAGTGTAAATTTTGGGACAGTCTCATACATCCGTTAGTCAAATTGTTAAATGTGCCGTTAATTGTGACGTGGCGCCCATGTGGACAATAACTGTGCCCCACTTGTCAACCACGTTTTTTTTTCTTTTTTTTTTCTTCTTTCTTCTTCTTCTTCTTCTTCCTCCGACTACAACTTTTTTTTTCTTCTTCTTCCTTCTCCTTCTTCCTTCCTCCTTCTTCCTTCTCCTTCTTCTCCTTCTTCCTTCTTCTTCCTTCTCCCTTCTCCTTCTCCTTCTCCTTCTTCTTCCTCCGAATCTGGGGAAGTTTCTTTTTTTTTTCCTTCTTCCTCCTTCTTCCTTCTCCTTCCTTGTTCCTCGTTCCTCTTCTTCTTCTTCTTCCTCCGAATCTGCCCAGATTCGGTTTTTTTTTTTTTTTTCTTCTTCCTTCCCCCTTCCTCCTTCTTCCTTCTTCCTTCTTCCTTCCCCTTCTTCCTTCCCCTTCTTCTCCTTCTTCCTTCTTCCTTCTTCTTCCTCCGAATCTGGGAAAGATTCGGTTTTTTTTTTTTTTTTTTTTTTTTTTTGAGGAAAATGAAGAAGAAGGAAGAAGGAGAAGAAGGGGAAGGAAGAAGGAGGAAGGAAGAAGGAGAAAAAGAAGGAAGAAGGAGAAAGAAGGAAAAAAAGAAGAAGTTGCAGTCGGAGGAAGAAGAAGAAGAAGAAAGAAGAAAATAGAAGAAAGAAAAAAAGCCGAATCTGGGCAGATTCGGAGGAAGAAGAAGAAAAAAAAGAGGAAGATGAAGGAAGAAGGAAGAAGGAAGAAGAAGGAAGGAGAAAGAAGAAGAAGGAAGGAGAAAAAAAAAACTTCCCTAGATTTGGAGGAAGAAGAAGAAGAAGAAGGAGAAGGGGAAAGAAGAAGGAGGAAGAAGGAGGAAGAAGAAGAAAAAAAAAAAAAACCGAATCTGGGCAGATTCGGAGGAAGAAGGAGGAAGAAGAAGGAAGAAGGAAGAAGGAGGAAGAAGAAGGAAGAAAAAAAAAAAAAAACTTCCCCAGATTCGGAGGAAGAAGAAGGAGAAGGAGAAGGGAGAAGGGAGAAGGAAGAAGAAGGAAGGAGAAGAAGGGGAAGGAAGAAAGAGGAAGGAAGAAGGATAATGAGGAAGGAAAAAAAAATTGCAGTCGGAGGAAGAAGAAAAAGAAGAAGAAAGAAGGAAAAAAAAAAACGTGGCTGACACGTGGCGCCCAATTATTGTCCACATGGGCACCACGTCACAATTAACGGCAGATTTAACAGTTTGACTAACTGATGTATGAGACTGTCCCAAAATTTATACTTTAGGTATGACTCTGAGACAAAAAAAACTTGATGTACTAAATGTTGAAAACCATGAAACATGAGGGTAGTAAACAGTCTTTTACCCTTTATTTTTTTTGTAAAATGATATATTTTAGATTAGATGTTAGATTATAGAGCCGACTTGGTTCTAACTCAGGCCGTGGTGTAAGGGCAACATTTTTCTTCACCACTGTGGTAGAGGGCCACTTGCTTTGCATTGTATGTGAATTGGGTGGTGCTATCCACACACCCCTTTTGTACCTTTCTGTTATGTACTGTGATTGCCTTGATCACAAGCAACAAAGTTTTGGGTTCAAATGTAGTGTTTTGGGGTCGTTATGTAATTTGTCTTTCTTTTGTGCTGTTTGTTTAAGAGTTTAGGTTGTGTGTGCCATGTGGCAGTCTTACATTGGAGATGTTGCTAGTTATATTAAGCTCTCTCTTTCTTGTTGCAATGGACACAGATGAAATCAAATATTAAAAAAAATCATTTTACAAAAAATTACTCCATCTTCTTCTTCTCGTCATTCCGTAATTCTTGCTTCCAGTTAAGGTTGAACTAGCGACCGGAATTGGTATCTAACATTGGTATCAGCCTCTGATCCTGGTTTCCCTTCTGTGTATGCCCCGCCACACTACCAGAACTCGCTTCATCACTATAGATGCTCGAATGGCTGAGTTGGAAGCCTCCATGGCTGCCATTCCTTCTTTAATTGACGATTCAATTTCTAACATCCTAGTTACCAAACTCCAGGTGTACTTTGAGCAATTCTTTCACGAACTTCAGTATCGCGGTCCTGACGTTGGCCCTTCCAACACTGTGGTGCCTAATCCACTAGATCCACGTATATTTGGTCCAATTCCACGTCCGCAAAGTCCGATTCATGACGACATTGATCCTCCTCTACGACCGTAATGGTCTCATCGGATTGATTTTCCCAGATTCATTGAGGGAGATGATCATCTTGCTTGGATTTTCAAAGTTGAACAATATTTCTCCTTCTATAACACTCTGGCTGATCATCGTGTTCTTACTGATTCTTTTCATTTGGATGGCAAGGTCTTACAATAGTTTCGTTAGCTGGATTATGTTCGGACTACTCCAAGTTGGGAGGAATTCACTCGCTCCTTCTGCAGAGAGTTTGCGCCTTCCGAATTCAAAGATAGTGCAGAGACCTTGTTCAAGCTCTACCAAGCAGGTACTCTCCATGAATACATTACTAAATTTCGTCGTTTGGCTACTCGAACGACTGATATTGGTCCGATTCTGCTTAAGAGTTGTTTTTTGGGTGGCCTTAAACGTGAACTCAAATTTGATGTTAAATTGTTGAAACCTGCGAATGTTCATGAAGCAATTGCTCTTGTAGTCCAATTAGATACCAAACACTCTGAGTTGAAAGTTTTCCCTCCTAAATCCACACCATCAGTTAAGTCCCAAGCTGTCATTCCCACACATCCCACATACCAGGTGCCTAGAGTTGGAAATTTAGCCATTAAGAAACTCACCCCTGCTGAGATTCAAAAGAAGAGGGAAAATGGGGAGTGTTGGTTTTGTATTGATAAGTGGACTCCGGGACATAAGTGTGGTCTTAAACAATTATTGATGCTTAATGTGGTCAATGATGAATTGCCTAATGATGAATATGTGGGGTTACAACCTAAGCTTCTTCATATGGAGCTTAGTGAATGTGCATTTTATAGGACTAAGGCTAGGCAAACTATTCAAACAATGAAAGTGGATGGTGTTGTTAATGGTCAACCTGTGAAAATCCTTTTGGATTCTGGTAGTACGCACAATTTTATTGATTCTTGACTATTGAAGCAGTGGGGGCAGTAAGTTCATCCCACCAAGGCATTTGAGGTGATGATAGCTGATAGAGGGAAGGTTAAAAGCTCAGGGTGTTGTAAGTTAACCTCTCTCATTATAGAGGGTAAAATTGTGCAGTGGATCTCTACACTTTACCTTTAGGGGTTTGTGACATTGTGCTTAGGGTTCAATGGCTTTCTTCCATTAGTCTTATTCTCTGGGATTTCCAGTTGTTAACTATGGAGTTTATTAAAAATAATCAGCAATACAAGTTGCATCATAGCCCTATGACATTGCCAGTTATTCAGGAAGTATCTCTGCAACATCTTGACAGGGACATTTATAATTTCAACTTAGGGTTGTTCTTATACTCTATGGAAGGGGAAAAACTTGAAGTTAGTGATCTCACCCAGTCACAACTACAGGAATTACAGAATTTGTTGGGACAATTTGAGTATATTTTTGTTCTATCATCTAAACCCTCACTCTCCAGAGTCCATGATCATCATATACTATTGGTTCCAGGAGCAAAACCAATAAATATCAGACCCTATCACTATGGTCCCTTGCAGAAAACAGAAATTGAGAAAGCAATTCAAGAACTTTTAGAAGCTGGGTTTATAAGACCAAGTCATAGTCCATTCTCATTTCCAGTGTTACTAATGAAGAGGAAGAAGTGTGCATGGAGGATGTGTGTCGATTACAGGGAGCTTAATGCTCTGACCATCAAGGATAAGTACCCAATTCTTCTAATTGATGACTTACTGGATGAATTGTGTTGATACACAAAATCAATGGGGACTTTGGTACAACAAAAAGTGTTAAGTTTGTGACCTTCACTAGATTGCTCCGGTCACTAGTGTGGATAAGTATGTAAATGGATAGACATGGAAGCAAACACAAGATGTACGTGGTTCACCCAGATTGGTTACGTCCACGGAGTAGAGGAGTTCTCATTAATTGTGAAGGGCTTACACAAGTACATAGATTCAAGCTTTCTTTTAGTGAGTACTAGTGAATGATTTAGTACAAATGACATTAGGAAATATTGTGAGAGAATGATCTCTATTTATAGAAGAGAGTTTCTAGTTTCATTCTGACATTGACACGTGTTGTGCTGTGATTGGCCTCTGATGTTGACACGTGTCGTGTTATGATTGGCTTCTGATGTTGACATGTGTCGCGTTGTGATTGGCCTCCTGGTTGGAGGGAGACTCTTGTGGCTCCTTGGTGGTATAATGTTGACTAATGCTTAGTAGTTTAGGGGTTGGTCAAGTATGGTACAAACAAACTACATGGTGCTGTTTTCTTTTCAAAACTTGACTTAAGGTCAGGTTATTACCAGATATTGATGAACAAAGAAGACATTGCTAAGACTACATTTAGGACCCATGAAGGACATTATGAGTTTTTAGTAATGCCCTTTGGTTTTACTAATGCAACTGCAACTTTTCAAAACTTAATGAATGATCTTTTCAAACCACTTCTCAGGAAATTTATGGTGGTATTCTTTGATGACATTTTAATATACAACACGTCTTGGGAAGATCACTTGACACATCTACAACAGGTTTTTCAGATATTGCAAGACAATCAGTTGTTTTTGAAGAAATTTAAATATTCTTTTGGTCAAAGTAAAGTAGAGTACCTTGGCCATATTGTGTCTAAGGAGGGTGTTATGGAATATCCTAGCAAACTCCAAGCAATCATTGACTGGCCTGTACCAAGGAATGTGAAAGAATTGAGAGGATTTCTAGGCCTCACTGGGTACTACAGAAAATTTGTGCCTGACTATGGAAAAATATGCCAACCTTTGTACAATCTCACTAAGAAGGAAGGATTATGTTGGGGGAGTGGAAGCTTTGTAAGCATTTGAAAAACTCAAAAAGATTATGTCATCACCACAATTATTGGCATTGCTAAATTTTAATCAACCTTTTGTCATGGAATGTGATGCTTCAAAAAATGGAATTGGAGCAGTTCTACAGCCAAACCATAGACCAATTGCATTCACCAGTCAAGCATTGGGACCTAAGAATTAATCTCTTTCTACTTATGAAAGAGAACCGATTGCAATATTTCATGCTGTGAAAAAAATGGCAGAACTATTTGCAAGGTAAACACTTCATAATCTAGACTAATAACAACAATCTCAAGTATTTCCTAAGTCAAAGAGCTAATACTCATTTTCAACATAAATGGGTTTCAAAACTCTTGGGTTTTGATTATGAGATACAATATAGGAGTGGAGTTGAAAACACAGTGGTTGATGCACTCTATAGGGTACCAAGTGTCAATTCTGAGTTGGTAGAGAATCATGTTCACTCTGACATGGAACTTATTGCCATCTCTTACCCTTATTTTGGCTAGCTAGATGATTTAAGGAGGAGTTTTGAAAGTGATGAGTGGGTTATGGAAAGGTTTAGGTCTGTGTTTGATAGTTCTAAGACAATTACTGATAAAGTTACAGTTTCCAATTATACTGTTGATAATGGGTTCTTGTGCTACAAAAATAGGGTAGTTTTGAGTCCCACATCACCTTGGAGACACAAGATCATTGAAGAGTATCACTCTACTCCCGGATGAGGTCACCAAGGGGTGGTTAAAACATATCACAAGATCAAAAAGGGGTTCTATTTGTAGGGAATGAAGAAGGATATTCGAAATTTTGTGGTTGAATGTAACATTTGTCAACAAAACAAAGTGGAAACAATAGCTCCACTTGGATTGTTACAACCACTACCAATTCCACAAAAGAATTGGTTTGACATTAGCATGGATTTCATAGTTGGTTTGCCAAATTGCAAGGGCAAAACTAGGATCATGCACTACAAGAAAATAGGGTTTTTGTGGTGACAGACATTCGTTACATAAATATGAAAATTCGTCACATTTGACTATATGTGACGAAATTCCAGCGTCACAATTATCGTCACCTATACAGCATCACCGATAGTTTACGTGACGAATGTTAGAGTCGCCACATATTTTTTCTTTTACGTGGCACTAATTTCGTCACATATTCTGTTTGCAAGTGACGGAATAAGCATCACAAAATAAAAAAGTTAGTGACCAATGTTTTTCGTCTCATATTAAACTTATAAGTGATGATTTTATCGTCACCCAATATAATCCCAGAATGATATGATTAACACTAAATGACATTGAAATCGTCACATATTCTTTTGACATGTGACACAACTTATGTCACATATGTTAAATCAAATACCTATATAGGAATAATATATGATGAATTAATTACTTGTTTCTGTTTCGTAATCTAGAATTGCAATTCATAACTATAAGGTAATATACTTAATTCACATTTGTCATTAATCAACAATTAAAGCACATAAGTTAAATACATTCATCAAGTGTACATCCCACAAAATAACATAAACATCCCAATATCAATCTAACTCAGGGTGACCTATCTCAGTGGTAGTAATTCGTCATGAAGGGCATCAACACTTATACATAGACAACCTGAGGTCCTAACAAAAGGAAAATCTAATCAACATTGAGGTGCTAACAAAAGAGAAGTCTAAGACACTTGTAGCAAAAAAAGCCTTTAACTTTTGATACCAGACTTTCATCAACATTGAGGTGCTAACAATAGAGAAGTCTACGACACTTGCAGCCAAAAAAGCCTTTAAATTTTAATACCAGACTTTCATCTTCATTTTGGAAATCTAGTTGAGCTCTCAATTGTTCATCTGAGGAAACCATTTGATAAAAACTTGATTTAAAGGAGTACCCTTAGGTGCTTCTTAGATTTGCTTCATCATTCTTTTTCTTCATGTTATCATTTCATAATAAAATAGAAACATATTAGTTTCTTTTTTAAAGATCAACTATAATATCCTTAATTAAGAAAATAAAACTTGACTACTGTATGAGACCACTAGGTATAACCTGTCTTTACATATAATTTTGTAGTTTATGTTTGAATGTGGGTTAAATTGAACTAGGCACATACAAGGTTTTGCTCAAAAAGTAATAAACATCAATATCATAAGAATATACTGTAATAAGCATCAATCAATATCATAAGGAGATATTGGTAGGGCAAACAAAATGAAGAGAAACATAAACTTATTAGGAACACAAATGTAATTTAATTCATAAGGGGCCCTTTCAGCTTCTAGCTAGTTATATCAAGTCTTTTTTCTTAAAGTTAATCTTGCATGTTCACTTTATTTGTGCTTTCTAAGTTGTATCTTGTCAAATGTGAATTTTGACTCTCCAACTCTCTTGAAATGAAAAAAATGATAAGCCTATGAATGACTGAATGACTTATCTATTTGTCTAGAGCAACATCATTGATCCACTGGCTGTTCTTGTCTTTGTGGAGGGGGTGGTGGTGGAGAAGGTGCAAGTGCATCAATTGGAGGAGGAGGTAAGGGATCCCTCACCTATTTCACCCTCTTTCCTAACTACGTAGAAGTTGCCATTTAAAATATGAAAAGGAAAAGTAACTAACACAAACTAAAATGTTAATATATACAAACCATTATACGCATAATGACTATTTGAAAAATTATAGACCAATAGATTACAATTGTAGGATATGAATTAATTTATAATGCACATATATGAATCTCTTAGCATGCCAATGTCAAACTACATTTTGCTCCAACAAGCAACTAGGATGTAAAATCCAATCCGATCCCAAACTTGGCAGGTTAAAAAGATGGGGAACATGAAATCCAAATTTAAGCTTGCATAATGCATGTCCAACACCCTAAAAATGAAATGCGTTCAAGAAAGTGGCAAAGCCAAATTTAGCCCTCATTGTTCTAGTTTCTTGAGATTTTCAAAAACACCCCATGTAGCCTGCAATACAATGCACCAAATCACATAATAAACCAATTACAGAAGGGCAACAGCACAGCGCCGTTGGCACTCTCATGTTTAACTTTTGGCGCTACATATATTGCGTGTATAAAAACTGTAAAATACTTAGTTTGAAGTGCTAAAAGCATTGCACTTAAGAGATAGGTAAATAAATGTGTGGAAAAGAGGAAGAGTACCATGACAAAAGGTGCTTCAATGAGAAATAGAATAGGAAACCCTCTAAAGAACGCGAATGGTCCTCTAGATTTTAGAATTGTACACAATACTAAAATTGTACTTGTACCTGAACTAACAAACACCAAAATTTAATCAATTCAATCAAACTCAAATTAATTAACAAAATATTATTTTGTTTGAGAATTTTATTAAACTATATGGGGTGACTGATGCTGCATACTGGGTGACTGATGTTGCATATGACTGATGCCGCATACTGGGTGACTGATCCTGCATATAACTAATGCTGCATACTGGATGACTGATGCTACATATGAATATTAGACGATATAAGGTGACTGATGCAGCCAGATTTTATGTTTCCTCTTTCCATGAGATTCTCTATTAAGTCTAATCCCTTAATTTGAGAAAGATTGACATCTAGATGACTTGTTGATAGTTGTGTGCTAGCTACTTGCTGCACTCCCTTAATTTAAGGAGTGACAACTTTAGGGTTTACCGGGTTAGTAGGATTTGTCAAGGTAGGGTTGCATGTAACCTTCTACCTCATTATATATCCCTCCTTATACATTCAATCAATCTATGAAAAATACATGCAAACAAACTTAAAATTTCCACAAATTTACTCTGGTAGTCTACGTGTTGAAAAAATAGTTACACAACAAAGGGAGTAGTTCCATTTTTTTTTTTCGAATATTGCGACTAGTATAATATTCTTCATCTACCAAAAACTATTCTTTCTCTCTTTTTCCTTTTGTTCAATTCTTATGTTTTCCCCCTTTTGTTCTTATTTGTTATGGTGTAGCAGGACATGATAGTTTTTTTTTTAGAAGTGGATTTGTGCTATAGTCGAGATGTTGTAGTTTTTATCCTACCTCAGAGAATTAACTATGCAACTAATCAAGAGCTTAAATAGCTGCAATAATTGTGTTCTAACTAAATTAGAAATAAGAAAATTACAATTTAACAAATGATAATGTTCACAGATGGCCATCAACAACATTCCAAAGAGAAAATAGAAAGATAACAACCATTATTCATTGATTTCCAAAAGAGAAAGGAAATTGATAACTGGGTGTCTAAGCTTGGCAAACAAAGACTGATTGAAGAAGAAATCCAAAAACAATTAAACAAATAAGTATCTTGTTGTCGATTGAGAGGCCGAGGGAGGGAGACGAAGAAGAGGTGGTACGTGGTCTCCGTCGATGGCAACCACCAGGTGGCTGGTTGGCGAGGTGGGGTGAGAGAGTAGAACCAAGGGGAGCTGAAAGAGATGGGGTGAGAGAACATAACGAAATATGTTTTTTTTTTTAGGGAAAACGAAATAGGTTATTAGGTTTTACAATTTGGGAGTTTTGACATTATTATTTCAATATTTTTAATTTTTACTTTTAATATTATAAGCGATGAATTGACTATTATGTGGCCTACTCTTTATGTAAGTGATGAATGTAAAAATTTCGTCACATATTAACATTTCGTTTGGCGGTAAAATTTCCCGCTCAATAGTTTGTGATGAATTCAAAATGTTTATGTGACGCAAAATAATTTGGTGTTTGTGAAAATCTTTATGTGACAATTTCTAAAAAAGCCTCACTCATTTTAGCCAAATGTGATGAATTTTTAGGCGCCACAAAAAATACCGTCACCTAATCTATGTTTTCTTGTAGTGATGGTGGTGGTGGACAGACTTTCTAAGTATGCACATTTCATTGCTCTTTCCCATCCATATACTGCAATGAGTGTGGTTCAGGCATTCATTGAGTTTGTCTTTAAATTGCATGGTATGCCAAGTTCTATTGTGAGTGATAGAGATCCTGTGTTTATCAATGCATTTTGGAGGGAGTTTTTTAAGCTACAAGGCTCAAAACTATGCATGAGTTCAGGTTATCATCCCCAGAGTGATGGACAGACTGAGGTTATGAATAGGTGTTTAGAGACATACTTAAGATGTTTTATTGGAGGGCAACCTAAAAAATGGGTGAATTGGTTGCCATGGGATGAGTGGTGCTTCAATACATCACATCAGACTTTTGCAGGTTTTAAACCTTTTGAATTGGTGTATGGTCTCATATAGTTCCATATGAAGTGGGAATTGCAAAAATGGACTATGTGGAACAAAGCCTTCTCAAAAGGGATAGCATGCTTGCTGTTCTCAAGCACAATCTGGAATTGGCACAAAATAGGATGAAAGTTCAGGCTGATAAAAGAAGAACTGAGAGGCATTTCAATGTGGGGGATAAAGTATACCTGAAGTTAGTTCCTTATCAGTTGCAAACATTAGCTGTACACAGTTACCATAAACTGCAACCTAGGTTCTATTGTCCTTATGAAGTGTTGGAAAAGATTGGTATGGTGGCTTATAAACTGAAATTACCTGAAGGATCAAAGATACATCCTGTGTTCCATGTAAGTTGCCTCAAGAAGCAATTAGGGGAAAAAGTAGTTTCACATGTGAATCTGCTTGTTGTTGTAGATGATGGTTTGATGCAGAACTTACCGCATGTAATGTTGGCTAGGAGGATGTATAAGAAGCAAAATGCAGTTGGGGTGCAGCTATTGGTGCAATGGAATGGACATGAGGCAGCTGAAGCTTCATGGGAAGATTTTGATGCATTCAAGACTCGATACCCAGATTTTCCAATGTAAACCTTGTGGACCAGGTTATTTTTCAAGGGGGAAGCATTGTTATGTATTGTGATTGCCTTGATCACAAGAAACAAATTTTTGGGTCAAAATGTAGTGTTTTGGGGTCGTTATGTAATTTTTCTTTCTTTTGTGTTGTTTGTTTAAGAGTTTAGGCTGTGTGTGCCATGTGGCAGTCTTACATTGGAAAGGTTGCTAGTGCTATTAAGCTATCTTGCTGCAATGGACACAGATGAAATCAAATATTAAAAAAAAAATCATTTTACAAAAAATTACTCCATCTTCTTCCTCTCGCCATTCCCTGTAATTCTTGCTTCCAGTTAAGGTTGAACTAGCGGCTAGAATTGGTATCTAACACTCTCACACACCCCTCTCAATTTCTGGCCGTCAGATTAAATGAATTGAAGAAGTTCAAATGATAGAAATTAAGAAGAGGTGTGTGTGTGAAGTAAAAACGGATGTGTGGATAACATTGCCCTTTGAATTCACGACGTTTTTCATATGAGGTATGTGTGAAATGTATAACAGTATAAGACCACCCTTGGCCCAAAAATTATGTCAAACTTAGCTAGATCGGCCCAACAAGTAAACATAGCGGATGGATATATGTAAATAAATCCTAGAATCGTCCTGCTCTTGATACCATGGTAAAATATTTGGGAATTTTGCATATTATTCTGCTCCATCATGGAGACAAATATATATATATATATATATATATATGATTTACAAGAGACTACATCTACATGGTAATTATACAATCATTGGAAACCCTATTATTACAAAGTCAACTAAGAAACCAATTGAGCTGGGCTGCTAATGCACACGTTGAGACATCTGAGTCGACGAGCTAGGAGAATTCAGCTTCAAGCAGCTCAACAGAAATCCTCTGTTTTGGCACACCCTTGTGCACATGGGAATCTTTCGTCTACCCTTGACCGCACTGCATATCTCTCTATTTGGGAGATACGTATCCCGCCTCTGTCTGATTGCAAAGGCCAGGTACAATATGGAGTTTTGGGTCCACAGAGACAGCCTAGCAAGCTTGGCCTTGTTTAGTCGACCCTGCGATATACCAAAAGCCATGAAAAGCACATAATAGTCGTTTAATCCAAATGCCAAACGTGAGACTGCGAGAGACTTGTAGTTGGACAACACCCAGCACCTCACTCACCAGTCCACCTCGATGGCCCAGGGAAAAATGAGGAGGCCACGTGACTGTCCACGTCCACTTGTTTTTTTAAGGTCAGGACGACACGCGGCAGCCTCTGATTACTCAGTACATCAAATCCCACGTGCTTGGGGGCTTGCATCACGTGGCTCTCTTTCCCAGTTAATATAGGACATACATAGGTAAAAGGATTCATGCTACAAGCGAATGAGGATCTTCTCCAAATCCTCACAAATCAAGATTTAGTGAATTCTTTAATTGTGTCTGTTTGTCGTAAATTGTATTTCGTCAGATACTATCTATATTCAATTTTAAATATAAAATATAAAATAATTTTAATCGTACGATATACGATGAATAAACATAATTAGAAGATCTCTAAAATCCTCATAAAAAGAATCCGAATATCCTTGTTCCAGAAGCTCTGCATTTCTCTCTTTCTGTCTCTCTCACTATCCATTGTTTTGGATAATACCGAAATAATGGAAGGCATCAAATCGTTACCCCCACCCATAATATCACATAATGTAATCTAATTACACAACTCATAGTTATTCGAT
Organism: Malus domestica; assembly: GCF_042453785.1. Lineage (NCBI taxonomy): Eukaryota > Viridiplantae > Streptophyta > Magnoliopsida > Rosales > Rosaceae > Malus > Malus domestica. The sequence goes on from NC_091663.1 coordinate 11,603,390, forward strand.
ATGTGTCAATATCTGCTTTAATAATTATTTTGATTTTGATAAAAAGCCTGCACGGACGCATACATTTTCTCTCCAGACAATATCTGCTTATAAATCCTCGTATTGCTTGGGGAAGTTTCATTATACCAGATAGAAAATATCGCAGCCTTTGAAAAAGTTTGTAAAAGGGGAGGAGCTAGCACAGCGCAGATGCCAAAATGTTGCTTTTATCTGCATTTGCACCTGCACTTGTGCTCGTTCATGTTTCTTCCTTCCTTGAAAAACCCTAAAGCCAAAGCTTCAGAGAATGGAAAAGGTTTTAGATATATGAGAACAAAAATGACAAGAGGAAAGGAATAAGGGAAAAGAAGGAAAATGGAAATCAGAAGGAAGAGGAGGAACAAGCAAGAGGTGCAGGTGCCAGTGCAGGTGAATGCCATTTTGGTTCATTAAAAACAAACCCGCTAATTTGTCTCTTGATAACATGCATATGTGTGCGCGCGCCAGTGCAGGTGAATACTAATATACTATAATCATTATATCTTGTAAACCCACTAATTTGTCTCTTGATTAATTATACATGATTATAGTATTTTAATGAAAAACCACATTTTTATTTTTTCTTGGTACTATTCATTACACTTTTATTTATCATTTTTCATTAAAACTGAAGTTTTTTTTTAACTTTTCATTAGTTTTCCTAAGATATAATATACATATGCACACTCTTACAAAAAATATATATATATATATATACACACATATGCATATGTGCTTTAGTTTTGAATATATATATATATATAAGGATTTTCCATTTCAGCTTGTGTTAGTTGCGGAATTAGGTTTACCAAAACCGAAGAATCATGCCTCAGAGTTGATAAACAGTAGACAGTTTATATTGTCATTTGATTATCTGAAATGGATGAGATTAGTTCAGTTAATGTTTATAAATACAGTTAAATTGCTACTTGATTGGACCATTGCTCCTAAATTTGATACATGAATAAGTATTAGATTTTACAAGAAAAAGGAAGAAAACCAGGAATTTCAAACAGTTCCTTGTGTATGGTTAATTTCCTATCCATTTCAATTATTTTCATATAATTTGTTTCTAATCCATTTCAATTTTCCATCTAGTGTTTCGTAGTTCATTTCAACTAATTAGCCCTACCGTTGTAATCCAATTCTTTCTTTTAGTTTCTTTTCCATCTAAATAGACTGGGGTCCATTATGTATATAAGTGGTTTCATGGTAATTGAGCCAACGATAGTCTTTACAGGTGACCAAATATTCTTACTCAGTGATTTCATGGTATTAGAATGAAAGGCTTACTATATCAGATTATGTTGACCGACATCGTGTGGTGACGAAGCCATAAATAAAGTAGTTCATATGTGACAATCAAAATTTTCAGGCTCAATTCTACTAAAAACTCGGCATAATCTTCCCTACAAATACAATAATTCCCAAAATAAACCATGCACGTAAACACAATTAAAACTCAACTTCCCCAAAGGCTCGAAGGGCACACCGGAATGTTCAACCTTTTTATTACATGTCACATAAGTCTATATGACAGAAGTAGTAAAGCAATTGTATACACAATAGTCATTTGATGTGCTTGTGTAACTGTAAGTTTGATAATTTATTAATGAAACTAAAAGGAAAGACAAAGAGTATGATCACCCTACTCCATAGGAGAGATGTATTACTGCCAAGCCCACATGTCGTCACAAGCTGCTGATTTCGTCCTATTAACATAATAACCCCCATTTTTAGAAAACAACTGTATACTAGTACTTACTACATATATACTTGATCCTTGCTCTTTAACTCTTTGTGAAGTTTATGGAGATTAAGGAGCAATTTGCACTTCTTCTGGTTCAACTGAATTTTCTTCATATTCATAAACTTCTCTTGCTTCCTCTGGAATAAGTACACTGATACTTCTCTTAGTGTTTGTCTTCCAAACTCAACAAGCATTTTCATTGAATACCACATCTCTAGAGATCACAATCTTCTCAGTTTTCAAATTGTAGAGTCTATAACCCTTTTTAACAAGTTCCATAACCCAAGAAAAGACATCTATTACTTGTTTCCTCAAGCTTGGGTCTCTCTTGACTTGGATGTGAGAACAACATAGAGAATGAAACACTTTTAAGTATCTAATACCAGGCTTTTTTTCACTATAGTCCTCAAATGGAGTTTTCTTGTTTAGATCTTTGGTAAGACAACCTGTTTTAGAGGTAGACACCAGTGTTCAGAACTTTTTTCTGCAACTTCATGCACTTTGCCATCTCCACCATGGTCATGTTCTTTTTTTTTCCAACTTCATTTTGTTGTGGTGAGTATGCCATAGTCAACTGCCTTTCCATATCAATACTTGCACAACTGACTTTGACCACACACACATCTGAATGCACTAGCTCTACTGGGAAAAAAAATCTCCATATTGTTTCCCTTGGAAATGCATCTCTGTTGTGTTTTCCAAGTGCTCAGTCATCACAAACTCCCTCAGTCACCTCTATTTCACGAAATCCTAGTACCATTTCATGTTCTTGCAACAACTTCAAACTCCTGACATTCAAATGCCCAAATCTCATGTACCATATCATTGTAGACTGACTCACATTTTTTCAAGGCAATCTGCATTCCAGGCTGCAATTTCAAAGGAAAATTTCTATTTCCTTTCATGGCTAGGTACCTTTGCAACAAGATTAGAGAATGACCTATCATCGTAAATTTTAACTTTGTAGTCTCCAAAAGTTAGAAAATAACCATGCTTCATCATTTGTGCAATATTGTGCAAGTTTTCTTTCAGTCTAGGTACAAGCATCACATCTTCTTATCAGTTTCAACCTTTACATCCACAGGTTGTCATGTTCCCATTTCGACCTTGGTAGTCATGTTTCTATCAATGTCAATCAACAATTTTTCTCTGCATGTCATGTGGTTACTACAATCACCGTCTACATACCAAGCATCCTCAATTATTTTCACAATTGCAGCATTACAAGCATAAAACATGGTTGCAATCTCACTAACATGATTATCATAATTTACATGTTGAACAATCGTCTTTTTATTGTAGTCCTTGGCTATATGACCAAACTTGTCACTGATAAACTGTTGAGTGCATAAAGTTATACTTTTATGCCCTCTTTTACTTAGATTTTTGACTTAAAATCTCTATGCATCACAAGGTATTTTGTTGTTTGTATTGTATTTCAGGATGAAAGTAAGAGCTTGAAGAAATCATCTTATTTTGAATATTTTAAGAGCCTAGAATGGATAGTTTGAAGCCCAACTTGCCCAAGACCAGACCATAGCCCACAAGTAGCCCAAGATCAGCCAAAAAAGGTCATTGTAGAACAGCCAACTTGCGAGCTTTGCCCCGAAGTGCTCAGAGAGAATTAGAAAATGGGCCATATATGGTTGGAAAGCCATAGAAGTCTTATTTCTCATGGTCTTTACAACTTGTAATTCGGAGATTTCTACAAGAAATTATGATAGAATAAAGAGGAACTGTGCAGTTACAAAATATGATAAAAGCTAGTTTTCAGTTACTCTTATACTAAAAGCTGATTGTAATGAGCTATAAATGAGAGTCAATTTAAGGATGTAAATGTGTCAGATGTTAGAAAACTCCTAAGCCTTTTAATAGGAGAAAAATACACAGAATATGGAGGAAAATGAGGAGATATAGAACATCAAAGAGGAGTTGTCCTCCACCTTGAGCCATTTCTAGGTTTTAGGTTTCCTAACTTTTTATGTATTTTGTTATGTTTTTAATTTAGGTTATGGATACTTAGGGCTGCTTTGAAGCCCTAAACATGATTGAATTAATGTTATGATGTAATTTTAGTTTATCAATTTCGTTTGCAAGTTAGAATCATTTTTCTGTCTTCAATTGTTTCAAGCACTTATTTCCAAGCTTAGCTACCTTGTTTATGTTTGCTTTCTATTGAGAATAATAAGGATGACTGCCATATCTTCTTTCATTCATTAGCAACATGTGGTTAGGTTTAGAACTAATCATGTAAACTAATTCCATGAAAATCTAGGATAAATGCCATGTTATAGGGTTCATGTGATGTTCATTATCTTCTTTGTTCTTAATGAGTTTATAGGTGCTAAATCTAAGTACATGTCATGCTAGGTTGCACCTACAAATATAAGTTTGATGTATATGCCATCCATCTCACATGCAAAGAAAGTGAGGATTCATACAATCTAGTGATATGTGAACATCTTAGTTGTGCATTTGAAATGGATAAGTTAAAAGATCATCTCATTGATTCATGAATATTTAGGGGAAGGCCTTAACTCATTTTAAGTCAGATTTATGTCCTCAAAACATTTATAACCTATTTCATGTCATAGGTTTGTTTTTAGGAAGTTCTAATTTTTTCCCTTTTCTTTCTGTCTTTATTCCTTTTCCAAAATTACTTAAACCCCCCAATTTTAAATCATAGGAGTCACTAACTAATGCTAATATGTAAGAGTCAAAGGTTTTACTAAGTTGTTTATCAGTCCTTGTGGTTCGACACCCTTACTTGTGCCACTATACTATCCTTATATTTGCACTCGAAATGAACTTCAACATAAACCTAGTCAGCAATCCAAGTCACGGATCCTGCTAACTCAGCAAGTTGACTCATCTCCATTTGAAACTCAAAATCCCGCCACTTCAAATTGTTCTAGCCCTTTGAATATCAGTCCAAGCTTATCACAATCTCAGAGATTATAGCATATCTTTATATATTGTAATCTGATATAGGTTTTGTATTTTGAATATTTGTATGGATAACAAATCTGTAACAACCTCTTGTATTGAAACTCTATATAAATGAAGTGAAAGCTTCACTCAAATTAATTGAGTTGAGCTTATGCAATCTGATTCTTAAACCTATACTTTCGATTCTTTCATGGTATCCAAGAGCTAACGTCAAACGACAACCTTAATTTTTTTCTTTCCTCCATCACTCATATGGCCTCCCAATCCTAATCTCACATTCCCATTCTTCCCAATGTGTCTAATTTTTTGACGATCAAATTAGATCGTCCTAACTATCCTCTCTGGCAAGCTCAGATGCTACCCTTGCTTTGAAGTAGGAATCTTGTTTCCTTTGTCGACAGAACAAGCAAGTGCCCACCTGCATTTTTAAAGGATGCATATGGTAATCTCACCGATACTATCAATTCTGAGTATAATGCATGGATCTAGTAGGATGCTATGGTGATGTCATAGATCAACTCTTCTGTTCATCCCACAGTGTTAGTTTCCTTGATTGGGAATACCAGTTCTCACTCTTCCTGGACTACACTCCGTGATCGCTATGTTTCCCAATCTACGGGACATTTCATTCAACTTTGTAGTGAGTTAATGAATACTCACCGAGGTGGTTCTACTATTTCAGAATTTCTGGATAAAATCAATTGTTTGGTTAATACTTTATCTCTCTCTGGTGCTCCGGTCTCCGAATCGAATTTTGTCGCTATTATTCTTAACAATGTTGGTCCAGCCTACAAGAATACTATTGCCTCTACTCAGTCACATGATGAAGCAATCTCCTATAATGTTCTTGAAGCCCTACTCTTGGGGGCTGAACATCGGCAAAAGTTGCATTGCTCATTTGGTGCTAACATTGGCCCCACAACCCTTGTTGCGACACGAGGGGGTCGTGGACGTGGTCGTCGAGGTCCCTATCGTGGAGGTTGTGGTCCTCAACCTTCTATGCGCAACCAATATGGCCCATCCAATCCCAACCATCATCCTAGAGGTCACTTCCGTATGGTTAATGATGGCGTTCTAGGTGCACCTCCATCTCAAGGTAGCCCTCATCCTCGTATACACAATCAATTGTTTGAATATGGCTTATGAGGGCCATGTACCAACCCTTAAACTTCAAGTTTGTGCAGCCATTGCATCATTTTTTTCTACTACAGCCCTTCCACTGGAAAACTAGTTGTTTGATTCAGGTGCCAATGCATACGTCACTAATGATCATGATCAAGTTACCAATCATTTTCCTTATAATGGTGCTGATCAGGTTAACAGTGTCGTGGGTGGAACAGGTTTGGATATTACACATATTGGTAATTCTTGCATTCACACACCACACCATGAATTCGCCTTTCCAAATACTTTACTTTGCCCTAATGCTTTTACCAATGTCATTTCCATTCATTGATAATAACTTTTCACTCACTCTTTACCCTAATTCCTATTGTGTTCAGGACCTACAAACGGGGAAGACCATTTTCCAAGGGCGGAGTAGGAATGGATTCTACCTTTTTTCAAGTCCCTCATCAAATAATACTAGCGTTCATGCTTTTGTTTTAACCAGAGTGACTAATACCATTTGGCACTCTAGGCTAGGTCATCCATCGTCTCATGTTTTAAAGTTTTTAGTTAATAAGAATAAATTACCAATTAGTGGTACTTTAACTAATAAATTTTTCCATTCATGTCCCATGGGAAAAAGCCATAAGTTACCTTTCAATTTGTCATCGTCCGTTTCTTCTTTTTCGTTGGAACTCATTCACTCGGATGTGTGGACTTCTCCCACATATTCAATGAATGGATTTAAATATTATGTTGTATTTATTGATGATTACTCACGTTATTCATGGTTATTTCCTTTAAAATTGAAGTTTGATGTCTTTGCTAAATTTTTGGATTTTAAAAAACTTGTTGAAAACATGTTTAGCGTAACCATCAAATCATTTCAATTCGATGGGGGAAGTGAATTTGTTAACAATAATTTTAAACAATTTTTTGCTCACCATGGAATTAATCATAGGCTCACTTGTCCTTATCACCCTGAACAAAATGGAATTTCTGAAATAAAGCATTGTCATATAGTTAAAACAGGATTAACTCTCCTTGCTCACGCCTTTATACCAACGTCCTAATGGACGAGGCTTTTCACACAGCCAACTATTTGATTAACGGATTACCCACCAAAGTTTTAGGTGATGAGAGTCCTTTTCAAAAACTATTTTTCAAACCTCCTCAATATGATTTTTTTTAAAGGTTTTTGGTTGTGCCTGCTTCCCATATCTTCGTCTTCATAACACAAACAAGCTTTAATTTTGATCCAAAAAATGTGTTTTCATAGGATATTCTTTAAACCAACAAGGGTATCATTGTCTAGATATGTCTACAGGTCATATTTTCCATTCATGCCATGTACTATTTGATGAGAAATGTATGCCATTTAAAGAATTCACTCCTGCTCCACCTATGACTTTTCCCGAGCCATCTTATATCTTGAACATTGACCCACTGCCTCCTTATCACCCATCGTACCAGTCGCAGTCTCCTAATCCCACATAAACTTCCCATACCTTACCCGTCTTATCCTCACCACCATTATCCTCTTGCCTATCAACACCCTCTATAACCCTATCCTCCACTAACCTCACGCCCCAAGAGCTTATATCTCAGCCTACTCATCCCTCATCTCGTCCCATAACGCCTGCCACTTTAGAATCTTCACCTATGAATGCAAGTTTATCCTCGGATTCTTCCTTTTCTGACCTTACCACTTATGGTCATCGTATGATAACTCGAGCAATGGACGACATACGAAAACCAAACCCTAAGTATGCATTTCGAACTATTTTGTCTCATGATATTGTTGAGCCTACTTGTTTTCTCAGGCACAACAATTCCAAGAATGGAGGGTAGTTGTGGCAGATGAATTCAATGCATTACAACGCATTGGAACATGGACCTTAGTTTCCTATCATCCTTCAATGAATGTACTGCCAAATAAATGAGTGTATAAAATTAAACAAAAGTCCGATGGTTCCATTGAGATATTTAAAGCTCGCCTTGTTGCAAATGGTTTTCATCAGCAAGAAGGACTTGATTACAGCTAGACATATAGTCATGTCGTGACTCATCCAACTATTCACATCATCTTGCTCGTTGCTCTTCATTTCCAGTGGCCAATCCGACAACTGGACGTACAAAATGCCTTTCTTCATGGCACATTAGCTGAGGAAGTTTATATGCGTCAGCCTGTAAGTTTTGTTGATCCTCAGTTTCCTTTGCATGTTTGTCGATTACGTAAATCACTTTATGGGTTAAAACAGGCACCCCGTGCCTGGTTCCAGTGTTTCTCCCATCATCTTGAAGCCTTAGGATTCATTGCTTATGTTGTTGACTCATCTCTTTTTACCTACTTCAATGGTAAAACGGTGGTTTATTTATTAATCTATGTTGACGACATTCTCATCACAGGCAACAATGGCTTATAGATTTCATCTCTCATTACTCAACTTGGCAACATGTTCTCCATGAAGGATTTGGGACCTTTAAATTATTTTCTCGGCATGGAAATCAAGCGTACTTCTGAGGCCATGTATTTGTCTCAATCCAAGTACATTCTCGATCTTCTTAAGAAAACCAACATGGCTGATGCAAAGCTACTGACCACATTTGCAGCTCCGGGACGCAAACTCAGTTTACATGAGGGTAAACCTCTCTCGGATGGTACAAATTTTTGAAGTGTGGTCGACGCTCTTTAATACCTCATGTTCACCCGTCTCGACATCGCATTTGCAGTTAATCAGGTTTGCCAGTACATGCACTTTCCTACTACAGTTCATTGGGCAGCAGTCAAGCTTATACTTTGTTATTTACAATGAACTCATGATCACAGTCTTGTTTACAAGCCTAGTTCCTTAGCTCTAATAGCTTTTGTCGATGTTGGTGATCTAGATGATCGTCATTCCACCAGTGGATATTGCATTTCTCTAGGTGCCAATCTCATCTCCTGAAGTTCTAAGGAGCAGCGAAGTGTCTCTCGATCCAATACCGAGGCCGAATATCGTCAAATGGCTTATACCTCAGCGACATTGTCATGCATTCGACATCTCTTCCGTGATCTTCACCTTCCGGTCACTTTTCCACATTTATAGTGTGATAACATTAGTGCCTTGGCTGTTGCCTCCAATCCCGTCTATCAAGCACATATGCATCACATTGAGGTTGATTATCCTTACATCAGGGAAAAAGTAGTTCGCAGAGAGATCGAAGTTGGGTATGTTGCCACAGTTGATCAACTTGCAGACTTATTAACGAAAAGGCTGTCACCCTTTTGTTTTTCATTCATTTTCTCTAAGCTCCCTATTCGACAATGCCCATTGAGCTTGTAGGGGAGTGATAAACCTAGTTAGCAATCTAAGTCACAGATCATGCCAACTCAGCAAGTCGACTCATCTCCATTTGAAACTCAAACTCCTGCCACTTCAAACTATTCCAGCCTTTTGAATATCAGTCCAAGCTTATCACAATCTCAGAGATTATAGCATATCTTTATCTATTGTAATTTGTTATAGGTTTTGTATTTTGAATATTTGTATGGACAACAAATATGTAACAACTTCTTGTATTGAAACTCTATATAAATGAAGTCAAAGCCTCACTTAAATGAATTGAGTTGAGCTTATGCAATCTGATTCTCAACCCTATACTTTCAATTCTTTCATTCACAATTTTGACATGTGTTTGCTTTTAAACCAATGTTCCGTAAAGTGTAACTTATCACAATATTTGCAAGGGTTTTTAGCTGCATCGGTTGCAATTAGGGGTGGGCGCGGTTTGGTTTGGTGCGGTTTTGAGTGAAACCAAAACCAAAACCGCAAGTTTTTGCGGTTTGGTTCAGTGCGGTTTTGAAGCCAAAACCAAAATGAAACCAAACCGTTTGGTTCGGTTCGGTGCGGTTTCAAACGGTTTCGGTTTGGTTTTTAAGAAAAAATGTACAATTTGCAATTTAACATATTAAAAAGCATTTCCTAATAGTAATAGGAAAATGACATTTGTTATGTAAACAATTAGCATGTTGCATGTAGTTGTGATGTTAAAACATGTTTGTGCAACAAAAAGGTGTCCCTTACAATATTTTTCATAAAACAAGTTGAATAAATTTGAATTCATTAAACGTGAGCGAAATTTTCATACTAGAATATGTGATATCATGCTTCAAATGAGTGGCTTTTAGTAGATCATTGTTCGACTCTTGATAACAAGATTAGACCACCCTTGTACATATATGTGTGTGTGATGGTATAAAATAACAAAGGTCCTTCAAGTTAATGAACAAAAGAAAGTGATGAATGATGATATTCTAGTGTGGTTGAGTCCATACTAAGTGTATGGATTTTAACAAACGACCAATTAAAACATGAAATCTAATATGGACATTTAATTAAATGTTTATTAATATTTGCGGTGCGGTTTTCAAAAGCCAAAACCGAAACCAAACCGTTTTCTATGTTGCGGTTCGGTTTCAAAACCGCAAAACCAAACCGTTCGGTGCGGTTCGATTTGGTTCGTGTTTCGGTTTCGGTTTTCGGTTCTAAGTGTCCACCCCTAGTTGCAATATTTTGCTTCTATTGTTGAATAGGTTTGTTCTCCCATTTCATCTTTTTTGTCTTTTAGTTCTTCTGTTCCTTGTACTGACTTGGACGGTTACCAAACTTATTGTGTTTGGGAGTCACACTGAATCTTGAAAATGCTATCTCAGTGTGATTTTCAGTGTGCCTATTTATCCTCTGTTCAAAATCTTTCAATGAGGCAACTACCTTTTGAACCTCTACAGTATCTAGGTTCTTTGAATGTTCAATCACTGAGCATATTGAATCATAAGATCTGGGCAAACTAATTAACAATTTTTGTACATTCCTCTTAGGAATCTCTTTTATATAGCTTTTCATTTGGTTTATGAGATCAAATAATCGAGTAAAATAAACAGATAAAGCTTCATCATCACGCATACGGGTTTATTCAAAATCTAAACACTAACCTTGCAATTTTACACCTCTAGCCTGCTTATCTCCTTTGAACTCTTGTTGTAGGATGTCCGAAGCTCCATTCGAAGTCTATTCATTGGAGATTATGAGGAAGATTTCGTCTAAGATAGCCCTTTGAATCAGGCCTAACGCCTTTGCATCCTTCATCAATCTTTCATTCAAAGAAGTCTTCACTGCAACTACAATTTTTTCATTATCCTTCTTTGCTTTTTGTAATTTCAACAATGAGTTCATCCTTCAATATTTTTACATTTTGGAATTTCAAGCCTTTTTTCAACAAGATCCCATAGCCCATGACATTTGAGTATTGTTCTCATCCTAATCCTCCAAAATTCATAGTTTTCGCCATAAGTAGTTAGTGCACGCAACTCGTTACTGCTAGATCTTGCCATGTGAGACACATATCTAAAGAAACACGAGCTTTACTAGGTTCGATTCACCTCTTTGTTTCAATTAGAAATCGCACAGATTCCATGCCTAGTTAACTGATGGAACCTGGCTCTGAGGCCATGCTATAGTGTATATTATTTGTGTGTTTGTATTTTATTTTTCATAAAGATAGAATAAAGCTTGGAGAAATTTCCCCTTTTGGATTTCTAGGAAGAATGAAGAAGGACATAGAGAATTTTAGAGAATGTCTATTGCATTTCTCACCAATGAGCTAATGAGCTCAGCAACGAGTACATAAAGAGAAATCTCACTCTCTCATTTTGTACAACCTCAGCCTTACATTTTATCTCTCTATAGGACCAAGACAAGTAATAGAGCTATGACTCTTGTACAACATATACAAAATATGAACTTAATTAATCCACATGTCCTATAAGACTATGTGACAAAATAACAACTACGCACTCAACTACCATTCAACTTTCTTGAACTCTAAGAAATTAGCAAAACCATTTATACTTCAATAGTAGAAGTATTGACCAATTTCCCTCTTGAACTAGTAGAGGTTGGCCGATATTCCCATACACTTTATTTCCACCAATTATCCCATAAACTCTTATAATTAGTCAATTTTTCCCTATTGTAAAGTTTCTGAATTTTCCATCCTACATTTTGCCAACCTCTATCAACCTTTGCTGCTCCAATGGGTAAAAAGTCAATTTGCTTATTTAAGCATAGTTTTCTTTTCTAAATTTAAACGTTTACTCTCTCTCTCTCTCTCTCTCTCTCTCTCTCTCTCTCTCTCTCTCTCACTCCATGGATCCATTGTAAAGTTACTCTTTTAGCGTGCATTTGTTGCATCGGACAGCGCACGCTTGCGGACACAGGTGTTGGAGATGGGATCGTTACGGAACATGTAGTGTGCCTCTACAAACTAGTCGTCCAGATAAAAGGAAACATTAGATGAATGAGGAGGTCCATGATACAATTTCATATTTTCGACCGCACTTTCTCGATGAGCTCTCTTCTGAGGATTTTGCCTGATGCTGACTTGGGGACACTCTTTATGAATGTTACTCTTCGTAGTCGTTTGAAAGATGCAACCTGCCACAAGAGCAATTTCGTTATCAAGGAAATCGATTTGGATTCCAAGTAATCCTTCTTTGAAATTTCCCACTTACCTGATTAGCAATAAAGCTCTTGACATCTTCTTCAGTCAGAGAACTATTTGGCGTGCGTACGCAATATGCAACGGGGACCTCACCAGCTTCAGCATCAGGAAGCCTGCAGGACGAAAATAAACCCATCGGTAAATTAAGTTCAAGATGAGGCGGTTAGGACAAATTTTGTATGTGCCAAACTTACGGGATGACAACTGAATCTAATATTTCAGGGTGAGAAACTAGCAGCCCTTCAAGTTCAGCTGGTGCCACCTAGCAGAGGACCAACAGAGCAAAGAAAACATGATTGAATACAATTACATATGCGGAGAGCGTATGTATCCATTCCGAAAAAAGGAAACAGAAAGGTATTAATTAACTTCTACTTGCAGAGACAATTATGTTAAAGGAAAATTAGCATGGGATCAGTGTTTGTTATGCATAAAATATAGCTACAAAATTTGCGGGGACAACCAGCAGAAATTTCTTGTAGCAATTGTATAAACTCTAGCAAAATAATTTACCTGGAAACCTTTATACTTAATAAGCTCTTTGATTCGATCAACTACATAAAGTAGTCCCTTTTCATCAATGTATCCAAGATCTCCTGTATGTAACCAACCATTTCTATCTATAGTCTCGTTGGTCGCCTCCGGGTTGTTGAAATACCCTGAAATGAGTTTAACAATCATGGTGTTATCATATATGAATGATTATAGCAAAAACCTTTGAAACGCTAAATAAACTTGAACAAATATCATAATAATATCTGCACAAGAGGCGAACCAATTAGACTTAACACAACCAAATAGGCAACAAAGGTTTGCAGGCTTGTTATATTTGAAGATTATATTGACCCAAGTTAACTGAAATTCAGATCGAAAATAAATTCCTGCATGGTTATGTTATTGTTATTGTTATTATTGCATTGTAGCAGACCCAACTTAAATTTACACCATGGAAACATTTGGAAGCATTGCGCATCAACTCTTCGGCGAGGAAAAGAGTGAACATTTTGCGGGAAGAGAATGTGATCCTTATGGAGAAGAGTCTCTAGTGCTCATGTATGCTATTATATGGGCAAATGCAATGCCCGGCTTGGGATGAACAAAGCATCATCACTAGAGCTTTGCATCTTAATAAATTAATGAGGATACTGAAAATCATAATCATAAACCTCAGATGCCATCAACTGTCAAATTAAATTGCAGGACCGTTGTTAGTAATGCGACTTCTCTTATAAAAAAATGCAGAATATTTTCTTTCTGTGAGACAGTTAATATGTTCATGTGTGCAGGACCATTTTTGAATGTTGACAAACACACTTACCAGCCATCATACTAGGGCCCCTAACCCATATCTCTCCCAACTGTTTAGGAGGTTGAGGCTTCTGTGTATCTATACTGACTATCTGACATTCAATTCCCGAAACAAGCATACCAGTTGAACCAGTATGTCGAGTCCCTGCCATCGTATAGTCCACCGAAATAATTCCACAGCTTTCTGTCATACCATATCCCTGAAAAACAAGGAAACTTCCAAATCAGTGAGGAAGTTTTATCCTCCTAGCTACTACATGAAAAAAACCTCAACTTTGCAAAACTCGGTTCAAAACCTCTACTGCACCCAATTTTCTCAGCTCACATGAATTGAATTTTGGGTTAAGTTGCAGTCCACTTTCAATTACTTCTAACTTGAATTTTTCCAACATTTCACACATTAGAAACTTGCACCCTTTTTATCGTTGACAAATCATATTCTAAACTACTATAATCTATGAAGGGGGTATTCGAACTTGGGTGCAAAAAGGTGTGTGCCTTAGCCAACTCACCTAACCATGACTGCTTGAAAATTTGCATTTAGTTCAAGAAAATGTAGCCTATAGCCATTTGGTTCAATCAAACACCAAACTCTAAACACAATGTCGATATCATCAAATAACCGAACCATTCAAATTAATCGGACTTACAGGTTAAAAACAATCAAAACCAGCATGATAATTAAGTACCTGAGCTACTACACCTTGAGGAAATTTTTTTGCACACTCCTCCATCAACTCTTTCCCCATAGGAGCTGCCCCTGAACAGATATGCTTCAACGACGAAAGGTTAAACTTCTTAACCATACTGTTTTTCGCCAGGGCAAGCACTATAGGAGGCACAACCCACAAGTGTGTAACCTTATACTTCTCAACAGCCATCAAAGTCTTCTCGAGATCAAATCTCGCCATCGACACCACAGCATTGCCCTTCTGCAGCTGCGCACAGGTGATAATTGCCATCCCAAGCACATGGAACATTGGCACAACACAGAGAAACACATTGTGCATCTCCCCAGCAAGTTCTTGATCCATTGTGATCATTAGAGACGAGGCAATGAAATTTTTATGTGTCAAAACTGCCCCTTTGCTGACCCCTGTTGTACCTGAAGAGTACAACAGGGCAGCTGTGTCGGTCTGCTTAATGTTAACCGATGGAAAATCGTACACAGACCCAGCAGACTCGACCAAGTCATGGAAAGTTAGAATCTTTGAGGTTGATCCGACGTGGGATTTCCCCGATAAGCCCTTTGACCCTAAGAACACTGTTGGGAGATTAAAGCCCTTGACTTTATCCCAGAGCTCCCGGAGTGTTATAACCAGCTTGGGATTAGAGTCCCGGACTTGCTTGGACAGCTCTGAAACAGTGTAGAGGGGATTGGAGGTGGTGGCAATACCGCCGGATGCAATAATCCCGAGGAAACAAATGGGGAATTGGATTGAGTTGGGGGCGAGAATAAGGACCACGTCGTTTTTCTTGATGCCCAGATGGATTAAGCCATGGGATACCTGGATAACTTTGGACTTGAACTGTGAGAAGGAAAGGGTTTTGGACGACTCGCCTTCGATGAGCGCGGGCTTGTGGGAGTAAGAGGAGGAGTTTCTGAAGAGGAAGGAGACCATTGAGAGATTTGGGTCTCTGGGTAGGACAAGCGGCGGCCGGAGTGACCGGAAAATGCCATCTCTGCCGTACCCAGATTTCTCCATTGGGGGTTACAGTGCAGAAGTTCCAAATGGGTAAGTTTGAGTTGTTTCGAGTCGACTTACAACAATTTGACGACAAGACAAAAGAGGAATGGAGAAATGGCAAAGCGTGCGGGATCATAGAAGTACTTGGTTTATATCGACATGCATGACCAGTAACTTTTTGTTTTCTGCTTCTAATACAATGGGATAATATTAAGAAGATTAAATTTATAGATAAATTTTTGAAAACATTGATAAATATGCTTATATTTATTAATGATATATAATTTAGTTTGCAAATTTAACCTCTAAATTTAGTCTCCTTACATAACCTAATATAATGATGGGTTTTAAATTAATTTTTTTTATTTTTTATCTTTTGATTTCAAAAGTGATCAGGAAAATGGCAGATGGGCGGGGAAACTGATGCGATCTGCGCAGCGGTAAAAAAAAAAAAGGATAGAATTCTCTCTTCTTATTTCCTTGTTCTCATTTCGCACTTTTCATTCTATCTTATATAAAATATTTTTACATGATTTAATCGTGTCCGTTTAAATAAAAGGAAAATGAAGAAAATCCTAAAGCACATAGAAATGTTAAAGAAGATTCTCTTGCATATTTATTTTAAGACAAAGAGAAATGCTAAGGAGACATTCTCAAAGTAGATTCTCCATAGATTCTTCGCTACTTCACAATTTAACAATAATTTTCATGTCATCATTATAAAACATTGTGTCAAAAACATGAGATAACAAAAAATCTATGAAGAATCTCACTTTTGAAAGAGTCTCATTGTCATTTCTTTTAAGACAAAAATATACAAGTGAAAACTTTGAGGTAAGTGGTAGTAGAGTAATGAATTATGATAATTCATTTTGATGTTTAAGGACCATCTAAGACTGCTACATTAGGTGTTGCTCATTAGTTTGTTACTGGTATTGATGATTGCACACGTATGACTTGGGTTTGTTTAAAGTCCAAAAGTGAAGTTACTTCTTTGTTTCAGTAGTTTCAAAAGTAGGTTTTAGGAGTTGGAGAATGTTATTTATAAAAAGTGAATGAAGACATGGGGATACAGTCTTAAAAGTTAAGGACTTTGAAAAAAATGGGCGTTCATGGTACTATGGGATGCAAGAAAGAGGATATTTTTTGCTCTAACACCATACATGTCACATCCCGACTCAGGCCCCCACCACATCCCTGGCTCGACTCCGCCATATCACAATATTGTCTGCTTTGGGCCCCGACCACGCCCTCACAATTTTGTTTCTGGGAACTCACACGAGAACTTCCCAGTGGATCACCCATCATGGGATTTCTCTCACGTGAACTCGCTTAACTTCGGAGTTCCGATGGAACCCGAGGCTAGTGAGCTCCCAAAATGACTCGTGCTAGGTAGAGATGGGAATATACATATAAGGCTTACAAGATCCACTCCCCGGCTTAGAATATCCACTCCTCTGGGCAATGTGGGATGTTACAATACCAATTGTCTTGTGAGTTCAAATGTCATTAAAAACACAAAAGTAAGGTAAAAAAATCACAAGACAATATTGGGTGACATTTATTTGAGCAACAAATAATAAATTATAATCAAGAGAAGGAACAACAAGTATGGTATCAAGATCAAGGGTATTAGAAAGGGAAACAGTGCATTCCCTAATAGTGAGGGCAACATTACTATTGGCAACACTCACGACAATTTTTATAGATGGTTTTAAGGCTTATATGTCACATCCCGGCCCAGGGTCCACCACATCCTGGGCCCGCTCCACCATCGTAGCACGATATTGTCCGCTTTGGGCCTCGACTACGTCATCACGATTTTGTTTCTGGGAACTCACATGAGAACTTCCCAGTGGGTCACCCATCATGGGATTGCTCTCGCGTGCTACTCGCTTAACTTCGGAGTTCCTACGGAACCTGAAGCTAGTGAGCTCCTAAAAGGCCTTATGCTAGGTAGGGATGAGAATATACATATAAGGATCACTCCCTTGGGCAATGTGGGATCTTACAATCCACCCCCCCTAGGGGCCCGACGTCCTCGTCGTCACACCACAACTAGGGTTAGGCTCTAATACCAATCTGTCATATCCTGGCCCGAGGTCCACCACATCCCGGGCCCATTCCATCACCGTCGCACGATATTGTCTGCTTTGGGCCCGACTACACCCTTACGGTTTTGTTTCTAGGAACTCACACGAAAACTTCCCAATGGGTCACCCATCATGGGATTACTCTCGCGCACTACTCGCTTAACTTCAGAGTTCTTACGGAACCCGAAGCCAGTGATCTCCCAAAAGGCCTCATGCTAGGTAGGGATGTGAATATACATATAAGGATCACTTTCCTGGGCGATATGAGATCTTACAATCACTACGGAGGTTTTATTTAAGTTTCCATTTATTTGTTATTAAATTAAGTTAACTAGTAATTTCACGTATAGGGGAACGTATTCCGGGGACGTACAGAGTTAAGCCAAGCTAGGAGGCTTCATTTCGACTGCGTATCTGTGAGTAGGTAGTTTGTTTTTATACCTATACATATTATAGTTTCCATAAATGCATATTTACTTCATTTACGCCTATATTTCCTAGTATCATTAGTGTGATATAAATTATGATAAATGCTGCTATATGGTTGTGATATTACTGTCATGACATTCATACATATTTGTACATGCTCATCTTGCTGCACCCGGTGTTAGTACTTGCCCTAGGGCGAGGGCCAGTCCTTCAAATGTATGTTCACATCCGCACTATTCGCTCACCTTGGATACAAGTTAGGTGCCAGTCCTGTCGGGTAGATTGCATTAGGCAATCCGACTTGTATGTGATGTGTTTTTACACCAGTCTTCACGTGATCGTAGTACTAGAGCATATTGATTACACCCAGTCATGTTCGTGTCAGAAACTATCTGTTCGAACTTGTGTGTCAGCTTAGATGGATGAGCACTTAGCTATACTTGATTATCACTTGACTATATTCCTGTGGCATTTATATATCATGACTTGGCATATTTCTGGTTATAATGCTGTTGTATTATTGTTTACATACTTACGTAACATGTCTTAAGGAAACTATACTTGTTTTACGGCAAGAGGTTAATATATTCAAAGACAAAGGTTTTTACAAAACGTTGTTTTGCTGACCCACTCAACTTTGTTTTTCGCCCCTCCAGGTTAAGTAGTTGTGCTTACGTGTAAACGAGGACTCTGGCAAAATCTTAGTAGATGGGTACCTTAGTGGTATAACCTTCACCCTAATTACTGTATTATCCTTATGCTCTACTATCACGTGTGAAATGGGTGCAATCTCGCTCACCCGCGCACTCTTTTGTTTTAGGCACTTTTAGGGTTAAATTTTACTCACTTTTTCACATCACTTACCCTTATGGTTACGTCATCTCATGGGGACGGCCAGCATGCTTCGACCTTTCCAGGTTGGGGTGTGTCATTATACTTGTCTAGAATCATAAATCATATGTTCAATAGCACTAAAATAGATTATCCATGTATTTTTTGTAACAGATATAGAAACCTTTTAAGCCTTACCATCGTTACCTTCATCAATAAGCAAGGTAGACACTTTCTTGACTATATGTTCATAATCTACCTTAGATGCAAAAGCAGCAAGTGCCCCGCTTTCCGATGAGCGAAAAAAATCTCCCAAATCCAGCATGTGTGTTGGTTCAAGACCTATCAATATTAACCTTAAGCCACCCAACCATTGGCAACTTCCAAATGACTAGAATAAAAGATGAATCCACAATAGAAAACAATGAGATTGTGATATCGATCTCATATTTTAGTATTTGATTTCATTTTAAAAGTTTTTCGGAGGTTTAAATTAAAGTTAGTTCGTTAGATTCTTTGATTTTAAGAAACAAAAATGTTATTTTTACCATTTATTTAGGTCATTATTTATACCATCTCTCTATAGAGATGGAACCTACATGTGTTGATGAGATCTAGCTCTATTAGAAATATGGTATAAATAATGGTACAAATAGATAGTAAGTGTAACACTATTTTTTGAGAAAAGTGTATTGAGAGGCATTTTTGTCATTTCCAATTTTACTCAACCTTTTGGGTAACTCTTGAGTTGGTTGGATAGAGCTCAATCCCACACGTGTAGGCAAAAACCGTTGCTGAATTGGAGTTGTAACGAAAGAAGGTTGGCCCAGTTAACATCCGAATCCCCTATTCGACTCTCGGGCCGACCCTATTACTGGTAGCATTATCAGGCCGATTTTTCAGCCATTTTTGGCCTCGAATCAGCTTGCCACCACCACCATCTATCTCCTCTCATCCCCCTGAACAAGACCCACCTTAAGTTCTCCTCGTTTGGTCACGGTTTTGAGGCGATTTGAGCTCACCTTTTTCCCGAATTTTCGCTGCCACGATCGTTTTACTCCATACATCTCAGCATCATCCACCACCACCAATCGACTCATCTTTAACCAAACAACAAACCCGACATAGTCATCCCCCTCCTTGCATCTCGGCGTAGTCACTTGAAAGTCAAAACACCAAAACTTTTTTGTTGAGTTGCATGAATAATTTATTTTCGAGTTGTACTACTAAATGCCATAAGGCATTTTGACACTGAAGTTTATTTGAACTGAAGTTTTAGTATGGTAAAAATTTTCAATTGGGTTATACTAAAGTAATACCATAAGCGGTTTTGATGTTGAACTTTATTTCAAATTGAATTTAGTGTGTTGGTCATGAATTTTCTTCAATTGGGCTCTATTAATGGCATAAAGCATTTAGTTACAAATGATCTGAAATTGAACTAAAATTGTCTAAAACCGAATCGAACCACAACCAAACGATTTGATCCATTTCCGTTCAAGCTTCAAAACTGCAAAACTGAACCGCGAAAAGTTATATTTTAATTTTGGGATGTGCTATCCACACATCCCATTTTACTTCTCACACACCCCTTGATAATTTATGTCCGTTGATTTTCTTCAATTCATCCGATCCGACGGTCCAAAAGTAAAAAGGTGTGTGAGAAGTAAAATAAGATGTGTGGATATCACATCCCTTAATTTTACCCCAAAATTGCACCGAACCAAATCGTGTCTCCTCCTAAAATTATCGTTGTATTAGTGGCATTTAGTATGCAAATTTACTCTACAAATCTGTTCTACCTATCATTTCTCTTAAAGACAAAAAATCATCCATGAGGCGCAAGCATGGAAGAAAATGCCGATAATATCGGCGAAATATCGCCGATATTATCGGTTTTTCGGGGGATGGATATTTTAAGTGGTATCCGAATGGTTTTCGTCCAAATATCGCGATATTATCGATAATATCGCGAAATTTTTTTGAACGATGCAATCGGACTCCGAGCCGAACGTCGGAGAAGAACCCCGGAGATGGTGTGCCTATTCCCGAGCCGATTTCGTCCCAAAAACCTTGCAAAAACACGATTTTTAACATCAATTTCACATATAAACTTCAGATTTCACGCATGCAAGAGGTAATCAACATAGGGTTTAGTCGGATCTCACCTGAAAACTTGGGTGTGCCTGGGTGTGGGTACGATCGGGGAAGCCGAGCTTCCTCTGCGCGTCGCCGTGCTTCCCAGAGACGGAGGAGAAGGAGGGAGAGTTCAGGAGGGTGGTGGAGATGCTGCGCTGGCATCGGGGTGGACGGATTTGGGTGTGCCTGGGTGTGGGTGCAATCGGGGAAGTCGAGCTTCCTCTGCGCGTCGCCGTGCTTCCCAGAGACGGAGGAGAGGGAGGGAGAGTTCAGGAGGATGGTGGAGATGCTGCGCTGGCATCATGGTGGACGGATTTGGGTGTGCCTGGGTGTGGGTGCGATCGGGGAAATGGAGTGAGAGAACGAGAGTTCAAGAGAGAGATAGAGTTGAGAACTCTGAGAGAGTGAGGGGTCCGAGAGGGACTCGGGAAAAGAGAGAGAGATAGGGTGAGGGTTAGTGGGCTGCCACGTGGCAGCGTGACAGAGAGTGAGAATCAAGATGGAGGGTCCATATTAGATTAGGATAAAGGACTCAATTGCACAATTTATATAATTTCAGAAAAAGAGTGAAAATATAAATTAATCTGGGGGTCTAGATTAGATTAGGATAAAGGACTCAATTTCAGGGAAAAAGTGAAAATATATAATTTCAGGGAAATAGTAGAAGTTGTATTTATTGGTTAGGCATATGGAAATGCAAAAAATTGTTTTTCTAATGATTCTAATCAATTTCAAGAAAAATAATGAATTTATAAGGGTAAGATGAGTCTATAAAAGTGATATAATGAGTCTATAAGAGTGTCGGTCAGTTAGACAATTTAGATTTTTTTGTGATAAACTAATAGATAATTGACTAAATAAACATCCTACAAAGTTTCAATAAAAATTTCTAAGTTTTTATTACAATTTCCTTGGTTTCCATGTAATTTTTATCGATATCGATATTTTACCGATATTTTCATCGATATTTCCGTGTTTCGGACTAGAATATTTCCGATATTACTAATATTTTCTTCCTGGGCGCAAGAGACCTCCAAAATCCCCCGCTCCTCTGGTTTCCTTTCTCACACAAGGTAAAATTACTCTCTGTCTCTCTCTCTCACAAGAAGCTTCCATGGCTTCTTCTGCTTCTGCAATCACAACCGCCCTTTCCCGCCTCTCCCTAATCCGTTTGGCACCAAAACCCTCCCCGTCATCTCCTTACACAATCCCATTCTGTTCCCCCAATCCCAAGGTCCAAATTCATCCCACATATTAACCTTCGGGATTCGATAGTCCGGTTGCTCTCATACTTTTATGTGTCTTGCTTGCAGGGTCCGAAATACCGATTCCGATTGTTTTCTTCAATGGCGTCCGAACCGAAAGATTCTCCGGCCAACAATCCCGGCCTCCAGGCCACCCCAGATGAAGCCACTAGGGGTTACATCATGCAGCAAACTGTATGCAACCACGTCCCGTTGAATGAATATATAAAAATTTTGTATTTTTGCTTTAGAAATGATTTTTTAATGTGGACTTTGATTGCAGATGTTCCGAATTAAGGACCCGAAAGCGAGTCTCGACTTTTATTCACGTGTTTTGGGAATGTCGTAAGTTCTTGTTATCGTTTTACGGCGTCTTGTTTGAATTCTCTATGTTTTTTATGCTTTTTTATGTTAAGTATGAGTTAAGATTGGCATTTTCTTTGTTTAAGTTGAAGAATTTTTCGGTTCTAGAATTGTTGTGTTTTCTAGTGCTTCATACTTTGGGTGCATTGGTTGTTTCTTTGGATTTATCGCGATATGATAGCAGGATTTCAGTTGGTTTGTTTTGTGTTATCATGAGATGTCTGCCTCTTTGATGGTTTTCTGTATGAGTGTGTATGTGAATCTGCATGTATGCACTTTCCTGTGGCTGGAGATTCTGTAACTGGATGTTTTTGTTCGAAAAATTGACTCTTTAAGTGGAAATTGATGGTGATTTATACTATTGTTCAGGCTACTTAAGAGGCTCGATTTTCCAGAAATGAAGTTTAGTTTGTACTTTTTGGGCTATGAGGTAAAATTCATAACGTCCCATCTGCTGTAACAGAATTTTATACTAGGTGCTCTTGTAGGTTTTACAGTGGTAATTGGATTACTGTATTTCCATTCCCTCAATCATATGACACACCTCCGACGTCCCATTTAATGTTTTTTCTTAAAGGAGCAATTTGGCCTTTCACATTTTAATTGTGGAACCCCTATATGAAATAAAAGTGTGATAGTATGTTTCTAAAAAATTTCCTGATATTTCCAGAGACGTTTAATTTTATTTGATTTTTTCTGGAATAGGATCCTGCTTCAGCTCCAACTAACTCAGTTGATAGAACAGTTTGGACCTTTGGTCGGAAAGCTACAATTGAGTTGACACAGTGAGATTCTCTAATGTTTTCTACATGGTCTTATTTTCTGCACAATTTTTGTCTAATGTTTTCAGTAATATCTGACAATCACTTACATTTCCAGTAATTGGGGTACTGAAAGTGATTCAGAATTTAAAGGATATCACAATGGGAATTCAGAACCTCGTGGCTTTGGTACGTTACTTGTCCTATGAATGTTTTAAAACATACAGTTTTTATTTTTATGTATTACATCACAGTTGTTTCTTCTCTTACTTAGACTTTGATTAACTAATTGATGTCAAGTGCCACGTATTATATCATGTCTTCTTATGCAGCAGGTACCGATGGTTCTAACTTCTAAGAAATGCATGCATTTGAACTTTCTCTGAACCATGAATTTAAAATACACTCCTAATGCTTAGTTCTGTCCGTAAAAAATGTTAGGCTACAATTTTACAAGAATAAAGAAAATTCTAAGAGTGAACTCATTTGTTGGATTCGTTGTGTAGTGTGAGTAAAAGGTTTCCACGTTATTAACAAAAGATATGAGGGCTTCCCATCCTCAGTTGACCTTATTATCAAGAAGGCTTGATTTGTGAACAGGAATCTTTTTGTTTACTATACCATCATAAAACTACAAGACAGGATCAGCAACCACTGAAATTCATACAGGATGTGGTTTTCTGCATTTAGGGGAATAACTAAATTTGTAAGCGTTGGTAATGGTCGTTCAAACATGTTACATGTACTTTTCCTAGTTTGTACGTAGTGATTCTGGCAGACTCATGTGCTTTAAATCAATTCTTCTTTCTGGCATTCACAGTGATTGGCCTAATTGTTTTATTTTGTTTTTCAGGTCACATTGGCATCACCGTTGATGATACATACAAGGCCTGTGAGAGATTTGAAAGTCTGGGGGTGGAATTTGTGAAAAAGCCTGATGATGGTAAGAACATTCATCTTGTAGAACATATTAGGAATTGTGAGATGTATCTTCACTGAACATTAGCAGAAATAATTGGCGGGCATTCATTGGGACACTGTAGATCCTTTTTGTGTGCATACATTGATACATTTCAGTATCAGGCAGATGGTTTGAGTTAGCCAAAAGATCATCACTTTTCCTGAATTGAAAGAAGCAGTACTTCTAAGTTTGTACCAAAACACTTTGAGAAGCATTATTGTTTTTAAGGATGTATATGCATATCTAGGTGTGTGCTCATATGTGCATGTGTGAAGCAACAAAATTATGATGGGGGTCATTGTCGTGGTGCATTTTCTATTTTTCACCGTTATATTTGAAGAAGTAAATGATGGGGATGTATATACTGATTTCTGATTCCTAAGTTTTGTGATGTTGATTGCAGGAAAGATGAAAGGTATAGCATTCATTAAGGATCCTGATGGTTATTGGATTGAGATCTTTGACCTTAAAACTATAGGAACAGTCACACCTGATGCTGCTTGAATTTATGGAACTTTATTTTCAGGTTAGTTTCAATTTTCTTATTTGTGCTTTTAACTGATTGTGACCAAATTCTTCTATTCGAATCTCTATAGGATTGGATTTCAAAACATTTGGTTTACTGGCCTACTGCATCATGTGTATTGGAAGCTTAACGATGCTCATCTGTTAACTACTATGTTAAGCATTCTCTTTTATTATTATATTCCCTACCCTCCCTCAGAAACATGATCAGATGTTGCACTGATTCATGGTATTTGAGCCATTCAAAGTTCTTGTATTCAAGTGTTTATGCATTTTTGCATGCATTGATGACTACATTGTGCAGACGTAGGATCAGGCACAGATCCGGGATTGAAAAATGGGGTGGGCTGAACTTCTAAGCTAATTGTTTTCTCAATCACATTTTCGGCCTAGTTTCTTTTGTTTTTGTGACATTTTTCAAATTTTAACCTAAGAAGCATAGAATATGTCATTTCATAACATCTATATAGGACATGTCATTAAGGAAATTAAAATAATTACAATAATCTAGACTATTATTAAGTTTACATTTGGAACTTGGAAAGCAACTTGTCAAAAGCAATTTACACAAACCAAACACGATTCTTGATCCAAGTGACTGTCAATAAAAACCAATAACTAAAAAATAAAAATAAAAGTGTTTTGGCTATAGTTGCAGCCTTAGAGATGCTCTAAGAATTACAGGTCATCTTCTTCGTTAGGAAAATGCACGTCTGAAACCCCAATCATATTGCACTGCCGTCTACAGAAGGCAGCGACAGCTGTGAGCACTGGCTAATGGTTAAGAGTGAGACGGCCAACTGGGAGCTGGGGTGGGCTGGGATTGGCTGCGTACATAACTTTTTTCTTCTTTGTCTCTGTCATAGGTTAGGGTATAGCACACCCCAGCCATAGCTGGGTCCGTGCCTGTGTGGGATAGTGCAAGAGGGGTATTTACATTGAGTATGGTGCAGATGTACCCTTAGGTTTATCTGATTTGATAGGAAAACAAATTCTAGTGCACCAGATTGCGAATACATTTATCCTGTGATAGGATTTGGCCATTAACACTTATGGTGGTTCTGAAATTTGAATGCTTGCTTATTACAAAAAACTGGAATCTCCAGAGAAAGGGGACCAGCTGGTATATCGTAGCTGTATGCATGTCTATCTGAGATCTGGACAGCAGCATGTGTAGTCGCATATGGTATGCATAATGGGTTTAATATTTTGATTTTTATAGGTCAGCAATAAGCATAGAAAATTTCAGTCATAGAACGGATGTAGGAAGGAACCTTTGGATTTCTCAGCTATGTACATTGGTGTGTGGGTGCTTACACTGAAGTGTGAAATTTCAGGTATCTGTTTCCCGCATTCCAGGTATATCTAAAACCGTAAATGTTCTTTTAGTGTTGTCCAGTTTGCTGCTTGTATGGCAATGTCATGAACCCATTTATAACTTTATAGATGCTACTACTTGCCTTTGGCCCTGCGGGTGTATCCGTGTATGTTTACCAGGTGTTAATTAGGTGTCGTAGCTTGTATATATCAGACATGAATCGGTTACATTAACTAGTGCACCACATCTGTTTTTCTTACTGTGGTGGGTTTTCTTCTCTATGCAAAGAAATTTCAGGCATTTCTTGAAGGTTAGATACTAACATAGTTGTTTATCAGAACTTTAATGCAGGTGAGCGGAGGTGACAACTTACACACTACATGGTTTCTCTGTTTTTCCTGATATATCCGAGTCCAGATATATTGACACTTGTTCTTGTGTTTGTTTTGTTTCTCGTTGGTGTCTGGAGTTTTTGTTTTGTCTACTCGACTGTACGAACTTAATCCTGATGATCTTAATATGTTTATTTAAACATTTCACAGATCAAGTGCAACTTTTGCAAGTATCGGTTTCTTTGTATTGGCACCAACTGTACTAACTTTTAATCCAGTCATTAGTTATTAACACTGTATAGCAATCCAAGGGTGTCCAGCTCGAGTACTTAAGAGCATTTATCTATGCTTCTACATTTATAGTTCTAATTTCGATTCTCCCTTCGCCCGCTATCTTGCTTGTATCGGAAAAAAAAAATATTGCATAGCAGTCACGGTCACTGAGCACGGCACAAATCTGCCAGCCGATTATGGCCGTCGCACAAACGAATGGGATTTTCATTTGTTTGAGAAGAAAGCATATAGTTTTGCTAGTCATACATAAAATTGATGCCGTTGGTCAATACAACAAAATGCTAGAGACATGAACCTATGGATTAATAGTTTGGAAGGTAGTTACTCTGAGCAAAAGAATTGCCACTGTGCAGTCCAAAAGCTTGTGGTCCTTCCTGCAATTTTTAATTTGCGTGCGGCAATCAGCAACGTATGGAACTACATCATATAACAATGTCTTCCTTACCCACAAAGGTCCATCCGTCAAGGTACCTGAAAATTAGGTAATAAAAGTGTATTCTTAGCTCAAAGATGTACACATCTTTTTTGTTCCTTTTGAGGAGTGAAAAACAAACGTACAAAGAGATTCTCGACGGATCCTATTACTAAACATGTCAAAGAGTAACTTAGGAACTATCATGTTTGTACCATACTTGACCAATCCCGAAACTACTGAGCATTGGTCAACGTTATACCGTCAATGACCCAGAAGAGTTTCCCTCCAACCAGGAGGCCAATCACAGCGCGACACGTGTCGACATCAGAAGCCAATCATAGCGCGACACGTGTCAATATCAGAAGCCAATCACAACACGACACTGTCAATGTCAGAATGAAACTAGAAACTCTCTTCTATAAATAGAGATCATTTTCTCACAATATTTCCTAATGTCATTTGTACTAAATCATTCACTAGTACTCACAAAATGAGAGCTTGAACCTATGCTTGTGTAAACCCTTCATAATTAATGAGAACTCCTCTACTCCGTGGACGTAGCCAATCTGGGTGAACCACGTACATCTTATGTTTGCTTCCCTGTCTCTATCCATTTACATACTTATCCACACTAGTGACCGGAGCAATCTAGCAAAGGTCATAAACTTAACACTTTCTGTTGTACCAAAGTCCTCACTGATTTTGTGCATCAACATTTGGCGCCGTCTGTGGGAACGACACTTATTCTCACTCTCTTCAGCTTTGTTAAGCTGGTTTCCACCATTTGTACACTCTCTTTTGACCAGGCATCCCTCTCCAACATGGGGAGCGAAGGAAGCCACAGCACACAGAATGACACCCCTCTTGCACCTAGTGCGAAGTAACGAAAGAAGGAAGGAAAGAGGATTGCTCTTCAAGCTAAAGTCAATGAGCTAGAATCTCAAAATAACAAGATAGCAATGAAGAATGAGGTCCTCCAGGAGCAGTATGAGAAGCTTTTTGAGATGCTCCACGAAACTAGGCGTACTCAAACACACGAACTCGTTACCCCTGTGGACATCAACCATCATCTGGATGCTTCCTAACAAGGAGGGTCACCTTCCTTCGACATGGGTATCCCTGATGAGAAGCGAGCTAATCATCAAAACATTGATCAACATGAGACTTCTCTCAACCCAGCTGCTTCAACCCAAAGCAGGAGAAGTGGAGGAAGACACCTCCTTGCAGAAAAGTTGGAAGGATCGAAAGCCGTTTATCGTGATTGCCGAGACTTTCTAAAGCAACGTCGAGAGAATCCCCTCCACATAAGCTCGAAGATCAATGACCCAAGGGTTTCTGAAAGACTCGGTCCCCTCCCACATCCCAGGCCGGTTACCAATTTGGGGAAGGGTCAACAAGTTCTAGAGAAACACGAAGGTATAGGGGACTCAGAGATGTTTCGACAGACATACCTTGAAAGTCAATACGGCGAGTCCAGGGAAAAATCACATGCTCTTGATCAAACCTTCCTACTTCCAAGAGGAGATGGAGATTTACGAAAGAAAGCTCCAGTGGTACATAACTCCACTCAGGACCCTCTTGTCCTATAGCTTCTTAAGGAAGTAAACAAGTTGAAGGCCGAACGACAAGCTGAGATACCTGATTGGAACCAACCTAGGCCTAGCCCTCTTACAAGGAGGATCCTCGACACCCTTCTCCAAGCAAAGACAAAGTAGAAGCTTGGCTTGCAACTCTATACTGGAAATGAGGACCCAATTGAACACCTTAACCTCTTTGAGTCCACCATGGCATACCGGATGCACAACGACGAAAAACGATGTCTTCTCTTCCCCTCCACCCTCTCTGGCAGAGCTTTAAACTGGTATTGCCGTCTTCCACCTGACACGATAGACTCATTTGAGGAATTGAGGAAACTGTTTGTTTCTCAACACATTTTCCAGACCGATCGCTTGCATTTTGCAGATGACTTGTACACTATTCGCCAGAAGCTAGACGAGTCACTACGAGAGTATGCCGGTCGCTTCAGCCATGAGTATTCTCGCTGCGCTGAAGCAGATGACAAGACCGCCCTTAAGGCCTTCACGACAGGCCTACGTGATTGTTTCTTCAAGTACATGATCAATGCCAACACTTGGAAGACTTACTCTGAGGTGATGGCACATGCTTACAACCATGCCTCCGCCGAGGCAAGGACATATCAAGGGAACCCCCCACAGCCACCCCTTATCAGCAAGTAGGGAGTGGAAGCCAGATCCAACCAAATGAGAAAACCTCGACCTTCCAAACGGCAGCGGTGCCTCCCCCTGCCCTACTTAATACTTTACCAAGTCAACAGACATATCAATCTCAGGGCAAAAGGAAAAATTTCCATCCTCACAAGTCTCATTTTAGTAAAAGGAGTCAGGGACGCTACCGCGATAACCAAGGGTATCACCACGATAATCCCCGACCCCAGGCAGTCAACACAGTGGGTCAAGCACATGTCAGGACAACCCCTACCTCGAGGTATGAGGCATACACACCTTTGAACGCCACATGCGTGGCCATTTACCCCAGCATAGCACACTTGATACCGAAGACAAAGTCGAGGCACCCGGATTACAAGTCCATGAAGAACACGGGCACGTTTTGCTACTACCACAAGTATAACGGCCATGACGGCGAGAAGTGTATCACCCTTTGTGATCATATTGAAGCTTTGGCATGTAAAGGAAAAATTGATCAATTCCTCCTTCACCCTCCAAGGGGTAACCGTAACCAACGCCAGGTGAATGTGATATATTCCATAAGTGGTGGCACACCCATATCTAAATCTTCTAATATGACCATGAAAAATAGTGAACGAGCTTTAAGGTCTGGCCAGCAAGTGTTTCACATGGAAGACATCAAGGGAGGCAAGCATCAAAAGCCTAACTGGGATCCAATATGTTTCTACCCTGAGGAAGAAAGAGGTATCATCTACCCTCACAACGATCCACTGATCGTGGAAGCTCACATAGCCAACTTTGAAGTACGACGAATCTTGGTAGACACAGAGGCTTCGGTCAATATCATGTTTGCCGAAGCTTTCAGGGCACTTAATGTAGCTGAACACTTGCCGGATCGCTCGGTTTCCCCTCTGATAAGCTTCTCCGGTGATATTGTGCAACCTTTGGGGAGTATACACTTACCTTTCACCATTGGTACAGGCCCTTACACAACTACCATTACCACTAACTTCCTGGTGGTTGATTGCCCAACGGCATACAATGTCATCTTAGGACGCACATGCATCAATGATCTCAAGGCCATGGTATCGACACATATGTTCTTGATGAAATTTCCAACCCCCTATGGCAATGGTTACATTATAAGAGATTAACTTAGTACACGATCATGTTACAACACTTCGGTCAAGCAACAGCACCTGGCTGTGCCCAAGGAAACCTTTTCTATACATGACCAAGTCATAAAGACCAGACCAGACGAAGCTAACTTGGATCTTCACGGTGGCACCAGTCAACCCGACGATCCTTGAGATGACTCTTTCACCCAGCAAGCACAACCCGTTGAAGAGTTACAAAATGTCTCTATCTCAAAAGATTATCTGGATCGCATGGTGAAGATTGACACCACCTTATCACCACCTATTCGGTTGGCATTGATCTCTTTTTTGCAAGAGAACACTGAGGTCCTCGCCTGGTCATACGAAGACATGCCAGGCATCTCTACCGATATCATCTGTCATCGCTTAAGTATTGACCCCAAGACCAAGCCAGTGAGACAGAAGCGAAGATCCTATGACGCTGAACGGTACGAGGCAATGAAGGCAGAAGTTGAAAAACTCAAAGGTATATGCTTCGTTCGCGAAGTCAATTATCCAACGTGGGTAGCAAATGTTGTCCTTGTTAAGAAGAATCTGACCAAGGAAAGTCTCCTGCTCCAAAAGGTCTTGTGGAGAATGTGTGTCGATTACACCGACCTAAACAAAGGATGCCCAAAGGATAGCTTTCCTTTTCCTCTCATAGACAGACTTATAGACTCTACAACAGGGTGTGAACTCCTAAGCTTCATGGATGCTTACTCAGGATACAACCAAATCCTTATGAACCCTCCGGACCAAGAACACACAGCCTTCATTACTGACAGGGGACTATATTGCTATAAAGTCATGCCCTTCGGCCTAAAGAATGCAGGAGTGACTTATCAGAGATTGGTCAATTCAATGTTTGCCGAACAGATTGGGAAGAGCATGGAAGTTTACGTTGATGATATGCTAGTCAAGAGCAAACATGCTGACCAACACATCACCAACTTATCTGAAACTTTCACCATTCTGAAGAGGTATCGAATGAGGTTGAACCCCAACAAATGTGCCTTCGGCGTAGGTTCTGGTAAATTCTTAAGCTTCATGATAAGCCAACGAGACATTGAGGCTAATCCAGAGAATATCAAAGCAATCCTCGACATGAAGGAACCGGTAACTTCAAAAGACATCCAAAGCCTTACTGGCAAGGTGGCAACCTTAACTAGGTTCATCTCTAAGGCCACAGACAGATGTGCTCCTTTCTTCAAAGCACTTAAGGGAAGTAAGAAGTACATTACATGAACTGATGAATATGCTGAGGCATTCAAGAACCTCAAAGACTACATAAGTAAAGCCTCTCTGCTCTCCAAACCTGAGGTTGGTGACACTCTTATTATCTATCTGTCGGTATCGACTTCAGCAGTAAGTTTCGTTCTCATTCGAAATGATGGTATTGTCGAACAGCCTGTCTACTACGCTAGTAAGGCCTTACAAGATGCGGAGACACGATACTCCAACATTGAGAAATTGGCTCTAGCATTGGTCATGTCTGCTTTAAAACTTCACCCTTACTTCCAAGCACATTCCATCATCGTGCTTACCAATCATCATCTTCGACAGATACTCTAAAGTCCTGACACTTCCGGACGAATGATCAAATAGGCGATAGGATTGGGTGAGTTTGACATCTCCTACCAACCAAAACCAGCTAAGAATGGCCAAGCAGTAGCAGACTTCATCACTGACTTCACATATCATGTTGACATTGTTTCTACGCCTAAAGAAGTGGTTTCATTACCTTCGGAAGCTCAGAAAACAGAACCAACAGCCCCAGCATGGAGCCTATATGTTGATGGCTTATCTAACCAACAGGGTTGTGGAGCAGGACTAGTCTTTACGACCCGTGACAAAGTGGTAATGGAGTATGCTCTTTGTTTCAAATTCAAGGCGTCGAACAATGAGGCTAAATATAAAGCCTCCTAGCAGGCTTACGTTTGGCCAAACACCTTGGGGTTAAACGAATTGATATCTTTAGTGACTCCCAATTGGTGGTTAACCAGGTCACCAACAACTTTGACGTTAAAGATAGCTTCATGGCAGCATATCTGGCACAAACACAATTGTTGCTCAAGCACTTCCACTACCAAATCACCCAAATTCCTTGAGCGGCAAACAGTCATGCAGATGCTTTGGCTCACCTCGCCTCAGCGGTGGAAGACAAGATTGGGAGAAAAATTCAGGTCGAATTGTTGGTAGCACCAAGCATCATGGTTGCGGAAGTGTGCAACTTACAATAGGGGGATAGTTGGATTACCCCAATTTATAGATTCCTTACTCATGGCACCCTTCCAAATGACAAAGTCCAAGCTAAGTAAATTCGATACAAGGCTACCTGTTACTTGATCATTAATGACCAACTCTACAAGCGGGGTTTTAACCTACCATACCTAAGATGCCTTACGCCTGCAGAGGCGGAAACTGTCCTTAGGGAAATACATGAAAAAGTCTGCAGAGATCATGCTGGATCTCAATCCCTAGCACACAAGGCTTTTCGCTAAGGATATTACTGGCCAACACTCCACCAAGATGCCATTAGAATACCCCGCTCATGTGATAAGTGTTAACGCTACGTAACTATTCCTCACTCCCTTCCCGAGCCGCTCACTCCTATGATCAACCCTTGGCCCTTCGCCCAATGGGGACTTGATTTGATCGGCCCAATGCCTGCAGGGAAGGGCAAAGTTCGCTATGCAATCGTTGCAGTTGACTACTTCACAAAGTGGGCTGAAGTAGAACCCTTGGCAACCATTACTGAGGCAAAAATAGAAGACTTCGTATGGAAGAACATCCTTTGCAGATTCGGCATTCCCAATGCGATAGTCACTGACAACGGGCGACAGTTCGACAACAATAAGTTCAGGATGTTCTGCTCTAAGTTCAACATCAACTTATGTTTTGCCTCCCCAGCTCATCCCTAGTCTAATGGACAAGTTGAAACTATCAACAAAATAATCAAACGAACTTTGAAAACCAGCTTGGACAAGGCTAAAGGTTGTTGGCCAGAATTTGTACCCCAAGTTCTTTGGTCATACCGCACTTCGTATCGGACATCAACATGAGAAACCCCATTCTCACTTGCCTTTGGTACAGAGGCAGTTGTCCCAGTTGAGCTTGAGCAAGCAACGTTCCGAGTCCAGAACTACGTGCAAAGCGAAAATGACAAACAATTTACCCTCAACTTAGATCTAGTCGAGGAACACAGAAACCAAGCTTACTTGAGGAATGTCGCCTACAAGCAGCGCATCTCCAACTACTATGACTCAAGGGTCAACCCTCATTCTTTCAAAGTAGGGGACTGGGTATTGAAGAAAAGATTACTCTGCGACAGAGTCCCGAGCGAATGAACACTTAGTCTAAACTGGGATGGATCGTTTGAAGTTGTTGGCATTAGTCGCCCTAGCTCCTACAAGCTTAGAAGCTCTGATGGCAAGACCCTTGGCCATCCATGGAACGCTGATCACTTGAAGTACTATTACAAGTAAACTCACATTGTACAAGTGTTAAGCTTCAACCGTTCGGCATCCTATGTAACGAAGACTATTTGGCATGAATTCAATAAATAGGTGATTTAGACAACTCGGTCCTAATCCTCTTACATTCCTAGCAATGAAACACTAGAGTTCAAAGCTTCAACATGAATGCTTCCAACATGAAACAAAGTCTAAGTATATGTCAACAAGACTATACAAATAAACGAACAGCTTCACAGTATATTCGTTCAATCATACATTCCAACACATTTATACATAATCCAACTGTGCTTTGAAAGGGTTCAACATACTTTGTGTCATTCGACATTTGCTATAATGTGCCTAGACACCTTGCCCTTATTCTTACCAACCAGGTGATGAAATATGAAGAAGGAACTCATTTTCATGCCACTAACCAGGTGATGAAATGTCTAACCCGTACTCTAATATCATTTGGCAACTTGCCACTCATGCCACCAACCAGGTGAAGAAGGAACTCATCTTCATGCCACAAACCAGGTGATGAAATGTACAACCGGTACTCTCTTTCATGCCACTAACTAGGTGATGAAATGTACAACCCGTACTTTAATATCATTTGGCAACTTGCCACTCATGCCACCAACTAGGTGAAGAAGGAACTCATCTTCATGCCATTAACCAGGTGATGAAATGTACAACCCGTACTCTCCTTCATGCTACCAACCAGGTGATGAAATGTCCAACCCGTACTTTAATATCATTTGGCAACTTGCCGTTCATGCCACCAACCTGGTGATGAAATGTACAACCCGTACTTTCCTTCATGTCACCAACCAGGTGATGAAATGTACAACTCGTACTCTAATATCATTTGGCAACTTGCCACTCATGCCACCAACCAGGTGAAGAAAGAACTCATCTTCATGCCACCAACCAGGTGATGAAATGTACAACCCGTACCCTCCTTCATGCCACCAACCAGGTGATGAAATGTACAACCCGTACTCTAATATCATTTGGCAACTTGCCATTCATGCCACCAACCAGGGGAAGAAGGAACTCATCCTCGTGCCACTAACCAGGTGATGAAATGTGATGAAGGAACTCACTTTCGTACCACCAACCAAGTGATGAAAGCAACTCACCATTCATTCCACCTACCAGAAGACGAGTGGTACAACATGTACATTTGAACTCCTAGCATTCACAAATAATAAAAAACCCTCAAGCTTGACAACTTAACTAGGGGAGCACTTATGCCGAACAAGAGTTATAATCACCAACAAAGTCTTATTGCAAGCCAACAACAACTTCAGTGCATGGCATACGAAGATCAAGCTACTCAGCCTTCTTGCATCTGCTTCAAACATTTCCCCTCTGTAACAATGCAAACACTACAACTCGTACAAAACTTCACATACTCTTGATCAAGACAGTGTGAAACAAAACTAATTTATAGTGCCAACAAAAGCTTCATCAAAGGAGTTCAACCACAATTCTCAAAAGCTTCACACACTATTGATCAAGACAGTGTGAAGCAAAACCAATTTATGGTGCCAACAAGAGCTTCATCAATGGAGGGCAACCACAATTCTCAAAAGCTTCACACACTCTTTATCAAAACAGTGTGAAGCAAAACCAATTTATGGTTATAACAAGAGCTTTATCAAAGGAGTTCAACCACAATTCTCAAAAGTTTCACACACTCTTGATCAAGACAGTGTGAAGCAAAACCAATTTATGATGCCAATAAGAGCTTCATCAAAGGAGTTCAACCATAATTCTCAAAAGCTTCACACACTCTTGATTAAAACAGTGTGAAGCAAAACCAATTTATGGTGCCAACAAGAGCTTCATCAATAGAGAGAAACCACAATTCTCAAAAGCTTCACACACTCTTGATCAAGACAGTGTGAAGCAAAACCAATTTATGGTGCCAACAAGAGCTTCACCCACAAAAGCTTCATCAATAGAGGACAACTACAAATTCTCAAAAGCTTCACACTATCTTGATCAAGATAGTGTGAAGCAAAATCAATTCATGGTACCCAACAAAAGCTTCAACTCCAAAGCTTCACCTATAAAGCTTCAACTCCAAAGCTTTACCTACAAAAGCTTCAACACAAAAGCTTCACCTACAAAAGCTTCACACTATCTTGATCAAGATAGTGTGAAGCAAAATCAATTCATGGTGCCCAACAAAGCTTCAACCACAAAGCTTCACCTACAAAGCTTTAACACCAAAGCTTCACCTACAAAGCTAATATATATATATATATATAGAAATTCAAAAATTCAAAAATTCAAAAATTCAAAAATTCAAAAAAAAAAAAAAATTCAAAATTCAAAAATTCGAAAAAAAATAAATTGCCTAGGCCTCCCATTTTTTGGGCCTAACAACTTTCATAACAAATATATACGAAGGAGGAGTTTTAGGCTACCACTTAGAAAGGAAATGCCTCATTTGTCAACTCCCTCGACCGGAGACTTGGGGGACACCTACCATATGCTACTGCACCTTGATACTCAGAAGTCCCACGACCACTAAGTGACTTGGATTTTTCAAGTCTCTAACCCAGAAGTTTTCCTCACTCAGGAAATTAAGGGAGCACTACCTCAACATACATGCTTCACTCTCAAAGGTTCAACATACAAGCTTCAACAAAAGAAAAAAATTCAAAGAACTTAGTGAAGAAGGACTTGGTGTATTTAACACAATACGTTGAAATGAAGCAAAGCTTGTTTATTGATATCTCCGATAAGTTACAAATATGTACATATACATGAATCAAAATAAACAAACAAGAGAGAGCCTTCACAAAGGTTGCTCATGAGAAGTCTCAGCAGTTGGTAGAGCCCCATAAATAGTAGGCACTGGAGGGTGATCATTCGGAGCCTCAGTACTGGGCAGAACCCCAGAAGGAGGAGGCACCGAAGGTTGATCATTCAGAGCTTCATTACGCGGTACAGCCTCAGAAGACGAAGGCAATAAATGTCTTTGGAACAAACCCACAAACCTTTAATGATCAAGCAAAATCTGACCATCAGATTCCTGCAGCTGGTCAAGCTTCATCTTTATGTTTGTAGCATAGTCATGTGCGAGCCTGTGCAACTGTTTATTCTCATGCTTGAGCCCTCTGATCTCCTGTTTGAGACTTATCACTTCAGCCGCCAATGATTCAACTTGGCGGGTTCGAGCAAATAGGCTTTGGGCCATATTAGACACAGAACCTGCACACTGAACACTGAGAGCCAGAGAATCCTTAACAGCCAACTCATCAGACCGTTTGGAAAGTAATTTGTTATCTTTGGGAGTGAGAAGGTTCCTAGCCACCACCGCAGCGGTCATATTATTCTTCATCATAGAGTCCCCAATGGTAAGAGGACCAGTAGGGGATAAGAAGGAGGGGCACCATATGTTGTCTTGAGAAGGCATGGCTGCCTTTTCACCAAAGTTCAAGTCAAAACGAAGGTCGGATGGGCCAGACATTCTTAGAAATGATGAAAGAGAAATGAGGTGTAATAAATCTCTGAAGTAAAGGGAAAATTCCTACAAGCAATAACTCTCTGAATGTACTTCTTGCACACAATTGGTGCCCTTATAAAAGAAAGGGCAACATGGTCGTTGGTTCAAAAATCGAAGAGGCACCACTCTTCAGATTCTGAACAGGCATTACTTTCCACACGCAACGTCAACTCATCGGGTACCACAGATAACTTTGCCAAAGATCTCTGACAAAGTTTAGACACATAAATTTTGAAGGTCCAACTACCCTACTATTACCCACAAGGGTAAAGGCACAGCACCACTGCTTGATAACTAGAAAGTCCCAATGTGTGTCAACCTCCGTGCTCCGTGGCAAGGCA
Organism: Malus domestica; assembly: GCF_042453785.1. Lineage (NCBI taxonomy): Eukaryota > Viridiplantae > Streptophyta > Magnoliopsida > Rosales > Rosaceae > Malus > Malus domestica. Next base: position 11,641,123 of record NC_091663.1, read on the forward strand.
GACTGGCAAAAATGCCCAACCTTCACTCACATTCGAGAAAACACTCCTAACAAGATTGCTTGCTAAAAAATCGAAGAGGCACCGCCCTCCGAATCTCAAGAGCCAGACTCCCAACAAGATTACTTTCTCAAAAATCGAAGAGACACTGCTCTCCGAATCTCAAGAGTCAGACTCCCAACAGGATTGCTTTCTCAAAAATCGAAGAGGCACTGCTCTTCGAATCTCAAGAGCTAGACTCCCAACAGGATTACGTGCTCAAAAATCGAAGAGGCACCACCCTCCGAATCTCGAGAGCTAGACTCCCAACAGGATTACTTTCTCAAAAATCGAAGAGACACTGCTCTCCGAATCTCGAGAGCCAGACTCCCAACAAGATTGCTTTCTCAAAAATCGAAAAGGCACAGTTCTCTGAATCTCGAGAGCCACATCCCCGACAGGATTGCTTGTTCGAAAACCGAAGAGGCACTGCTCTCCGAACTTCGAGAGCCAGATTTCCTTGGATAAAACTTATCTGCAATCTTCACACGCAACATCAGCTTTCTAGATACCACAGACCACTTTTTCAAAGTGCTCTGACAAAGTTAAAACACGTGAAGCTTGCAACTCCCACTACATTACTATGACCAAGAAGGGTAAAGGAATAGCATTACTACTTGTTGTTAGGGAGACTCCTATATATGTCAACCTCCATCCTCCACAGCCAGGCAAACTTGCAAATAAAAAAAAATGCTCAAATTTTCTTCACATCCGAGAGGGCATTCTCAGCAGAGTCTCTCGAAATACTCAGCTTCTTTTCCTCCCGATAATACCTCTACAAATAAGCCACACCAGAGCAAGAGTATCTCATATCATCAAGGTTAAAAGCAAGAGTATCCCATATCATGCTTTTTCCCTATCTTTTCCTTTGGCTTTGTTCTTACCTACAAGACAAGGAGAAAGAGAGCAATCAGTCAGCACTTGGAATCAAACTTCCAGTCAGGAACTGACTGCTTGGAACCCCTTGCCTGATTACTTACCTGGCATTGTTCTCGAGTACTCATCTTCAACATCTTATGCTTCCAGAGAATATACCACATCTGCCTGAGGAACAGATAGGGCAAGTGAGAAGGATACAAGAAAGCATGTGGAGACAAGCGTAATAGAACACGTGCCGATACATCCACTACTTTGTCAAAAGCAAAAGTATCTCATATCATCAGGGTCGAACGTACTCTATATTTGATGGACTTCTTTTTACCCTTAAATTCTTGAGTCGGCCTTATACTCTGGAGGAAACCAGAAAACCCTCCAGCCTAGTTCAAGAATAAGCCTGTGGAAAGTTACTTCTTCAAAAGAAGAAGTATCTCATATCATCTCTTCTTCATTTGCTTCTCCTTATCCTTGGTGCTATTTACGACACAAGGAGAATGAGAACAATTAACCAGAAGCCGAAGTCGAACCTCCGATCCAGGTTGCTTGCTTGGAAGTCTGATTGCTTACCTTGTCTGTTACCTCATTCGGCAAATCTCCTAGCTCGGCGACTTGGGGGACTCCTACTATAGGGTTTGTATCGCACTTGACCAAGCCCGAAACTACAAGTAAGCTTCAAGTGAAATTGATACATTACCTTGGGCATCTTCATCGGTTAAAGATACCACCCTTGGATGGAGGAAAAGTACTTCCAGAGAAGATGCCACATCTACATATGAGACAGATAAGGCAAGTGAAAATGATACCACACTTCGTTACTTAGAAGTTTTGTGATTACTCAATAGCTTGGAACTTGCAAGTCCCCAACCGAGGAGCTTCCCTCACTCGGGAACTTAGGGGAGCACTGTTTGTACCATACTTGACCAATCCCGAAACTACTGAGCATCGGTCAACGTTATACCGTCAATGACCCAGAAGAGTTTCCCTCCAACCAGGAGGCCAATCACAGCACGACACGTGTCGACATCAGAAGCCAATCATAGCGCGACACGTGTCAACATCAGAAGCCAATCACAACACGACACGTGTCAATGTCAGAATGAAACTAGAAACTCTCTTCTATAAATAGAGATCATTCTCTCACAATATTTCCTAATGTCATTTGTACTAAATCATTCACTAGTACTCACAAAATGAGAGCTTGAACCTATGTACTTGTGTAAACCCTTCACAATTAATGAGAACTCCTCTACTCCGTGGACGTAGCCAATCTGGGTGAACCACGTACATCTTATGTTTGCTTCCCTGTCTCTATCCATTTACATACTTATCCATACTAGTGACCGGAGCAATCTAGCGAATGTCATAAACTTAACACTTTCTGTTGTACCAAAATCCTCACTGATTTTGTGCATCAACATATCACATGACGAAAATTATTGCACCAAACACAAGATTTACTATAGTTATGTGCCACTTTTGGCAAAGCTATTAGCATAAATGTTGTCTTCTCTAAACATATGATCAATCGCGTGTTATGTGGAATCTGCTTCAGTTGATAATAGACATCTTTGATGAAGGATGAAATATGCCACGGAATTTGTATCTCCTTTTTTGTTGCATGTACTAGGATTTCGGAAAATCGCCTTCGATATCAACTTTTGCAAAGCGCATTCATGTTGTCCATTTGAGAGCTCTCTGTTAAATTGCACGTATTTGTGCCATTATCTCTGCATCTGCATATGTGCCTTTGGTGGGTTTTCATGTTATCCATTGGAGAGCTCTCTATAAACTTGCACATACTCGTGCCATGTAAGTTTAGCCAAAATTTCAATAGATTTAAGTAAAAAGTGATTAGTGTGCCCTCTCCATAGATAGTGAATTAGATTCCAACCAACCGTTAACTAGGATTTGCAAAGAGTATTGCATCTAGGTTTCTGATTTTAACGCATTCTAATTTTGTAGTTGATCATGAAATTTGTTAGATTATGTATTTTGCAAAGAGTACTGTTTTGTTTTTAGAATAATGTGATGCTTGAATTTTTTTTTTTTATATAAAAAAATAATTTACCATGAATGAATATGCGGAAGCAGTATACTTTTTTATTTTTTTTATTTTTTTATTTTTTTTTATTTTTTATTTTTTACAAATGATAGAATAATGTACATTAAATTTATTTAAATTACGGAGAGTAAGATTTAAACTTGAGTGAAAAGAAAGAGTACATTACTCTAGCTAACTTAACTAAGTCTAGATCTACTCATAAGCACAACATGATTAAAGTGGAACAATTGTTGTTTATATCATTTTGATCAAGTCAACTACTGGTTTACCAAGGGAGATAATGATAATAATTTCATGGGGGAAGATATTGTAACATATATAGAGTAGCTAGGTATGTCTGTACTCAAAGATCATCGATTTCATTGAGAAATACGTGACATAAATAGCTAAAGTTTTTATAACCAGCTGATAAAATCAAGGTCACGGACAATAGTCAATAAGTTTCTCCAATTAGTGGAAAAGGGCTACAGATTATTCATAATTGAATAAATTGGCTCTTTTCTGTTCTGTTAATCCTCTGACTTCAAAACCCTATCTGTTAATCCTCTTTCGTTTATTGACAACAGATCACCATCCTCTAAATAATTAAACAGAAGCTTTTAAATAATGGAAATTAAATAGAAAAGACATTCCCAGACAAGCTTTCCCCCACTGTTTAAAAATTAATCAAGTTGAAAAATCAATTAATAAAACAAAACCCTAACCCTGGCAAGAGGCAATTTGTTTAATCAAATTGAAGCTCAAGTTAGACGCAGATGGACAAACAATGCGGTGAAATAGGGGAGAAATCATATTTTAAGTATAATATTAATAAGTAGTGAGATTTTATTGGGATTATTGAAATTTTCACTAAAAATGACAAATTATTGAATATATTACATGAAACAAATTTTCAAGGCTGCAGCGTTTATAGGCCACCCGTCAACTGCTCCCACTTTAATAAATCTGGTCCGGCGCATATGACTGACAGAGATATTGTGTTGCATCATGCAAATTTGGAGAGCTTTGGACTGCTTTCCGATAGGGATTCCCTGTCACTTCAATAAAATACATGTCTAAATCGAACTCTGCTGGCTACAATTAGACCTGATATTCGTGTCGTGTTTTCCGTGTTCGTGTTATATCCGATATCTTAACGGGTCATATCGTGTAAAATTCGTTAAAATAAACGGGTAAAATGACCTGACCCGAAATTGACCCGATAATATTAACAAGTAATATGACCTGACCCGTTACCTGTTAAGAAAAATATATTTTAAACCAATAAATAATAAAATAAAAAACATAATACTAAATAAGTACATACATATCATATTGTCACATCCAAAACATAAAAACGTAATTTTCTTTTAAGTACATTTTCACTTACCTAAAGTCTTTAATATTTTTTTTAATTAATATAGAAGTGTAAAATAAATATAGAAAAAATATGTAAACGCTCATAATGACAAGCTTTACAACTTTCATGAATAGCTTAACTTCGAAATTCACCACTATAATTATATAAATCATAGATCAAAATTTAATCGTTTATTGTTGTTTACATTTACGCTTCATTGTTCTCATCAATTTGTTTTTTTTTTAGATTTTCTTTTTTGAAAACTTGATCTATTAGAGGATGCAGGAAGATGAACGGTTTGGATCGTTGATATTATATTCAGAGTTTTATGGTTAGTGAAAATATTATGACATCGACTCATATTTCAGTTAACCGTAAATATCGAAACGTGATATCCAAGATCTTAACCATTCATCTTCTTACATCCACCAGATGATCATGTTTTCAAAAAAAAAAATTTTAAAATGAAATTCAGTAAGAAGAATAAAGCGTAAATGACAATCGACGGTTAAATATAAATTTAAGGTTTATGAATTATAGTGTCGGATTTCAAAGCTAACCCCTTCATGAAAATTGTAAAGTTTGTCACTATGAGTGATTGTATATTTTTTTTTTTTTACATTTTTTACACTTCTACAATAATTATTATTAATTTTGCCCTCAAATAAAAAACATTATTCACGAAGGTTTGGAGGATTTTAAAAATCTAAACGATAATGCAAGTGTAACCATTATCTATTCGTGGAGGAATAATGATGAATCACGAGTGTTTATATATTTTTTCATATTTTTCATGTGTATGTATGTTTTCTTAGTTCTTACCTATACAAATACTATTATAGTTTATTTTAATTTTGGACAACAACATGTTAAGTAAAATTTATCCTAGTAATGATAATAAGGAACTCTCATAATAAAAATAAATAATGACAAATTTTTTTTTTTTTAAAACTTATATAGAATAATAATACAAAACTATATATTTAATATAGAATATATTGTATATATTAATATGGCTATTGTACTTTATAATAAATCTTTTAGTAATTAAACTTTAAAATTATCAAAATAAATTTTTTCTTAACGGGTTGAAACGGGCCCACGTGTTACCTGCATGTATACCCGTTAAGAACCTGTTATTAACGGGTTTTTAATGAGTCACCCGATAATGACCCGATAAGTTATCGTGTTGACCCGAAACCTGTTATTTTCGTGTTGTTTTCGTGTTGTGTCAGAAAATACCGAGTCTAGCTACAATATGAACCCCACCTTGTTATTTTGCTTTATTTTTCTTTTGAGGAAGGCTCCATGCATGTACAAGGTGGAAACTGTATCGATCGGTGCTGGGGAAGATAATAAAGGGGGAACAAGATATGATAGCTGATCTATGTAGAGAAGAGCAATTCCTCAGGGGTGTTTGATATACAGACTTTAGGTCAATATATAACTAAGGACCATGGTGATTTCTTTGTTCCGCTTGCTCGTGCAATAAGATAGTATGCTCACTTGCCTCTTTTGCTTTGTTGAATTTACTTTTAGTTTAGTTGAATTTTCAGTATTTTGGCAGAAGACGCAAGTGTTTCTATTTTCTTATAATGAGATCCTATCATTTGGCAAAAAGAAAGCAAAAGAACGAAACTTTGATGGTTAAGATTTGCATTACAATAAACAGGTTAGAAGAATCATGTTGTGTTACATATGATATGTTAACTAAATGAATTAAACAAGGCATATTTATTTCAGACATTGTGTTTAGTCCCCAAACATGAATTAACACACTATCTTCAAAAGATCCAAACACGACTTATTAATATGAATTGTCACCCCTAATCATGAATTGTTTATTTAATTTCTTTTGAAGAATGGAAGTGGGCGCATGTTTTTCCCATTGGAATTTAACATCTTCACAAAATAACATTTTTCACATACATGTTAAGCCCAGTAGCTTAAATAATTTTAAAATATTTTGAATGTATTTGGGGCTATTAAAAAAGAAGCTCTTCAAAACTTTCTTTGATACACAAAAACATTTTGAGAAGCTTCAAGTTTGTTTGCGTGTTGCGTATTCTTCTTCTGCATTCTGTTTGTCTTATTTACTAGTTTTCATCAAAAAGCTCAATCATATTTGGGAGGATTGGATTAATTTTAAGAGTAAATTGTAGCAATGGTCCCTGAACTTTACTCAAATTGGAGCAATGGTCCCTCAACTAAAAATCCATTACCATTGGTCCCTCAACTTATCAAAATGTGTAGCTATAGTCCTTTTCATTAATTTCTTCAAAATTTTGTCAAAATATGTTATGTTGGAATAACCATTTATTTAATTAGGGTTCCTCAACTCATCAAAGTGTGTAATTATGGTCATTTTTGTCAACTACGTAAAAATTTTTGTCAAAACGAGTTATGTTTGAAGGACCATAGCTACAATTTGGATAAAGTTTAGGGATCATTTCTCCAGTTGAATTAAAATTGAGGGACCAAAGGTAATGGATTTTTAGTTGAGGGACCATAGCTACACGTTTTAATGAGTTGAAGGACCAATGGTAATGGATTTTTAGTTGAAGGACCATTGCTCCAATTTGAGTAAAGTTCAGGGACCATAGCTACAATTTACTCTAATTTTAAAGCCAATTTTATGAAGGGGCTTTGCTTTTGCTTTGGTCCATTGACCCTCTACTCTAGTTTAGTGTTTGTTCATGGAATTGAAAAAAGTAAAGTTTAGGGACAAAAGTTAGGGATTTCTTTAGGCATATAATTGGTGATGGAAACTCTACATTTTTTTGGCATGAAACATGGCACCCCATGGCCCTCATTGGCCTCCTTCCAGATGATGCTGTGGTTAGTTTGATTGTGATTGATCTTCTGTACAAGTTATTTTCTGTAGTGCATGTTTTTCCACAAAAGAACATTTTCCACATGCATATATGTTAAGTCCAATCGCTTAAAGAATTTTAAAACAATTTGAAGTATTAGGGGCTATTAAAAAATAAGCTATTCAAAATTTTCTTTCCACATGCATATATGTTAAGTCCAATCGCTCAAAGAATTTAAAACAATTTGAATGTATTTGGGGCTATTAAAAAATAAGCTATTCAAAACTTTTTTTGATATACAAAAACATTTTGATGAGGGATTTGCATGCATTTGGAAACTTAAACTAATTTAACTAAAAATGCACTACAAAAATAATTGTTGAAGAAATTTGAAATGTACTTGATAAACACATTGAGAGGGTTTACAAATGACTACTTGAAATGAACCATTTGTAAATCCTTAAATTCACAGCTTTGTAATGTTCATGTGCATTTTAATGATAGTTTATTTTTAAACTAATTTATTCTACATTTCTTAGTACTTGTAAATATCTCATCAAATATACATTTTGAAGAAGAAAACCTTTGACCCTATTGTAGGTGAGCCAGTTTCTTTTCCCTATAGTTTGATTTTTATAAGTGTTTAGTTAGAGGGGTTTGGGTAAGGGTTGTGTTAGTCACACATTCATTTTTACCTTTCACACACCCTTGTTAATTTTGTCCATTGATCTTCTTCAATTCATTCAATCTAACAGCAAAAAATTGAGAGGGATGTGTGAGAAGTAAAAATAGGTGTGTGCACCTTTTCGGTTATTATTGTATAGGGTTTTGAATGAAAATATAAAAGTGAAAAGAAGAGAAAAAAAAAATCAAGATTTAAGTTATGAAGTAAGTATTCATAAACATATGATCCTCTATTTAGATCTATTTAGAGTTAAAGTAATTAAGGTTCATATGCCTGGGACACTAAATTTGTTCAAGAATTTTTATTTACCAAATGATAGGGCCATATTTTTAACGTGACAATATTTGATTGATTTAGACTTGAATTCAGCTTTGTTATTGACAAAATATATAGTGAGGCATAAATTGACATATGAAAATTATTGTAGCATAAGTTTGATGACTCTACCATTGGCTAAATATTTTAGAAACCTTCTTTTGCTTTTTCTTTTCCTGGTTAATTTTTGAGCTCAAACGGTGTTTCGTTTCAATGGACAGTATTTTATTTCTTTATGTTTATAAAAATACAACTTATTTTAAAGAACCTCATGAAGATGTCAAGGAGATTTTTTGAAAGGGGTGTGATATCCACACACCCCATTTTACTTCTCACACATCCTTTTAATTTTCGGTCGTCGGATCGGATGAATTAAAGAAGATCAACGGACAGAAATTAACAAGGGGTGTGTGAGAAGTAATTTGGGACGTGTGGATAGCACACCCCTTTCTGAAAGTGGAGCTCTCTATGAATTTTTTACCACCTCAAAATTTAATATGAATTTTTGTATCAATATTATAAAATATTATATAAAAAATATAAAAGAACAGATAATTCATAAAAAATTTCATTTTTAAGAGTCTTTTTAGTATTTTTTTACCTCATGAATGAATTCTGCCTCTCCAAATGTATAGTCTAATCAATAGTACTCATTACCTTGTTTCTTGCTGAAACCAATTTTATTTGTAGTGTCATTAACAGTACTACTGCTCCTGGTAACCCCTTCTTAGTTCTTATCATCATGGCATGCCGCCTTACAGACAATCGGTTGTGGACTGATCAAGACACACATTAACAAATATAATAACTTCATGGCCCTAGGATTTTAACTATTACACAAAATATAATATGAGATATGTCGTTTATCGAGATTACTGAGATTATGATTTTATTAATAATAAACCAGATTTTAGAGCTCGAGCCTTTTGCAAAACTCCAAAATTTACAGCATCATCTTTTTGTCTTTAATTATCTGGAAGTAAGCAAGTTCCCACTTCCAATCTGATATAAAAGATTCTGTGATTAACCTTACTACCATCGTCCAAAAAAAAAACCTTACTACCAAGCAACAGTAATGCACCCCCTCCACATACCAACACAAAAAAAAAAAAACCTTTATTTCATTTTGAAGAACAAGTGTTACTCAGTAGTAGTTTTGTTATTTGACTAGAAATGTATGGTTTTAGTGATATTATTTAGGAGTGATATTCACACACCCTTCTAATTTTCAGCCGTCGGATCGGATGAATTAAAAAACATCAACGGATAGAAATTAACAAGGAGTGTGTAAGAAGTAAAATGAGATGTGTGGATAACACATCCCTATTTAGACACATAAAATTAACACACACTTGCTGACACATATAAGCTTCAGGATTCTTAAAAGTCACCATTATCAATTATACAAATGAAGCTTTAAAAAATGAAAAACAACAAAATAACATAGCACGCCTTGGTTGATTCAGTTCGTGTTTGCATAAGATTCCTGTTCTTTCTAGCTTTCATAACACATTTTTATTTCTGAAATGAAGTTGCAGTGAAGGACCCGTACAACAACATAACATCATAATCATCATCATCATTCACATCCTCCCGAAAAGAAATGCACAAACAAAATAATTAAAAAGGGCTTTATTACCATGTACTGTCAAAAAAAGAAATGTTTCATTTCATATATCATCAGATTCAGAGTTCAGAAACATATAGAATAGAGGTCCACTGAGTCAATCTTTCTGCATATCTCCCCCACCACCACACCATACCCCATCAAATCCTTCTGATCATTTTTACTTATAACAGTCAGTCAGTAGACTCAATAACTCTTCAGCATTCAGCAGCTACTAGCATTCAGTAACTTCAGTAGAAATACATGACCTTCTCATCATCTTCTGTCTTGCTTTCATTAACATTGAATAATAAGCTGTTAGACTTAGAGGACTCATTTATAATAGTATTATTATTATAATTATTTTTACTTCTAGTACTAATCAGCTGCTGCTTAACATCTTCGTCCAGATCAGTAAATTCTAATGTGTTGTTTTCTGATCCAAAATAAAACCCATTTGGCCTTTCGGTCCATTGGTTGCCATAGTTAAGCATCATGAAGCCCTGATGATCAAAACCCATTTCTTCTTGTTTGATGTTATTAATCTCTGATCTGCTGCAGTAGTCATAGCTGATCTGATTATTACAGCTTCCATCAGACGAAGTACTGCAACTCCCTTCACTTCCAAACACGAGGAGGTTATTATTATTGTTATTTTCCTTCACTCCAGCTGGGTAATTTAGGGTTTGAAAAATAGAAGAGTTGGTGGAAATGTTTGAGAAATTATTGGACGTCAGCGAAACTTGTGGTGGCAATGGCACTGGCGCTTCAAACCCTAAGAAAGATCTGTTGTAATTGCTTAGGTCTTTGTACAGCGACGATAGAGGTTCAGATGGAATTAATGGTTGGTTTTGGTAATTGTGATGAGAGGAAGAAGGAAATGGGGGAGGCTTTAGTAAATTTTTATGGTGGTTGTGAGGTCGAGGAGGACCCATATGCATCCCCATGAGCTTCTTCTTGAGCTTGGTGTTCCAGTAGTTCTTGATATCGTTGTCAGTCCTGCCTGGCAGCTGAGCAGCTATAACTGACCACCTGTTTAATTTAGTTATAATTAATTAATTGCTAATTACACATAATTGTTCATTAAGTTCCAGATGAACCAAAAATTTATTCTGGCTTTCCCTTAACAGCTGTTGATGCTAGATCCAAACTTGGCATGCATGCAGTGAAAATATCCAAAAATACCAGATTCTTGATGAATGCAGTTTTTGTAAACCAGATTAAATAAGGAAAAAAACATGAACTAATCTGTCTTTTCTCTTTCCTCTTTTTCCTTTTCTTTGTTACTGATTTTGGATAGGTTTCATCAAACATCTTTCATGACTGCAGTTGATAATTAAGGAAAAAAGAAAAGTAGACTCGATGTTATAGTTACTGAATTTGAAATTAGGTAAAAAGATAAATGAATTAATATATAGTTAGAATAGAGAAGTACCTGCTTCCAATACTAGCAAAGAGGCTGCATATTATCCTGTCTTCCTCATCAGAGAATTCTCCATGTTTGATGTTTGGCCTCAGATAGTTAAGCCATCTCAATCTGCAGCTTTTCCCACATCTCTTCAGACCTGATCCAAACACCCAATTTAATTAACTCAAACATAAATAACGAGAGAGAGAGAGAGAGAGAGAGAGAGAGAGAAAGAGAAGAATTGAAACCTTACCAGCTTTCTGTGGGAGAGCAATCCAATTCCCACCAGTCCCATACTTCTCTATGTACTCTTTTAGCTTTGAATCTTCTTCTGGTGACCATGGTCCCTTCTTCACGTTTGCTTTGTCGCAACAAGGAGCCCTCCCCATCTCTCTCTCTCTCTCTCTCTCTCTCTCTCTCTCTCTCTCTCTCTCTCTGTGGGAGAGAAGTCTCGCTTTAGATCTCTTGGGTATGACCTAAACTCTATTGAGGAACCAAAGGTCTCACCTTTTGAAATGGATTTTGGGTTTGGGCGATGATATGCCTTAATAATAGTGGTATATAAGGGTTTGGACAGCGTAGCACACTAGAAAAAATTATTATTTTATTCAGTGATAGGCTTTTAAGTCAAAACGAGAGGCAATGCTCAATCATCAGATTTCTAACTCCCTATGCCAATTAGCGCTAATCGAACTTTCTAACTTTCCATCTCATATATGTTGGCACTCCACAAATCATCATTTATCATCATCAACCTCACTCTCATACGTCTTTTCCCAAAGAAAGTATCCAAAGTTTTCTACTAAGTAGAAACAAAATATATAGGCAATTGAAGTGATGGCTAGAGGCCTCCGACATTTTGACATTTTTCCAAATCATAATCCCAAGTACTAGCTACTACCTAGATATACATTAACTTTGTATGGAACTTTGAAATTAATAGCCTTTGTAAATAAAATCAACATGATATAAATTTTCAACTTAATAAGAGCATCTTCAAAAAAGATGTCAAAATCATAGGTGAAATGTTATTATGCATATTTGACATTAAAAATCTCTAACCGAAATGTTATTTGCTAACTGGATTTGAAGGTTTTGTAATTTAATGTCAAAATTGACATCATCGTCAAATTTATTTTTAATTCATTTTAATGGTGGTCTCTTATTCTACTAACATTTCAACCAATAAAAGTTTTGTTTTAACATTTTTTTAAAGTACTACAAGTATTTAAACTCTATTTAAATAATAAAATAACATTTAACAATTCCGTTGGAAAATGATTAAATTTAACATAAAACTTCAGATTGCAACATTAGTCATCAATTGTATTTTGACTTTTATAATTTAACATTTCCTTTGGAGATTGTCTAATTTAACACCTAATTCAAGTTTGGAATAATGTAAAAGACAATTCAAGTTTTAATTTCCGCACATCACTATATGAAATATGACTCATATCTGAGTTGGTGTGAAAACCATATACTTGCGGCATATGGGCCAAAACTGGCATCGGGGAGCTTCGGCTTCTCTTAAAGTCAATGCTTCATTATACATAACTAATTACACAGTTTTCTCATTAGATTTGTGTAAGTGTGACTTCCATGCATAGAAAAGGATCCCACATCTTCTAGTTCATCCATTAAAAAGAGGATCGTACGGTGGAATAAACAACAAACATAAATTGGTAAGATGATAAAATTGGAACCTTTAATTTGGCCTATTTTGAAAATCACTTAAGGCGAGTGGATAATGTAAAATATGTTTAGCTCTAATTTTTCTCTGCTTAATTGTATTTTAAATATGCGAACATGTGATCGATATATTGATATTGTCGATAACTCGACTTAAGGGTTGTTGGAATCAATGGCGGATGCATTAAGGAACCCAAGTGATCCCAGACCACTCAGAAACTGGAATGTGGCTGTGAGGACCTCCAGGGATCACCCATGTTGGGCATGTAGTGGAGGAGAAGAGTGTAGCAGCGGACCGGTTACTGTAGGTTCAGCAAATGACTAATGAAATGACGTCTTTTTGAGCCAAGCTATTTAAAACAAATAATCAAAAGCAAGTCTTCTTATTAAGCCATGTGAATGAGACCCTTTTTAATTAAAAACAAATAAAGAGAATCTTTTCTGTTTCTTCCTACCAGAGATCTCCACCCAATCCCATTTTGCATTCATTTTCTCTAATTGGGTAATTCTCATTTCCAATTTCTTTTTTCCTCTAACCCCACCTAACCGATCCCAGGCCACCGGCTGCTTTACATCTCCCTCTGTTTCCTCTCCATGACCGCCATATGGTTCACTTCCCTCTAGTCTCCACCACCACTTAATCCCCTAATTTATGAATTTAAGTAAGCTTTCTATTTTATTCTAAATTAATCATATAAGATGTTAAAATTGATGTGTATTGGATGGAAAATTAAATTCATAATAGATTATAGTTATTGTTAATTTGTTATGATTTTTTTATATTGTTTGGATCATGTGGTGGTTAGTTCATTTTTTTTTTTTTGGCTTCATCAATTGATATAGTTTTTTGTTTTGGTTAATTGATATGTGTAGAAATTAGAAGTATGGAACGAGATTATAAGCAAAAATCATCAACGATTAGCTTGGACAATCCTATTTCAATTAGTTCAACTCTAATTTTGGATAGTTCCAATCCTAGTCCGGATAGCTCAACTCCAATTTTAGCTAGTTCAAAATCATCATCGATCTGTTTTTTCTTGTATTGACAATGAAACTATTATGACACGTTTTTAGAGTATGAAACCTTGTCGTGGACAAATTTAAGTTTTTGTAGTTTGTACAAATATTATGAATGAAAAGTTTGTAGTTTATCGTTTAATTGTCCAATGTTACTTTCTTTCTTTATTTTTTAACTTTTATACCAGGACCACTCAATATTAGAATCCTAAATCCGCCACTGATTTGCATGGTTGACAATATGTGGCTCTAGCTTATACAAACTTGACTAGAAAAGTGCAGTTAAGTTTAACACAGTTTATGATACACATATAGGTTTTATTTTCTTATGCAAAAGGGAACTGTTATTAGCACTCTAAAAATCTCATTCTACACTCCTCACAAGTGTATTTTTCTTTCTAATTATAGAAAGTTTGGAGTGCAAAATGAGATTTTTGGAGTGCAAATAACAATTCCCATTCAAAATAATGAAAGATGTTCTTCATAATCCTTCACTGCATTTTTTTTAATGAAAGTACAATATTCAACGATGAAGAAATTGAATGCGTATAACATTGAAGATAGGGTGTATATAATGGGCCTCGATAAAAATCTTTCCAGAATTTCAACCCGGACGAAGAGAAAAAGAGCATCCCACACCAATAAAGATTACAAAGAAGTACTACCCTCAACGAGAAAATCAGAGATTACATCGGGGGTTCCTCGAACCAAATTATGTTAAGAGCAGTACATATTATCTTCACACATCACAATATCACAATTTTCGTGTCAAGATATTGTTTTATCCATAGGTCATGATGCATTTATCCTTATACAATAGGGTGGTGCCATCCACATCTCTTTTTACTTTTCACACATCCCTTTTTAATTTTTGTTCTTTCATTTTCTATAATTCATTCGATTTAATGACCGATAATTAAAAGGTGGGTGTCAATACGTATTTGACATTGCCACTGCCATTAGAAACACCACATCGCACTGCAGATTATGGAGCTTGCTCATCGCCTCCAATTCCATTTTTGGGGGATTGAGGAAGAGAGAACACAACTGACGTCGCCCCTACACATACGACCTTAGGCGATGGGTTGGGCGATTGGCCTGATTAGCCCGACCGGTTAGGGCTTGGGCTGGAGCTCATTTTGTTAATTTTGATGAATTGAATCACCCAATCACCCTGGCAATTAGAAGGGGTGGATTTGTTCTAAAAAGGGTCAATAATTAGGAAAACTTAGGAAGTTTAAGTAATGAAAAGATGAGATTATGCCTTTTTACGTTTTTTTGGCAATTCTTATTAAATGTATCCATATCAAAGAATCATTACACAATAATCATTATCATTGTTATCTAGTAGCTAGAGTACAGTGCCTGAAATGCACAGAGTAACTAATGAGAGTGATGATATAGTTTGGACCCATCAATCAGATTTTTTACCCTTAAATTCATCTGATCAGGTGCCCGGACCGTAGACACCACCTCCTTGGATTGACGATGCATCATAGCTATTGACACAACTAGTTTTAAAAAGGCAAACAATCTTCAGAGATAGTTCTCGTACATTGTAGCATTTCCTCACTGGGATACATCGAGTATACGTAGGTTTACTATTTGGGTTTCTGAGTGACCCATAGGAATAGAGGCCTAATAATGCATCACTTGTACGAGGGACCCTACCTGGCCAGCTAGATACATGATTTTGCAAGCCAAAAAAATAAAAATTGTTTGGCACAGGAATGATGACCACTCTACATGGTTATAAAAAGAAGAAAAAATTGTGATTTTATATGTATAACATCTTCATTGCTAGGTAGCACTAAAGGCTGGTTTGGTATTGTTGTGCATTGAAAAAAAAATTGATTTTGATATGATGTGAGAATAAATTCATTTTTGCTACTTCACGTTTTCAGCTTTTTTTCACTCAAAATTGTGAAAATAAGCTTTTTTTTAGTGTTTACCAAACACCTTTTTGAGCTCAGCTTTTTTTTATACCCACTTTTGTAAAAGCACCTCAGTACCAAACCAGTACTAAGTGCTACAGCTTGTTTAGAATTTAGATTTAATTTTCACAATTGTTAGATCTTTTATGTTCAATTTTAATTATTGACAATTTTTCTGACCATTGACAAAAAAAATTGCATTTTTTAGTGCGATTACTTCAAATAAATATCATTATGGTTTATAGTTGATTAGTAATAATGCTCAAGCACTAATCAATTAATAATTTAATACGACACTAACCACTACAATGGGCCCACTCTCCGAAATTTCTCATAATCTAAACCGATATCATTTTATAGATTACTGTTGAAAGATTATTCCTGTAAACATTTATTGAAATAAAAAATAATTCAGTCATCTAATTATGACGTAATATACATACGAACACAATGTTGACAATAAATAATGAAACAATCATAATAATAATTAAGGGTTAAATGAATTTTCAATTTGAGCGAATTTTTACTAGTTGATTTATGAATGAGGACCTAAAAAATGAACGGTTCATACATGAGAGCATCTTCAATCGTGCTCTCTATTTTTTAATTAAATTTTAGCTAAAAATACCATAAAGTTAGTTTAGGAGCTCCCTTAAAAAACATACTCCAATCAGACACTCTAGTTTAGGTAGTTATAACTAGTAGGAATAGAGTTTTTATTTAAATTATTATTAGAATATCAGTAATTAATGTTAGGAGGTTTCAGGAGAATCCCTATCTTAGAAGATGAATGTGTGTTTGGAGATGAATTTTTCCATATTCTCGCTAAATTTTAGTTAGGAGCTCATTTAAGGAGGCCATTAAAAATGCTATGGGACTAGTTTGTGTATAAATGTGACATGTACATTAAGTCACTAATGATTGACATTTGAGCACTCATTAGATTTATAAATGTGTGAGTCTGATGTTTGAGCACATATACATTTACACACACGCAGACTCACACATCTTTTTGTCCATTATAATTAAGATGTGAATAACTTGACTACAATAAACATAAAATGCAATGTAAAGTCTGAATCTGCACAACTGTATAACGAAAACTACAATGCGGAGTCTGAAACTATAACCTATTGAAAAAATATTTAAAAATTGAAAGATGTGCAGCCAACTATAAGTGTAAGTGTTAGACTTTGTGGTTGCAAAAATTTGTCGTCTTTAATCTCTACGAATTTGTACTTACAAAACAAACAACACATTTGGTCAAGAACCAAAGCCACACGTGCCCACGAGGTAGGGGTTGGTCAATGGATCTTCGATTCCTAAGTCAATGTCTCTAAAAAAATTGAGTGTTTATGCGTAGCAAAAGCTTACCAAAGTACGGTGAAGATAACCTATTTATAGGGGGTGGCCGGCCTAAGTGTAAAGTTTTTTCCTACACGTGGCGACTTCCCATTGGCCAAGGTTATGTCATCCATAGGACATATTTTCTGTACCATTGTTGACTTCCCTAAGCCCAACAGTAACTTTGTTGCGCCCATATTTTCTGTACCATTATCATTCAACAGTCAGTTTTGAATTTTTTTTTAGACAACTGCTTTTTGGGATTTCAAAATTTTACATCAGAACATTCATAAAAATGTAGATTATACAAAAATTAATTTCAAAACTGTGAGAAAAGAAAATGTTGAAATATAAAAAATTAACAAATTAGAAAGTTGGGGATAAGATAGGTCATTTACCCTTGGAGGAAAAAAACTAACATACATGTGGAGCCTAAAATAATCCCAAAAATTCTAGAGGTGACACATGAACTTTTATTCAAGAAATACAAGATTACCCTCAATAAATGGGCAAACTTCTCAGACGCTCCCACAAGCAACTCACACCCCTGGAGGACTCAGCAGCTGAGTACGACTACCCACAGCTCACCTGCCCTTGGCAATGAATTAAAGATAATGATTAATTACCCAAATCCTATCTTTAATACATTCCCAATTGAAGATTGACTCTAATCAAGTAAGTAATCCCAATTTAAATCAATTAGGGATAATTACACAATTATCTCAAGTTATTATTTCCTATTTAATATCTTGAGAATATTTAGAGAATATCTCTACAATAAACACTATAGCCGGCCCTAGCCCTATAAATACCCCATATTCTATGAAATTTTAAGAGCTTTTGCAACCCTAAAAAAGCCCTAAACACTTTACTCTCTCAGAGAAACTTAGGCATTAGAGATCCGTTGACAACGTAGTGGGCGGGTAAGGCTTAGGTCTCTGATCAAAGGTGTTGGTTGTTTTGTAGGTGCATTTTCATTAAGATTGAAGACAACGAAAATTTGCATCGACAAATTGGTGCTTTCATTGAGAGCTGATTCAAAATACTCAAAAAAGCTTATATTATTTGGTTTCTTGAATTTTCTGTTACGTTGAATTTCTCACATGTCGTATCAATTAATTTTTCCTAGAAAAGTTTATTGATCAATCCCTGGAGAAAAGATACAATGGTAGGAAATTCAGAAACCACGACGAACGAAACCTCCTACATGCAAGGATTTGGATCGGAGAGTGAAGACTAGGACATAGCCCTACGATGGAGATCCTCAAGGCTTAACGCGATGGCAGAAGGAGCCATACCGCCGCAAAGCAGTGCCACTATCACCACCACTGTGGCCCAGCAGCCATGGCAAGGCCATTAAGCCACGACACAAATTCCACCACCGCTACCCTTGCAGTGCCGCGTCCCTCCAAACCCTAGGTAGGAGGCCCATGTCCATTTCTAAGCCTACAGGCAAGAGGCCCAAAACTTGGCAGTTGCCACAGCATGCCTTGATACACAGCAGGCCCACACCCGAACCCAAAATGCAGCAGTTGCTGCCAGCCAAGTAGCTCAGCATGCCTAAGCCCAAGCTACCCAGACAGCAGGCCAAGATGTGGCAGCCCAAAGGTCGAGAGGGCCAACAACTATGTAGGCTCAAAGTGAGCAAACGACGGTCCAACGCGCCCCACGACCCACTCCGACGACCCGGCCCGCTGCCCTATCCATTATGAGGCCACCTCCAGTGATCCAGATTCCGACCTCAGGTCCCGCAGTCAATTCAGGGTAACTTACACCTCACTTTTCTGCAGGAATGCCTTCATTAGGCCCAAGCCTTGTACCTGTAGTCCACTATACTTCTACCACACATGAAGACACCCATTTTCCAATCTCTTCCAATCTAAATGGCAAGCACCACCTGCTCCAGCAGGTCGCCAATTTGATAAACGCCCTCGCGCAGCAGACCACCTTAGTGAACCAACTCCTTGAGTGTATCGAGATGCAGCGCACCCTAGATGAGGTGTCCCGAAGCAAGATAAGGGCAGAAGAACATGACTTATTCCAGCGACATCCTGACAAAAAGCCGCTCAGCCCACCACGAACTGTGCTTTCGGGTAGTGTGCATTCTCGTTTGGGCCCTCAGGGAAACGTTTTATCCTGCCTAACTACACAGAAAATGATTCATTCCTGACTCGGCTCACGAGTCAGTGTGTATTTGAGGTTGGTTCCATACTTCGACAGGTACTCAGGACATTTCGAGTGAAGTATCCATACGAGGCTAAGCCCATAAGTAGATCTTCCTACAAGGCAACGGAGTAGACAGCCGCATGACGCCTAGAGGAGAGCACGAGAGCAATCCAGTTCGAGTTCCATTGGCAGCCCTCGCTAAGCGAGATAACGAGCATCACAGCATAAACCCTGTGCACAGCAACAACGACATAGAAGAGCAAGGCATGCCGAAGAGCAACAAGGACTAACAGGTCAGCACCGAGGGTAGCTGGAGGCTCCGCTGCCCCACCAGGTACAAATCCAAGAGTAAGTACAAAGGCTCGTGGTAGAGCAACTGTTTGGATTTCGACGTATTGACACTGTCGATGATGCCCTCCGTAGAGATGTGGCCAACCTAAGCAGGTCACCATTTATAGATGAGATCAAGCAGACAGAGCCACCGCAGAAGTTTAACCCGTCGCATTTCACCTTGTTCAAATGAGATGAATATCCGGATAGACACTTAATGCACTACTGAAGTGCCATGACCCTTTACGCCAACAACGACGCTCTCATGTGCAAAATCTTTGTTGCGACACTCCAAGGCGAGGCTCAAGACTTGTTCCACACCTTGCCGCCATGTTCAATCCGGAACTTCAGCGAACTTTCCTTGGTTTTCACTAAGGAATATTAGTTCTACCGCTCGATCAAAAAGAAGTCTGACCAGCTCTTCAACATGAAGAATGACCTGAAGGAGTAGCTCCACACATACATCAAGAGATTCAAGGCGAAGATTGTCAGATGTGATGACAGCATTGCATGCTCAGCATTCCGAAAAGGGCTCCTAGCAGATCACCCACCTTTCAAAAAATTGATCATAGGCAAGAACTTGACTCTGGCAAACTCTTTCACTTTGGCAAAGAAACACGCATTGTGGGATGCGGCCAAGCAGGCATGCGGGAACAAGCAAAAAAACTAAGCGCAGAAATCGTTCACCAAGTTTACAGTTTCGATTAGCCAGATTCTCCGTAAGCTCAAGAATGAACCATGGTTTAAATTGCCACAACCAATGAAAGGTGATCTTACCAAGCTGGATCAGACAAAGTATTGCGCATTACACAAAGGGCTGGGTCACACTACCAACGACTGCCTGAAATAGAAGCAATACCTCGAGGAGCTAACGAAGGAAGGTTGGTGCGATGAGTACCTCGATAAGCCAACTGCATGGCCTATGTAAGCAACAGAAGTTGACATTGAACCCCCATCGAAGATAATGCAGATTAATGGCATTTTTGCCAAGTCAAAGCACTCTCGGTCCATCACCTCATTAACTCTGTTTAGGCTCATCCCCATAAGTTCGAAGTCTCAAGTAGTTCGACGAACAAGACCTCGTAGGCCGAAGATTATCCTAGTTGTTATGCAGTTTCTACCTTTCAGCATAGTTGATGCGTTTCTTTATTCTCAATGAAGATCCAAGAAGTTATTCCCAAATTTGGCTCAATTGCTGCCTACAATAACTACTCAAAGCTCTATTAGGGCGCAATAGGGTAAACTAATTCCCTGACACCCATCTGGGTAAGCTCTCCAGTGCAATAGGGTAAACTAATTCCCCGACACACATATGGGTAAGCTCTTCAGCGTAAGAGGGTAAACTAATCCAAAATATCCAGACGTGAATGGGTGGTATGATTGCTCAGTTTCCCCTGAATGTAGCGACTACCTGTGCTAGACAACTCCCATAATTGGCCACAATAGTCCTTCCCCTATAATAGACTTAGCCAATTGAATGATTCAATTCCGCGGGATCCCAGGTCTCTAACCGGAAGAGACGCTAAGCGCTACCCATGAAAGAATTTGCATGACAAGATGGTTCGTCCTCGATGTGTAAATCTTCATGAAGTGGCTTGATTTTAAAGTGTTGTAATACTAGTTAAGCAACCTGCAGAATTAAAGCTGCAACTCGGAAAGATGTGGCCTTTGAGGCGTGATTTCGCCTACACTTCACGCCTAAAATGCCCTCGAAAGCTAAGGACAACGCTTGAAGTGGTTACGCGGGTGGTCTGCTTCTGTAAGTAAGACACCCAGTCGACAACCCAATGGCTAAAAGCCTAAGGCAATCTGTAAGCCAAGACTTACACCTGCTATGACTATGCAGACTCGCTTACTTATTTAAAAGTAGTGCTTCAGGCCGACGGTCTATGGTTTAAGTTTTGCTAGAACCAAGCTGAGGTACAACTGTAGTGGATACGCGGACCTCCTCTGTTTCCTACGAAGAATACGAGTCTGCCCGACGACTCTATAAGTTAAACACTTCACAATACGCCTCGGAAGGGGCAAGGCTTCAAAAGCCACTCAAAAGCCAAAATATGACTAAAAAGGCTACGTGAACTCCTTTGTTTCCCACAAGAAGCACGAGTCCGACCGTCGTTCCTATAGGTTAAACATTTCATAAATACACCTCGGGAAGGCTAAAAGCTCATGAAGCCATCCAAAGTCGAGATTCACAACTATAGTAGCTAGGCGAAATCGCCTGCTTCCTACTAAGGTAACAAGTTCGGTCGCCGGCCCTATAGTTAGACATCTCGTACTTTTTCCTCTTGCAAGTAAAGATTTATGAGCACCAAAGCCAAAACTGAAACCTAAAATGACAATGCGGGTCACCTACTCCATCGAAGTAGCCAGCTCAACCGCCCGTCTTAATGTAAAGTTTTGCAAGTCGCCTTAAGTAGGCAAGGCTCCAGAAGCCCGGAAGCCGAAACTAAAACCTAAGTGACGACATGGGATCAACTGTTTCGTTGAAGCAGCTCACCCAGCTGCTCCTTCTACGGTAAAGTTTCGTAAAAGACATGGCGAAATAGAATAATGAAGTAAAGATAAGGAAAACTATTTACTAAATTTCTAGCAAGTTGATAAACCGGCTCAAATGCCAACAAAGTTCAAGCATATTATAATAAAAAGGAAAAGAAGAAAACTCTTATGTCTAAGCAAAAAGACTACTCTTTAGCAACTTGCGTAACCATTGGTTCTTCGATTGTCACACCTTCAGCAGTCATGCCATTCCCAGCAGCCAAAACTTCCATCAACTCATCATTAGTCGCTCTTGCTTGGACTGCCTGACCCTTAGTTGCTCCACTAAAGGCAGCCTCAAATGAAAAATCAAGCAAATCAACTAGAGAAATGGAAAAAGTCTTGAAGTCATTCTCGGAAAACTCATAATCCGACGACTTGCCCTGAACATAGTCTACATAGCCAAGCTTGTAGAAAACAGCCTGACAAGAAGCAAATGCTACTTCGTGACCAATTTTCTCATTCTTCAGTTGCGCATTCTCATCAACAAGCTCAGTGTGAGCACCTTGCAGCTCATCCAGTTCCTTTTTCAAGTTCTCGCTAGCAGACAGCGCACCTTGCAGATCCATCTTCTTGTACTCAAGCTTACTGGCAACCTCTTTGAGATGAGACACTTCAACATGCATGAAGATAAGCTTATCGTCCTTGGCAAAGTAAGCAAATCGTAGCTCCAAGTTGAAACGTTCAAGGTCCTCGACCATTGGAGAAACACGATTGATTTCCTTCTTTGTAGCTTCCAACATCACTTGAGTCGCACTAAGCCTAGCATTCAAATTGGCAACTCCTGATGAGCGATCTCCAGCTGCAAAAAAATGAGGGCAAAAACATTAAACATTTTCAAAACTACAAGTGCATATATGAACTTCTCGGTATTTTCAACAGCTGAGCGAAGTTGAGCCACCAACGCCACTTCAACCTCCTTAGCATACTTGACAGCATCCTGATCAACGCGCATAGACTTAGCTTCCAGGATCAAAGTCTTATGCATTGTAGCAATCAGGGATGACCTCCTCGAGTAGGCAGGACGCTTCGCAAATGAGTCTGAGCGGATGATAACTTTCCCAAAACTATCAACAAACTTGGCGCATGCATCAACGTCCTCAAGCAGGTCAGCCTTCAGCAGTGCACAAACTTCGGGAAATTCTCGAACCTCAGACTCGGTGGATTTCTCACAACTGCCAATGTGAGCAGATTTCCCATTTTCAGCAGACGAGTCAGTCACGACAGAATAAGGAACATGCCTAGGAGCCACCTTATCAGCAGAATTCATCTTCCTGCTCTTCATAGCGGCGACCCTCTTAGAAGTCAATCCTGACTTAGTTCCCAACATACACTTTGATACAAACCCGGACACCAGAGAAGTCACTAAACCCTTCCGCTAGGCAAGTTTAACAATAATGGATGCAGTCACCTTCGGAGCAGCAGGTTTCACATGCTTAGGCTTAACGGTCTTTTTCGCTCCCTCGGGGGAAGTTAGATCAATGACAAGTTTTTTGGCAACGGACGAGCTCCCACGAGTAGCAGAATAAGTCTTTGGCTTCTTCTCAACTAAAGACTCACAAGCAGGTGAGGAAGACCTCTTCTTTCCACTAGCATTGGCAGCAGGCTCTACAACAGCGATCAGGCGAGCCAACGCCTCATCCTTTATTCGCTTTATCTTTTCCTTCGGAGGCATGCCACCTTTCTCCTGACGAAGAGGGCTCAGTAGCCAGCGTCACTCATGGTACTCAGCAGGATTGCCCAAGGTAACACGCACTTTCTTCATATATGTCGAAATCTTGAAGGTTGAGCCAAACTCTGAACCTACGCAAAGCAAGGAAGACGATCAATAAATTGAAGTCATAGAGCAGCTCAACAAAAATTCAAGCAGGACAAGAATGAAGCAGTTCACTTACCACTGATAAAGGTAGTCAGGACACGCAGCTCTAAAGAATAGTCAGACTCCCACTCTCCGCTCACCTCCAAGGTATCTCTCGCCTACTTATGGTCATCTATGCTAGAAGCATCGAGCAGCTTATGGCGAGACCTCAGCTGCTCTACACCTTTCTTATGGCCAATCTTAAAGAAGTACCAAAACTCATTTATGGTCAAGCCAAGATCAAAGAACCTGCTCAAGTTTGAGAACCCCACCATCGCACGAACTGCATTTGGGGGACATTGAGCAGACGCTCATTTCATAGAACAGATCACCTCCTGGAAAAGATGCAGCATGGGTGTCACCCACACCCACGGCCCCTGCCAAGACAATTTTTCGAGTCCCAAGACTCCCAAAAAATTCAAGAGGGAGAAAGTTCAAAATTTTCTTACCTTGGCGCGACATGAAGAATAAGAACTACAACTAGAGATGACTTTTTGTAAGGGCAAGAAAAGAAGAACGCTAGGGGAGGGGGAATAAAATTTCCTCTGGCTTCTCTTCCTTGTTGGAATAATGATTGTTCTCCAAATTTATTTAATCCCCTGCTTAAGGCAGAATTAAATAGGTATTGGGGGCAATTATTTTCCTTTTCCTAGAAGAAGTCTATCTCCAAATCAAGAAAGAAGATCAAGTTCAAATTGGGAAGCAATTCTACAAGCCTAAGCAGCTTGGGATTCTTACACCTACCATCATTTTCCTGCGTGCAACACAGTAGGTATGGGGGCATTTGTAGAGCCTAAAATAATCCCAAAAATTCTTAAGGCGACACGTGGAATTTTATTCAAGAAAGACAAGATTGTCCTCAATAAATGGGCAGGCTTCTTAGATGCTCCCACGTGCAGCTCACACCCTTGGAGGACTCAGTAGCTGAGTACAACTGCCCACAACTCATCTGCCCTTGGCAAGGAATTAAAGATAAGGATTAATTACCCAAATCTTATCTTTAATACATTCCCAATTGAAGATTCACTCCAATCAAGTAAGCAATCCTAATTTAAATCAATTAGGTATAATTACACCATTATCTCAAGATAATATATTGGGAATATTTAGAGAAAATCTCTCCATTAAACACTATGGCCAGCCCTAACCCTATAAATACCCCATATTCTACCAAATTTTGAGAGCTTTTGCAACCCTTAAAAAGCCCTAAACACTTTACTTTCTCAGAGAAACTAACTTAGGCATCAGAGTTGACCTAACCCCCCGCCACCTCGTGGGCGCGTGAGGCTTAGGTCTCTGATCAAAGGTGTTGATTGTTTTGCAAGTGTATTTTCGTCAAGACTGAAGATGGAGGAAATTTGCATCGACAATACACTTGTCATATTTGTATTGGTCTAGTTGGTTAAAGGTGGTTAATGGTAGTTTTGTAATAAATCATTGTATGGTTTCTATATAAACCCTTTTGTACAACTCATAGAATCTTATCTTGCAATATAACAAATCTTTCACATTTCTTTCTCTCTAAGTTTTTCCCGCTCTTCCTTTCTTCTTCATTGTTCGTCACTGACATATCATTGAGAGTTATCATGGTATTGTCGCTGAAAAAGTTCATCACCATTTCTGATTTTAAGGTGCTTCTGTTACTCTAATGTTGCTCTGCAAACCTATGGTGATTGTTGCAAGTTGGGTTCTTGGAGAAAGTGGTTTTTCCTACGATTTCTTGATTTGGGTTCGATCTTGATTTCTTGGATTTCCAGTCTTCAATCGTGGAATCGGTGTAGGTGCTATTGTTTCTTTGTTTCTATTCAGTCTTCTATTACTTTGCTGGGAGTTATTTTCACACTTAATTTCAATATATGATTTAGGAGTTTTCTAATTTCTAAATGTGAATTATGTTGTTGTGAGTGTCATTCTTATAGATAAGTGAAATCATATTTAAGAAAGTGTCATTCTTTCTTGCCAGATACGAAAATGTCAATCTTTCTGTACTTTTGAATTGTTTGGTTATGTGCCACAGTTTGTTCAGCACATCAATTGCTGTTTCTTGTATTGAAGTATTGATTTGTCAAATACATCATGAATTCTTCAACTGTGAAAGTGGATGGTTTGTTAGGGATGATTGCTATAAAGTTGAAAGAGGATAATTTTGCCAAATGGGCTTTTCAGCTTCAATTTGTGTTAAAAGGTTACAAACTCTTTAGCCATTTTAATGGGACTACTATTTGTCCACCTAAATTTTTCATCACAACAGATTTAGGTATCATCAAAGAACTAACTACTGCCTATATTGAGTGGGAGTCAACAGATATGGCTGTGCTCAGTTTGCTACTTGCTACATTGTCTAATGAAGTAATGGAATATGTTCTTGGCTATAAAACTACTAGTGAGGCCTAGGCTAATTTGGTAGATAGATTTGCTTCTGTTTATAAATCTAAGGTCAATCATCTTAAGACTAAGTTACATACAATACAAAAGGGTGTTGATTCAATTGATAAGTATTTGCTTCGACTAAATAATATAAAGGATTAGTTGAATGCTACAGGGGAAATGATTTCTAATAATGATATGATGATTGTTGGTTTAGCTAGTTTTCCAAAAGAGTATGCTATTATAAGAACTTTGATTCTAACTAGGGAATCTTCAATTACTTTGAAAGAATTTTGTGCACAACTACTGGGGGCTGAGAAAGAAATAGAATGAGAGATTAATACACTGTCACACAACATGTCTGCAATGCATGTTTAGGGGTCTAGATCTATGGTATTTGGCTCCTCTTCAAATCCACATAATTATAGTCATATTTCTGCAACAACTGGGGGAGTCTTAACTCAAATTCCATTTGGTACACCTTAACAGTTTCCACTAACACCACAAAATCTTGGAGCCTTTACTTTTCAGGTAGATTATCTTATTGTTTCACCACCATTTTTCCCCATGCCATCTACACCATCTCCATATTTTCCTTTGCCTCCATAGGAATATGGTTTTGTTGGCAATGCTGGTCCTAACTTTGGTCTTTGAAATCAGTCTTCTAATTTTGGGTTCAATAATGGTTCTAGGCCTTCAAATGGTAACATTTTCAAAGGCTCAAATAGTTTAAAAAAACAATAGTGGTTTCAAAGGGAGAAATTTCAATTCTAGTGGATTTAGACAAACTTCAATTCTAGAGGATTTAGACAAACTTGAAATAATGCAGGCTGGTTTGGTAACATTGATACAAGGGTGAATATTGTTATTGAGTGTCAGATTTGTAACAAAATGGGACATACTGCTGCCAATTGTTTCCATAGAAATAGTTCTAACTCTAGTTCTAGATTTATGTTGGAATGCTAAATTTGTGGAAAGAGATGTCACTCGGCTCATGATTGCTATCATTGAGGGAACTATGTGTATCAGGGTCAACCACCACCACCATCTATGAATGCCATGATTGCTCAATAGAGTTCTCGGTTCTTTCCAAATGATGCTTGGATTGTAGATTATGGAGCTTTACACCATATAACTGCTGATGTTAGTGGTCTTACACAAGTGACACCATTTAAAGGCAACGACAACATCACTATTAGCAATGGTACACATTTACCAATCAAGACTGTTGGGTGTACTACACTCTAGACAAAGGATCATTCTCTAATTCTTAATAATGTTCTTCATATGCCTCATATTGCTAGAAGCTTAATGTCTGTTAAACAACTCTGTGTAGATAACAAGAGTTGGTTTATATGTGATGAATGTAATTTCTTTGTGTAGGATAAGAAGACAAATGAGATAATGTATGAAGGAAAGAGTAGGCCAATAGAGTTATTTCAAATTCCTGTGTTTCACTAAGCTGAACTACATCCAGTTCTGTTGCTTTGTTGGGAAAAATGACGAAGTCTAATATGTGGCAACAAAGGTTAGGGCACCCTTCCAATGAGATTCTGTCTTCAATGCTTCACCAATCTAGTATTTCCAATAGTATAGATGATTTGCATAATATGTGTAGTTCTTGTATCCAAGGAAAAATGTCAAGAATACCATTTCCAACTAAAACTGAGAAGTGTTTGTTTCCATGTAAAAAGGTTCACTAAGATGTTTGGAGACATTCTCCTGTCAAGTCTTTTGATGGATTTAGGTATTATGTACTCTTTGTGGATGAATATACAAGATACACTTGGGTATTTCCAATGTGTAATAAATATGATTTGTCTGTAATTTTTGTCAAATTTTATCAATATGTGCTAACTCAATTTGGGATACCCATAAAGTGCTTACAAACTGATGGTGGAGGAGAATATGTCAGTATAATGTTTAAAGAATTTCTTACTGCTAAAGGAATTGTTCAAATGTTGTCATGTCCTTACACTCAGCAAAATAGAATTGCTGAGAAGAAGCATAAACATATTGTTGAAACTGCTATCACCTTGCTAACTGAAGCTAGTTTATCTTTGGAGTTTTGGTACTTTGCATGTGCTCATTCTATGTTTCTCATTAATCAAATGCCTTGTAAGTCTCTGATGATGTCATCTCCATATAGTGTGTTGTATAAGAAACATCCAGAATTGAAAACAATGAAGATTTTTGGCACTGCATCTGGTTCTCTGTTCATTAGTCAATCTAAATATGCTAAAAAGTTGTTGGTTAAAGCAGGAATAAAGCATTGTAAGCCTACTTCAACACCATGTAAACCACACACCCAACTTCTTATTGCAAAAGGTACACCATTATCTGATCAAAGTCATTACAGATGGCTAGTAGGTGCTCTGCAATATTTAACATTTACTCGCCTAGATATTGCTTATTCAGTCAATAATATATGCCAATTTATGACAAATCCCATTGATTTACATTTTCACTTGGTAAAGCCCATACTGAGATATTTGAAAGGGACTCTGGATTGTGGTTTGAGGTAGACAAAGAGTGAAGATATCTCTATTAATGGTTTCTCAGATTCTGATCAGGCTGTTGATATTAACACAAAGAGGTCTATTACAGGCTATGTGGTGTTCTTAGGGACAAATCCAATATCATGGCAATCTAAAAAACAATCTACTGTGTCCAGAAGCTCCACTGAAGCAGAATATAAAGCCCTAGCTCATTGTGCAACTGATATGTTCTGGATTATATCACTCCTTAAAGACATTCATCAATTTTTGTCTTCTCCTCCTTGCTTGCAGTCTGACAATATTTCTACTCTTACAATCTATTCAAATCCAATGTTTCATTCCAAGATTAAACATTTAGATATTGGCTACCACTTTGTTAGGGAGAAAGTTCAAAAAGGTGATATCAAAGTTCAGTAATCCCAACCGATGAACAGGTTGCTTATATGTTTACTAAAGGATTGCATGGTCCTGTGTTTGTCAAACACTGTCATGCTCTTGGTTTGGGGTTTGTTGCTTAGTCTTCATCATCCTCTGTTGCCATTCCTTCATCACCTATTACTTCAGTATGAAGTTTTCAAAGTGCCCTTTTTCCATGGTTTCTCTATGCATGATTGCAAACTCAGCAGTGACATTCCCAACTTCATTTTAGAGCTATATACATACACTTGTCATGTTTGTATTGGTCTAGTTGGTTAAAGGTGGTTAAGGGTAGTTTTGTAATAAGTCATTGTATGGTTCCTATATAAACCCTTTTTACAACTCGTATAATTTTATCTTGCAATATAACAAATCTTTCACATTTCTTTGTCTCTAAATTTTTCCCGCTCTTCCTTTCTTCTTCATTGTTCGTCACCGACATATCATTGAGAGTTATCACTAACCTCATATATATAGATGAATAGTTAAAAATAAGGGACAAAATTTTTGGAATTTTCCACCCTTAGGTTGGAGATAGTCTAAGTGCCCATTGTAAGGCTAAATCCACCCATTCCCCCTTAGTGATGACATCGTTTGTTCAAAAAAAAATAATAATAAAAAGGTTTATGTCTAACACATTGTTTCTTATGGATTCAAATTTTTATGGCGGCAATTGCATGCTTTCAAAATTCAAAATTTCATTTTTACTCATCACCCTACTTATTATGGTAAGATGAGTTTAAATTTTGAAATTTGTGTCTATCAACTAGACGGATATCAAAATTTAAACTCATTTAATGATCATAAATATGATACACTGAGCATCACCATCACTTGAGGGTAGTGAGCAAGAATATTTCAAATTCAAAATGTATAATTTAATCAAATAATGCACTTAATCAAAATTTTTAAAATTGTTTTCGTTATTTATTTAATGGCCAATTACGTTACTTAAAAACCATTCAACTCTAACATAATAAATTCAATAGACATTACCAAAACATTTAATTTATGTTTTCTCTATAATATGGGGTGTTGAGTGTTGACTGAGTCTAAATCAACAGACTCTTAACGATTCGCCCACCAAAATTAAAAAATTAGTGAGACAAGTGTCATTATCTACATTGACTGACTCTTAGTCTTGGACGTGCATGCTTTCTCTCTTCATCACTTTCTCAACGGCTGGCAAACTAAGTTAGACAAATGTTGCATGCTTGACAATTACAAATTTAATAACAAGTGAAGAGTCCTTCTAAAATGTTAGGTTCATTTAGACAGATTCTTTAAGGAAGGGATCTTCACCAAAATCCACATCACATCGAATTTCAATGATCTGAAATCATTTATTTTTTAAGTTGTACCTCATAGATCGTTCTTGCAAAATATTAGCAAAATCAGAAATATTTGAGGAATCTAATTGAATTCAAAGAAATTGACGAATATTATATTTGAATAAACATTGAAATTTAATCGTAACAATTAAATGAATAAATAGTTTTGGATTGAATTGAATTTTTGCATAAATGATCTATAAATCGAGACTTACAAAATAACCGGCTCAAATCGTTGAAGTTCAATGTGAAATGAGTCCTACAACAAATCCACATTTAATTTTTTTTAAAGATTTTTTCCTTTAAAGGGGCTGCCATTTGATAGTACTTGAAGCTTTTACCGGTCATAAATTAGTCCTACAACACTAATTTAGGAAGTTATCCCTACCCGTCGTAACTGTGGGAGGTATTGCAATCATCATTGCATCACTAGAAATTGAAATGAGTTTTATTTTTTAGGGCTGCTATTTTCATTCTAAAAAGTCATTATGCACTCAATTTTAGTAAGAAAAATAAATAAGAAAGAAGCGTATGATGAATATTTTGAAGTGTTAATAATAATTCTATGACTTTTCTTTATATAATTTCAATACAATTTTTTTTGCAAAAAAATTCAATACAAAATAAGGGGGCAAAGTATCGAATAGGATTTTTTTTTTTTTAGTACAATGATATATTTTATACTAAAGGGAATGAGAGTTCGGCTAAGCTACACCAATTGGCAACCTAATTTGGTATCAAATTCAATATCTACAAGATTCGAACCTAAAACCTCTCACTTACAAGTAAAAAAGAATACAACTAGACCGTGGTATTGAGTGACTATCGAATAGGGATTTTAAACTCTAAGCTTAAGTGTTGGAATATATGCTCACACATTTCTTCATTTTTGCCCATCAATTTGAATAAATTAAACCAAAATAATGGACATATATAATTCAATGGAAGTGTGTAGGAGAAGAAAAAAATGTGTATTTATCATTTCCTTAAATTTACCAATGCATAATCAAGATATATAGTACCTGAGAAAGCATATATCGGAGATCTCAAATGAAAGATACGTCTTTTTTATGCGTCCATTGAAGAATAGAATGGAGCAAAGATTGATGGGTATCGTCCTTGTGTGGCTGGGGAGAAAAAAGATGTATGTATAGGAGATGACACTAGTGTTAGTTTGTTCTAACTAGGGTTTGCTTTTACGCACTAAGTTAACAGTTAACAGTTCAAGTTCCTTAAGATATAACCCACATAATTTAAAATCAATCCAAACTAAAACCGCTGGTTTTTTATATGAACACCATGACTCACGTAGTATATCAAATTTACTTCTATTATAACATGTAACAATTTTTCATGCAGTGACTAATAAGTTCGAGTTGGTTTCATAACTTTAATTATTATTGATATGGAATCGTAATACCGTTTTAGCATGTCATTTAGTATAATAGATAAATAGTACTATTGCCTATGATCATATACAAAAACTCATGCTTTTATTGAAAATATGTATTCTATCACAAAAACATTTCCATAAAACTGTAAAGCAAAGATTGCAGGGTAATATTGCAGAACCGAACGTGAACTAGATTGCATTCTTTAACAACTCCTTAAATTTAGACATAAATTTGTATAAAAAACGAATTGATAGTTGGTAATATTCCCGTTGAGGCAAGATATAGGATATGTTACTTTATTCTAAAATAATTCAAGCAACTTATTCAGCTTATAGAACACAGAAGAAACGTAGAGAACAAAAGTCAAAGGAGTTCTTCTCCTAATCCTATATTGTATTTGACTGGGATCTTCCGCTCCAGGGATCCTATCAGCAACCTCGCTGTCTAGTTAGTGACGTCACAAGTTGCGACAGCCATGGCGGGAAGTATCCTTTTCAAGATTCGCGCTGCGGCCTCACCGCACGAAACGTGTCTTTATTTGGTGCATCGGTCTTCGTGTCCCCCGTGGCTGGAGTTTTCTAGGATTTCTTGTTACTGTGGTCCTTATTTGTACGTGATATTCAATCTCTCATTTTGTTTGAATGTCATGGTCGTATGACGGTATGAGTGAGCCAGGCTGGGAGAGCGAGGGAAGGAGGGAAGGAGGCAGTGGGATTTAGCTGTTGAATTTCATGGCAGTATTTGGGGTTGGTTGGTTTGCTGAGAATTGAGATTTGGTTCTCACCTTCAAGGATTACAGAGTTTGGGAAGAGGAACAAAAAGCAATCAATCAGTCAATCTCTCCGAAGCATTTAGGGAGCTAGAATTTGTATGTCAATGAAGGGATTTTCATGAGGAGTCTCGAATATTTTGAGTTTTTTAACCATTAATTTTTTTATTAAATTGAACGGTTAAAAACTTGGAAGTATTCTATTATAACTTTGAGAACATAACATTTTTTTTAATCAAGAAATACCCGAAACAAATGAACTACCTAGTTGTGCTACATCATTTTCAATTGGTCAACATGTTGTTCAATTTATTAAACAAGTTTATACATCTTTTACGCCCTTTTGTGGGGTTGTTGAGGTTGGTGTATATTTAGTTATGGAGTTTGACATTGTGGTAGGAAAGAAGGTTAATTTGAAATTTTTCTATAGAAGGAATTCGTACTTGAAAAACTATAACTATGAATTCCTCAAATTTTAGTAGTGACCGAATATGCGTTGTTGTAAGCTTGAAGCTGTTAAAGAAGCAACTCATTTGATTGTGTTCATTAGTTAAGTATGAATATGTACTGAATCATTAACTTATTAATTTGACCAACTATACCATGTTTTTGGATCAATGTATTTTCAGTAAACTTTTAGATTTCATTTGGTTGGGATGAACTTCAAAGATTTTTTTTTAAATTTGCCGAGAAGGATAAATTTACTACAAAGGATTAGAAACTCTGTGCAAATTGCAATGAATATGGTTTGAAATCCATTTATTTTATTTGTTTCCATTGATTCTTATAAGTAATGCTAAGCAGATTAATTGCTTAGACCAAAATTATTAACCATGTGATTTGTTATCAATAAGAAATAAGTAGGTTAATCAACACTTTAATAATAATCTAATTATCAACAATCACGTCATATGGATTACAACATATGATTTAAATAGATGGCCTCTCTAACATTTCCCAATTCTTATTCAACTCAAGTATTGGTATACATCCTTGGAGTGTGATAGTCTAAACAAACAATAGTAGCTTTATTATAATTTCATGTCAATTCCTAAATTTGAAATCACTCCATTTAATCACTACAAGAAAAGTTGACATGCCACTATATTAGTTGTACATAATAAGGTGCGTAAGACTTTATCATAGTCACCAAACTATTGCTCCACTTTGATCTCCGCCTTCCACCAATTCAGGTAAACAAAATTTTGTTTCCTTTTTTTGGGACAGAATGGAGAATATAAAACAAATTAAGATGACATCATAATTAAAGATCTCCAAACACCAAGGTACAAGCACAGAAACTAAAACAAGCTTTGAATCAAATGGATAAATACAAACTCTGACCATACGAGGAGGATGGATTGGGTGCGCCATGAATTATACACAAGGAGGATTGAAGATGCATAAATCATTCCACCAAAACAGGTAGATAAAAATAAATTAATTAATTCCACCCACAAAGGTAGAATGAAAACCCTTTTCCACCCATAGAGGTGGACAAAAACACATAACTTGCATACCTCTATCACAGGTTTTAATTTTTTTTATCTACCTCTCACAATTGTTTTACTTTTATTTTTTATAAACTTATCATATTTGTTGTATATGGATTTTAAATTTTTTTTTTATGAGAAAGTAGATAAAGGCATTTGAAATTCAAATTTAACAAATTAAAATATATTTTTATTTTTACTTTAAGGGGCAAAATGAACATACCAACAAATCAAATGAAACTGGACTTGATCTGAAAGTAGGTGATTTTTTTGGATTTGGATCAAAATGCCCCTTTTTTTATATACAAGAAACTTTAGAGAATGAGAAAAGTAACAATAAAAACCTTGTGTGAATGTTTAAATACTCTTGACTACGATCTTAAGGTATCCTTGCTCAACAAAATCGATTTATGCCTCCAAATCTATACCAGCAGGTACCCTATTGCAAGCAATGCTAACAGCAACACTTTATGAGAAGGATTTGACGATTTGTATTTGTACCGTCGGACAAGAGTCGTGGGTAGGCTAGATACACTAGGTCATGCATGGCAGTATCCAAGATCTTTGAGCAAAAGTAGTGTCTCCTTTCACTCGTCTCCGACTCGATTTGTGGGTAAACGTGTTTCCTCTAGGTTTAGGCCCACCTCCAAAGAATATGTTTCATGGCACCATCGATCCTTCACCTTCAACCTTCCTTTTAACACATGATTCTTATATTCCCTCTAGGCCATGGGGTTTTCTCTAGTGCACATTTAACTTACACAATGGAATAAAAACCATGAGATTAATTGACCAAACAGTGCTCCAACGACTCTTGTTCTATTGTGTAACTTAGATGTGCAAATTTAATGTGTATTCGAGAATTTTCATTCTCTCTAGTCTCTAAAGCCTAGAGAAGTTTTTCAAGCTAAAACTTTTAATACAAAGTAATTGGTGAATTTCTCTGGAATTAGGGCATTCTTTTTCAACCTACTTAGTTCCAAGTTCAAACCCTCCTCTCTTCTTCTAATTAGAGATTAGTGTAGAAAATTACTTATACTAAAAAAAAAAAACCTTTCAAAACAAAAAATAAATAAATAAAAAAAAGGGTGCTTGCATTCATTAAAGTTGTGGTTCTAAAGCTTGGGCCTCATTATTATTTATTGTGGGTCAAAATATTGGCCTTGTTATTCTTTTGGGTCGAAAGCTTGGGCCATTTTAGTTCGTACAATCTATAGCATATGACCCGACACAAAAAGTAGAAAAAGAAGTTGATGCGAGCAATCAGGGAGAGATGGACAGTTTGAATCGGGTTGAAAAAGAATATCCTAACCACTTGAACAATCCACAACTTTCAGCAATTACAGTTGATTAAACCATACAGCCAATTCTTTTTTTTTTTTTTTGGTATAAACCATACAGCCGAATTCTTTGTGGTGAAATAATGGCTTTTGTCTACATGAGCTCGAAACCAAAATGGAAGCAAAAGTACTAATAATTTAGTGGTGCGTTCTTGTCCTCACGTTTGCTATACCACATCAGACTGGCATGTATCCGTTCCCCCCAAGTCCGTGCCCATCTTTCTCACGGTACTCGTGACGACCTCTATTTGAAGGATGAAACACTTCCGGCCGGTTTGGTGGACCGGATGAAATTGGACTATAGAGATTGGTAAAGATATGTAAGATATGATTTGTGAATTCATAACTCATCATATCCGGTCATATCCATTTTACATTATGACATAACAAACAATGAACTGGACTCAATTTCATTTTAATTGGTTACAACCTATCCCAATCAGCCAACTAAACAGGCCATGTCGGACCAAACCAATTCACTTATTTTGTAAATTCATTCATTGTCTCATTGTCAATTTGTCATCACTAACTCCAACCCATTTTAATCGAGAAGAATTTATGGTGGTTTGATAATCACTTCATTTTTAATATTCTGTTTTTAGTTTATTCAACAACAAAAAATCCTGTTTTTAGTTTGAGCGTTGTTGTGCACTCCAAACGTTCTAGATATAGAAAGAAAAATACAGTTACAAAGAATGCATAATGAGTTTTTTTAGTGCAAATTTTTTTTTTTTAACAGCTAAAAACTTAAAACTCGTAATTTTCATTTTTCATTTTTTCCCCGCTACAACTAGACTAGTTGCCAATGAGCATTCAATTTTCATAAAAAGTGAAAACAAAACTCTTTGGCCATGAACTCTGGCTTGAGTGTCGATTCCATTTCGATTCATAATATACCTGATTATCAATCGACCTATAACTATTATAATTATATAAATCAATTGTGTGAACATCCCTCCCACCACATGACACAAGTTACGCTACTATTGCACATACAACTCTCCAGCTACATTTTTTTTATTGTAATCATGCTCATACCATCTGGAAGAAATTTTTTTTCAGTGCGACGATCAAACGCAATGCAAGATTTTTCAAGTCAACCCGCTTCATTCCCATTCCCATGCCTTCTCCTTTAATCATTATCTAACAAGTAACAAAACAACCACCCCCCTCTTTGCTTTTTGCTTTGCGACAACATCATCTCATAACCCAACTAACCACTCTTTAGATCCAAATAAATAGTAAAAACACAAAAACAAAAACAAAACAAAAGGCTAGTCTGCAACTGAGAAACTCCCCCAGCTTCTCCCACCCACCATGAACAAGAAGAAGTCAACTTCCCGACTTACCCTTTTCGTCTTCCTCTCACTCTCTCTCACTTTCTGCTTTTCTTCTTCCCCAACACCCAGAAAGCCACCTCCTCTTCCCATTTTGCCCCTCCCCTCTTCCCCGCAGCTCCAATGGCAGCTCGGCCACATGGCAATGTTCCTCCACTTCGGACCCAACACCTTCACGGATTCCGAGTGGGGCACCGGCCACGTCGACCCCTCGGTCTTCAACCCCGCCAAGCTCAACGCCGCTCAGTGGGTCCGAGTCGCCAAAGACTCGGGCTTTTCGCGCGTAATTCTCACCGCCAAACACCACGACGGGTTCTGCTTGTGGCCAACTGAGTACACCAACTACTCCGTGAGCTCCAGCCCATGGAGGAGTGGCGGCGGTGACGTCGTTGGTGAGCTGGCGGCGGCGGCTAGGGACGCGGGTATTGGATTGGGACTTTACCTTTCGCCGTGGGATCGGCACGAACCGTGCTATGGGAAGACTTTGGAGTACAATGAGTTCTATATGGGTCAAATGACAGAATTGCTCACAAGGTAACTTGTATTTTATTTTTTCATGAATTTTGGGTGTATATTTAGAGTTTCTGTGAATTGGGTTTGTTTGATTTTATTGATCGATTATTTTCTCTTGCTTTTGTGGTGTTGTTGTATGTTTGATCAAGCTTGAATCTGTGAATAATGGCCTGCATTGGGTGATTTAAATTGTCTGCAATTTTTGTTATCTTATTGAATTTTGTTTTCATTTTTTTATTAAGCAATCTTACCTCTTGTCTTACTGTGTGGTTCTGGAATTGTGTTCTGCAATTTTGAAGTCTAAAGGATTGTTTGGTATCCTTCTGGGATCCTATTGTTTGTCTCTGAAACTAATGAGTACAAAGTAATTTAGCTACGTTCATCGTTTTTGAAAACAAAAAAATTGGATCCAAGAAGGATACTAAACAGGTTCTAAAAGTTGTGTGCTTTTATGAGTTAATCACGGGTAATGTAAACTGCATTCTCAGTTTTCTGCATGATGGTGAAGTGGCAAGCCTAAGCCCCAACAAAAGCAAAGAAACTGTCATCTTCTAGAATACAAAGTAAAGGAGGAACGTCTTTAACAACTTCAATGCCCTAAGGAAGAGAGCTTCTGATAGAAGCAAGGTCATGAGTAGCATGGTTCTCTTGCACTTATCGATCGATTTGAGTAAGAGATGGTTTACGTCAATTTCCTTAGTCACCGTAGTCACAGTTGCTAGAGAGCACTTTCAACATCAATAGGTATGAGTCCTTTGTCCCAAGTTAGTTGTAGACCAAAGCGTAGGCCCCATAGCTCCGCCTCAATTATACTTCCAACACCGATAGTAGCAGTAAAACCAAACAACCAGCAACCGTAAGAGCCTCTTAAAAGACTCTTTCGGAAAACTTCCATCCATGTTTAGCTTACACCTTCCAGAAGTATGAGGACACCAATGCATTTTGACCACAGCCCTAACAGGTTTACCTCCCAAAGATTGATTTCCCTCGTACCATTCCCTTGAACATTGCAGAATGATATTGAAACTGACATTAGGAGGCTCAAACTAGGATTAAACACACGATTACACCTCCATTTCCGACAATAAAAGGTCGTACCCAGTGCACAAGGCTCCCGCTTTACGCAGGGTCTGGGAGAGGTGAATGTCGGCTAGCTTTACCCCCATTTATGGAGAGACTGCTCCCAAGTCTCGAACCCGAGACCTACCGCTCATGGGCGAAGGCACTTGCCATCGCCAAAAAAAAATTATCAAACACCACCTTCCAAGGCAACTTATGTAAAGTACACTTGCTTTTCAGATTAAATAAAATCCAATCACAAAGGCATAGAATAAAAGTGCATGACCTCTTAAGGATTTTGCATGACATTTCCGTACTTTGAGAGCATATTGATAACTGCACAGCAAGTGTTCCAAAGTTTCAGAACTTGAAGGACTTCTAGGACAACAAGGACTAGTAGTTAATCTTCTTTTAAACCTCTGCATGGTAGGTGAGAAGCTTTCCATGTCCTACTGGCCACAAAAAAAAAAAGTTCTTATTCTAGGAGGAACCTGAAGCTTCTAAACGAAACTGCATTTCCACTCTAAGAACTCTTCGAACAAATACAAATAAGCAGAATTTCCTGAAAAAACACCACTTTTAGCAAAAAGGGGTACCTCTCCATGTGTTAGAGCAGGAATCAAGTCAGAATTATACACACTAGGACTAGAAGTCTCAGTTTTTACCATTTACAACCTGAGCCCTTTTTTTGGTAAAATAATGGGTTTCGGTTTATAATTTCATGTTCTGTGCAATTCAGCCTGTACGTGCTCTCTTAAATGGAATTGATCTGTATTTTGTCACAATATTATTGGCTACAACTTGATATTTGTGATGTTTGTTTTAACTGGTTGTTGTTGTTGGGGCTTGGTTTCCTTATCAAGGTTTATGTTCTAATTCATCTGTGGTTGTTCAACTTGGCTGATTCTGCTTTGGCCAAAAAAAAACTTGGCCGAGGCTGCCATTCCGAGAAGTCGTTTGAATTTTTTCTTGTTTGATTTATGATGAATTACTTGGACAAATATTCAAAGACTTGGCGTTGTTTTTTGAACTTTTTATAAATTTCGAAACAGGTATGGAGAGATTAAGGAGGTTTGGTTGGATGGTGCAAAGGGGGAAGGGGAGAAGGACATGGAATATTTCTTTGATTCTTGGTTCAGTCTCATTCACCAACACCAGCCCGGGGCTGTCATTTTTTCTGATGCCGGTCCTGACACCAGGTGGGTTGGGGATGAAGCTGGCGTTGCTGGGTCTACTTGTTGGTCCCTTTTCAATCGGAGTGATGCCAAGATTGGCGACACTGATTACCAGTGAGTTCACTCTTCTAACTTCCATTATCTTTTCTTTGTTGTTCTAGCAGTTGGATAAATATATGTATATATGCATTTAAATGTTTGCAATGCAATCAGACAACACACATCTACTTACCTGCACTGGTTATATATGCTTAAAAGATCCTGCGTGGGTCAGTAAGAGAACCCGTGAGGCTGCAACCAGCACCTTTCTCTCTATGCACTTTATTATCTTCTCCAAAGTATCGAAGCAATGAGTTAATACGGTGGCCTATATAACAGATACTCAAATGGAGGAGATCCCTTTGGGCATGATTGGGTACCAGCTGAGTGCGATGTTTCAATCAGGCCTGGTTGGTTTTGGCATTCGTTGGAAGTTCCAAAATCCGCCAGGACCCTTCTTGACCTATACTACAAATCGACTGGAAGAAACTGTCTCTTGTTACTCAATGTACCTCCAAACACTTCAGGTCTCATATCTGCAGAAGATATTCAAGTGCTTCAAGAATTCAATGACCTCCGGAAGTCGATATTCTCATATAATCTGGCCAAAACGGCCCTTATCAACGCGAGCAGTACACGAGGAGGCAGTAACAATTCTTGGTTCACCCCCAGTAATGTCGTTCAAGAAGGTATTGATTCATATTGGGCTCCTGAGGGAAACCAGTCGAAATGGGTTCTATCCTTGAACCTTCAAAAATTAGTGTCATTCAACATTCTGCAAGTTCAAGAGCCAATTCAAATGGGACAGCGAGTTATCGAGTTCCATCTTGAGGTCCTGAATGAGGAGAGGAAGTGGAATAAAGTCATCAACGGAACCACAATCGGATATCAGAGGCTTCTGCAGTTTCCAACCGTAAAATCTCAGTACTTGAGGTTTGTTATTGACAAGTCCCGGGCAGACCCGCTTATCTCGTACCTGGGTTTATATATCGATCGATATTCGATTTTGAGCAACTTATCTCATACAACCTCACACGCAAGCAGAAATCGCAGTCAAATTCTTAATTACCATATCGAATCCAACCATTCTCAGGTTGCTGCAATATAGTGTTTGTATGTATTGCATTGCATGTAAATACACCTTCATCAGTTTTTCTCCTTCTTTTTTCCTGATGGAATAAAATTCATTGTCAAGATACTTCTGATATGAATTCTTCATTTTCGTTTTGTTGTTTTGGATTGCAAAATCTCTAATTCAGCAAATTATAAATGAAAATTCCAAATTCGCGACAACTCAATCCCAGCCCTCTGAACCCGAACGAAAGCAGTCACTACGCAGAAAAGTATATTAGGTCCCTCTACGATTACCAAACGCTGCATTTGTTACTTCTCCCTGCTTTGTAAGCATTCGGAAAGACCGTGATGGGCTTGGATTCCTTTTTTCGGTCAAACTTTTGGGTTTGGGCTTAGGTTGCAAATAGTTGTTAACTTAAGTAACGTGTTGTGTTAAAAATTTGTTATTGTTTTTAAACAACTTTAACGAAAAACCACATTTTTACACTAAAATGTCAATTATGATACTATTCACTTTACCCTTTATTTTATTCTTATAGTTAAAACTCAAAGTTTTCAAGCTATTTTCATTAGTTTTTTTTATTTTTTATTTTTTATAACATTTTTGGTGGTGTAGGCAATTGAAAGATAGTTTGGTACTGTTGTGTTTTTTTTTTAAAAATGCTTCTGCTGTGATGTAAGAATAAACAGTTGTAAAATGAAGTTGTTGAGTGTTTGATAAACATTTTTTTTTTGTAAAAGTGATTTTAACAAAAAACAAAAAAAAATAGTATCCGAGTGTTTGGTAAACTTTTATATGAATTGCTGTGAATATGTTAAATGACTAAAAATGATATGATATATAGGGGTGTGATATCCACACACCCCATTTTACTTCTCACACATCTTTTTAATTTTCGACTGTCGGATCAGATGAATTGAAGAAGATCAACGAACACAAATTATCAAGGGATGTGTCAGAAGTAAAATGAGGTGTGTGGTGGATAGCACACCCCTGATATATACTGTTTCACCCTTTTGACTTCGCCAAGTTTCACCCTTTTGCTGGTAAATCCTCCTTTCACACCTTAAATTTTCACCACACCCCCAAATCCATTTACATTAGTGACTGAATGTTTGTGTGTTTTTATCTTTTCACTGTGCAGGAATAAACACTAATCAAATTTTAATCCTTTGTTTTGACAATGCGATATTCTATTTTAAGCTACTCTAATTACGTGGATTTCGAGCTCGGGTCCAATGGTGCGGGTACAAAATTTAATCTTGATGTTCCCACTCTGACTTATCTTTTGATGCTTTCGTAGTCAACTGCAATGTGGTATTACTTTGGAGATAAAATGTTAAATCAACTTTTTATTAGCAGCCATATGCTTTTTTTAGGTCTTTCGTATTCTGCCATGATTGGCTTTTTATGTTCATCTTCAAGAAGTTTCATCGATCACTTTTTGAAACTTGCCTTGATTTTCGACACCTACAATTATCGTTTTCCAGCAATGATTTACGTCGTTGGGTTGCTCCATTTCTACCTACTTTGTATTTCTGTTTTGGGATGTTTCGTGCAGCTGCTAATGCTAGTAGAATTCTGGACGCAGAGAAGTTTAGACTGACACTATCCAAACCAAAGACCGGGAATGCACAACATCTGCGAGCGGTCCAAGTTATTCCATGGAGATCTGGTTTTCAGCCAGCAGTTGTGAGCTTGAGGCAATTGTATGGTGTAAGAAGCTCTTGACTGTTTTTTTTTTATATACTGTATGCTATGTGCTTGCAAATACTACTGATTGGCTTTTGTTATTTTCATCGATATTGAATTGCACTGCGTTCTCAAAGCACATAGCACGCGTTAATGCCCAATCATGATACATCTGTGATGGCATTTTAGTTGCCTGCCTATGTACTAGGAAAAATTAAGCCAATGGTTCCAATTTAGGTGTGTTTGTATAGCAAGTTGGCAACGACGCAGAAAGTCATGGCCTTTTGCATGGTTCTCCAAAGAATCATCTACCCAATTTTGCTGTGTAGTTGTCAACTTTTGAAAGAATGTGCAGGCTTTGCGAATACTAGGTCAGTCGAATTTCCAAAAGACAAGGAACACCGTTAAAAAGGATGAAATAGTATAGTGAACCGTTTTTTGTATAAACCCGGACTCTATATTGGGATATTTTTTGCCTGTCAAAGCAAGCATGGTAACTATAGCTATGGACAAGTATATCATAAGTATTCCTGCCCAACAGACACCATTTTGAAAACCAAGTGTTTTCAGGCTAGGATCTGAGGCTATCAGTTGGGAGCAACTCTTTTGGCTGACTCAGCCACGGCCAGATTTCCTTGCATCCAGTTTGTAAGCATCTGTAGTGCAGCTTCCGGTTGATCCATTGGAACCATATGACCAGCATTATGAACCTTGAGGAAAGCTAGAGGTCCATAGCTTTTTAGCAGTCCTGCTTCTGCACCCGCAACCTTGAATGGAACAGTTTGTGCTGCTACGAATGCTTTCTGACCGGACCATTCCATGGCATGAGCCCAATTTGAATTCCCTAGGAAATAGAGAGACATCATAATATGAAAATTACCGAAAGTACATTGTCCTCGCTAATACATGCAACATGAGTTTTTTGCTGAAACAAAGAAGCTCACCAAGCCAATTGCAGATGAGATCATACTCCCCAGCATACACAAGCAACTTTATTCCATCTTCAAGGAGGGCAGGAATTCCCACTTCCAGATTTCTCATCCAGTCATTCAGCATAGCATCATATACCACAGAGCTGCATGACACAAATTCGATGTCCCCAACTCCTAGGGCATCCCTAACCGTTTGTTTGTTCAAGAATGTCTCCATGTTTGAGAAGTCATAGCACAAGCTCCCCTCACATTGCTTCCTAATATCATAGTACTGCACATACCCGAAACAAAGTAGATTCTTAGCATACTTGGATTTACTTTCTTAGAACTTATAGCTGTGACGATGATGAGGGGTTTTCCGCTTCGCTTACATTTATACCGCTATTTCTTTGCATTATCTGGCTAAATATGCTGTTGCAAATACTTAACGACTCCTCACAAGCATCTCCACTCTTAGAGGCGTCTGATAGTTTCAGATATCAGAAAATTCACGAGTCAGATAATCTTGTACAACGACCATTAAATCTCATACGAGATTGTAATCAACAGGTATGTGAAGAACAGAGGAAATGAAGAGGAAAATACCGCAAGCCTTCACTGACTCTTCACAGTCTGGAATTATCTGCGATATAGTGTCGTAGTCTGCTTTAGTAATCAACTTCATTTGCAGTGCATAATCAGTGTATGCCTTGTACTGGATTCCCGGATTGGTCAACCCATTACCTATGGCGAAACCCTGTCCAACCGTAGGAGATAAAACAGATCAGATCAGAGCGACCATGACGAAGCAATCAAATGCAGTCAGTCCATTGTAACTATTAGGGATACCTTGAGGTTTATGTGATTCCCTTCCTTTGCTTTATTTCCTTTGTTAACCCGAGAAGCAAGCGCGGGAACATAGTGC
Organism: Malus domestica; assembly: GCF_042453785.1. Taxonomy (NCBI): domain Eukaryota; kingdom Viridiplantae; phylum Streptophyta; class Magnoliopsida; order Rosales; family Rosaceae; genus Malus; species Malus domestica. The sequence goes on from NC_091663.1 coordinate 11,685,477, forward strand.
CCAGCATATGACTCTCCGGTGATGTAGAAGTCATTTTTCGCGAATTCAGGATGTAGAGCGAAAAATCCCTGTCATCATGAAGAGAAGCTCGTAAATTTAAGGTCAGTTTAGCGACAATAGTTCACTGGTGCGTGAACAGTTATAATTCGTGATGCATCAACGACGATTGTATGTAACATGAGATAATCATTAGGACCTGCAGAAAATCATATAAGTCGTTGCTGACGCCTGCTTCATCATGAGGAATGTCACTCGAATTTGTAGTATAGCTGAAACCAGTTCCAACAGGTTGGTCGACGTAAAGAATGTTTGATGCCTGCCAAACAAGAACTTGTTCAGAAACATAAAGAAGCGAAAACCGATAAGAAAAAACACCTTGTCCAAACCATTACAGCACCTTGTCCCAGCCATAGTTATTCCAAGTGAGTGACAAGTTGTTTTGAATGTGAAAAGGACCATTTTCATAGAACAGAGCCAGTTCACTGCTACATCCCGGCCCTCCGGTCAACCATATCACAACAGGGTCGTTCTTGTTAATCCTTGATTCGAAAAATAAGTAGAACAACCTGCAAAAAGTAATCGGATTCAAATAAAATCCAGTCCAAGAATTTCCGAGTTTTCGATTTCCCAACTCAAATTTGATTCATAGTGCAATTCAAGACCAACCCTTTTTCTCTTACCTTGCACCTTCCGAATGGGGAAGGCGGTAGTAGCCGGCGTGGTGACCAAGATCTTTAGCGGAAGGACCGGAAGCGGCGTCAAGAAAAGGCATTTTGAACTGCTTCTCCACAATCTGAACACCAGCATCTGCCTCAGCATCCAACGAAGGTTTACGGGACAAAATGTTAACATCATCCTTTGGGAACAGGTTGAGGGCTCTGATGAACTTCTCAGCCTGGCCTTTAGCGGAGAAGGCAGGGGAAGACAAGGGAAGGTGGCCGCTGGCGGGGTTCAATGCAGATGATGAAAGTGGAAGGAGGAGAAGGAAAAGGAAAAGAGAAGAGAGGGAAATGGGAGAGAAAGTAGAAGGAGATGCCATTGTTGCTGGTGTTTTTTTGCTTGTATGGGAAGAAAAGTGTGGGGTTTGGAGGGAATATATATAGTGTTGGATGCAAACAGAGTTGGGTGATAAGGCTAAAGAATGGACATTGGAGTATGAGATGTCCAAGCCAATGTGGTGGAGGTGGAGGAAAGATTGAGGTAACGGCCTTTGTTTTTATTATTATTTTTAAATTATTTTTGGGTTTTAAAAATTAATTAATTAATTAATTTGGCTGGTAACTCTTAATTCTTATTAACTTTTTGTTCTTTACTTATTGTCTTCGTGCTTTTTTCCAAAATATAAATCGTAGGCATTGAATCGCGTTTAAACAAGGATCAACAGCTCATTATTTTCATTGACCAGAAAAAAAAAGGATCATTATTTTGTTTGCTTTGAGCTATGAAACCATAATTTGTTAGTTTTTAATCAAAAGATTATTGCTTGAAAGGGAAGAAACTTTCAAACTTCTCAATTAATACTCTAGTCTTCTCTTCTTTGTTTTTCATTGCATTATGTTTAATTGATATTGAATGGATGATATTTGAGAAATATTATTTTTTTAATTGACAAATGATGAGATATTTACAAAAAGAATTTTTAGCCAAAATGGTTTATGAGATTGTTATAACTCTTCATCTTGGTCTTTGACATTGAAAATCGATAAAGTAGTCTCTGAGTTTGTCCACCGTAAATCATGTGGGTTCTTACGCGTCTGTTAATATCCTTGTTAAGTGGAGCTGTTGGTTTGACAAAAATACCCTTAAAAGGTGGTAACGTGGTCGTTCCCGTGACAATGTAACAATGATATTGACAATTTTTTCACGAAATGATGAAACTGACTTACTACGACAAACTCAGGGACTACTTCGACCAACGAAAATAATGATGAGTTATGTCAATCTCATGAACTACTTCGACCAAAAAAAACTTTACAAAAATTAGTTGTACAACATATACTTATCATTTGAAACTTATCAAAATAAGCCATAATGAGCTACAACGTAGAATTGACCTCTTTAGAAATATATAGCATGCTTGTATTTGTGTGAGTCGAACCTGATATTGTAATATTTGGGAATTTAATAAATGAGATTTGAGAAATCATCATACCCCACCAACCAAAAAAGAGAGAAAAAGAAGGGGATGCAAGAAAAGAAATTGTTATTAGCACTCCAAAATCTCATTTGGCACTCCAAATTTTCTATAATTAGAAAGAAAAATACATTTGTGAGGAATGTAGAATGAGATTTTTGGAGTGCTAATAACATTTCCCTTAAAAAAAAAAGAGAGACAAAAACAAATAAAAGAGGAACTAAGGTCCCATCTCTCACACGTTTAAGAAAAAAATAAATAATAAATAAATAAAAGTTTAGGCAGTTAACCACTTTATACTTTATTTTTTCACAAATATATTTTCAAATAATTCTACTTATATGTGCTAAACTTAACACATAATTAAATCGTATACTAAATCTCTTCAAATAAAAATGGCTTTTTACCAAATAGTTTTCTGGTGCGGATCTAGGCCAAACGTTATTGGTTTTGTTGGCAAAGTTTTTCCTTTTCTAGTATTGTTCTCTAAAAAGATTAAAATTATAAAGCCACAGTTTTTCAGGTAAATAATCCAAAGAAATCTTGAAAATGTTGTATTTGCGTGTAAGGCACTGTTTGCCTTCGGATAACACGCCAAAAATGTGTTTTCATAACAATAAAGAAGAAAATTCCAAAAAAAAAAGAGCCTAAGAAATAGAAGTACCATGCTTTGAAGAAAGTCATCCCAAATGTTGGAGTGACTTTGAAGACCAAGAAAAGATAAATGGTAATCTATGGAGCCACCTATAACCTTTGTTTGGTGGGCTCAGTTCTTGAAAGGAGCTATCCTCCTTCCTAATTAATAACTAATCAATATTAGCATTTATTATCGTTATAAGTTAGAGGTTAGGTTCGATTCACGTAAATAACGAAGACGGTTTAATGTTTGTGTTGAGTCAATACATTATGATTGATTCATTATGTAACTTAGCTCAAATTCTCTTCCCTTCCCCCTCCAATAGAATGAAACAGATGTGGGTTAAGCCGGTTGGCTGAAACAATGGGACTGCCTTCTTTCAACGGATTTCGAATTTTTCCCCCTGGATATTAGAATAGTTTAGAACATTGCATCATCCATGGAATTTAATTATTTATAAGTTGAGTAGTACAAAAATCAATTGAGTTTAGTTTGGCGCACGATAGCTTAACATGAGGCATTGACTATTAAGATTCATTTCCAGCTGTGGCACTCAAACATGTGATAAGGAGAATATGATCTTCTATTTTAATAGACTAGGTTTGACTCTAGAATGTGGATCCAGCTTCTTGTGACAGCCAAGAATCCCACCACTTTTAGAATAAGCAGTTCTATCAAAGCACTTGCCCAACCAAATTTCTTATCCAAGTGCTTTTATACCACAACCTAAAATGGTCCTAGAGCAATCTGAGAAGGAGAGTTTGATAATGATAGGTGAAATCTGATGCAACCCCCATTTCCTAAAACTAAATTGCCGATAATGAACCGATAACAATGTTATCAACACATTATCGCCACCACATCAACAGTCCACCCTTTAATAAAGAACAGATGACATGTAAAAATAACTTATGATGCACGAGTATGATAGTTTTCATACATAAATTGAAATCTGTTTTGAGTACAAATACAACAACAACAACAACAAAGCCTTTTCCCACTAAGTGGGGTCGGTTATATGAATCCTAGAACGACATTGCGCTCGGTTTTGTGTCGAAATTTCTATGACCCCCTTGCTCATTTAACACTGCATCCGGGTGCCGATGGAGATATAGCGACCCTTGCTCACTTATCATTGTGCTCGGGCCACACAACGCGCCACTTACGGGTGACGCCCTAACTTTAACGCGATTTCGTTCTGGATTCATTTTCATAAGGATTCGACGTAATTGAGGAGTGCCGGCTGTCGACTACCTGACGCCCTCCCCCTCCTCCTTTACCCAGGCTTGGGACCGGCAATGTAAGATAAACTTACACAGGCGGAGTTTGTTTTGAGTACAAATATTAAGCGTAAATACACGTAGAAAGTAGGTCGAAGCTCCAGTCTCGACTACCAAAAATAGAAACACAAACGCAACGCGATACACAGTGATACTAATTTGCTTGCAGTTTCATGAAATGAGTTTTTTCACTGTTATGGTCTATAGAGCAAATGCCAGTAACAAACCATTAGTACAACACTGACCTCCATGCAGGGATTAAGTTAGACATTGGCACACAAATATATTTGCATTTGAATATTGCACAATAACAGCTTACTTGTGAACTCTTTCGGAAGCTGCTTTAATATAATATACACAGTACATCTCTGGTGTTCTCGGTCAGTGGTAAACGCGGGCCTTACTGCAGCAATCTCAACCCAGTCAGATCTACATGCAAGTCCAACACGTTCACTGCCTCATGTTATAATTCCGGGAGAGGATAAAACAGTGGCTGAAAGGCTTCAACGTAAACTTATGACCTAACATTTGCAAGTCGGGCCCTTATTTCTTCCAACTCTTCCTCATCATCGACACCCTCAGCTATTGCCTCTTCCTGCACAGAAGTAAAATGATGTACCATGTTGTCCGGCTTCCTTGAAAGGTAGAAAGTTACGACTGGAAATGGGACTTATTACATAATAGTCATGTCGCAGTCATACATACCTCCTTTCCGGCTTGTGCAGTAGCAGGTTGCTTCAACCTCTCCTTCCTGACTGCTTCTGGAAGCTGGGCAGCTGTCTCACCAGCTATAGAAGTCAAAACCTTGTCAACTTCTTCTTCTATCTCTTCTTCGATGTCCTCGGAGTCTAGTGCTGTGTCAAGACTATCATTCACCATCTCTTCAATTACCCCTGCCTACAAATAAAAAATATAACCATTTGCTTATAACTTGACCAAAAAAACACCATTTGTTTATTGACCAGAAGACCTTACAAGTTACGAGGTTCAATAAACTATATACAGCTCACAAACATAAAGTGATGATAACATTTAAATCTTCAAGCAGGAAACATCTATATACAGCTCACAAACAAATAGATCTAACATAGGCCATAATGTCAGAAAACTATTCTCCCAAAACCTATTTTATTTGCGGTTACATTTTTCCAAAAACCTTTCATCTGGGACAAAAAGGGGGACTAAGAGTATTCGGATTCTATCTGCACTTGATAGAGAATAATGTTGCTGCAAATGCATATTCTATGAGTATGATAAAACTGTGACTACCAAAGTGAAAGACTGTCACGTTTGTGCTTCTGTGTAAGTGAATGACAAATAACGGAGTACCTTGGTCATCTCCTTGCTAAATTCTTGCATCGTAACAGCCACTTCTGGAGCCTTCATGAGGTTATTGACAAGCTTCATAACCTCAGAACTCTTGGATAAATGCCCCACCGTGCGGGCAATGGCTGCAGAATCAAAGACGAAAAATGAAAATGATTAAACCAACCACCAATACTCACGTTAATAGGCTAGAGTTCCGAAAGGTGATTATTAATTAAGCATATTAGCAAACGTGGAAAAAAAGGAAAAGAGAAAATACCCCAAGGATATATTACCAAAAACCATAAACTGAGTTAGTCCTTAAAAAACAAGAAACAGGAGTAAGTGACTAGTAATCATAACCATAAAAATGAAAAATCAAGTTTCCTAACTCACTAGTTTTACCAATGCAACGTCCTAGTAGAACATTTAAATTTTAGGAAAACTAATGAAAAGGGCTTGAAAACTAACGATAAGGACAAAATAAAAGATAAAGTGAATAGTACTAGGATTGATTTTTTAGTGAAAAAATGTGGTTTTTCGTTAAAGTGAACAGTATCAGGAGCTTTTCGTTAAAGTTCCCTTAAATTTTCCTATTTAAAGGATAGTTCATCTTCAATTTTGTTATATGTTAACTTCACGTTGTTTTTCACCATTGCTAGTGTAAGAATCACCTTCTATAAAGAGGTCTAACTTCCCATTGTCTTGCAAGGTTGTGCTAGTCTAAGAATCATCTTCTCTAAGAAGGGATCAGTTGTCATTTCAATCCACTATAAAGCTGCCTTTACATGTAAAACAACCTAAAGAGATTTCTAGTTTAAGACATGCAATGACATTAGTATTCAACAACACATTATATTCCAGTTTCAAAATCTAAAAGAAACTAGTCTACTTAAACATGTAAACATGCAATAACAGGAATCTGAGGTTATTACGAAATAAGCTGGTGACGGAATTTATACAAGCATATCGAGCCATAACCTTTAGGTATTACAGACTTACCAACACTCTCCCCAAGGTGCATTGATATTGAATTCAGTTGTGCCCTATTTTCATGAAGACAGTTCACTGTCCTTCTAGATCTCACAATTTCTTTAGCAAGTGACTGAAATAATTAACACAAAGTAGATAACTGAATATACAGAAGGGAAGAAGGATGACCGCAGGGAATAAATCAAACAACAGCCGGCAACTAAACTAACAAACTAATCAGAAATATATTCTCTCAATTTCATAAACTATAACACAACACAGAATCCAATCGCAGTGATCATAATCCCTACTTTTAACATTTAATAGGCACAGCCATAAAAGTATCGATAGAAAAACTAAGGTTCCCAAAATACAGCATTTATCAGTTCCAACTCCAAGTACAAAAGATAAATTACCATCATGTTAAAAATTATCTGGGTTAACTTCTTTCCCCTAGAAAAACAGCAATATCACGATGGCTGGACATTTTACTATCCCATTTCTTTCGAATTAACCGAACCATGTATTCTGCAGAGCCTACTATGATTTGGTGTAAATCAAAGGAAACTTCAGAGACAAGAAAGTCATCAAAATTAACAGAGCTAAAACAAAATGCATAAAATTGGAGAATTTGAAGTGCAAAACATTGGCCAAACCAAATTGAAAATGGAAAAAAAAATGGTACCTTTGCAGAACCCATGTCATTTCTCTTGGAAGCCTCTCTGATTGCTTTCTGCACGCTTTTCTCTTCTCTTTGGATATCTGAAGAAAACCCATTGCAAAACAACCAAAATTAAAATTACCCATGAACCTAAACTATCATAGAAATTAACCCACAATCCAATTTTTTTAAGAAAAATGAAAAATATGGTGAAATTTACCTCGAATTTGTCGTTCGATGTTGCGGCACTCTTGGCGAAGCTTGCGCTGCCAATCTCTCAATTGCTGCTGTGGATTTGGCTTTGGCTTTATTATGTTCATCACCCTCTCCATCTTATTTTTTTGTTTGTATTTTTTGAGAAGTAGGGGTTTTTTCGATCAAGAAATTAAATTATGCGTTGCTTTGCTTGATTTTGTACCGATGAGGACGATGATCAAACCCAATATTATTAAGATTATATTTGTGAAAAAGAAAAAAAGGCAAAACTTGTCTGGGGTTTTAGCCTTTGAGGACGAGTTTACAGACAATGATTGAACATGTTTCGTTTAAAGCCCATATGCCTTTGATATTAGTAGGGTCCGTCTGCCCACATGCCTCAGCCCAAAATAGTTTTGAAACCCAAGGAAAGATTTATTGTATTTTTTTTTGGCCCATTTTTAGTTACGACTCTTAGAATTTCATTTGAATCTCATTTGAATCTCATTTTACCTCTTGTAATTTAAAAGGTACCGCTTTATTTCTTAAAACTCAAAATTCGATTCACTTTGACTTGCGAACTCTCTCTTCTCTCTAAACTTATAATTTGCCCCCTAAAACATCTGTGGGACCTAACTATCGAATATAGATGGGATAATTCTCTCACTTGTATTGGTGGGTTCTACCTCTATTAGAGTGATGGTACAAATAAATGGTAAATGTAGCATTACTGAACTGCTAAACTACCAAGCATCCATTGTTAGACTAATTTCTATAAGCACTTATTCCATGCACAGAACTAACTCCTCTAGGCATATTGGGTTCATTATTAACTAGTAATTAGTTGTTAAGCTATAGTCATTAGGGTTACTCTAATACAGTTTTCTTGCTTTATGCCTACGTATAACGAAATTTAGGCTTAATTGTAGTATCTGTCCTTAAACTTTATTCCTAGGTTATTTTTCATCTCAAAACTCTCATATTAATTTCTTTAATGCTCGAACTTACAATGTGTTGCACCATTGGTTCTTTTCACTAACGTTTTTTTCCCGTTAAATAAAAGTATATTAGAAACTTCAACTTACGAATTCAATAATCAATAGAAGAAACGGAAAAAAAAAACAAATGAATTTTGTAAATTAATATCTAAGACTTAAAACAAAAGGAAATTTGAACTATAAAATTACAAAGTGAAAATGGTTGGACTTAGTAACTTGTAAGTATGGAATTTCAAAGTTGGATAATGATCCAACTATGGCTGCACTTAAACAACTAGCAAAAAAAATTTCTATTGTTGGTACTATATATTGGGCCTCATCTTTGGACCTCATTACTGAGCCCATAACCCTTGTAAGAGGAGGAAACCCTTACTTTATAAAAGGGATCCTCCTCACCTTCACTAAGGGGGAAGAAACAGAGTCTCACATCCCTCACAACAATAGAGGGCAATACCCTCTCAGCCAAACAGAGAGCAAAATGGCAAGGGCTACATCCACAGAGAGCTCCCTTGCCAATCTATTGTAATCCATATATTCATCCAGTGAAATGGAATCAACATCAGTGTGGACGTAGCCCTAACATTGGGGTGAACCACGATAAATCTTTGTGTTCTTGTGCGTTTGTGTGATTCACGGCCGGATTTACGTTGGTACAAGATCCTCCGGATTTTATGTATCAACATCTATGTATTCAATGTTCTTATACAAAAAAAAATATGGTTTTTTTAGGTTTTTTCGTTCTTCTCATCTCATTTAAAATTCATTTTTAATGACGAGGGATGAAGTTTCTATACCCCTATATTTAGAGCAAAATAGTGAAGGGTTTGCAGGATTTTCTGGGTACTACGTGACTATGAGTGGAGTGCTATGTGTATTGCACTCGTTTCTGTTGTGGATGAATTTATGAAAACTTAAACATGATTATCAATAAAAATTATAAAATAATAGTCTTTAGAATTTGGAGTAGGTATATTTTACGGTATCCAATGTTTCACATCAACATCATGACAACTTGAATAGAGAACATGACCTATATACACAAGCATGCATTTCGTAAGTATTTAATTTCAAGTAATTTTTTTTGGATAGTGCTATTCATATATTTATTTTTATTTTTCACATTTTTTTTTAATTTTTGACTATTGGAATGAATGAATTAAAAACAAATCAATGATAAAAAATTAACAAAGTATGCAAAAAGTAAAAATGGGTGTGTAGCAATATGTTGTCAATGGTATATCAATATGATGATATAGGGACATTCTGGACAAAGAGGGCTAGTTTTGATTAGTGTTTGCAAGCAGGGTTTTGGTTTACAAGAGAGCTACTAAAGACAATTTCTCTTTCTTTTTATACAAACGATATACATACTTCTATTAGACTACTACGAGGTAAATGTGGTTAATCAATTGAGCTACAAGTCTTTGCATTCTATTTGCATAATCCAATCAAATTTTTAGAGCACAGTACTACATCAAACTGTAATTGCATACGTCATCAAACTGTAATCAGAAGAAATGTAACATTTCTTACTCCAAAGGAATTTAGAATGTATTATCCATTTTTGAAGAACTCAAAAGTAAAAAATTAACAGAGGTGTATAAAAAGTAAAAATAGATGTGTAGCAATATGATGATATAGGGAGAAGGATAGTGTCGATTAGTGTTTGCGAGCAAGGTTTTGATTTACAAGAGGGCTACTAAAGACAATTTCTCTTTCTTTTTATACAAAAGATATACATACCTTTACTACAAGGTAAATGTGGTTAATCAATTGGCGGTTTTTATGCCCACCCGTATCTACCACGACGTAAATGTGGTTAATCAATTGAGCTACAAGTCTTTGTATTCTGTTTGCATAATCCAATCAAATTTTTAGAGCACAATACTACATCAAACTATAATTGCATACGTCATCAAACTGTAATCAGAAGAAATGTAACATTTCTTACTCCAAAGGAATTTAGAATGTATTATCCATTTTTTAAGAACTCAAAAGAAAAAGGGTTTAAACCAAAAGTGAGATCAACCAAGATTTCAATAACTTGGCGATACTTTTTTCCTGAAAATGTACATAGTTTCCAAAGCATGGGGCTAGATAAATTCCCGCTCTTTACCTTTTATACGTATCCACAAGCTCCATCATGCTTGTCAGGATCACAAAGAATGTACATATATACATATCCAAGATTTAAGCTGTTTTGGCCATTTTCTCTCTGAAATCTGACAGAACTATAAGTTAAGCAGTCCTGTCACGAAGCAAACAAATTAAACAGTTAACCTTTGCTTCTCTCAGTGAGCAACCATAACTTACAAGTTACAACTAACAATATTTCTGGTATCATATGGAAGCTTTTTCACTAAATCTAAGGGAAAAGGAGAAAAAGTCAAAAAAACCCTATTCCACAAGTTGAACCATTTTTTCTTCATATTATTATTCTTTGGAAATTTTATTTGGACTCTGTTAACTTATCTCTACACCCATTAAATTTTAAGAAAAGACTTAGAGTACTTGGATCTAACGGAGGACATGACACAGAACCGAGCGCAATGGCGTTCTAGGATTCATATAGCCGACCCCACTTAATGGGAAAAGACTTTGTTGTTGTTGTTGTTGTTAACTTATCTCTACACCCATTAAATTTTTTATAAATTTATATTTCAATTATGCCCTAAAGAAAAGATGGGTGTAGAAAGATATTATCAACTAGCAAATGGGTGGGTCGAAGTGGCCCTGAGAGCCCCAATTGGAAGTTGGTGGGTTGCCAAAAATCGAAAAGAGGGATTAATAAAGGGTGGATAAGAACGGTAAAATTATAGTGGAGGAGGGTTGTTGCCTTCGACGACATCGGGAGAACATGTTGCTAGAGCTGGGTTGGGTTCGTCAAAGAAATATAGGGGTTCTGATGTTGATATCGATTACTCTCTCTCTCTCTCTCTCTCTCTCTCTCTCTCAAATTTTGGTCTCTCATCAATTCCCTCTTCACCCAATTTCAAATGACTACTAGCTTTGTCATCCTTGAAAGCATATATAGCTTTTTAACTTGTCCACATTTGGGACTACATCCTTATTCCACAATTTGCAAGATCACACCGGTCTTTTGAGCTACAATTTGCTAGTTCTTTTTTTTTTTAATTGGTTCATTAAGTTTTAAGGACAATTGGACCAAAATCTAGCCCCATGGTGTTGAGCATGAAGAGTTGAACATTGACGAGATAAAGAGCAGGTCGGCTACGATAATTTTGGAATGACGACTGGAATCAAGTCCGATTACTACCATAGTAGGTGGTTGAGTGGGTTTATGTGTTTGTGTCCTTTTTTTTTTTTTTTTTGAACTTTGTCAATTTTGTATTTGAGGATAAAAAGCTAAGTTTACGGGACAAAATTTTCAAGTTGGGTGTGAAAAGATGATTATTGGGTATAAGTGAAATTTCCCTTATTCTTTTATAGTAAATTTTTTGTCTACATGCATAACTTCCCAATCAACCAACTTATCACCTTTGCAATGTGGGGCCTACAGATCACTCTATTTATACCAAACTGTAAAACCTTACTCTTTCCGTATACCTGCCTTTATAATTCTCTTGCCGCACCCCTCTGTTTTTTGCTGCATTTCCTTCTCGAATTCCTTTTCTCAGTTCAGTCTTCATGGCTCATCTCAGCTTCTTAATTCTTCTCTTCCTAATGATTTCTTCAAGCATTTCTCAGGGCATCCCCTCACCGGGCTATAACCTTAGTTCCAAAATTAGTACACTAGGGTTTGAACAGGTTTTCAGAGCCCTCTGGGGTCCTCAGCATCAAAATTTAGACCATGGTGCTTTAACAATCTGGCTTGACTCTAGCTCAGGTACTCAATCCTGCAAGATTCACTTCTTTTCTCATTGGTTTTTCAGCATATTTTCTTGCTTTTTTTGTACTTCAGTTAAGTGTTTTTTTGTGCTTATTTTCTCAGATTGTTTTATCTTTTTTGATCGGATTTCTCAGATTGTTTTATCATCTGCTGCATTTTTGACATGTTTCAGGAAGTGGGTTCAAGTCACTTTATCCGTACCGTTCTGGATATTTTGGTGCAGCCATTAAGCTCCAACCTGGTTACACTGCTGGAGTGATTACTTCATTTTATGTGAGACTTTGCTTGGATAATTGCACTAGCAAAACGACTTCTACACACATTTTGTTTTCTTCTGTGCAACCTTATTTATATATTTGTCTATTAATTTTTCTCTCGTTTATACTATTCAAAGGTAGAATAAACATGTATATAGAGGAGAAAAGGCGTGTGCCGATATCACTTCTCTTGCAAACTTTGAAATTTTATTGTTAAATTCCAGAATTCAATAAAAAGGTGAAAATTGGGTTATGTCTAACTTTTTTTTTATTGGTTTTTATAGCTCTCTAACAATGAAGAACTTCCGGGGAACCATGATGAAATTGATATTGAGTTCCTTGGTACAACTCCTGATAAGCCCTATACTCTGCAAACCAATGTGTACATTAGAGGCAGTGGAGATGGAACAATAATTGGAAGAGAGAAGCAATTCCATCTCTGGTTTGATCCAGCACAAGACTTTCATAACTACGCTATAGTATGGAACCCTACTGAGATCATGTGAGTATATAGTAGTACCACACAATTCTAAAATCTTGTACCTTTGTACATGCATGTCACAAGTGTTTTTAGGTATGGTAAACATCAAGCCAAACTGTCTAGTTTCTTGTCCTCTACCGTTTAGTAGGGGAACCGTGAAACACAATTATTATTTCTGATCTTATCAAGAAAAAGTTCTTGGATTCTTTTGATAACTATTTGATTTTTTTTGTTTTTAGTTTTCTTTTTGTGTATCATGCACTTCTTGTACATATCTCCCTTAATCATTTTTTTTTTAAAATTTCATGCACAAAAAGTAAAATTAAAATAAATGATAATCAAACACGACTTGCTTTTTATTCTTGTTTTTGTTTTCATTTGGCTTATGATCTTTCATATTAATTGAGTTGCTATATCAAACCTAAATTATTATCTGAAAATGCTAAACCTAAACTTTCAACTTTGTCTATAAGCTGAAGTAATTATTAAGTTAATAACACGTGATAATTACTTCTTTGATGTATTTCAATAGTTAGACTACATTTTTAACTATCACATTACTAATTAAATCTTTCACAGAAGTAAGATTTATACGACATGCTACCTATTGTCCAACACTTCAAATACAGCGTGCTTAACAACATGATGATCAGTATATAATACATGCAATATCGCTTTACATTTATCTTTATTAATCTATAGAGGGCTGTGAGGTGAGATTTGCATATTATAAAGTACACCAATGATATAATGTAATCAATTTGCAGATTCCTGGTGGATGATGTGCCCATAAGAACGTACCAGAGAAAGAGTGATGCCACATTTCCATTGAGGCCGATGTGGGCATATGGATCCATATGGGATGCATCATCATGGGCCACGGAGGGTGGAAAATACAAAGCCGACTACAAGTACCAACCATTTATTGGCAAGTACAAGAATTTCAAACTTAGTGGGTGCAAATCCGATAGCCCTACCTCATGCCAACCGCCCTCCGCCTCACCGTCTGGTGTGTCGGGTCTTAGTCAGCAGCAGTACTCGGCCATGGAATGGGTGCAGAGGAACTACTTGGTCTATGACTATTGCCATGATTCTAAGAGAGACCATACTCAAACACCCGAGTGCTAAAGCTCGACTTGCACGAAGGTTTGTACGGAATCATTCTACTGTATCTACAAATCGCGAGCACAGAAAGAAAAACTAATGTTCACATGTGTCGTTACAGGAAGAATGGCTCCTCCGCAAATAATATAAGTTAATATATTTGTTGTCCTTTTCAGTTATAAACAGTTTGTATGGACTATTTTGGAGGGCCTTGAGATGGATCCCACTTGTGCAAGAGTCGCTGCTGTGAGGCCCTCCGGATTTAGTTTATTGTATGTTGTTGGCGTTTATTTATTGCTTTCAATTGTACCAATGTACCGATAAGTACCTAGTGGAAGCATTATTCTGTTTTGTTGTTCTACAGAAAGGAATGGTTCTGATTCACGCCACTTTGCATTCATGCAAAAGGATCACACAGTTGCTCACTTGTGAGTTGGGACAATTGTCTTTTAGTTGCCCACTGTCAGAAACGAGTTATCATTCAACCTCAAAAGGAGCAATTTATAAGACATGAATCATTTCTTGTGTTTCGGTTTAATAATATAATCGCACGTAGACACAGATTCGAGATTTACATGTGTAATATTTGTACTGTAGAAGAGATTTACAGATAACATATGTATTGTTGGACTAAACACCATGAAACTTTTCTCCTTAAAAAGACCTTAAAATCTTGGGCATATTGAGATAAAGAATGAATCCGGGAACTTAACAATAGAAGAAATAGAGAGTCGGATCAACTAGTCCCCTAATTGATCTACTTCATGATTTTAGGTAATTATGAATTTTAACAAGAAACTCATACTTTTCGTATACTATAAAAGTGAAAAATTCACTCTTATTTTAGTATACTACATATAGAACTCAGTATTCAAAATGATTTTAATTCCTACTGTATGTAAGTAAACATGTTAGTGTCTATCAATATCAAACCCCAATAATTTAGAGTTCACAGTAATAAAAATGAATGATTCAAATAATTAAGACAAAGTAGACAAAGTAAGGATGAAGATATTTTGTAAGATCAAAAGTCTAATATTTTTTCATTCATCGTAGCGAGCCTAACTTGTGATTAAACAGTGTGAGAGTATAGCTAATTATCGAATGGGACTAGAACAAAAACAAAAACAAACAAAAAAAATCATCAGTGAATGGGATAAATAGACAGATTGTGATCTTGCCAGAAAAAGACATTAATTTGTTTGGTTTGAATTGTTCCAGTAAGATTTTAACAATTTAAAATCACTTTCATAGCATATTTACTGTGATTGAAGTTGAACCACCAAAAATCAACGACTATATAATTGATTCGCACTTTCAGCAAGTATGAAACCGTTAAGATGGTGATCTTCAGCGACAATTCTTTTTCTTTTTGTGACTAAACACTTTCGCTGCAAATTTGATTTTTCTTTGTAGTATTAGCACGATAGACACAAAAAAGCTAAATGCAAATGACCAAGTGAAAACGAACTGGATTGGACCTTATTATTTGTTTGCTACCCCACTTGCAAGGGTGGGGCCTACTAACCCGAGGAGTTTAAGACGTGCTTAAAGTGACTTAACAAGAGTGGTGAACAGATTTCAACCAACCATGCCTTACTTGACCAAGGCTTCATCACCCATCAACCGTTTTAATTCACTAGTACAAAAACATATGTGTGCAACGACAACTTGCGCGATGGAGCAAATTGCGTTGCGTAGAGTATGTTTGTGCAACGTTGACAACAAAACGTCACGAAAAGGTATTTTGTGCAACGGAATTTTACGCGATGAAGACCGCCATCGTGCAAAATAGTTTCGTGTGACGAAGGAACACCTTCGTGGTGCAATGTTGGGAAAAAAGCGGTAAAAGTCTTGGTTTGGCTCCAAAATCTTGCGCAACGCACAAGCCGAGTCGTGCAAACGTCGTTTGCGCAACGAAGGTGCACCTATGTCATGCAAAGCTATTTTGCGAGACAAATGCACACCTTCGTCGCGCAAAGTCAACAACTTTGTGGTATAACATAAGATTTTGTGGTATCCACTTGTGTAAATATTTTAAATTGACAATCAAATTAGTTCATTGTATTCATATAGGATCAAGAAGTGTAGCTATAAAAAATCATCAAAATCGGAGTTAAAATAACCGTTAAATTGTGATTTTTCGTTTATAACCATTGAAAAGTTTTGTCCCATTACTTGATCCCTGAATGTTTGTTTTTTGCGATTTTTGATGTATGCGATCTCGAAACATATACAAACATGTTTGACAATTGAATTGTTGAAATTAGTTTCGTAAGATGTGTATCCCATCAAAACGATAGATTCATTAACACTTAAGAGTTTTTTTATACTTTCATTAAGTATAACATAAGATTTTGTGGATTAGTGTAAATATTTTATAAAGATCGAAATCAGAGTTAAAATAACCGTTAAAAATCATCAAAATCAGAGTTAAAATAACCGTTAAATCGTAATTTTTCGTTTATAATAACAGTAAAAAAGTTTTGTCCCGTTACTTGATCCCTGAATGTTTGTTTTTTTTGCAATTTTTTGGCATATGCGATCTCGAATCATAGACAAACAAGTTTGACGGTTGAATCGTTGAAATTAGTTTCGTAGGATGCGTATTCCATCAAAACGATAGATTCACTAACACTTAGAGTTTATTTATACTTTCATTAAGTATAACATAAGATTTTGTGGTATCCACTAATGTAAATATTTTAAATTAAAGATCGAATTGATTCATTGTATTCATATAGGATCAAGGAGTGCAGCTATAAAAAATAATCAAAATCAGAGTTAAAATAACCATTAAATCGTGATTTTTCGTCTATCATTTCTCTCGCATTGTTCTTCACTAGATTGTCTCTTTCTGATGCAACTATTACCATTTTGCAAACGTCTGAGCAATCACAATTGTCGCCACAGTTAGCTGATCACTACCATTTCGAAACACGCATACACCATTCTATCATTGTATATTCCTCTTTCATGCATAACAAAATTTTGTCACAGTGCATGCCAGCAAAGTTGACTCTTCCAAGGACTATGTATTTATTTGTACAAAGCATACTTCACAAGTAAAATTGTACTTGATCTTGATAATGATTTGTCAGTGCTTCGAGTCATGGATAGTGTGGTAACTATACCAGATGCTGTTGGCAAGATCATCATTTCAAGCATATGTCTGTGCCTTATTTTTCACATACCAAATTTCTTGCATAGTGATGATTCTTTTTATTCTCTTGGAAATACTTGATAGGGTCCCAATCAACAGATTTGAAGTCAAGGAATTGGCCATTGAGGTGCTCTGACCAATGTAGAGTGAAGAGGTTTTTAACACGTGCCAACGTTTAACTCACACAGAAAAGAATGCAAGATAAAAGTTGTTACAGTTCCAGTTTATATTTTGTAACTCCTCACATGAGTTTTCTGCCCTGATATTGTTAAGTTTTAGTATCTTTGGGCGCTTTACCCGTTGGTGTTGCTATTGTTTTAAGTTTTACATATTATTTACAGCCTTGCTGTGTATCCGTTTGTATGCTATATTGCAAGAATTATGCACGACTTTGCTAGGCCTATTGTTGAAATTGTTAAAAATTTCGTTACACTTTGATGTGTTTAAAAATTAAAACAATATCATGTTCCTTTGTGTTGATGGCACATCTGTGTATGTAGGTTTAATGAATTTGGTGTTCATGGTGGCCCTGCTGCAAAGGACTTGGCTCCCAAGTTTAATGTGTTCAAGAAAAATTTGTCTGCTAAGCTAGGGGTTACAATACCGGAGATAAACGTAAGTTTTTTTTATTTCTTTCTCTGTAGTTTCTCCCTTGGATTCTATGGTCATGTTGTGCATTTGTAGTTTGACTTTTGATATCGGAATTCAGATTTCAATTAGATTGCTCAGTTAGTGGGTCGTTTCCCAAAAGTGAAAATGGACATGGTCATGGAGTTAAACCCCAATTCTTTTGAATTGGGTTGTAATTCCGGTTGATATTTAAGTAGTTGATCTTTTGTTGATTTCTTATTTTGATGTTTCTCTTACCAGATAGTCTTGTTAGTGTTCATGACAGCAATTTGTTCTAAGCATGTGTTGAAATTCTAAATAGGCTGCATTATTTTCGATGATTAGATTGTGGTAAATATTCCCTTCCAAGTATATTTCTCTTCATTTTTCTTGTGCATTAACCTTAGGTTCCTCAATCTGAGCATACCTGGTCCTCTGATTAGATTCATGAAAACCTGTTTGTATCTATGTACCCATTTTTTTTATATATAAAATTCATTCAATCTTTTCTCTAATCCATTTTTTAAACTTATATGAGTACATTCTATTTCGTTGATTTGAGAATGTATCCATGTCAAGTTTAATAGAAGAAATTTAATAATGTTATTAAGCCTAATATCATTTTTTTGGGGGTGTTTTTGAAGAATGTACTCATGTTTTAGTACAATAATTTTTTGGTTAGTTTTGATGAACATACCCACACACACACACACACACAAAATACATTGGAGAGTATAATTCATCTTTAATATTTTAAATCGCCTAAATAATGGATTTTATTTAAAATCTCATTATATATAAATAACTACAAATTTCATTTTTAATTTAAAAATATATTATTACATTAATATTAGGAACTCCGATAAAAAATTAAAAACAACTAAGGTTTCAGTCAAAGAACATTGGTAGTTAAGAACTTCATCCAAAGTGTCCCTTAAAAATTTATCCACCTAACATTAACCGGATGAAAATGTATGACTTTATTTAATTAAGCTACCCATTTCACCAAATTAAATAGGATAAACCAAATATTGGGCCACCAATACATATCAATATCATCCTCAAAATATAGGTATGGCTTTGAGCCACGAAAGTTGCTGCCTCATGGATTAAATCCCTTTTGAAGAGTCCATGTTCACTTATTATACCTCCTGCTGCTTTATTATTATGGCACTAAAAAATTCTCATTTATCAAGAAAGTTGAGGATTATAAAATCAATTAGTAATATGGGAAGTAACTTGATATGAGACTCTTTTCATGCCAAATGTGGAGCAAAAAATAATCACAAGGTAACACGTGGATTTTTGGATGAAGATAACAAATTTACCCTCCAGGCATACCGGATCTCCTATACGCGAGCAGTGGAGAATCATCCATCAACCAAATCAAGAGTACCAAAAATAGGTAATAAGTTCAAATTTGTATCATCCATCCTCATTCCATGACCTCAAAAAACCTCCCATAACATTTATTTTATTATGATAATTAGCCAATTAATATATTTATACCTAATTAATATATTAATTGCTAATTGAATCACCAAATAACACCCCAAAACACACTTAAAGGCCGGCCACACCCCATTCCCTATATATATGACCCTATTTCTTCTAAAAAGTTAAGTTGATACTCTTGCAAAACTCCAAAAAAATCTCCAAACACTTTTTCTCTCTAAATTCTAACTTTGGCATCGGAGGTTCTTCGGCCAAAGCCCCCCCCCATTCATCGTGGGTGTGTGAGGTTTTTGGACTTGACCAAAGGTGTTGATTATTTTGTAAGTGCAATTTTGTTCAAGAAGAAGAAGGCGGAAATTTGCATCCACAAATTGGTGCTTTCATTGAGAGTTGAAATCCATACTCGTATAAGACTCTCGCATAAAAAGGTTTTTTTTCTATTTTCAGTCCATTTGAATATTTTTCATACGTTCTTATTATTAGAAGTTTTTTTATTTGCAAAGGTTCTTTGATAAAACGAATAAGAAAAATATAATGGCTAGAAATTTAGAAAATTCCAATACTCAAGAAATGGGATTGCGAAGATCCATGAGGCAAAATGCTGTCGTAAGCAGAGTGGCACCACCACTACAAGGTTCCACCATGGCCCAAGCCATGCCATCCAAGCTTGCACGGGCCTGAGCCTAAGCCTCGCATTCGCATACACCATGCATTGAGCAGCCTGCTCCCGCAGCCTTGCCTCTTATGGTTTCCCAAGTAGCTCAAGTTGGCCCGAGAATATCTCAACCATCCAGAACAACCATCGAGCTGGGGACATTTTCACCATATTTGACATTTCCCAATTCAAATCTTACACTTGGAGTCTACCACACTTCCACTGCTCAATGAGGCACATTCCTTCCAAGCTCTTCCAATCCAAATGGCGAACAACAATTGTCTCAACAAGTCATAGAGTTGACGAGTGCCCTTGCACAACAAACAACCTTGGTGAATCAACTCTTGCAACGCATCGAGATCCAACATGCCCTGGACGAGGTATCCTGAAGTAGAACAAGGGCAGATAAACCTCTCCATCAGCGTCTCGGTAAACAGCCCCTTAACCAACCATGTTCTAAGCATTCTGGCAATTTACACTCCCGCCTGGGTCCTTGGGATAACGTATACTTTCGTCTTAGCGCGCGGAGGAGCATGTATTCCCAATCAAGCCCACGGATGAGCATACGTTCACAGTTGAGGTCACACTCCGATTATCAACTTAGACAACCTTCCAGGCGAAATGTTCATTCACAACTAGGCTCGCAAGGAACATTCTCCACCTCACATCGGAGTAGGCAGCACGGCAGACGGAGAGAAGAAGCAGTTACTCAATCCGACTCAAGTTCAACCGGTAGCCTGCAAACGGCCATTGCCTGCCAGGTACATGCCACATGCGCCGCAGCCGCGACATGGACAAGTCGAGCATAGGGAAGAGCGGCCTAGACCCATAGGTCATGATTAGAGGCAGTCGAAAGTTCCACTACCCCAACAAAGGTAAATTCAAGAAGAAGTTGAGAGACTCATAACTGAACTATTGCACAATTTCCAACATAACGAGGCTGCTGACGATGCGCTTCGACGAGACATGACCAACATAAGCATGTCACCATTCACGAATGAGATCGAGCGAACAGATCCACCTCGCAGGTTCACTATGCCTCACTTCATTCCATACAAGGGAGATGAAGATCCAGATCCACATCTCAAACACTACCACAGTACCATGATCCTTTACAGGAACAACGATGCGCTTATGTGCAAAATTTTTGCCACAACTCTACAAGGCGAGGTGCTAGACTGGTTTCACACTCTGTCCCCGCAGTCAATCCGGAGTTTTAACGAACTTTCCTTTGTTTTCACTAAGGAGTATTCGTCTAACCGCTTAATCAAAAGGACATCCGACCATCTCTTCAGCATCGTAAAAGACCATTGGGAGACAATTCGCGACTATGTCAAGAGATTCAAAACGGAGAAGGCCAAGATTGTTGGTTGCAACGAAGACATAGCAACGAAAGCATTCAGAAATGGACTTCCCACCAAACATCCTTTATTAAGAAAACTGATCATGGGAGAAGAACTGACCCTAGCAGCTTCGTATGCTTTAGCAAAAAAACATGCACTATGGGACGAGGCCAAGCAGTCTAATAAAAACGAGTCGGAAAAGAAGCACATGGAACGTTCCCTAACTAGAGAAGACTCAGCGCCTAAAACATTCACCAAATTCACAGTTCCAATCGGCCAAATTCTTCGCAAGCTCAAGAACGAACCTTGGTTCGAACTGCCGACACCCATGAAAGGCAATCTTACCAGGCTGGATCATACAAAGTATTGCGCATTCCATCAAGGACCAAGCCACGCTACCAACGGCTTCTTGAAGTGGAAGCAGTATCTTAAGAAGTTGACAAATGAGGGCCGATGCGACGAGTATCTTGACAAGTCAACGAAGCAGCCTACACAAACAGGGGAAGTCTCCATCACCCCCTAAACCTCGTTTGGGCTTTTTCCAAATAAGTTTGAAGTCTCAAGCAGCTCGACGAACAAGGCTTCACAAGCCGAAGATTATCTAGTTTGTTATGCAGTTTCTGTCTTCCAGCA
The DNA here is from genome assembly GCF_042453785.1 of Malus domestica. NCBI lineage: Eukaryota > Viridiplantae > Streptophyta > Magnoliopsida > Rosales > Rosaceae > Malus > Malus domestica. The sequence goes on from NC_091663.1 coordinate 11,707,209, forward strand.
CAGTTGATTTATTTATTTATTCTTAATGAAGATTTAAGAAGTTATTCCTAGGCATGGCTCAACTGTTGTCCATAACGACATCTAAAAACCCATACGGATTCGCTCTCCAATGTGAGAGGATAAACTAATTGCTCTTCAGTGCGAGAGGGTAAACCAATTCCCCGACACCCATATGGGTTTGCTCTCTAGTGCGAGAGGATAAACTAATTGCTCTCCAGTGCGAGAGGGTAAACCAATTCCCCGACACTTGTATGGGTTAGCTCTCCAGTACGAGAGGATTAACTAATTGCTCTCCAGCGCGAGAGGGTAAACCATTTCCCCAACACCCCAAAAGGGTTTGCTCTCCAGTGTGAGAAGATAAACTAATTGCTCTCCAGTGAGAGAAGGTAAACTAATTCCCCGACACCTATATGGGTTTGCTCTCGAGTGCGAGAGGATAAACTAATTACTCTCCAATGCGAGAGGATAAACTAATTGTTCTCCAACGCGATAGGGTAAACTAATTGTTCTCCAGCACGAGAGGGTAATGCGATAGGGTAAACTAATTCCCCGACACCCATCTGGGTAAGCTCTCCAGTGCGAGAATGCCACATAGCTTAAAAGATCGAATGCTTGAAGATCAACTAGGCAGCAAATGGTCAAGGGCGTCAGCAACTTTTGCATTTAACAGTTCACTCCAGCTCCAATCTTGGCAGCTTTATCCTTGACTGCTCCATCTACGGCAACTGAGAAATCAAACTCAAGCAGTTTCCTCATTTTTGGCAAGTAGGCCAGACATGGCAGCCTAAATCGTTGCCCATGCCACGCCACCTCCTTGGCCCATGACAAGCCGATTCCTGGCCCCTACCAACCGACGCGCCGCACCACTCTGATGGCTGCCCCGTGGCAGCACCTCCCAAGAAAAAGACAAGAAAAAATTAAATTTTTCTTACATCGGTGCGGCACAGAGAAGACGAGGAAATCAACGAAAGACGGTCCTTTGCACGAACAAGATGTAGAAGATTGCTAGATGAGGGGGAACAAATATCCTCTAAGCTCTCTCTCTCTCTCTCTTGTAGGGTAGAATAAATCGCTCTCCAAAGTTGATTTAATAACCCACTTAAGGTGGACTTAAATAGGTTTTGAGAGAAATTTATTTCCCTTTCCTAAAAGGACCTAATTTCCTATTAAAAAAGGAATCTACATCAAAATAGGAAGCAGTCATGCGTTTCCTAAAGCAAGAAGCTCTCTATACCTGCTGCCATTTCCTACGAGCAGCCCAGCAGGTGTGGGGGCATTTGTGGAGCCAAAAATAATCACAAGGCGATACGTGGATTTTTGGGTGAAGATGACAAATTTACCCTCGAGGCATACCGGGTCTCTTACACGCGAGCAATGGAGAATCATCCATCAACCAAATCAGGAGTACCCAAAATAGGTAACAAGTTCAAATTTGTCTCATCCATCCTCATTCCATAACCTCCCAAAACATTTCTTTTATTATGATAATTAGCCAATTAATATATTTATACCTAATTAATATATTACTTGCTAATTGAATCACCAAATAACACCCCAAAACACACTTAAAGGCCGGCCACACCCAATTCCCTATATATATGACCCTATTTCTTCTAAAAAGCTAAGTTGATACTCTTGCAAAACTTCCAAAAACTCTTCAAACACTTTTTCTCTCTAAATTCTAACTTTGGCATCGGAGGTTCTTCGGCCAAAGCCCCACCATTTATCGTGGGCGCGTGAGGTTCTTGGTCTTGACCAAAGGTGTTAATTGTTTTGTAGGTGCAATTTTGTCCAAGAAGAAGAAGACGGAAATTTGCATCCACACCAAACATGTAGATAACACGAATTGGGTGACGTCGAGTACGTGTGGCCGTTGAGTTTCACACGTAGGCCAACCTGCTAAAGTTAAGGTTCCACCATAAAACCAATTGGTAATATGTGGAGTGGTCCAAGCTTTTATATGGCCTTTCAAGATTTCTCCTTTTACCAATGTGGGACTCTTATACCTTCACATCCTCACAATTTACACTCCACATTTCTATAGTTAGAAAAAATAATACACTTATGAGGAATGCAAAATGAAAATTTTGAAATGCTAATAACAGTTCATTATTATTATTATTGTTTAAAAAAGAGTGAATTTCATTGAAAATGATCAATTTAATTGTTAGTATATAATTAACGACTATTTATCAAATATAGGATTTTGCTCAGTGTTGGCTTGCTCAGAGAATTACTGGTACAAATATTCATCTATTGTTGCTTCTGTGTTTTTGCATTATCTTTTTACACGGGTTGTTTTTTTGGTTAAATTGTTTTAATCGGTTGTCTTTAAATATATGCATTGGTAATTGGTTTGGATATATATGGGTTGTTGCTTATGAGGGCATTTCTTGGATTTTAATTTTTGTGTTTGGTGAAATATTAGGACTTGGGTTCAATGCAGTTTTCAGAAATTGGATATTTTTGTTGTGACTAGTGAATCATATTTGCAAGTGGATTTCTGGTGGTATATAACATTCCTAGTTTGATGACTATTTAGCATTCCTAGTTTGGTGACTTGTTGTTGTTGCTCAGAAGCTCAGTCGTTGTCATGGCAAGGTTGTTCGGTGTATAGGGAAGGCGCAGGTTTGTGAGATGGATGCCTCATCTTCCAAATCGACCACAGGACAGGTCATCACCTTGACGGAGGAAGTGGCAACCCTAAAAGGTCAGCCTACGGCCCAACAAGCAGCACGGGAAGCCAAAGCAGCAGCTCAGGAAGCATGGGAAGCCGAGATTGTAGCCCAGTTTTCTGCCCAAGACGAGAAGATGAGTATGATCTTACGGGCCTTACAGATGTTCGGCCTCCAAATCCCGATGCCAGCACATGATCTTGATCCACCATCAACCTCCCAGCCACTCCCCCCAGCCAATACCCAGTAGCCTGATGCATCAAGCCTAGAAGACTACTTGTTGTCGTTTTTTCTTTTATATTTGAACATCTTGTATGTACATTTTCATATATTTTATAATTAAATACTTGTTCTTGGTTTATTAATTATTGTTTAGAATTTAATTACAATATTTATTAAAAATTAAATAAAAAATATTTTTGCCAAAAAAAAAAAAAGGGTTTGCTCGACGCAGGTTACTTCTTCATCACGCAAATCCTACTTTCACTGTCTCGGTGCGATGATTGGCGCCCGACAAAGGTTTCGCTGGGCTAATTTTCAAGCAACGTTTTTTTACTTTGCGCAACAAAGGTACATGCGTCGCGCAAACTGTTTTTTGTACTAGTAATGTCCTCCTTAGTTACAAGTCTGCACTACAAGGCTCGACTATTAGGCATTACTTCCACAAAGGAAAAAAAAAGAATAAAAATGATAAAAGTGAGTTGTAAACCTCATATTTGACAGGTATTCTCCTGATTTCTTATGATTGGTTTCTTATTCACCGAGATTCTCTATAATCTCTTATTTTCCTATATCATTAAAAGTTCCCTTATGTATTCATTGTATAGTAATTACACAATCAGGCAATTGTACTACGTATAATTCAATGATAATTCACCCTCCAGATTATCGAGGGCCACTTACCTCCTTTGTTGTGCTTCCTACGATTGCTGTAGTGCATAACCTTTTATGGTATCATAGAGCTAGTGACTAGCGTCGGTTCTTTTTTCTGACCCTTCCTACACATTTTCTATGGCCGCCCCAACCACCCCTTCTATGATGTCGTCCCCTTCATTTCTCACGCGAACAACATCAAGCTCAATTCATCCAGCTATTCTCTCTGGTTGGCTCAATTGCCTCCTGTTCTTAAAAGTTGTCAGCTGATGGTACTTCGGAATGCCCCTCGCAGTTCCTGTCTGATGAAAGCAGCAAGGTTTCTACCAAACACACCCCGCATTTGCTGAATGGGTTTAGAAGAACTAGCTTGTGCTTTCCTGGAACAATTGATTTCCGTGACTGCTTGTCATTCAGCTGTCATGAAGTTTGGCTTGCTCTCCAACAGCGTTTTGCCTCTAAAAACCAAAGTCGCATTCTTCAACTTCGTACTGCTTGGCTTGCTTTTAATATTACGACCAACCCTCATTGAGTGTCGGCCGATTCCATTATTAGGTGTATTCACATCTTCGCGTACCAATTTCTTACAACACATTATGGGCGTAGATTACTTGTTAAAAAGAAAACGAAAAGACTAATTTTTCAGTGTGTAATTCTTCTACAGAGTTCATTAATATCGGAGCTTATTAGTTTACCTCCATCTATCATAATGATCCTTCTCAAATATGGAAGTCAGGGGTGGATAATCGTTGCTGGTGTGGAAGCCAGATTTGTGGTCAGGAGGAGGTTGAAATGTTTCTGTGAATCTTCTCGACCTCCAGAATTGGTGGATAACCATGACTTGCTATCAGTTATTTTCCTTTAAAAAAAAAAAAAATATATATATATATATATATATATATATATATCTATCAGAATGATCCATCTCAAATACGGGAGGGAGGGGAGAACTAACAATAGGCATATAATTAGGGAGTTGTTGGAACGGGATTTGCAGGGTCACTCACATGATGTCCTACCTTGGGCCTTGAATTATTATGAGGTGTTACTATTTCTCTATTACGTTTTGGGGATTTTGTTTTGTTTTCTTTTGGGCCTTTCGGTCCGTTTGGGATGCAATATTTCTAATGAAAAACGTTTATTTACTTTTTACACCCAAAACACCAAGAAATAAAATAAATATTATCATCCTTTATCCCACCACTGAGTGCAGTATTCAAGATCTGACACACCTCCACTGGTACATTTACTCGTTTCGTATAACTTGTCAATCAACTTTGTCTGACAATTTCCTTCACCTTTCGTCAAATAATTTCACGCTTAAAATCCTGCTGCCAAATTTATAATATCTATTACTAGATTCAGCTTTTCAGCTTTTCCAATTCGAAAAGGGATCATGTCGAGATCCCTTTCACTTAATTCTTTTCATTAAATATTCTGAATTCTTAAAATTTAAGCTAAAAATACAGATTCAATCTAAAAGTTATAATAATTTTAATTGTTGAATCAAATTTCAAGGGTCTGAATTGTTTAATAAGAATAATTAGGTGGAATAGATCCGGATGATCCCTTTCCTTCCAATTCAACACAAAAAATATTTGGCTTGAGAGATAAGTGGAAATGTTCATTCAAATTCTCCGTGTTTAAATTACAGAATTTTTTCTTATAACCAAAATTGCTTATATTAAAAATTATTATGTAAAGATTATTTTAAGAGTATTGAATCGTCGTCATCCAAGTTCAACTACAACAAACTCGACCCAGCTCACAATTGTGATGAAGACCCAACAACAGGGTAGATGGTAGTCTCACAACCAGGAAAGGTGGTAGACAGATAGAATTGCAACAAGGGAGAGAGGGCGAGAGAGAGAGAGAGAAGGAAGTAAATTTTTTTTCGTTTACTTTGTGTTGGTATTTCTAAATTTGGTTTTTTTTTTTTAATATTATGAACCTCACATGCACCATGTCATCAAATTAACGGGATAAAGTTGACATAATTTGAATGAAATGACATAATTGTATTTTAATTCAAGTGAAATAGTAAATAGTTTATATGTAATATGCATTATTTTTACTTTAACTATAGAAAGTTTAGTAAACAACTTTAGCAAAAATTTGATTCGGACTCAACTCCAATACAATTTTTTCTCAATTCACTTCTCCGTCAAACCATTACAAATTAGTAATCGAGTCATTAAAGATAGAGCAATGCTATCTACATGCCCCTCTTAATTTTTAACCATCAAATTGATTAAATTAAAAAAAAAGGAACTTTAACGAAAAGCACCCGGTACTGTTCACTTTAACGAAAAACCACATTTTTACACTAAAAAGTCAATCCTGGTACTATTCACTTTACCCTTTATTTTGTCCTTATCATTAAAACTCAAAATTTTCAAGCTCTTTTCATTAATTTTCCTTTAAAAAAATTAATAAAATTAAAAAAAAAATAAAAATAGGTGCGTAATTAACATTTTCGTAAAAATAATATATTTACCATGTGTAGCTTCTTCCCATCTTCCCATACAATAAACCCGTTCTAAAACTTGGGTACTGACTAATCACTACCGAAGAAACTGAGCGTATGAAATGGCCCGATAAGATCAAAACACCTGTTACAATTTTAGATTTATAAACAAGTAACCAAACACCATATTAACCCCACATCCAAACACCTCCTTTCTTCCTCAACGCTTCCCCTTCCAGCCTCACTCCTCTTTGCTTCTGCCATGGTTTCATCGCCAGAAACCTCGTCTACCCAACGCCTTCCGAGAACTTCCTCTCCTCCGTCGGCGCAACTCGCTTCTCCTCCATCCTTTCTCTGTCGATTCCTCCCCAAAATCCTCCCATTCTTTATCGTGGAACACATGCCAGCACTCGGCCGTCGTCGTCGTCGGAATCTCCGTCGTGGAATCTATGGCATTACCGAACACCAACTTTGTCGAAATTTCACCGAATAATTTCAACCTCCTTCATAATTCTTCTTCTTGGTGAAATATCCTTAATAGGGTTAGCAACACGGATCTAATCTGTCATGGATTTGGAGAAATTTGAGGGGGTGGAGCTCTCATGGCTTCGGGAGAAAGGAGAGGGAGGTGATGGTGGATGTATGGCAGCTGTGTTTTTGGTGGGAGAGAAGATGGTTGTTTGGATACAAGTAAAAGAGAAGAAATAGTGTGTTTGGTTAGAAGGATAGTAGGAGCTTGTGAGGAGTTTCATTTGACAAAGTGTTTTAAATTTAGTGGTTTACGTAAGATGGTCAGTAATTTGGGTACTTCCCAGTGAGCACCCAAGTATTGTTCCTGGATGCTGTATCCTGAACACTGACAACACCCACACACCATGTCATTTAAAAATAAAACTTTAAAGCCTTTCTGACACACCTCAGCTGGCAGGCTGGCACCCAGCTGTCACGATTAAACCTGTCTGTCCCTTCCCCTCTGACATTTCATATTCCGCCTTTTCTCACCCTTCAATAATTCTATTCCTAAAATAATTTAGCCTTTCCCACCTTTTCATATTTTCAGCTTTTTTTCCACTTCATGTGTTTTAGTTTAGAAAACCAATATTCTTTTAAATTTTAAAATATTATAAAAATTTCAAAAAACAGACATATTTCTTCCACACATGTAAAATACTGTATAGTATTCCTTGACTTTCGAACTCAATGCTAAAATGTTTGAAACTTTTGCTTCGTATGAAGTCAATATATATATGCTAATTACAAGAGAATAGAAAAGTATATGATTGTAGACTTTCAAGTCGATGTATAGATGTTATTAATACTCAACTTGTCGAGTGAGCCATGATACACTTTGTTGGACACCATTTATTTAAGAAGATTTGCCTGTTAATTTTTAGACGTAACAAATAGAACAAAATTTAGTCCGACTTTCAATTTCTCTTTGATGAAATCTCGAAGCACTTCAACATGTGCAGTTCGATCATGTTGAACTGGATTGTGAATAGTGTCGATTGAAGCCTTGTTATCACAATGCAACTTCATTGGTTTTCGTTATTTAAAGCTTAAACCTGAAAGTAAATTCCGAATCCACATCTCACAAATGTTATGAGACATACTTTATTTTTGTCTCAACATGTATTTTCATTGAGATAGGAAAATACTTTTGGCGATCTGAACACTTTGATCCCCAATAAATACTTTAGGGGACTAGGGGCTTTCATCTCAAACACTTGGGACAAGTATGTTTGTAGTAAAGCTCTTTCTTGAGGATCATCCATTGTCACCATCATGTCATTTACATAAAGAACCAATGCAGTGATTTTACCTTTCTTACAATTCAAGAATAATGTATAGTTAAAATTGCTTTGTCCTTACCAAACGCCTTCATTGACTTGGTGAATCTGCCAAATGATGCTCGAGGAGATTATTTCAGGCCTTAAAAGAGGGCTGGTTTAGTTTGCACATTTGATTCTTAGAAGGCATATTACATCTTGGTGAGATCCATATAAACTTCTTCTATCAGGTCTCCATGCAAGAATGCATTATTCACATCAATTTAATAGAGCGGTCAATCCAAATTTGTAGCAACATATATAAGAACTCTGTTAGTACTGCTTTTAGCAACTGAAGCAAATGTTTCCTGGTAATCAATTTCATATTTTGTGTGTATGATTTCGTTATTAACTCGACTTTGTACCGTTCAATTGATCTGTTTGACTTTAGTTTGACTTTATAAGCCCATCTGCATCCAACTGTTCTTTTTTTTTTTTCTATGGAAGGTGATGTTGGGTTTCGAGGTCTATTATTGAGACTTAATTTAATTCGTATAATTAACTACGCAGTGAAAAAATAATAATGACACACAATATGTTATCTTAATTATGATTGGATCATCTCTATGTTTACAATCTTCCATAAATATCATAAGATTAAACTACTAAAAATAAAAAGAATTTTAAAAAATGGGTGTTTTATATAAATTTCACTATTTTAAAAATTGGACTTTATACAGTACTGTTTCTTGTACTATTTTAACTATCCTCTAACTCCTCCTCCACCACCACCTCGCATGTAAGATTCGTGGGTCCCACCTCGCCAGTTATAAAAATATTTCTCTCTGTTTTCCACTACAAAACATGGCGAGCGCATCCTTTGGCAGACTATTTCTCCTCCTCTAAATTCCAATAGTCCACGAGGCGTTGTGTCATTGGCTCGAAACCCTCGACCGCCTGTGGGACCTGGCCAGCTTGGCAGTCAAAGCAGAAAGAACGTTCCACGTGGCGTCGCCTTCTTGAACACGGTCACTGAACAGTAGGGCCCCCCGAACACGCGGGTCCCGCAGGTATTTTTGAATCGAAGTCAAGTTGGTCGCCGCCACATGTTCGAGTATCTCGGCCAGCTTCCCCACGTCCTTCTCCGCAACGTTCACCGATATCTCCGCCCACGGAACGACGTCGTCGAACGGCAACCGAATCCCGTCGGCTATGATCACCGGCACGCAGCCCAAAGCGACTGATTCAACCAGCCTCGGACTCCACGGGGCCCACCCCAGAGGACACAGACAAAACTTCGACCGCGCGATCTCCGATTGGTAACCGGCAAACGGGTGCCTCTGCAGGTAAAACCGCCGGTCGCCGTTATACTTCCGCCACAGCTCCGTCCTCACCCGCCTTAAACAAAATCAAGGGCAAATCAGTAAATTTAAGAGAAAAACTAATGATTAATGCTCTGATTAGTCGATTTACTTTTGTAATTATTAAACATTTATTACTTGCTGTAGAATCGGCCGCTGATGTTCTTGGGGTGGACCTCCATCTTCCCCCGGAAAAAGGCGAAGATGTCCCTCCGGCCGGTGATCGGAGACTTCTCCAGCGTCGCCCGTACTTTTCCAGGCGACACGTACGGCGGAATGACCACGTTCTCCACCTCTTGACACGGGTGGTGATGCTTCACGCCAAACGTCTGCAACACGATCGAGTTCTTCAAAAATCCCGGTATCCCATCCGAAATCGCCACGTCCTCCTGAGCAAACGCGAAGCCAGACAACGTTTGTCAAAAATCCAGAAACCAGAAGAAAACAAAAACAAAAACGTTTTTTGAATTCTCCTTTTTATTTTTTGGGAGGCTCCGAAATTAATTACCATGGTGTGGAAGCAGGAGCCGAAGTCGTGGGCGGCGACGAAGACGTGATCGGCGCCGTGGGACCGATCCCAGAACGGGTATTCCACCCGGACGTAGTCAATGGCGGAGGCAATGAGGGAGCGGGCATGGCCTATCGCCGGGAAGCCATTGATGGTGCTGAAGTTGCAGGACACGTAGACGGGGACGAAGAAGAAGTCGGCTTCGTAGGGGTCAACGGTCAACGCATCGCTGGTGAGCAGGGTCCGGTGAATGGCGACCTCGGAGGCGAACAGGTGGGTGCTGCACCGCTCGTTTTTGAGCCAATCCGTGTTGTATTTCGGTGGCAAATGGTAAACGTAAATCTTCAATCCGTCGAACAATGCGCCTGAAATAAAAGCACGAACACATCAGAAACTACAAATTCGTCAAATTTATAAAAAAATTGGAAAAATTAAAACATGGGTTTTGTTTGTCGGACCTTGCTGTGTTGTGTTGTTAATGGCGGCGGATTCGAAGAGAGCGCGGGAGGCGAAGGTGGAGAAATGGGTTGTGGAGAGGGAGGTGGTGGGTTTGTTTTGTTGTTCGTTGTGATTGCTGATGAGGAAGGAGCTGAAGAAGTAGAGGGAGAGAGAGAGCCACAGGACCCATTTACAATATCTGTAAAAGAAGCCCTTTTTTTCCAATTGGGGGACTAATCTTCCGCCATTTTTGGTGGTGGACAGAAGCTTCATCCTGACATAGAAGCCTCTGGCTCTTGGGACTCTCTTGATCTGCTGCTGCTGCTGGTGCTCCACCATCGCATTAAAACACCCAGAAAAGATGGAACCTTTGATGTGAAAAAAATGGTGAGAAAATGGAAGGGTTTTAGTGGTTGGGAGAGGGCTTTCGGTTCTTGGTCCGGTGATGAAGTGGAAATGAAGGAATAGTGATGGGATTGGGAGATTATAGTGGGTTTGTTGGCGTATCGTTTTTGGAATTGGACCTCGAAGAAAAATAAAAAAATAAAGGGAAAAGTTCAAACCTTTGAGAATAATTGGAATAAAAATTCAAAATAATAAAATAAAAATAAAGAACAAATTATGGGGTGTTTGGAGTTGGAGACAGGGATCAGAGAGAAAGAGCTGGGTTTCAGGGGTTCACATGGTGGAAGAATAGCAGAATAATGGACCTCGGCGATGGTCGCGGTGTGTAATAAAATCCTTCATTTCTGTCTTTGGTTGCCAGGTCAAATGACGAAATTGCCCTCCGTTTTGTGTCCTCAAAACTTGGACACGACAGTTTTTGACTTGTGCTGTGGTGGATGTTTTGTTTTTCTCCGGTATCATCCGATAATCCAGTCCGTAAGCATCTGTTAAATTACCGTTATCAACAACTCTGTTCCTTAGGTTAAGCAATTTAGGCTCATCCTCGATGGTGCATTGTCTCGAGAAACAAACGGATGGGACGTTCAGCTAAAAAGAAGAATAATTTACATCGAACGAGTTTATTTATAATTCAGTGATACAATATTATTATAAAGTTTTCTTTTTCAGAGGATTATGGAAACGAAATGCTTTAAGGTCAAATTTTGGAGAATAAGTTGAGGTTGGAAAAGTTTGATGACGTGGCCGCATTGAAAAAGAGACATTTTTGGGCAATATGGAGCACTTGAAAAAGCTCACAATGCTTGAGGAGGCTCTCAAAGGTATTAAATATGAAATCTAGGATGGAATATGAGAGTGCCACAAAAATCATTAAAAATTGGGATACCATGTAATTTTTACCTAATTAATCAACCATTCCAAAGCCAAAGGAGGTTGGTGGTGGTGATAACCACAAGTTTTATGAGCATTTGCTAAGGGTGGGAGATTTTTCAATGCATTTCGAACATGAGACGGGATATTCATATGTCATTATGTAATTGGAGGAAATTTCTTTTCTTACAAGTGCTCCTCTAATTGTATTATGACATGCGATGTTTTGCTCAGTGTTCCAGACACGTTGAAAAATCTTTCGCTAACAATTGCTCAATCTGCTCATGTCATGGTGGGAAAAATATTTATTGAGAAAAAAAAATTCCATGGATGAACTTTAATCCCAAAGATGATTTATGAATGAAGTAATGGTTGGTGCACTAGATATTAGACCATCTCCAACCCTTGGGCTAAAAGCCAAATTTTTTAGCCCGGAAAATTTAGCTTTTAGCCCAGAAACATCTTTTCTGCTCCAACCCTTCTACCCTAAAATTTTAGCCCGGAATTATTAAAGAATGAAATTAGCCTAAATTTTTTTCTTAAATCAATTTTTTTTTAAAAAATAAATATGTAGATTATTGTAAATTAATTTTATGAACATTTTAATCTAAAAAAATTTTAATTCGGATAAACATTTCGCATTTAGCCCGGGGGGAAAGCTGGGGGGTATTTGGCCCAGAAATAGCATTTGGCATTTAGCCTAAAATTTTAGCATGGGTTGGAGAGTGTTTGGGGGGGTAATTTGGCTTTTAGCCCAGAGTTGGAGATGGTCTTAAGATCCGAGCATTAAATTAAAATCGATTTTTTTTTTTTTTGGAACAGAGACCATTTGATTAAAAACAAACAGAAGATACAGCAAGGACAGGGGCCCCAAAGAAGACTTGAGAAACCCAACAGCAAATTAAGACTCTCCTACAAGGAGAACAAGGTTCTAAGGTTGGATAACGAAGACCAAGAGCGAAGCTCGACTCACCATCCAAAGTACTGAAACCCCAGAAAGTGTTAGTGGGGACATGGAAGCCCGTCGAGGGAAAGGATAAGAACCAAATGGGGGTTTGCGAACCCAGACTTCCCGACACATCCCTTTTTTTTGTTGTTTGGAATTTTGAGCACGCTGGTTTACACCATGCATTACTTTAAAGGAAAACTAATGAAAAGGGCTTGAAAACTTTGAGTTTTAATGATAAGGACAAAATAAAGGGTAAAATGAATAGTACCATATTTGACTTTTTAGTGTAAAAATGTGATTTTTCGTTAAAAGTGAACAGTACCGTGGACTTTTCGTTAAAACTCCCTTACTTTAATGGGAAAATTCTACAGGCTCATATGAAAATCAAACTGTAATATAATACTAGGTTGTTCTTGCTTGAAGTCTAAACCGAAGGGCGCCCACCCCTATTCATAATTTTATATGATAGTTTTGTTGTGGCTAAAAAGAATAAATCAAATCTAAAGCTCCTATCCAGCATGCTGGTCATTCATGCATATATTCTTCTAATTATTTCACATATTTCATATGAAGCCATCGCCGCAGGAGATTTTTCAGAACGCCCCAGACATAGATAGTATATTAAATGTCATTATACAAATGAAGAAACACTTAAAAAATAAAACTTCCTCCACTTAATATAATGACAGGTCGCATACCACTTTATGTTCCGTTGCACAAAAAAATTTCTCCACCGCCACCATCTTTAATTAAATGTTACACCGCAACATATAGCCCACATACTTCATCACTCCATCCCCTACTTTCAATAACGGTTGTGACACAAATTAAAAAGGAGAGACCATTTTTACACACTTTCTTTTTTTTGCCGTCAAATTTAATAAATCAAATAAAAACAATGAAATTTTAACGAAAAACTTCCGGTACTGTTCACTTTAACGAAAAACCACATTTTTATACTAAAAAAATCAATCCTTGTATTATTCATTTTACCCTTTATTTTGTCTTTATCATTAAAACTCAAAGTTTTCAAACCATTTTTATTAATTTTCCTCAAAAAGAACTAATAGAACTCGTGCATAACAAGCTGCCAAGCTGTGGGCTCGAAATTTGGTTAGAAAAGACAAAAAACATAGATGAAAACGAACTAAAAATGCAGCAACATAATCATATCCTAAAGAATACTCAATAACAAAATTATGGCATATTTGAATAGAGGATTAGGTCAAGTCCTAATAAAAAAGTTGATAGTTTAGTGCCATAATACTCATTAATTATGCATATTACTTGTGTGAGTTGCCAAACCACACTCCTAATTGGTTTCAAATAGCTTTCAAGTTGCTATCATTCAAGTGCTTAGTGCGTTTACCACGTACGTAAGGAAGCAGCATAACAACATTTTGGAGAATTTACACGACACCTACCATTCGATGGAAAAATAACTCAAATTTACAGCAAGGGCAAAAGTCTTCCTTCCTTATTAATGTTGTGTGACTTCGTTGTACAAACATTGTAATCATAACAATTTATTATACTCTTTATCATCATCAACTAGAGACCATTTTTAGAAATTAATTCGATTTGGAGTCTGTTTAACTATCTATTTGTGTTAAAAAAAAATCTCGATTATAGTTATAAGTAGCATTCTCATGACGAACAAACAGTTTGTTTAATTGGCCTCTATATCACATGAATTTTTCTAGAGATGATTTTTGGAGAATTATAAAGAGAATGAACAGCTTCAGGTATGATATTTATATAGTGATGATTCCAGTTATGTTATTTACACGGTGACATGATGTCATCATAATGAACGGTTGAACGGTTCCAGTTATGACATTTGTACCCATAATTTTGTTCTTTTGGGCAACTGTGTAAAGTTTGCTGTCTTTTGTTTTGTTTTGTTTTTTTTGTTTTTTTAAAATAAGGAAAGGCCTTCGAAAATGAAGGCAGCATAGAGGCTTTCCAGAACATATTGAAAGATATTGTGTTAGTCTTAAAGTTTGGCTAAAAAAAGATACAAACCATTCGTGTAGCAAACAACTGGTCCACTTAGTTTTGTTAAGTAATGAGATGGAAAAACGTCTACCTTGCTTCCTCATCATATATATACTTGCCTTGGGCTTAATATAATTTTTAAAGAGAAGTTTGGAGTATTTGTTCTTTAATAATTGGCATATTTGAATTAAGGATTTGTGAGCATTGATTTTTAAATTCAGCATAATTAATGTGAGCAATGAACAAAATGATCATTATGTATCTAAGAGTTTTAGGCTTAGTATAATATTATTGTTCATATTGCTCAAATATATGATGATCTTTTTGAATAACTTCGTTAGAATTTATATTTCTTACTTGCCCGTGAAAGTCCTTATTTTGGACAAACTGATCATTGCTTCAGATTGTAACAAATTCAGGGACTAAAGATTCAATTGAATTGAAATTCAGAGACTAATGTTTTAATTTTCTCAATTTCCAAATAAATGCCCATAAATTGGTTACAATCCATTATTTTACTGTTAACTACGAGGTAGGATTTCTTACTATAAATAAACACAAGTGTGTAGAAAGAAGAAAAAAAGTGCGGGAATCTTTTTTTTGTTGTTGATCCTAAAAATTACAATGCCTACATGGCGTGGATACCGAGTAATTATGAGCTAAGTACGTCTTTCTTGTGGATGAGAGTGTGGCAACTCGTAATTGAACTCGGACGGTCGAGTATAGTAGATGTGGTGGTGGTAGTGTCAAATGCGTTGCTGACTTCAAGTGATTACATCCGAAAAAGGAAAATGTCTCGGCTTTGGGTTCTAGAACGTGAAGACAAGGTTGCCTAGATCACTGCTAAGTTTAGGATCTCCTGCACTAGGTTCGGCTGCCTCAACTATATTCGTGAGAATATAGGTACGCCGAATCAGTATCAGGCTGTAGGGACATAGGTACTCAAAGGATAACATTTTGACGATGAAAGTAGTTCGGTTGTCTGAATGCAAGAACCAATCATAAAACACTTCACTTCGCTAAGAAGTTGATGAAGTGACCTCTTTGGTGAAAAAGTTAGAGACTCTTCACTGGCCTAGTCTTGGATAGATAACCAACCAACCAGAAGCAGTGTTGTTCACTTGTCCAAACTGAAGGTGCTCCTAAATCGCTTGGTTCTACGACTCTAGTGTTGTTCACTTATCCGAACTAAAGGCATTGCTGGTTAGTCCAAACTGAAGATGTGTTGGAAGAAGGGGTTATGATAGTTAGTATTTTTCTCAAAAAATGTGAGAAAGGTTTCACATAGCGAGGGCTTTCGCATAGAGCGTTTGAGTTGTTTATTGAAAGGGACTTTAATGTTGCAAAGTCTCTTCTCTTTAGAAGTGAGGCATCTGTGATAAACAAGCCTGTCGAGGTCTAGTCCTAATGGGACCGTGTTGGCTCGGCATTCACTCAAATATCCTTTATCCTCTCTTAGCCGAAACCTCATCTTCATCCAGTCTCGGCTTCTTTGATTCTCGTCAGGAATCTGAACCTAGTTCTGTTACGGGATTCATTAATCTTATATGAATATGCAGGTATTCTAATCCTTAGGATAATTCACATTTATCCATGGATCAATCTGATCTCTAGCAATCAATTCATATAGGACTCGACCGAACCACCCACGCTTGATCTATTCACAGTTCTTTCTTCATAAGAACTCAGTCAATCCTATTTATGGGCCAAAAGCCTTCTAGCCTAAAGGACGCATAGTAGGGGTGAGAACTGTAGTCCTCGAGTCAGCTCATCTCGGCCCAAGTTGTTATTTTAGGGCCAAACATGAGTACATTTGAGATTGCAAATATATGTAGGGAATCATTTACTGGTCCCACAAGTTCTTTTCAGTTTTAAAGAGTAATGTTAGGGAGACTAAATTTGTAGACCAAATTTTGTAAACTAAATGACATGGAAGTTGATGATTGGATTATTACTTAAACGTTGATAAACATGTTCATTTCCTATTGGCGACACATCATTTAGTTTGTAAATTTAATCTACAAATTTAATCTCCCTAGCATTACTCAGTTCTAAATGTTAATGCATGCTCTTGGCCTGTTAGCTAGCATGACAATCTAGTTGGAAAATAATGAGATAAATGATTAAGTTTTGTTTTGGAGTTTAGATATGAGTATTGTTAATGTGGTGGTGTAATTATGTACTCATGACCATTTAAGTGCAACTGTGCAAAATGTTTTTTTTTCCCTTCTTCCTGAAAAAAATGGCAGTGATATAAAAGGATGACAATTTTTGCAGGGGCACCTAAGTTTAGACATCTGATTAAGTCAATTTAAATTTATCTATATACGGCAGATCATAAGTCCCAATCTTTCAATACGGATTATGACATTTCACCACCATAAGTTGAGTTTTTCTATGGGTCAGATTGCATCTTGTTATGTTAGGTATCATACTAGCTAGGACAACAAGAAAACTCCAATATCTTTTGTTGATGGACAAAATCGGTGAGGACTTTGGTACAACAGAAAGTGTCAAGTTTGTGACCTTCGCTAGATTGCTCCAGTCACTAGTGTGGATAAGTATGTAAATGGATAGAGACATGGAAGCAAACACAAGATGTACGTGGTTCACCCAGATTGGCTACGTCCACGGAGTAGAGAAGTTCTAATTAATTGTGAAGGGTTTACACAAGTACATAGGTTCAAGCTCTCATTTAGTGAGTACTAGTGAATGATTTAGTACAAATGACATTAGGAAATATTGTGAGAGAATGATCTCTATTTATAGAAGAGAGTTTATAGTTTCATTCTGACATTGACATGTGTCGTGTTGTGATTGGCTTCTGATGTTGACACGTGTCGCGCTATGATTGACTTCTGATGTCGACACGTGTCGCGCTGTGATTGGCCTCCTAGTTGGAGGGAAACTCTTCTGGGTCATTGACGGTATAACGTTGACCGGTGCTCAGTAGTTTCGGAATTGATCAAGTATGGTACAAACATCTTTAATCTCTTGTATTAGAAAACATAACACGTGATATATCATAAATTATTTTTTCTAATATTGGAAATTTTTTTGAGTTCAAATTCTTCCTTCCGACCGCCCAATGGATTAAACATCCTTGATTGATGTTTGTGTTATAATTTTAGCTCAATCTTTGATTAAACATGACTCTTCTTTACAAACATCACGTGGTCGGGCTTGTATGACCTTCCAATGAGTTGTCATTTTAGCCAAATTTACCAAACAAACAGATAGGTTTGTATGTGCTTGTGAGAGAGTCGGACTTGTAAGTACAAGGTTTTGGATTCGAATCTCGTAAAACGAGTTCGATACCAATTTATTATCTTGCCCCTTGTTGTAAATGTCTTTGTGTATATAAAAACTCCTTCAGTCCTTGACATGAGAATTGACTGATTCCTAATCACTTAACAAACAATCTGCATTTATCAACTGCCCAACGGCTTAAACATACTAACTACCGGATTAGGTTATGACAAATAAACAAAAATTCTATTCATTGCCCCTCCCAAGCATCTAAAAAAGTGTCACCATCGATCGTTGTCTGGCTTTATATAAATGGCCGCACTGCATGCATTATTGGAGTGAGAGTGCAAATATACAAAGATTTCATGAGAAATGATCAGAAAATGCCATTATATATTGTGAATCAAAGTCAGAATAAAGACAGAGAGACTGGTTTTTATTAGGTTATCCCAATTTATGAGATGTTGGACTGCGTCAAAGATCTCCCTGCCCTTGTAGCCAAGTTAAATATATCTCATGAGTAAAAGAAGCAATGGGATAATGTAGTTTAGCTTGACGCTAAGTATCTGTTTACGAATTTAAACATTTATTTCGATTCTATGATGATCCGATGTATTCTATATGCTTGAGTTTGTTACCGTTAATTCTTGATTATTAGATTGCTGACCAGAATTTTACGGCGAAAAATATACTTGAAATTCTCCATTTACTTAAGCTAGTATTGGACAAGACAACACAGAGAAATTTTACTCTCATCATTGTCAGTAGTTCATTCATAATTGGTGTGGATCTTAGATATATAGTTTGTCCAATTATATGATTGAAGAGAAACTTATGGGGCATTTCCTACCATGTTGCAATGCATGCCGAAAAAATCAACCCGGTTAAGAGATGATGCGTTGAGCTCATTTTCTAGTTCTTGTCTTCTTCATGTGATGCTAATGTTGTGGCATATAGATTATCTAAATTTCATTTTGAGCATGGTTTCTTTTCGAGGAATCTCCAAACTTAATCCGGTATGCTCTTAATGTTGATTATACATAAAACACCATTGTTGCCTGAAAAAATTGATGTGTATTTGAGGTGAATTCCAATTCTTTTACTTGGTCGAAGAAAAAAAAAACATAGGCTAATTAAGGAACATGGACCGCCAAGACAAAGGCACATGGTGCTGTACTTGTGGCGACTGGACCTTATGCCCAAATTAGAAAGTGATGGAAGGAAGCTCTTCTATGATTTTGGGTTTGAATTCAATCATGTTAGGGCCATGCTTCATTAGGTCATGAGGGACAGGACCGACCATTCATGTAAGTATATTTTGCTCGTGCAGGTGCCCATTTGAGTTAAGTCACAAATATAATATATCATAGTAATTTTGTATCGAACTCACTATTTCAACGAATTCTTAAACTCATTTAACGTCTGAGGATGAATAAGAATTACAGAAAGACAATAGAATTTAAATCTTCTCACGTAATAAAAAAAATATTACTAAACCATAACACTAAGGCGCTATATAAATATATGGATTATATTATTTTATCACATAATCATTTTAATAATACTGATAAATTTCTCTTACCCATTCTAATCCTAAAGTTAGAGGTCCCATTCAAAAAACTAGTTATGTGGGGCCTATCCAATACCTGGAAGCGAAAAGGATCATCTCCGATTCCTCTTTGTGGGGATCCAAGAGATCGATCAATCAAGGCCGTTCATCGTTCATCGTACGGTCATAAATTATTTTAAATTTATAATTTAAAATTAAATATAAATAGTATATAATGAAAACTGATCGCACAGTATATGATGAATGATCATGATTGATGGATTCTCCGGATCCCCACAAAGAGGATCTAGAGAGGATCCTTTTCCAGGCAAAGAATTAGTGGGTCCTAATTAAGGACACTGAATTGGAACAGCCGAACCTGTTTTGGGGTCATTGTCCCTATTACCACAAGGTGTGAGCTGTACAAGCACATGTTAGCCTATATGTGAGTTTGTGTGTTTGTGACATTGTCTGTGTGCTGAAATTATTGCGTTCTATATGTACAAGTTCAAGCATATGGCCATGTTGTGTTTGTGAGAGGGAACAAGCTAGTTAAATTGTTAAGAGGTATATATGCAATGTATTTGCGAATGACTTCTAATCGTAGATGCATGTAGGTTACATAATGAGGTCGACGACATGCATTACCGTAACACTATGTAAATGTTTGGTGATCTTCTAGCCTATATCCAGTTAAGTGCTTTAAGAACCCTTTTAATTTCATGTGAAAAATAATTGATTCCACTAGTTCCTACCATCAAGACATTTGAGTTAATCAATCTTGAAAATTAGTATGAGTAAAGTTTAAATTAGTACGAGCTAATCAATCTCGAAAATTAGTATAAGTAAAGTTTAAAGTTTAAATTAGTACGAGTTAATCAGTCGAGTTAATCAATCTAAAAAATTAGTATGAGTAAAGTTTAAAATTTAAATTAGTACGAGTTAATCAATCTCGAAAATGAGTATGAGTAAAGTTTAAATTATGAAAGTAGAAAATTAGTAGCATGAGCTCTAAGAGCAGCTCCACCACTCTTAATTGCCTTTGCAATTGGGCGATTCAATCCTCCTACCCCCAACAAAGAAAGCTCCAGCCTACCCAGTGGGGCTATTCGGTGGGCAAACAACCAAGACCTTCAGCAGTTCCCATGGATTTTTGGAAATTCGAAATCCGGTTTTCCTCGGAGAGATTAGAAGAGTGAAATTTTGGAGAATTTGGAAAATGAAATCGTTTGAGAATTTTGAGAAATGCGGAGGATGAGGATGGAGGAAATCAATAGACAAAAAAATATGATAAAAGAAAAAAGAAAAATGAAAAAGAAGAAGAAAAAATTATTTTTTATTTACATTTTATTTATTTATATAAAAAAAAATTAATGCCAATTGCATGGGTCATTCATGTTTAGGTGTGGAGAAGCACTCGGACAGTAACTGTTTACTCAGACAGTATGTGCCTTAGATCTAGCCCAGACAGTATCTACCTTAGTGGGATGGACTTGCTCGAAGGTTGCCTAAGCTAGAGAGGAAACTCTAGTCAGAAGACCACAAATCATAAAGAGGGAAGCCAGGATCATCTCATTTAGAGCTGGTTTAGTATTGCTGTGCTTTGAAAAAAAACTGCTGTGAGAATAAGCGGCTATGCTGTGAGAATAAGTGGCTGTGAAATAAATCAACAGAGTGTTTGGTAAACTTTTTTGTAAAAGTGCTTTTGAAAAAAAAAACAGTCTGATAGTGAGTCTTTTCATTAAAGGAGCACTGTAACTCCGTGTGCTTTGAAAAAAAACCAGTTTTCCAAAGCTGCAAATAGCAGCTTCAGCTTTTTCCTTTGATTTCAGCTTATTCTCACAACAGCTTCCAAAATAAGCCCTTTTTTTTTAGTTTACCAAACACCTAAAACTCTCACAACTTTTTTTCATGGGTGTTTTTTTTTAAGCACCTCACTCCCAAACCACCCCTTAGTACAATCAAATAAATGCGCTTTTTTAACGATAACAGGTAAAATGCAATCACTAAGATACGTATTATGAATTTATAACCAATTATGTTTCCAGTTTCGAACAAATAAATAACCGATTTACAAATCAAGCTAAATTTGAGTATAAACAAAATCTGAAACTTCTGAACATTAAGGGTGCGTTTGTTGCACCGGACTGTCTCGGATTGGACTAGCTTCAGGGACTAAGCTGGACTGGCTTAGATTAGACTAAGCTAGACTGACTTAGTGAAGTGTTTGGTGCAGTGTCGGATTAAGAAACATGATTATAATATTATATTATTTAATCTATACTTATAAATATTTTATTTTTAATTTAATATATCAATTAATATTTTGTATTACCTTATCTTTTTCCCTATTTTTCTAGAACCATCTTCCTCTCCAATCTCTTCATTCATCTTTTTCTTCGCCACTCCCTCCCCATTCCCTTTTTCTCCCATTTTTGTCCCTCCTTTTCTTTGTACCAATCTCATTCCCCTCAATTTTTTATTCAGTTTTACTTCTGTACCAGTGTCCCATCTCCCCTCCCTTGGACCTGGTAGTTTTAACCCAACCCGTTAAAATTAGTATTTGGGTGGGTGATAAACGGATCAGATGGTTAACGAGATCAACTTGTTAAATAACGGGTCATTTTGGATTAACCCACGAAACCCATTAAGGGCTGGTTTGGTATTGCTGTGCTTTGAAAAAAAGCTGCTGTGAGAATAAGTGGTTGTGCTGTGAGAATAAGCGGCTGTAAAATAAATCAGCAGAGCGTTTGATAAACTTTTTTTTAAAAAAGCTTTTGGAAAAAAAAGTAGTCTGATAGTGGGTCTTTTCATTAAAGGAGCACTGTAGCTTCGTGTGCTTTGAAAAAAATTCAGTTTTCCAAAGCTACAAATAGCAGCTTCAGCTTTTTCCTTTGATTTCAGCTTATTCTCACAGCAGCTTCCAAAATAAGCCTTTTTTTTCAGTTTACCAAACACCTAAAACCCTCACAGTTTTTTTTCATAGGTGTTTTTTTTTTTAAGCACCTCACGCCCAAACTAGGTCTAAGACGACAGCGGGTGAGCAGAGTCGGGTTCGGTCGAGAGGTGGAGGAGCTCCATGGCTTAGGTCGGCGCAAGTTCTAGAAGCCCGATGAAGGAGCTGGCATTCTCCGGCACTATCATGAGTCGATGGATTTCTTCTTGGAATTGGAGGGACTCAAGCTCGGGTCCTGATAAAGTGGATTCAAGTACGGTTGCTCTGGTTGGTTCCATTGAATTAGGTGGCAAGTTGAATTGAAACAGAGCTCAATTCCGTGGCAAATTCCCAAAATTTTCAACTCAGACATTGTCGTCTCAAAATGTTCTTCTAGCTGCAGACTGCGGATGTGTAATCAAGTTGTCACACATTGTCATCACAATCTTGCTAAGTCTGATAAGTTTTATAAACAGCAACCGATGCTTCTTCCATAATATGTTGGAGTTAAATTAAGCAAAAACCCAGTAATTTGATTACAGTCTTGGGAAGAACAGTGGACTTCGAAACTGAAATTGGGTAAGAGAGGGAAGCTGGAAAGGGAGAGAGAGAAACAAGTGTAGTTCGCAATTGTGGGCAAATTGGACAAGTGGGTAAAGATATAATGAGAAACAGTGGTGGAGATAAATTAAGCAAAAACCCATTAATTTGATTCCCTTCCACTGTCTACTCAGATTGGATGAAATGTGAAGAAAAAAAAGAAAAATTAACGGGTGAAACGGGTAAAATGGGTGACCCGTTAGCTTAACGGATTAGGTTCGGATAACCAGTTAACTAAACGGATTGGGTTCGGATGACCCGTTAGGTCGGATTGAACCCGACCCAAACCCAATAAACCCGATCCGTTTACAGGTCTCCCCTCCCTCCCTTTGTATTTATTTTTCTATTTTTTTCATATTCGGTATCTATATTTTCTAAACAAATCATAGTTGTGCACGAAAAATCACTCAAATTCACTTCAGCTGATGCTAAAGTTTTCAATATTGCACCAATCCTTTGCACAAAATTTCCCTAACTATGTTTCCAACCCAACCCAACCCTTTGCACCCAAAACTTTTTAATTTCAAAATCCCAGGTCACAACCTCTTATCAATGATGTTGTTGACGGAAGAATCTAGGTCACCATGAGCAACGAGGCTGTTGTTGTCCAGCCACCATGGCTGATGTCGGTGGTGCAAGAATATGGGTCATCACCTTTGATCAACGATGCCAAGCAGGCCAGCCACCATGAACGTCTGAAGCTTCAAGCAGAGAGAGAGGAAATACATAAAGAAGGAGAGAAGCGGGGACTAGGTAGGGGCGAAGCGAAGAGGAGAGGGTTTTAGTAGTCCGCTCCATCTCGAGGGGTTTAGCTAAGACCACCTAGCGAGTGTTTTAGTCAGAGCGAATCCCACGTAGTCTCATTAAACTTAGTCCCTCTTGCAAACAAACACTGAACTACACTAGCTTTTAGTCTTATCTAGTCCAATGAGGCCTAGTGAAGCTAAACAAACACGTCCTAAGAACCTGTTCTAACTTTTCGCACCATTGGTTTGTTAGGTAAATCCACAGGGCTGGGATTTCGATTCTACTGGGCCTAGCCCTGCATTGGATTCTAATGTGCCGAACACTAAATCCAAGCCGAAAATGATTAAAAAGAGGTGGCCCAATGAATCATGAGATTGAAATGGTTTGAACGACTTTACAATTGGGGTAAATTACACTAAATTTCTTGTGGTTTTTTTAGTTTTTCACAAAATTCTTTAAATTTGAAATATTACAATCACTCTCTTTTAAGGTTTTAGTTCACTTTCACAGGTACTTCTTTGGTCGAAAATTTATCTATAAAAAGATAAATTTACCCTTGTAATTAATTACTCAACAGAATAAAAAAACTTTTATATAAAAAAAAGAAAATAAAAATCAAATTAAAAATTACATTAATCATTAATAAAAACTTTTTATTTTTTAATGTTTTACTTAACTTTTAATTTGATTTGATTTTCTTATTTATTTATAAAAGTTATTATTTTGTTAAGTAATTAATTATAAGGGTAAATTTGTCCATTTATAGACAGATTTTCAATCAAAGGGGTATTTCTGAAAGTGAAAAATAAATTAGTATGAAACTCGCCATTTATGAGATTTAAATTTAAAAAAATTCACTTACAAACGAAGAAATAGTAATTGACCGTATTATTATTGTCTTACAACTCATGAAGGTGGTTGTTAGCTTGCTAATAGTTTATGAATTAATATAGATTTCATATAAACACAGTGATTGGTTGATCAATGTGTGGAATGTGAAGACAGAACTGTATATGAAAGTAGGTTAATTAAGGTTAGTTAAGCCACGTCAACATTTTATATTGTTTTTTTTATAGAGACAATAAGACAAAAAACAATATGTGAGAGGAGGGAAGGGAAGGAGGAAATTTGGAAATATAGCCATTTTGAGAACCAACTAATGATATATAACCTACAGTTTCCAATTGTGATAAAATTAACCAAAATTGAAGTTAAAAAGACTTAATTGCCCTTATATTAAGGCATATTGAATTACTTCAACGATCAGTCGTACTCATGCAGCAGAACCTACATTCCACTACTTTCATGGTTTCATTAGGCCATCTTTCGTAACTTGTATGATTGCATCAGCGGCAAGATTTGCAAAATCTAGACAAAGTTCAGTAAAAAATGTTGCTTTGATCATGGGGTTGCAAAGGCGTGGAGGCACATTCCTCCCATTTCTGTTCTAAAATGTAGAAGCTCTCACACAATCCAAGAGTTAAAATACATATAATACATTGTACGACCGCTTCTCGATTCCTCCCATTTTACTTTTTTACTTTATAAAGGAGGAGGGTTTTAGTAATTAAATCTTCCTGATCAATATTACGTCCTTTCTATCCCAATAAATACTTTTTTACTTTTTTACTTGCTGAAGAGGTACCTATTCAGAAATGCAAATATTGCTACTGCCAATTTGCTTCTTGGCAGCATTTATCTTTTCTTTTCTCCTCTTAATCGCCACACAGCCATTAACAAAAGACTGAGTCTTTCTCTAATTTTCGGATTTGGGAACTTGGGGTTGATTTTCTTGGAAAAATAGTTGGGAATTTTCTAGCAAAAATTGGTAGGAAATACGAGTGTTAGGACAAGGAAGTGAGAAAGCATTGTGTTGGATTGGATTTGGGAGATTTTTCGACAGGAAGGAATGATTCTTTTTTCAACCTGATGGAGCATAGGAGAACACCAGAGTAGGAGAGAAGAGAGAGTTTTAGATTAAGGGTAATTAAGTATTTTTAACTTCAATTTTGGTTAGTTTTATGAGTGGTGATAAACCCTCACTGTCTTATTAATTCACCCCATTTTTTAATAAAAAATTTAGTATCAATTTTACCCTTTTATAAAATGACATCAAGGACCAGCACAAAAAAGAAAAAAAAATCTCTCTCCTCATCATCCCTTCAGTTGAATTGAGAGATGTCAGGTTGAATTATCTTGAAAAATACGCCCTCAATTGTGGAGAATGTGAATTTGATAATTTAACAAACTTTGATTGGAAAGGACCCAACATAGCATATTCTCAAAATTTTGTTCTCATGCTCCATTTTCAAACTTGGAAAAAAACTGAAACCAAAAAGACAAGAGAAGTGAGAGAATCCGCTTTGGCTAGTGGTCCTTTTCTTCCCTCCCCTTTATTTTCTCTCCACCTCTTGTCACTTCTTTCTTCCTCCATCTATAACACCACCATTTCATTTATGTTCATGTCCTCTCTCTCTCAAATTTCACACTCGTTTTCGAAGGTGTTTAATCATTTAATTTCAGTTTTTTGCAAGTGCAAGCAGAGGAGGAAGGGATATATTAGAGCAATATATTAAAGGTTATTTTAGAAATAATAGTGGGTGGGAAAATAATATTTTAATTTTTTCACCTTTTTGAGATGGGTGAGATTATAATTTGGGTGGAAAGACAAGACATTGTGGTGAGTCTAGTAGCACTCAGTTTTATAAGAATTAAAAAAGATAGGCTATATTTCATTAGGTGTTTTTTAAAATGGTTACATTTCCAAATTTTCCAAAGAAAGGGGATGAAAATAAAAGGGGAGAGAATCCTACTCCAATTAAGGAGGACATGTCTGTTTGTGCGGGAATGGAAAGATATGATGAAACAACATGATCATACCACCACCCATGGATAAAGTTGATGGGGAAATTAAAGAAAGAGACATTACATGCATCATTCTTATGTGTTGCATAAATAATTAATTGACCAATAAAAGAAGGGTTGTTTTATTGGCACCCTACAATATTGTGACTACATCCCACGCTTAAAATTGTGTGTGTATGTGTGCGCGCATGTGTGTGTGTGTGTTTTTTTTTTTTTTTAATTCTAATTTATTCTATTTCTAGTGAAGATACCTCATCTGTTTAAAACACTAAAAATCTCAAATACTATTTCACCTACCTAACATTTCGCTCACCCTCCGCCACTTCATCAATCCATGCTAGACACTTCGTTCCCTTCCCAGCCCTCCCTCCCTTCCTCCCTCCCTCCCTCTCGTTTTGCGAGGCCTTTAATAGCTTGTAGGAACTGCAATTTCAGACACCAAAATCAAGGATGTCTACTTGGGCTATGGGCAGAAGAACATATGGAGAAGTGCTTCGTGCATAGAAGCATTCTTTAATTGTAATTATTGGGTCCTCATATGTTTGGGTGCACAAAGTAATCAAGACTATCTTCTTGTAACAATTGAATTATTAAGATCAATGGAATTTCGTTAATGGTGGTGCATGTTGTTTGGCTGTCGAGAAGGGAACATGGTGGTGCATTGGTGGGTGTTGGGTTTTTTTTTTTTTTTTTTTAAGATTTAAATAAGGAGAAAAGAGAAAGTTCAACAAGAATTCAAAAAAGTGGAGTGTATTCATAACATTGTAGGGTGTTAATAAAAAAATCATAAAAGAATATATATTAAATTAATTATATTTGTGCACCTCGTTATTAGTACTGAAAAAAAACCTATCAAAAGCCATACGATGTATTCATTGATTTTTCTTAGGGTTTGCCTCATTGAAGTAACACGTGTTTGGATGAGAGAGAAAAATAGAATTTGTTAGTGTTCTAAGTAGCAAGTGACGATTATTGTTTCTTGAGTTTGACCTAGCTATTTATAGGAAAAAGCCCTAGCAGACAACTAGGAGGGGAGGCTGCAGAGCATACTAAGCGGTCCTTAATGAAGCAGGTCAATTTTTACAGTCTTGCCAGTCACAGTTATGAAGGTCACTGTTGGTAAAAACGCAATTATGCCGGACACTCAAGGAGAGACTACAAAGAGTTGGTGCCCTACTATCACTGGATCAGACATGCCCAATAGCAGGCGGTCCAAATTAAGAGTTCATGGTCCGTTCGTGACATAAAAACCCAATTACTTTAGGGCAGATTACGTCATATTCCTTAGGGTCATTTGTGGTCTCCTCACAATGTCAAATGTAGAACCGTCATATAAAGCATATAGTCCACATATCATTCTCCATTTGAATATGGTTAGTTTATGTCTCCACAAACACCTCTTTCATTGTTCATATTAAAACCCGTGACAAAATATTCCCGGGCTATGTTCTAAAGATATACACTCCTATACTCCTCGTGATAAAAAATATATTTGGATGAAGCCAATGACCAATCTTCTCAGATTCATTTCATGCGTCTCTTTTCCTCCACAGATTTTTTATTTTGTGAGTCACGAGGGTTGCCTATGATTGACATGGTTGTGGGTTGTGACCTAATTAAGCAATAAAAAATCTTTTATGGCTATATTGTTCTGGAGAGTTGGATTGATATCAGCTCCAGATATGGTGGAGATAGTGTGCTTCTTCACGAGACATTTTAATTTGAAATAAATCAGTTCAGAAAACGAATTTCTTTGAAGGAAACTCAAGAGTCTTTACAGTGGCTAATGATGGCCCTCAAGAATATTTGGATAACTTTTTTAGATTTGCCATCGACGATTCAAAATAGCCACCCAACCTGGACAATTTGCAATGCCAATGATCCCAAGAATTATTTTGGTGGAGATAGTGCTCCTAATAAGTCAACTACACAAGCCAATGAACTGGGGGGATACTTTTATTTCATCAAATTTATATCGCGTCTCAATCGTTTATTTGATAAATAATATTATTTTTTGAACGCGTGGTAAATAGTTATTAGAAAGCAACGTCATTGAGATTAAATATTGGTTGTATAAGAAAATGTATTCATGAATTGGGAATTTGAAGTGTCCTTGTTGGGCACCCAAACCAGCGTAAAATGATACAGTACTTTGCCTTTTATAGAAATTAGTTTAGAGTTTAGAGTTAAACATTTTTAGTTTACAGTTTACATTGAAAAGACAATGAATGTTTACATGATAGGGAGACCACCACGGTAGTATACATCAGCAAATGATGTGTATATGACATGTCAATTAATGAGTTGGTCTCATTAGATGTTGATCATATGACCTCTCTAGCATCACTAAAAAAATTTGTATGTAAACTAAAAGCTATGTAATTTAACACAGAAAATAGAAGTTCAAGATCCAAAGTTAACGATGCATTAGAGGGTTTTATAAGGTAATGCAAATATATTAAGAAATCATTAACAATATACATAGAACAAACATGCCAAACGTAATCAAGAAATCTCACACGCTAAAAAGACCATATGATTTCAAAATTACAAACTTATCGTGAATACAATATAATATTGCATTAGAGGTTAAATTATGTGGATTCTATGGTTGCAACCTAATGACTGATAAAGGAATGTATCAAGGGTAAGTAAAAGCATATGATGAAGCTTTCATGTCTCTCTCAGTTCAAGTATTTCAATGTTGGAAACTGAAGACAGATGTCTCTTGATTATTGGTTACTGTGTAATCAATGCCACATCAGCCTAAGTTGTTATAATGTTTGTTAGGTGGTTAAATGATTTGTTAGTTGGTTAATTAGTTACTTGTGGTGAAGTAAGCTTCTGTTGTTTAGTATATAATGCACTTCAACTTACAAATGTAGTTAGTTGTCATTTTCCTCAAATATATAAAACTCTCTCTCTCTCTCTAAACTCTCCTGTGTTCTTCCTTTTGCTCATCCTTTCTTCTTGATTTTTTCCCTTCAATTCTCAAACACTACAATGTAGTTAATATGGTATCAGAGCTACCAGGCTCACGCCATGGATTCTGGTGGTTCCGTTTTTCATTAGATTTCATCGTTTTCTAGTTTTATTTTCTCTTCACATTTTCATTAGAAATTTTGTCAAGTTCTTCGGTGCTTCCGCGATCGTCTTGCAACTTCTTGGTTGATTTTTCTTCTGGGCTATGAACAAAGATTTTCGGTGATATTTGGGTCGTCAAAATTGTTTCTTCAGGCCAAATAGAAGTGGGAGTTTGTTTTTCCTTTCAGTTCTTGAATTGGGGATTTTTCATATTTTCATCAAGGTCTTCAATGGCTCGGGTCCACTATGGTTCAGGTTTCTGTGATTGAGAGCAGAGTTTGCTTTGTTTGCACCGTTGATTCACTGCTTCTTTTTCATGTTCTCTTGCTGATGAAAGGCGAGTGTGCGTGTTACTCATCTGGGTAACTGCCGCAACGTTGTTGGGGGTAAATGATCACATGGATTAGTTGACATCAGATGGTATATTAGTTGTCAATAAAATTCATTCTCTCAATCTCTCTTTAGTATGTTGTAATTCTCGAAGGATCACATCTGGGTCATCAATTTATGAAAGTTTAGACCTATGTGCAGCCCAGGTGTTTGACGAAATGCCCAGCTCAAAAGTTTTATGTGAAGGTTAAGTTTCTCAGTTACTTGCTTTGATTCTTTTAGTATTGCGTAAATCAATTAGTTTGTTGTTATGGGCAAGAAGCCATTTAAGTTGAGATGTTGAGATTTAAAAGCATGGAATCATCTTTCTAGTGCGTCTTTTCTGGGTTCTTCAAGTTGTTTCTGATATTTGGGTTCAAGATTCTTCATTGCTTCAAGATCAATGTTTGTCGTGGACTTCATTTGGTTTGCTGGATTTTCGAATCATGAATTGTGCAATTTTTATGGTGTCCAATTCTGTCTCTCTGCCTCACTGAAATTCTACTGTCTCTTTATTGGGTTTGAATTGTTCAGAAGCTTATAACAGCCTATAATGTTGAGTCTAACCAGCTCAGTTGTTAGCATGTATCTACTATAAGTCCGGTTATACGTGTGTTTAAAGAAAGATGAAGTTTGAAGAAGTTGTTGACGGTAAATCCCACGAAGGGTAATCCCGTGTTATGAGTAGGTAAATCCCACGAAGGGTAATCCTACATAGATGTTAATTTTTTGTTATTAAAATTGTGAAGGCCGATGCCATTGTTAAAAGGAGTTGTTTTTGGTAAAATCCACAAAGGGCGATCCCGTGGTACTATAGTTAAGGCCGATGCCACACTATAGTTTGTTAATTTTCTGTTTGTAAATATTAAAGGAGCCAATGTTGAATGAGTTGTTGACGGTCAATCCCACGAAGGGTAATCCCGTAAGAATTTGTATACCGGCATGAGGATGTGCTACGACTTCTTTATAGAAGGATGTTCTTTGTGAAGCTCCTGTTAGAGGCAGAGGAAGGGTGTCATGATTTCAATCCACTGGTTCACTTGCTAAGGTTTTTTCAGTTTGTATAACATCAAGTGTTCTTAGAATGATCTGGCAAATCACACTCCTTTAATAAGGGATTCTATTAAACATGATGGTGCCTTACCGAGATGCAAGTTGTTTGTGAATTTTCTTGAAGAGAACTCCACAAAGAGGAAACTATTTGAGTTGTGGTTGATGATATAGAAGATGATATGGTTGTTGATGCAGAAAATGAGTCTAATGACATTGATAGCATGTTTAGCTCTCCGTGCTTTCTGTTTCAAATAGTGGTGCATTGTTTAACAACTTGGAGTATTCACAAGAGATGGAGATCTTGGGTTTTGTGCTTTCTGGAAATTCTCATTTCTATTGTTGTTGCTCCACTGTGGTTGTCTGATTAAAACAAAAGGATAATGCGCAAACATTAGTGCCAAAAAAAAAACTTTGATACATGATTGGCAGGCATAGCAAAGGAGCCATATGTTGGACCTGGTGCAAGGCAGGCCAGTTTGGAGATTGCAAAGATCAATAAGAAGCAGATGTCTCAAATTGCAGGACTCAACAGTTTATCTCATGCTCACATTGCTGCAATCTCAGGCTTGGTAACCTAGTTGAGATTGAGGGGGGATGAAGACAAATGTCTCTTGATTATTGGTTACTGTGTAATCAATGCCACATTAGCCTAAGTTGTTATAATGTTTGTTAGGTGGTTAAATGATTTGTTAGTTGGTTAATTAGTTACTTGTGGTTAAGTAAGCTTTTGTTGTTTAGTATATAATGCACTTCAACTTACAAATGTAGTTAGTTGTCATTTTCCTCAAATATATAAAACTCTCTCTCTCTCTAAACTCTCCTGTGTTCTTCCTTTTGCTCATCCTTTCTTCTTGATTTTTTCCCTTTAATTCTCAAACACTACAATGTAGTTAATAGAAACTTGGTCATTTTCTGCACTCATTATTTGCAGAAGAGTCCTACTCTAAATGTGGAACAGATTTTCATGGTGGTGGGGGAGGCAGGCAAGAAATGTGGCTTATTGCAGGTCAACATTAACCCTATCACAGTACCACTTATAGGTGGATATTGCCTTTTCCGTCGCCTGGATTTCTAAAGCTTCAGCTTTGTCATAATTGGATTGCATACTATTATATCAAATTTATTTGTCGCCCAATACAATGTGGAAAGAATTATCCTCCATATGATGTCATCCTTAATGCATGCTTATGCCGAATCATGGGTAGCGACTTTTGATTTGTTATTAACATTCGTTATTCATTTCGTTGCAAAATAGTTAATTTGCAGTGTCAGATGTTACTATAAACTTATTGGTGAAAATTGTTAATAATTTAAAATAAATTTATGAAAGATAACATTTGTGGTATCCCTAATTTTTTGTATTTGGCACATACCTTTCATTTTGGCCGGCAATCCAACTTTTACTTGGTGTAATTTGCCTATGTTGTTTCAATATCACTATCATGTCATTCATGGATGTTCTTCAATGCGATAAGATGACGCCATCCTTTGTATGTAATATTAGACCTGGCATTCATGTCGTATTTTTCGTATTCATGTTGTTTTCGTGTCATACCCGATATCTTAACGGGTCGTGTTGTGTAATACCCGTTAAAATAAACGGGTAAAATGACCCGACCCGAAATCGACCCGATAATATTAACAGGTAATATGACTCGACCCGTTACCCGTTAAGGAAAATATATTTTAAACCAATAAATAATCAAATGAAAAACATAATACTAAATAAATATATACATATCATATTGTCATATCCAAAACATAAAAACGCATTTTTCTTTTATGTATATTTCACTTACCTAAAGTCTTTGATAGTTTTTTAATTAATGTAGAAGTGTAAAAAAAATATAGAAAAAATATATAAACACTCGTAATGACAAGCTTTACAACTTTCATGAAGAGCTTAACTTCGAAATTCACCACTATAATCATATAAATCATAGATCAAAATTAACCGTTGATTATTGTTTACATTTATGCTTCATTGTTCTCATCAAATTTTGTTTTTTCAGATTTTCTTTTTGAAAACTTGATCTATTAGAGGATGCAGGAAGATGAACGGTTTGGATCGTTGATATTATATTCAGAGTTTTACTGTTAGTGAAAATATTGCTTGACGTTTATAAAGTTTCTACAAACTATATGACATCGACTCATATTTCAGTTAACCGTAAATATCAAAACGTGATATCATAGATTTGAACCATTCATCTTCTTACATCCGCCAGATGATCATGTTTTCAAAAAAGAAAATTTTAAAAATGAAATTCAGTAAGAAGAATAAAACATAAATGGCAATCGACGGTTAAATATAAATTTAAGGTTTATGAATTATAGTGTTGGATTTTGAAGTTGACCCCTTCATGAAAGTTGTAAAGTTTATCACTATGAGTGATTGTATATTTTTTTTACATTTTTTACACTTCTACAATAATTATTATTAATTTTGCCCTCAAATAAAAAACATTATTCGTGAAGGTTTGGAGGATTTTAAAAATCTAAACGATAATGTAAGTACCATTATCTACTCGTGGAGGAATAATGATGAATCACGAGTGTTTATATATTCTTTCACATTTTTCATACTTGTATGTATGTCTTCTTAGTTCTTGCCTATACAAATACTATATTAGTTTATTTTAATTTTGGACAACAACATGTTAAGTAAAATTTATCCTAGTAATGATAATAAGGAACTCTCATAATAAAAATAAATAATGACTAAAACTTTTTTTTAAAAACTTATATAGAATAATAATACAAAACTATATATTTAATATAGAATATATTGTATATATTAATATGGCTATTGTATTTTATAATAAATCTTTTAGTAATTAAACTTTAAAATTATCAAAATAAATTTTTTCTTAATGGGTCACCCGATAAGTTATCGTGTTGACCCAAAACCCGTAATTTTCGTGTCGTTTTCGTGTCGTGTCAGAAACTGCATGGTCTATGTAATATGCTTTTTGGTGCTTGTGCCAACCATATCAGCTGGCCAGAAGCACGAGTATAATATTCAAGAAAGAAAATAGCATGATTTAAGGCTTAATAATTTTGAAGGAGAGATGTTAAGGAGATCTTTTTAAAGTGAATTTTTTTATGAATTCTCTGTTATCTTGCTGTTTAACGTTAATTCTTATGCTAATATTGTAAAATATTATGCAAAAACATGAGGTGTCAAAGAGTTCATGAAAAGTCCAACTTTTGAGAGAAATCTCCTTAGCATTTCTCATTTTGAAAACCAAACTTTTATTGACATATGAATAAAGTTCGGTTTCTACCATAAAACTAATTGGCAATATGAGCAGTAACTCAACTACCTATAAGCTCATGCAAGATTCCTCCTCTCATCAATGTGTGATTCATTCTCAACAACATAATTGGATATGGGTTGCGCTCTACACCTAATTCATCAAATGTGAAAGATCTGTCACACAACTTCTGTAAATACATTGTAGAAATAAGAGAATATGCTAATGTTAATCGTATGCGAGCGCATGATGTTAGCATAATATCCATTAATGTTTGCAGTGCTTATAGTGAATGACGGACAAGTATTGTCTGCCCTCCCACTTCCGGTGCCCTCTCGTGCCTTCCTGTTTGTGTGGTCACGGTTAAGCCACGTCAACATTTTATATTGTTTTTTTTTATAAAGATAATAAGACAAAAATGAATAGTAATATAAAATATTGATGTAGCTTAACCGTGACCACACAAAACAGAAGGGCACGGAAGGGCACTAGAAGTGGGAGGGCAAACAACTCTTGTCTGTGGATGACACACCCGTCAATAATTGTGATAGCATCATGAGCCCAAATACATTGAGTTATAGTATACCTTATGAAATTGAACATAAGAAGTAAATTTTTAGTGAGAAAAATTTCCATGTAAAGAGTTTCATATTTTTGTATTTTTTACAACACTTATTACGTGACAAATCATATTATCAGTGTCGTAGAAATATAGGGTATGAAAAACCCGATGGCCATGAAAGACAAAAGAAACCGAGCAGCCTTAAAATTAACTCATTAATTAGATCTGTGAGTCGGTGACATTGGGCAAATGAAGATATTGCAAAAGTGAATAGAAAATGTGATTACATGATCAAGATTATCTGGCTCATAGACTCCAAGTCAATCCAACAGTCAACCCAAAGATTAAAGGCCAACTGGATTACACTAATCAAAGCAGTCATAGTTGATTAGAGAACACTTTAATCAGGATTATTATACAATAAATCCTTAAATAAAGACCAACTTTCCCACTTGATCACTCACTAGGCTTTATTTATACTACACCCCTTTTGGCCTTTTGTGCTAGAAACTAGAAAGAAAATGAACATCTTCCAATATCTAAATCAAAACCAATCCAAAAACCAGTCTCCAAATTTCCTTTTCCTCAGATCTTCACCAAAAAGTTACACAAATTTTTGCTAGCCACACCTGCTAAATTTCCTTTGCAGTTTATCCTGACCAAAAACAGTGCACCCCTATACCGACACCGCAAAAAATGAGCACCAAGAGAGGGAATGAAGCATTTCGATTTGCAATCCATGTGCTTCAAGGAAGATGGTTCTCAGTTTTTGCCTCGTTTCTCATCATGGCAGGAGCTGGAGCTACTTACCTCTTTGGTGTCTACTCCAAGCAGATCAAGTCTTCTCTTGGCTATGACCAAACCACCCTCAACATGCTAGGGTCTTTCAAGGACCTTGGAGCAAATGTTGGTGTCCTCTCAGGGCTCATTGGTGAAGTCACCCCAACATGGTTTGTCCTCCTCATTGGCTCAGCCATGAACTTTACGGGCTACTTCATGATTTGGCTTGCTATCACTGCCAAAATCCCAAAACCGAAAGTTTGGCACATGTGCCTCTATATCTGCATTGGAGCCAACTCTCAGAATTTTGCAAACACTGGAGCTCTTGTCACATGTGTCAAGAATTTCCCGGCTAGTCGCGGCGTTATGCTGGGATTGTTAAAGGGGTTTACTGGACTCAGTGGAGCTATGTTCACCCAAATTTACTTGGCGATTTACGGAAACAATTCGAAATCTATGATTCTTCTCATTGCTTGGCTTCCTGCTGCGCTATCGGTAGTTTTTGTGTACACCATTAGGCCAATGAAGCTTGTTAGGCAACCCAATGAGCTTAGAGTGTTTTACCATTTCCTCTATGTCTCAATTGGTCTTGCTGTTTTCCTCATGGCTATGATTATACTTCAAAAGCAGATTAATTTCTCACAAGCTGCTTATGCTGGAAGTGTTTCCGTGGTTTGTTTTTTCCTTTTCGTTCCTCTTGGGATTGTAATTAGAGAGGAGTTAATCCTCTGGAATCTCATGAAGCAACCTGTTGATCCTCCAACCGAGGTAACCGTTGAGAAACTTCCGGCACAAGCAATTGAAGCTAAAGAGGAGGAAGAAAAGAAAACAAAGATTTCTTGTTTTGTAGATGTATTCAACAAACCAAAAAGAGGAGAGGACTACACAATCTTACAAGCATTGCTAAGCGTCGACATGCTCATTTTGTTCATCGCAACACTATGTGGACTCGGGTCAAGTTTGACAGCAGTCGACAATTTGGGGCAGATTGGTGAGTCTCTTGGATACCCAACAAAAACAATAAGCTCATTTGTGTCATTAGTGAGCATATGGAACTACTTTGGGAGGGTTTTTTCGGGGTTTGTCTCCGAAAGCCTATTAGTACAATGGAAAATCCCCAGACCCCTAATGATGACTCTTGTTCTTCTTCTCTCCTGCGTCGGCCACCTCCTCATTGCATTTCCAGCCCCGGGATCGGTCTACGTGGCATCTGTGATCATCGGATTTTCTTTCGGTGCCCAATTGCCGTTGCTTTTCGCAATAATTTCCGAGCTCTTTGGGCTCAAGTACTACTCCACATTGTTCAATTGTGGACAGCTTGCAAGCCCCCTTGGGTCCTATATTCTGAATGTGAAGGTCACAGGAATGCTGTATGACAGAGAGGCATTGAAGGAGCTGGCAAAGAGTGGGAGGGATCGGTCTTCAGTGAAGGAGCTGATTTGTCTTGGGAGCCAATGTTATAGGTTGGCTTTCTCAATTTTGGCTGCTGTAACATTCTTTGGTGCAGTTGTTTCATTAATCTTGGTGGTGAGGACAAGAGAGCTTTACAAAAGTGATATTTATAAGAAGTTTAGAGACGAAGCAGAGGATTCATAGATTTTTCTTTCTCTTGCATTGGTAAACATATGGAGTTTGATCTGTTAGCTTAGCAACTAAGAATTGTTGGAATAGAGATCTTGAGATGCATGAAGCGCGCCAAGAAGCACTTGGACATTTTCATGGTGAACAATAAAGCTTGTCAGGATATACGTACTACTACTACTACTACTACTACTACTGAAAAGATGTATTTTGTAAGCCAATGGCAATTGCTTTGTGATTCATATGTGGGTTTCTCACTAGTGGTTTCTTCATTTACAATTGGCCTATTTTTATTTCTTTTACCATGTAGCCGGTTTTGGCGGTCGAGGGCAGGGGTAGTTGGTGCTCGAAAAATATTTATTACTATTCTACACTTCTACTGTTAATTTGAACCGCATGTTCTAATAAAAATTAACGTAGTCAGTCGTATAGATTTACACTTAAGTGGTAAATGTTTCTGTCTTACTTGACAAAAGAACATTTCTCTTAGTTTATGTTTGTCGACACTATGAGTTTTGCAATTGTTTGTTATTGAAAGAAGGAGAAAGTTTTAAAAATTGTCCAAAAGAGACCTTGTCGCCAAATAGTTGGTGGGTATTGCCTTTCCAAGCATGGATTTGATTTGCATAGGTAAATTATCATCAGTTTGGTCATAAGTTTGATCTCCTTCAACTATGTTACGCCATCGTTTCTTTGTTTTCTTAATTCCGGTACACACTGACGTGGTTGTAAATATATATATCTCTCTCTTTTAGCTAGTAAAACATAACACTTTTGTCACCTAATTCTTCAGTTCGCAAAATATATATAGATAGACTTGACGTGTAAACAAATCAAACTTTGGACATATCAGATGGACCAGGATCCTCTCCTGAGCTAAGGATGAGGATCCTCCTTATCAAGAGGTGTGGATCGTTGGATGAAAATCCAACGGCTACAATTATTATAACTTTAAAGGGATCCCCCTTGTTTGTAGCCGTTGGATTTTCATCCAACGGCCCACATCCCTTGATGAGGAGGATCCTCATCCTTAGCTTAGGAGAGGATCCTGGTCCATATCAGATCGCCATCCATTTGCCATAAATCCAGGTCAGTGCAGGTAATTTCATCAGCTCCACCAACATCTATTTTCTCTCTTTTTTACCCAAACAATAAAGTGGTATTACATTGATTTTTACAAATAAATATAAGGGTGTCAATTTATTACATTCTTCCAGTGACTAAAGTTGATATGAAGTGAATTAGCACAGACAAACAATTTAGAGTAAACTCCCATATGGTCACCACAAACACAAACCTACAAAACTATCATCAGTACAACTTGTCATAAAAACTAATAGATCCAACAAGCCTATATCGACAACATACTGGTCACCACTAAAATGTGAGGCCACATAAAATCATCGTTGCAAATGCGCGAGACTACATAAAACCATCATTGAAAGACTAGACCACATAACTCATTGCTCAATGGCGAAGACTACATCCAGCCATCGCAAAAACGGGACCACAACACTCGCTAGGCGAGATGATAAAACTACACTAGTCCGATAAAGACTCACTGGTTGGCTCGTCTATGTGAATGACAAAGACACCCTAGCCAAAGTAGTCTCAATTTCGATTTACATGAAAGTGAATATGATATATATATATATATATATATCTATTTCTAGCTATCCCCAATTTGGCACGTATAGCTTTGTTATGGGCGCAATATCACTTTTTGTAAATGTCCTATTGTTTGTCAAAAAGAAACATTTTAATCAAGTCGTATAAGTTGCTATACGCTGATCAATGACTGGATCCTATGATTTCAAATATAAATCATGGCCGGAATAACAACGATAACAATAACAACAATAAACAAAAAAACATAACAATAACAATAAACCAACAATAATAAATCTTATTCATAGACCAACAACAACAGGAATTCAAAAACAATAAACGCTGCTAATAGATATCAAGATGTGTGAAACCGAACAAATTAAAATACAAAAACAAAAGAAAAAATGGAATCCTCGCAAGCTTCTAATGCAAAGTATAAGTAGAATAAACCATCATCGAATTCGAACAACAAATCCACAGCACTCCGGAGCACATTTAGCAAGCCAAATCCGTCAAGTGGTTCATTTTGATGGGGGTGGGGAGAAGAACGGAATTGATGGAATACTAGAGATTGAAGGGATTGTTGTTGGAAAAGTGGGGAGTGCTGGCAAAGGAGGTAGTGTCACCTTTGGGATTGTGGGCATTGTAGGCAATGCTGGTTGTGGTAAAGTTGGGATTTGGGTCCTCGGGAGTGGTGGTAGAGTTGGGTTAGTCGGGAGGGTAGGCAATTGAGTAGAGGGCAACGGCGGCAATGTGGCCTTGGGCAGTGTTGGTACTGAGGGCATTGGCGGCAATGTGGGCAATGTTGGCTTCGGCAGAGACGGGATTGTAGGCACAGTCAAGGCCGGTGGTGGAGCTCCCGGCGTGGCCAAAAGGTTTCGAGCTGCAAGGCTGAAATGGGTGCTTGAGAGTGACAACACCATGGACAAAGACAAAATGAAGAAAAGCTTGGTAAAGGCCATGATCGAGTCCCTGAAATGTTTTTTTTCTTTTTCCTTTTGGTTACACTTTTTGAAATGTTTTTGGTTTGTGGAGAGGGAAAGGGTCTCCATTGGTTTTATAGACAATATGTGTGCAAAGAGTGCGAGGACTTGGAATTTTTGAAATGCGAGTTTGATGAGTTGTGGTTGCAGGATGCATGAAAAGCCGTTGGTTGGTTCACCTCCCTAACTTACTATTTCATCGAATTCAATACGTGGTTCATCTAAGGTATGCAGATAGACTATTGACCTAACCAAAGACCAGACAAATTAAGTACGAAGCTGGGACCCACATCACCTTGTGTTTGAAACGTATGCTACGTTGAACTGCAAGTACCATGATCCTTAGGTACATCTATTTATTGGAGACCATATTTTAGTA
Source organism: Malus domestica (assembly GCF_042453785.1). Classification (NCBI taxonomy): domain Eukaryota; kingdom Viridiplantae; phylum Streptophyta; class Magnoliopsida; order Rosales; family Rosaceae; genus Malus; species Malus domestica. Next base: position 11,747,123 of record NC_091663.1, read on the forward strand.
GGTTTCTCTCACTGTTTTTTTTTTTTTTTTTTTTAAGTTAAACGATAACATTAGTAAGTTAAATGTTAGATTAGTTACTGACGGGGTTCGATCTCACGCCGCCATACAAGGGCACAATACCTTTCCATCACTGTGGTAAAGGGTCACTTGCAAAACAAAAATTCTCTCTTTTAGAAGTGATAGAATGTTATTTTTCAAAATGTGATATCTCTAGCATTTTTACAATTTTAAATATATCCATGGTAGGTATGTTTAAGTAAACTTCCTTATTGTTATTTTGTATTCTTACGTTTTTTTCCAATCTAATTTTCTAATTATGTATTAGTGAAAAAATTTACATGTATTTTCCAACCTCGTTTGCATTTTAGGTAAGTAACAAGAAGCAAAAAAGCCCGCGCGATGCCGCGGGTTTACAACTCTAGTTACACGTAATTACAACAATGTTTCTAATTCTACTACTACATATATACATACTCACAATTCTATTTACACACATACTAATCAGCATTTAAAACTGAGTTTTACCTCAGTACAAAACTTGATAAAATTAAACAAATCCAGCATATGTATATATAGATAGCTATAGTTATATTTAGATCTGCACATGTTTATTAATCAGTAACCAAATAAAAAGTGAGAGAGAAACAGAAGCTCAATTTCTCAGTACCTCTTTTGGTACAGCTTGGGGCAGACACTCCATGCCTAACCTTCTGCAGTAAGTCACAAAAAAATGAAATAAATAATATTAGACAAAAAAGTTGAGAGAAGTTTGAAAAAAAAAGAAAAGAAGAGAACATTATTTCAATCATTTTCCAGTCTTTCAATTGAGAAAATATTACTAAAAATCGCAACGTTCTCAGAAAACTACAACTATTTTACAAATGTCATCACCTAGCACAGCAAAGACACCATAATTTTTTTTATTTAAAAAATTCCCACATATTCAACTTTCACACTATAGAAAACACAACTTTCACAGTATTAAAAAAATATTCTTACAGAAAAGGCTCAAATGAAAAAATCCAAATTTTTTAACTTGAGCGTGCTTCTGGGTTATGGAGAACTTCGGGAAGCACTTCCAAGTGTTTCTCAGGTTGTTTTTAATAAAAATATAAACTTGTTCATAATAAAAGCACTTCTAGCAAAAGTGTTTCCTAGAGAACCAGTTTTCCAAACGGGCTCCAAACAACAATATGAGAAAGAGAGAGAGAGAGAGAGAGAGAGAGAGATCATCCACAGAAGCAAATTTAGGAGGAATTTTGAGAGAAGGTTCAGGGTACTTTTCCTCAATGATCCCAACAATGACATCAAAATCCGCCACCCATTTGTCATCAAACTTCACCACAGGCACCTTCCCCTCTGGATTCACTTCCGTAAACCTACAAATCACCAACAAAAACCCCAAACCCAATTCCTCAGACACTCCAAAAAAACACATCAAAATCCATTATAAGTTGAAAAATCACATATTTCCATCTATGCTTGCATGTATTTTTGGGATAAAAATTTCAAAACAAAGTCAAATACCACTGGGTTTGTCGCTGAGATTGATTAAGTGCAATTTGTAGGGCACCTTCTTCTCCTCCAAGGTTAGAAGAACCCTTTGGCTGAAAGGGCCTGTCAGAAACGAAAGATGGAAAATTTTACCAAAATAGCAAAATTTGATCAAACCCCAGAACGGAAATTGAGGGAAACAGAGAGAAATGTGAACGTACAGTCGCCGAGAAGATGAGGTGCACCGAAGGCAGCCTTGACAGCGACCTCGAGAGCCATCTAAGAGTAGAGGAGAGAGAGTAGAAGATGAACCTGAAAGGTAATGGGGCTTGACGGTTGTTGAGAGAGAGTAGAAGATGAAACCAAACCTCTTAATATTTCTCATCCCGATCTCCGCCCTTAGATCTCATCGACAACCCAATTCCCTCCAGCACGTCCCACAAAGTCACAAAAAAATAAAAAAATTCAAATGAAAATCCATTTCTAAATCCAAAATCACAAAAAGGAAATTTCAACATAAAACCCATTCCTAAATCCAAAATCACAGAACCCCATATTTGAACAAAAGAAAACCCCAGATGTAGGATCCGAATAACTCACCAACAAAACGCTATCCTTTCTGGGTAGATTTTTTCTTTGAATCAAACCGAAAACGTCTACTGGTTGGGTGGTTTTTCAGCAAAGTGGAGATTTGTGTGAGATAAAGCGAGATAGAGGGGTAGAAACTGAAGGAATTGTCCAGAAGATGTAGTCGAAGGAAAGCCTTCGACGCTGAAGAAATATTCCAGAAGATGTAGTCGAAGCAGGTGTTTTTTTTTTCATTTGAGGAGAGATGAAGCAGATGGAAGCAATTGGAAGCAACTGGAAGCATATAGAAACCCTGAGCAGATCAACACGTGTACAAAAGGGTAAAACTGAGATTAGAGTAAACATGGGAGGGCAAATTCGGTAGAACACTGTTCTTATGAACAGTATTTCAGTTCATTTTCTCTTTTAGTATATATATAATTTCAAAAACGAGCAGATTTGTTCTCAAGTGGTTGATAATTTTTACCACAACATCTGATCAGGTCTCCTACCCCAATTATCGCTTGTATAAAACAAACCATTGAAGCTGCTATATAGGGAAACAGTCTGATTAAAAATTAGAAAATAGTTAACACTAAAAAATTCATCTGCATTCATCATTTTTTTAATTTATTTTTTATTCCAGGAAGGAGTACAGAATGAACGAATAATTAATCCATGAGATAGAGGCTGGAGATCAAATGGTTCTTGTACTTAACAGAGTCTAAATAATTCTAATATACTTGAATCAGTTGAGTAATATCTTCAATTTTTGTTCATTATTGGAACTGATGAACTTAATTAAATAGTTATACAAATGAAAAGAAAACAGCTTATATAAATTCACGGGTAAATTACATAGTACTCCTCAGGTTTGATGTCTATTACAACCCCATATAATATCTTTAAAACATAGAAAAACTAATGAAAAAAGTTTGAAAACTTTGAGTTTTAACGATAAGGACAAAATAAAGACTAAGGTGAATAGTATCATGATTGACTTTTTAGTGTAAAAATGTGGTTTTTTGTTAAAGTAAACAGTATCGGGAGCTTTTCGTTAAAGTTTCCTTAAAACATTTCACTTTCATACATTTACTTATCACTTTATTTCATATTCATACAACCGTTAAAAAATTTGTTAAATTAACCTTTAAGTGATGACATGGCAAATATGGGGTCCCCATTTGTGATGACGTGGCTGCCACATATGTGCCATGTGGCTAAACAATTAATTCAAATATTTTAAAATATTAAAATAATTAACTAAAAAAGTTATATTAAAAAATAAAATAAAATAAAATAAAAAACTAGAAGTTGTCTTCCCCACCCATTCCTTCCCCCCACCCCCCCCCCCACCCCCCCCCCCCACCCCTCTCCTCCATCTCTTCACCTCCCCCCAGCCGATCTCTTCTCCTTCCCCGCAAACCCCCCACCCCACCCCACCTAGATCCCCAGATTTATTCTTTAAAAAATAAAAAAATAAAAAAACAGTAGAAGTTGTCTTCCCTATCCCCTTCCCCCCACCCCCACCCCCACCCCCACCCCCACCCCCACCCTTCTCATCCACTCTCTTCCCCTCCACCAGCCAATCCCTTCTCCTTCCCCGCAAACCCCCCACCCCACCCCACCTAGATACCCAAATTTGTTCTTGAAAAAAAAAAAAAAAACCAGAAGTCGTCTTCCCTACCCATCCCTTCCCTTTCCCTTTCCCCACAACCCCCTCCACCCTTCTCATCCACTCTCTTCACCTCCCCCAGTCGATCCCTTCTCCTTCCCCGCAACCCCCCCCCCCACCCACCCCACCAAGATACCCAGATTTGTTCTTAAAAAAAAAAAACCAGAAACCCAGATTTCTTCTTCCTCTTCCCCACCCATCACCCTTCTCCCATCCATCATCACCCACCCCCAAAAGTCCCACCCGAGCACACCCCATTCTCCCATCCCCATCACCCCCCCCCCCCCCCAAAAATCCCCCATCACCCATTTCAAAAATCCCACCCAAGCCCACCTCCTTCATCCAAGCTCCTGTGTTTTCTGTGGGAGCGAAGACCGTCGACGAGCGTCTCTACGAATCGATCGGCGATAGGAAGAGGAAGAAGAAGAGAGAGGAGTGCATGAGATTAGGGTTAGGGTTTGAGGCTTTGCGGAGAAACTCATCTCCAAGAGAGAGATGAGAGAGAGAGAAGAAGAAGAGTGGACGAAGAAGCTATCAGAAATGGTGATGAGGAGAGGACTGAGAAGGGGATTTTGGGAGGGTGATGGGAGATAGGAGAAGGGGGTGGGCTCAAGTGGGATTTGTGGGGGTGGGTGATGATGGATGGGAGAGAGGGGGGTGATGGGTGAGGAAGACGACTTTTTTTTTTAGTTAATTACTTTAATATTTTAAATATTTTATTAATTGTTTAGCCATGTGGCACACATGTGGCAGCCACATCATCACAACTGGGGACCCCATATTGGCCACGTCATCACTTAACGGTTAATTTAACAGATTTTTTAACGGTTGTATGAAATTGAAATAAAATAATAAGTAAATGTATGAAAGTGAAATGTTTTAAAGATGTTGTATGAGATTGTAATAAACCTCAAACCTGAGGGGGTACTATGTAATTTACCCTAAATTCACATAACAAGATTAATAATTCTTAGTTTTCATGTATAAGAGAGTTGGATGGTTAAGCGGAAATAGACATAAACAGAAGAGATCGTTTTTCTCAAGATTGGTTTATTAGTTATCGTGACATGAAGCATGCTTAAAAGAGCAATCATATTGAGTTTTCAATATCATTTTTTGTATTAGCATAACAGCGGGTTGAACAAAAACAAGTGGATGGTTAGAAACATGAAGATATGTGAAGAGAATTTTTATTTTAGATCAAATTGTAAGGATTAGTTAACTAAAGAATTGAACTGCATGAACGGAATTGAAATTAATCATGGTCAAAACTACAAGATAATTGGATTCCCCTTGTCAAAATTTTGGGAAAAAAATGCGTAGAGCTAGAGTTATGGCCCTGCACTGTACTGTACTCCACCAAATTGCATTGCATCCGGCCACCAGTCTCACCACCCTCCTCGATTGGAGGATGAAGCCGCCCTCACTATCTGGCCCTTTTGCCCTCTTCAAAATTCCTAGATCTTGCGTCCTTAAACTTCTTATACATATCATTTTTGTAAAACTTGGTAGTTCGCCTAGCCAAAACACGTGAAGATAGAGCTCCCAAAATTACGACAAGCACCTCTATAACATGTCTGATCAATCATATATCGTTTTGGTCAGTTTGTTGTTCAGAATGTACACTCGAATTGAAGTTGCAATTTGTGCACAGCTCGTCAATGTGGAGTAGTACTTGAGGCCGAATATCTTGGAAACGGTCAATTGTGAAGAGCAGTGTCACTTATCCCCCGTAAGGAAACCCGCTGATCACTGTGGCAAGTTAGACGCTGTTAGAGTGATGATCACTGTGGCCGAAGATCTTGGATTTTCCTTTCTAATTGGAATGGTGATGATCACTCTTTATTCTACAGTAACAAAAAATTAAGTATATTCGTGCAGATTTGTGACTGTATTTCCACCCAAATCATTCTAACAGGAATTTTCGAAGGACTTGGATTGTCTGCCCTCTAATTTTGGTGCCCTCCCCGTGCCCTCCTGTTTTTATGGTCATGGTTAAACCACGTCAACATTTTATATTACTATTTCTTTTTGTTTTATTATTTTTATAAAAAAATAATATAAAATATTAACGTGACTTAACCGTGACCACACAAAACAGGAGGGCACGGGAAGGGCACTGAAATGGGAGGGCAGACAATCCAAGTCCATTTTCGAAACAGAAAAGTGAGACTTAAATAAAAAACATATATCGAGATTATGCAGAAATATTGTTGTTGCCTTTTGCTGTTTACTTTTTCTTTTCTTTTTCTTTTTTTTCAGTTCCTCTCCCTTATTATTGCTGATTTATGATAATAAGCAGAGTCCCTAAAGGCATGCCCTGCCTAAGAATTGTTTGTGGAATGCATTTCGAGAGTCAATACTCGTAGTAAGCTGTTTAGAAGTGCAGTTGCCCATCAAATCCTTCTTAGCTGTTTTGATCATAAGGTACTGAACATGATTTCAAGTTTTTTGAATACAGGCATTCTCCATTTTATCGAACAATTGTTCCAGGCTTCCAGCAGAATAAAGAAGCATATTCTATGTAATATGACTTGAATTTTAATATCATATGCTCGTAATAATCGGATTGTGTAATCACTAATTAATATCCAATTCCTAATTATTTTTTTTCAAGTACTTAAGCTTGCTAGGGACCATAAATGAGAAGTTTCTTTGGAGCCCATGTACGAGGGGCACTTAAAAATCAGTTGCATATAGTTCAAGCTTTTGAATAAGTGGGTAAGGTTTAGATATTTTTGTGTTAGAGACTGTTAATAAGTTGTTTTCGTATGAGCATGAGAGTTGTGAAACTAAGGCAATACATTCAGGATTCAGCGTGTCATGAAGTATACATAACAACTTATGATTGATTTCTGATGTTCATTGAGTGAACATGTATCGCTTATTCTCTAAACCTAATTCCTTTCAACTTCAAAAGACATTATTGTTAATTTTAAATGGCTGTATCTAGAGTCCTTTTCCCCTCTAATTTCGTGAATCTGATTTGGCATTGTTGCTTCACGTAATGCTCCACCTCAGGCCCCTAACGATGAAGATATCCTAAAACTGCTCATCCCAGTCAATGTGAAGGACAAAAGCTGTGATTTTTCAAGATGTACGTACACCTGGTATTGGCTGAGAATTGGCTCTTGTCTAGTTAACTAGCAGAAGACAAGCCAGTCTTGAAAGCAATGTGGCGCCTCTACTTACGAAACTGTTCTTGCCTGATAGCCAGTACAGACTTGAGGTCTTCCAAGGTATGGAGTTTTGAGCAAACAGAATCAAACTTAATTGTTTTCTCCTTTCACCTTGGTGTATGCCGAATTGCAGGTTCGTAACAACTAACAAGGCATCGTATCTTCTGCAAGGCACCATCAAACTGACTAGGATCGGCAAGTTGAAATTCTGTATATTAAGAACACTTAAAGGTAGGAAAGTAGAGGGAAGAAAATGCCGCAATATGTATCAAAAGTTGGTAGAGTACTAATGAGTAATGACCGTGTTCAGTCACGACCTGCATTATTTTGAGCATGAACCAGAGAAAACTCGGAAGTAGGACGGTTTGAAGCGTATTGAGGCTTTGGCTTTAGGAATGTTTGCTTTGTGTTCTATGCTTCTTTCCTCTCCCTCGTTTCGTTTCTGTTTAATGGAGATATATTTGGTATTTCAACGTTTTATAGAACTAGTGGTCTCTTGGGCTATTTGGACACATCAGAATACATTAACAAGGGCCTCTTCCCTACGTACTTTGATTTGCCTTTTGATTTTTATTTAACTGGAAAATAAACCTAAATGAAGACATTCATGACGGAAAATATTAAGATGTCCTCCGCACTGTATCTTTATTTTTATTTTGGAAAACCAAACACATGTTATTCATGTACTTTTGAACTCATCAAAGTTTAAAATAAGAGAACATGTGTTGCATTATTATTGATTCATGTCACTGAATAAAAATACGTGTTCTCATTGATAACAACCTAAGTATTGACAACCAACTAAACAACCAAGATACAATACGTATAATTATATTTTCCTAAAGAAAAAAATATTTATTATTTATAGATAAAAAAAAAGCATCATTATTCTCTAGTTTTTACTTGTTTTATGTAGTTCAATTTTCTTTTCTCTTAATTCTATTACAATATTTGACACAAAAATGATCAAGCCTTGAACAATTAATACTTTGGATGAGAACTTAAACCACATTGAAATTATAAATTATAGGGATTAATTTTAAATCGATGAAAAACGAAGAAAAAAGGGTCTGGAACGTTGAGATATTCAAATTAAGGTTCGGAAGGCCGTTGTGGTATCCGAACCTCACTCCAAGCCTACATACTTTGCCTATTTGCTTTGCTTTCCTTTTCCCCCTTTCTTTTCCCTCAGTTGCTCAAAACCCAACCCTTTTTGTTTCGCAGCGACAGCAGAAATAAAATTAGGGTTTTACTCTTCATCCATTTGATTAGTTTCCCTCCTTAGATTTCAAAATCCACACCAATTTTTGCTTTTAAAATTTGGGTTTTCTTCATTCTTTTATTCTCTCGGAATCACTTGCTTGTTCGTTTAAATTTCCCAATTCGAATTCTGGGTTCTCTGCACTCGAAGTGCTTTTGCCCCCAAATATCACTAATTTTTATGTTGGAATTGCATTTCTTGAACGCCCAATTACGAATCTTGAAGTTTAAATTAGGGTTTCGAACTGTATGAGAAGTGAAAGAATGGCCAAGAGATTGTCTTTGGGTGGCATAATGAGGAAGAAGCTATCGGACATCACCAATTTGCAGACTGCGAAACCGATGAGCGAGGATGAAAAGCCCCTGGAAGATTGTCCGACTGACAAGGACTACATTGAGCAGCTCAGGAGGGTATAATCTCACTTGGGTCCTCTTCCATTTCTTTTTCCAATTTTCGATATTTTTTGCCAGAGCTTAGAGGGTTTTGTTTGTGTTTATGAATTTCTGAACCAGGAAAGAATGACTTTGATCAGACTTGTCGCCGAAAGGACGTATCCTATACCATCCAATGTTGTTTTCCTTTCTAGTTTTATTTTGTTATTGGTATCTGGGTACTGAGTTTACACCCCAAGAATGAATTACTACAATGATTGGGAGAGATTTCGCCCGGATACATTCAACCAGAACCAAAGTTACATAAATGGAGAGATTGTGTTTTCCTTTAATTGTATTTGAACAGTAAAATCGTTGAATTAAGTGGAGCTGAGTTGCAGAAACTGCGAATTAGTCTCCAGAAATTGCAGCAACAAAATTTGAGTCTTGCACAATCGAACAGCAGGATGTTAGCAGTGCGTTTTCTCTTCATATTTATATTAGTTTCTAATTCCTTTAAAATAATATGTAATTATCTAATCGTCTCTGGTATTTACTCTCTTTCCTTGATTTTGCAGGAGCTTAATTTAGGAAGAGAGAAGGTAAGTTTGCAATAACCGAAGTAATATATGTCAGTTCATTGGCTTGTGAACTCGTCCCTTATCATAATATCTGACTTGGTCTTACCAGGTAAAAACACTTCAGCATGAACTTGTATGCAAGAATGCTTTACTTAAAGCAAAGAATCTAGAAATAGAGGTTAGTCCTTATCTTGCGTTGTATGTCAGTATGCGCTGGAACTGTTGGTGCAGAAGTTCTTTTGCGGTTACATATTGATATTTTTTTCTTCAGTTTTGATGGATGACTAACAGCAACATAAGCAACATAGAGGATTAGCAACTTAAATATTGTTAGCTCTATTTTTTATAGTTCCTTGTCTGATTGTTTGTCACCACACAAATATAGATCCAACTATTACCTCCACAGAATGTTGCATCTATGTATTTTTCATATGTCTAATTTGGTATAGTTCATCATGATTCATGATGAACAGAATTAATCCTTGTATCCTGCAATTACATTAAGTGTTCCATAAAAGCACGTTTAGGAGCGATTACACTAACTTCTTCTGCTTCTCTGCATATATTTTTATTGTTCCACATACACTTCAACAAAGTTCCATTTTCCTCAAGTGTTAAGCTACATGGATGACAAACAATGACCTGTTCTACTCTAGCAAATCTTATTCTGATGCCATTCTATATTTAGTCAGGCCGTGAGTTTGAAGTTTCAGTTCACCAATATTCTTGTTGTACCCCTCATCTTACAGGGAAGAGAAGAGTTCAAACGTCAAAATTCTGCCTCTCAGACTCAGGTATCTAAGGTAATCATTCAGCCATGAATTTGTATGTAGTGAGAGCCCTTCCCAGTGCCTTATATTTCTATAATTTAAGCTCATATATTTTTCCAGATCAAGGAAGCAGAGGAGATATCTCTGCATAAAGCTGATAATGATGGCAAAGCATGCAATCTCAACAAAAGACGTGCAACAAGAAGTCGATGTAAACTTTTTTACTTTGGCAATTGATGTGGATGATCTAATTTTTCATAAATATATTTCTTCCTTTTCCCCTTTGTTTTGCACCCACCATGTTAACATTTGCCCTTATGATTTCTTGCAGCAGTAGGCGCTTCTACTACATGCCAAAAGGTTGAAAATAAAGAGAAGGCTGAAAATAAAAGGTTGGTAGATGAGTGGTGTTATGCATATTTTGCTCCCTCTAGATAGTCCTGCACCTTCGTGTTGAATGTGGATACTCATTCATATTCCATGAGCCTAAGTGTACTACAGAAAGAAATGTTTGCAGGGTGCGCTTTTGATAGTTTTAAGGGTCTGCACTTTGTGTTGAACAAGGGACTAACGTGGGACCACCAATAATCTTGATTCAGCACCAATATTTTCCCGGCTTATTACTTGTCCAACACATATCTGGGTATGGACCATCTAGGGTGAGGTTTTATCACAAAAGGCCTTGGGGATTTGATCGAGCTAACATAACCCCAAAGATCACCTTGGCAATTTATAACAACCATTGTTGATTGTGTTCATTGCACAATCCAACGGTGTACAATGATTATTGCAACTCCATCTCCTACCAGATTTTTTTCGTTTAGGAATCTTAACCACCTTTAAGACTTTGGACTGAGCTGCTTGTGTAGGGAGTTTCACTTGAGTCCCGTCTTTTACCATTTGAATGCTTCACTTTGAAAAATGGTGATTTTCCATGTGGCTTAACCAAATTGTCGGCTCTGAGCCACCTATAGAGTGGTGGACCGAGGTGGGACCACTACTGATCTTGACCCAGTACCAATATAATCCCTGAGGTAGTCACCTTGGCCAACATATATAGGGTTTCACCCGGCCCCATGAACCTATCAGGTGTCGGTTTTATCGTAAAAACTGTGTAATTAGAGGTGATCACCCAACCTATATGTATATATTGAAAAAAAAATACACCTTAACCCATGATTTGGTCCTTTAAGCGTTTCTCACTAACGTTAACAACTGTCAAGGGTGTTACTGTTAGACTATTTAAGTAGACAAGGTAATGCACCTTGTTTTCCCATGTCTAAGAACTGTAACTTTTGTGCCTAAGTTATTATACTTGCCTCCCCTTAATGCTACTTTTGTTTTGTGCAGGCGGCGTTTGAGGAGGCAATCTGCTAGATTTATTTCCCAGACCGAGAACCTGTTTGAAATAGAGGATGTCAAATTACCAGTCAATCACACACCAGACAGTCCGATGCGTAGTAGCAGTCCCACTCCATTGATTTCATCTACAAGAAAAGAAGGGGGAGAAGATAATTGTGCCCCAAGGCGGTCTTCAGTTGGAAGACCGCTGCGCAAAGCAGCTGAGAAGGTCAAGTCCTACAAAGAAGTTCCAATAATAGTCAAAATGCGGAGATCAGAGTGACAAAAGGGCAGCATCTCAATGTTAAGAATACTGGTCATGTAGTTGACGAAAAGAAGAAATGTAAAAGAGATGATTGTACAACTAGAACTGTTGTATCCTTATCTTTCTGTATCTTTTCAACTTGTGATATCGTTTGTAGTGACTTGTTTGCCACGCTATTGTAAGCCACATTCAGGGAAGAAAAAAAAGAGATTAGCTGTTATATTGATTTATGCAGTATAGTACTGTGGTTTGTAATGATCTAGTACCAAAATCTCTTGGTCCAGCCCAAAGCTTGATAAGATATCTTGGTGGCTTGCCCCATCGTTAGAAAAAGAATGGGGTCAAAGAAAGTAGTCCAAATAATCGACTTGGGCCCAAAAGGAAGTACACCTGTTGCGCTTATAGCAACTCGCGAGACTCTTCGCTTTGTTCCGGCAGAGCTTTCGGCACGATCAACGGTGGTGGGGTTATTTGCTAAACTTAAGCATATCAGTAAGGGGAGAAAAGTAAGTGGTCCTTTATTACAGTGGTGAAAAAGAATTGAGCATTTGCATAATGGTAGAGGTTCGAATCCCGTCAATGACTAATCTAATAAAATCTATTGTTTAACAAAAAAAAAAAGGGAGAAAAAAAGAAACTTATATAGCGAGCAAACTGAGAATAGTAATCATCTTTGTCTTTGCCCTTCCTCTTCTTAAACAGATGGACTTGTATAAAGACAATTACTTTTTAATTTAATAGTAAGGGCAAGTTTACTGCCCTTTCCCTCGTAAATTAAAAATATATATTTGTGAATAGTAATCGTTTTTATCTTTACCCTTCCTCTTCTCAAAATGATGGACTTGCATAATAATAATTACTTAAGAGTGCGTAATAAAGAAATTTTACTGACATTACCCTTCCCCTCCTAAAACTAGTAAACTTGTTCTAAAGGGCAACGATATAAAACAGACAAACGATTGGCCGTAGCGCAACTCTTTCGTTACAGCCCCTACGTAATAAATCTGTATGATGGACAAGTGTATCTTGATTTATATCTCTCCCGCATTATAAAAAGAGCTCAATTTTAGTAGTCATGATCATAAGCTAAGGAGTATAAGCATGTATGTATGGACATGGATCATGCATGGGCTCCACGAATCCTAATGCACAAACATCCAACTTGTTTTGTAGTATTTTTTTAATTGCAATTTCTCCTGAATAATTTAGAAGAAAATTGCATGGGCCCCCTGTGGCGTAATCCAACTAACTATAACTTGCGAATCAAAGAGGCTCACATGGAAAAATGATCCTCGTCGGATCCTTTTTGTTAGAGATACTAAGGATTTTGTGATCGTGATCGTTCATCATACATTGTGCAATAAAAAATTATTTTAAAATTTATAATTTAAAATTAAATATAAATAATATCTAACGAAAATTATACGATATACGATAAACGATTACGATCACGAAATTTCTAAGATCTTTAGAAAAAAGATCCGACGATGATACTTTTCCGCTCACATGCAAGCAAAAGATTTGCAAGAGAAGAGGACAAATGGGGCCGTCGTATTAATCGGATTTCGAGACCTCAAAACCGCGTTAGATCACGGACGACTGTTTAGGGTTTAAAATATTTGCAAAATTAATTAATTAATAAAAAAATTGCACCCAAAATTCTACGCCTTTTTTTTTTCATAAAGTAATTGAGCACTCAACCTCTTCACTCTTTACTCCCTCCATTGTATATTACTAAGTCGTACATCCCTTTTTAACTTTGTATACGCACTATAATTTGCAGAATAATTTGACTAAATATCCAACAGAAGTTAATTATTTTCAGTGGTTAATTTAGGTTGATAATTCAAACAATATAGAGTATATATGTTACAAAGCGTCAATCAATTGGTAAGGATAAATTTCGGATAAAAATATAAACCGAATCATTCAATAGATTTTATGCTTACTTTTTGCAGTGTTTTTATCTCATTTTAAATATATTCAATACTTTGTGGTGTAGGGGTTGTCTGTATCCTTTTAGAGCTTAGAGTTTAGCTACAAGGCTCAAATCCAAGAGCGAAACTCTAAATCTAAGGCGATAAATCAGTTTGAAATAAGATCAATTTGCCCTCCCTGCAAACTATGGGTGCACACGCTTCATCTTCTCCGTATAGCATGGCTCTGGAATATCAGCAATTTCTTCACCTGCAACAATCATTAGGGTTTAGGGTTAGGGTTTAGCATTAGCATCTCTGACATTAAACATAATAATATAACATGAACTTAGTTGAAGCAGCTTTAACTTTTGCTTAACGACCGCTTGGGATTCCAAAGATCTAGAAAAAAACATGATATGATTTGAGATGGAATTGACGACCCACCTAAAGTCTAAAAGAGGATTACCAATGACCCAATTTTAATCTTTAAATTTTCCTTGTATTAATGGACCCACACGCTTAAACAAAGTTGGCATCCATCATTTTTTTGGGGTTTCATGCCGACAGGTATTAGCCGTTATGACCCCACTAATGGTGACTTAAGCTTTCTTAGCCCAATTAATTACTGTCTTTGAACTGTGAAGGCGATTAAATTCAAACTTAATTCAGGTAATTCGAGCTTAATTCGTTGATGTAACCCCTAACTATATGAGCATTATGTGATTACGTTATTGGTTTACATATAACAGTTCAGACATTGTTCGTACAACATAATTTTCTTTGATAGCAGTCACATTTGGACGACAACGTTAATTTTGTGTACTTTGAGTGTAGCAAATTTAACAAGAATTATTAACTCAGATTTTGTACTAGAGCTTCCTAAGCAGTCAATTTCGTGTGATACAAGGATGAATCTATAAATTCTTTTTGCATGTATGAGAAAAGTGAGTGTCAGAAAAATTACCTAGGTGTGTTTACAAGGTATATATTGTAGCATCCTAATTTTTGCCTTTTAACAAACCCATAATTCCATTAACTGTCAAAAAAGAAATTCGTTAGTTCTTTATGAAGCTTTAGAATCACTTTGAGGCATTTGCCTGCAATATTGCACCATGATTCTCTACTTCACAGTTAGTTGCTTTCCCCCTCTCAAGTGTACAATGGAATACCACTTTTCAAAGAGACAACCTTAGCTCTTAATATATGTTATTGTTTTTAATAAAAATTGTTCTGGTACTAGATTATTTGCGGGAAAGTGATAACGACACACCATTTTTTCTCTCTCCTTACCTCTTTTTAATTATGTTTTTGTTTTTGTTTAATTTATTCAATCTGATGAAAAAAAATTAAAGATGGGTGTGTAGAAAGAGAAAACTGGTGTGTGATTATTTGTCAAATTGTTACAAAAATTTGAGTTACTCACTATTGCGGATTCAAGATTTGAACATTGAGGATCCCATTATTTAAGGTTTATGTATTTTAGACAAAGCGCGAAGTGCGCTAAAAAAATTTAATTTAGTCACCAATACATTTTGTCGAACACTTTGTGGGATTGTTGTCATCATCCGAATCATGTTACACATATGTCAACGGATATCGACATATCTCGAAGCAATTTGATGAGTGATATCAGAGAATTTGTCGAGTGCTCTCAAGGCAACTTGCCGAGTGCTGCCTAGCAAATATTATATCAAACACTTGGTTAGCACAAAAGGGTCTCATACCAAATATTCGAAAGATCCTCGAAAGACCTTCACATGTATATTTTTCGAACTCCCAGATCCACCTTGGGTCCAATGTACATCCGCCCTTGATTATACATTCATGCATAAACATAGCTTGTTTTGTCAAATTGATAAGATAACATTTTTAATTAGCATATATATAATACGTATATGAGGATTCTTGGTTATGATTATCAAAGACATATGTATTTAGAAGGTGCAATTAATTGCTCTGGAGGAAATTTATATAATATTATTTTGTTATTAGTAGTTGTGTGTAAATATATCTATATCTTCTTGTCCATTCCAAATAAACCATTCAATAATAAATTCAAGTATTTTGGTCCAAGAATTATTGCAAATTGGTAGCTTAAATTTCTAACCTGAATGCGAATCTCCACTACATATGTTTTTTGTTGTTTGGAAATTGCAAGCATACTGCGCGACTTGTAGGCTTATTAGGGTTTCAAACTCATTATCAGCCACTATCTATAACACTAGAATTGTGCTCTCCATGTTGCCAACCAGATCATAGTCTTTGGCTCAAGCCAAATGCTTGTTTGATTTACAAGGCATTACAAGTAAGATAATGTGGGGTCCAAGTGTAAAATCTGGAAGATGGGTCCTACAAAAAATTCTGTTGGAGCTAGTGCTCTTACTGTAGTATAACTTATAAATAATATACAAATATGTTGATGGATCGAGAAATCAAGTGACGTTGATGCTCATTACTCTATTTATCATTGTAAGATAAGTAATTATATTAATTATCATTGTAAAATGAGTTTAAATTTCGAAATATATGTAGTAGATAGACACAAATTCAATATTTAAACTCATCTAACAATGAAGAATTGGTTAGCATTACCTCCGAGCAAAAATACACCCGATGGATTCTCGTATAATGCATGTTTATGTTGATAAAAGTAATGTTGGAATGATATTTCATGTCCCCTCTTTTTTTATGTGAGAAAAGACTTTCCTTAAAGATTTCTACATTCTGCAAAGAGAGAGAGAGAGCAATTATAGTTGGGTCTAAGTTCTCAAGCTACTTGGAATATATATCTCCTGATACTACATTCTCTAATTGGCATAATTAATTTAATTATTAGTATTATGGCATCTTGATCATTGTTATTATTATTTCATAACATGCCTGCGTGAGAGACAAAGAAAAAACAACACTCAAGTTTGTGGCTTTGACACCCTTTCTTTGGTTATATTTTATGTGTGATTTTTTAATTTGGTAAGTTATGCACATCGTCTATGGTCATATATGGTTCAGAACAAAAGGAAAAAGCATAACAAAAATAGTTTCCAAAAAAAAAAAGGCATAACAAAAATTAGAAATTGTTATTCTTTAGCTACTCAAAATAATAAAGCAATAGTATAATAATTGTTGAAAGTCATATATAGAAAAACAATATTTTTGTCAAAGACATGACGCATTATATTTTGCTAAAATGTGAATATTTAGTATCACACATTCATATATGATACTTAACAAATAACTATAATTCATAATCTAACGACATAACATGATAAACTACATGTATTGATCAATATATCTCTATACCTCTTAATCTTAATCTCGTAGCTAGGTGTCCTCTTTCGAGCTGCAAAAGAGAGAAAAAGTTGGATGTGTCGTCGTCTTTTCATATGGTTGGTCTGATGCTTCAGTTTGCAGCTTCCTAGGGCATCGTACGTATACATGCAGCTGAAACATAGTGCCAAGGATAGTGGCACCACAGATGGGACATAAAGGTTCGGCGCCCCATCTATATTCTGTTTGAAATTTTGGGTCTTTTTTGAAACATGGATGTTTTCCCCTCCTCTTACCAAAATTAAAAAAAAACTAAAAATTCCCTAACCTACTTATATAAATTAATCGAATCTAATAAGTTAATAACCCACAAACCACAATTAACATATAAAAACGGGAGTATTTTTTCTTACCACTCCTAAATAGTGGTAATGGGTGTCAACCTATTTGTTACTATTGAATGAGTTTAAATTTTGAGATTTATATTTATCCACTTCATAAATCTTGAAATTTAAACTCATCTAACAGTGATAAGTATGGTAGTGAGTATCACAATCACTTTAGATGGTGAGCAAAATCTAATGCCAAGGAGATTTTAGGGGTAGACTAATTTTATTTACCATCGTAACATTGTGTTCTATATCACTAAATTATAAACATGCATACATATACGTTTTATTAGTATATCTTATAGACAAATCAACTTTATCGTCCACCAATATCATAATATGTGAAATAATAACATCATATGGTTGCCTTTTTCAAACGCATAATACAATGAAGAGGTAATTGCATAAGATAGTTCCAAGCAAGAGTCTAGAATTAGTCAAATGGAAGCCTCTCTCCCTTCTTCCAAGGAGGACTTTATAATCGTGCACAAAGGGGTCGTTTACCTTTCTTTCGGTAAATGCCAAATATTGGTGGGAAAGTTTGGTTACCAGCTCCTTTTTTCTGACCAATGAATGAAAGCAGCACACTTGACTATGTACTTATATATGTAAAACCAACATAAGACACTGTGTCATAAGTTGGGAACATATTTAAGAAAAATTCCAAACATATATGTATGTTTAGGCTTTAGGGTTCACTATGCTTAGCAAGACATGCACATGCTTTGGTTGCTTGGAGAACCTTCAAAGTCAAACACGAGAGCCACACGATGTTCAACCCAACATGCAAGATTCCTAGCCATCACATAATTTGGGTTTTGTCAAATAAGACATGCTACTTCTTCTTCTTTCTTTTTCTTTTTTTGGTTAGACAATAGACATGCATGCTGCTTCAATGCTTCTCCACTAGTTATATTATAGCAACTAGCAAGTGAGTAAGACTGGTAAAACCTCCTTTGAACAGTTGTTAACTAATGTAATTTATTATTTCTTCCTTGTGAATTTTCATAACTGAGAAGAAAGGCAAAATGAGATAGTTTCAGACATAACTAAATATAGGCTAAATTCAATTGAACACGTGCAAAATGTGTTTTAGACATTATTAAACATAGTTTCAAACATAATTCAACATTTTACACAAAAACGCCCTTAGGCTTAAACGAGAAAATAAGCTTCCAGGTTGCTCCACATGTAAAGCCTAACAGTCATACGTGTTGCATTTCACTGGATTTGTATTGTCTATGTGTTAGGCTTGAAAATTTTCTACGTGAAGGGTATGTTGAGTGAATCCCACATCGGGGAAAAAATGAACATTGCATGTGCTTATAAGTAATTTGATTACTTCATATATTGCCAATTAATTTTACAATAAAACTTCAACTTTCTTCAAATACAAAGAAGGGTATGAAAACTTTTCAAAGTATGCATAACAGCTTCTAAACCCTAAACATTACAGATTCTAGAATTGACAAACTGCGCACTTATTAAGTTGGAGATCTAAAGCATTATTCCACGAAAGGAAAGAATTCGAAAGTATTCGGATGACAAAAGAAAACAGATGTTGCATGAGACGACCTCAAGTAACCTGTTCAACTCATGAAAACAAAAATTCTCTCGAATTTCCGAGTAAAAGTTAAAGAATCCTTCCCACCTAATATTAGCTTTTAAAAAACTACTTCAATACGACTTCATATTAAAATACTAATTAATAGAACCAAATTTATAACGAAGTCTAGTCAGTTTCTAGATTCTTTTGCTGAGACTGTTCGGACAAAACCTATAGTTATGCAATATTAGCCTAATCATGTTCTAAATGGCTTGTGGAGATGATTACTGGTGAAATGTAACCTGACGCTATTTTTGAAGGTCTCTTATATGATATCCAGTGTTTACAACAGCAATTAAAGTTAGTATAAATTCTTTTTAGCTCCCCCGTAATTGTAATAGGACAGTACATTTAGTGGTTTCTTTTGTTTCAAGAAAGGGATGACCTTTATAAATGATACCGTTTTGAGCCGAAGTGACTATTTGATATTATAGTCTTTGATGTACGCGTTTCTATTAGAATTTAATTAAACTTTCTTTCATTTGAAAAACCATAATCTCTGCTAATTAATAAAACACTCATGGTCAACCAAAATTCTATAAAATTACCAGTTTAACCCTCCAATTAAAACAGAACATGAATAAGAAATATGGGACAGAAATGTAATTTCATACAACCAAATTTTGTTTTTTTTTAAAATCTCACCTACATGCAATCCGAACATATCTCTAATTTATAAAATAAATTAAAAAAAAAACTTCCCGCTCCCACATTCTCTATCACTCTCTTCCTTTATCTTTCTATTTCAAAAACAAACAAAAAATTCTCACACATTTTGTGTGTGTCTATATACTAGTAATAATAAAAGGAAGACTTTCTTGCCTCATGCCAAATCAACTGCTTCCACGTGGCAAACAATTGGAGCATGGAAAACGAAACCACAATTTTCTTAGTGCTTGTACCGTACGGTTGTACCATAGTTATACCTTAATTTGTCGAATACCCATAGAAAAAAAGGAAATTTCAATGCCAAGGCATATTCAAATGCAATCGATTAAAGAGCGGAAAGAATTGGAGGACAGGTTAGGCAGCCCTCGTGCAAGAAAATGATGAAAATTTTAACCAAGTTAGATGTTTCCTTTTTACAACAAAAGTCTCAATATACTATGTTATGAGATTGTCAATTAAAATTGTTCAAATAGATATAATTCGACGTCCGTTAATACTATAGCAGGTTGAATTATATATGAGAGAATGTTACTTTGTTTTTGTCACCGTTTGCCATATGTTGTCATACAAGGCCTAAATGATCTGTTAGTGCATGATAGGGAACATGGTTTTAAAATTAAGGAGGTCGGGTGCCAAAACAAAAGGTTTGAGGAACGTTTGGGAATCGGTATAAGAAAGAGTAGATATTTACACCCATTATGCAAGATAGTTCACCACTAAAATTTGGCTCTACAAGGACTTAATTTATTCAGTCTATTTTGAGTTTGGCACAATCACAACGGTACAACTAGGTATGAAACTCGTCAAACAGTTATATCATCTAATCATTCATGTGAGTTGAAATTGTGATATATTTAAAGAGATACAAATCCTACTAGACTAAAAGTTAGTTGTTGACTTGTCTTAAAATTTCGAAGGAAAGAAACTTAAACCACGCTTGGACTGGGCAAAAGATTAATTGAAAAGAAAAAGGAGGTTACTTCTGACCATGCCATACACTATTTCATTGATTGAAGTATACTCCCTTTAATGTCTTGTTTTGTTTTTTTCTAGTAAAGCACTCACAATTGATGCGGGCACGTAGCTCTTCTAAATATATTAACAAAAAATAAATAAATAAAGAAACACATAGGAAGTTTATATATAATTTTATGAGACATTCAACCAAAGCAATGACTTAATTAATTAACATAACTTATACAACATGTCAAAATATATGATAAGAGATGATTACTAAATTGCACGATTAAAAACATAATTTGAGCTAATTAATTAACATAAATGACACTATAATGTGTCAAACGTATGAAAATAGAACATAGTTTATAACACCCCATTCCCATATTATAGCTTATAAACTAAATATATTCCCTTAATTAAAGGTTCTTAATAGAAAAGCACTCAAATATTTGACGCACGCACGTAGAATTTTTATGTTCTTCTAAGAAAACAACAATAATACACATACGAAGTTGATGTACCATTATGGTGCAATATCATGTATGTGTTACACTAAAATTGTTGACTTTATTGGTTCCATAATTTGTAAACCCTTTGTTTAACTAGGAATATAAAAAGTTATAAAATATGCGGAAAAAGTTTTTATTTTTTTTATTTTTTTTTTTTTTGAAAGCAAACTCTCGAGTCTTACCCTTTTCCTAATTTTCTTTCATGTGGGGGCTTGTTTTTAGGTCTTGGTAAAACATTAATGAACCTCCTTTTGTATAGGCCTATTATAGAGGAGGAATGTTAGTAATCTTTTTGTTCTCTTGTTCGTCCTACAATCTTGCATGATGATCTGAATTGTTTATTTTATCAATTTACTTTTTAAGGTCATCCTTATAAAAAATTAACTAAATTCAAAATCATTTTAGTCGTCTGATTGTTATTCGATAAATAGATGAACTACAATTTTTAAGTTGAATGTTGAAACTATTACAACTTGACTTGAATTGAATTGTTAAACAATTTATAATATGTGATATTATACACTAATCTACACTAAAAGAGAGGGGTTTAGTTTGACTCCGAACAGTGTATTGAAAAGAAATGTCCTAACCATCAAGGCAATCCACTTGTACATGAAGAAATTAATTAGACAATACATAGAGAGGACTACTTTATTAATTGTTTGTACATGTGTCATGTCGTTTTCTTAAAAAAAAATTAAAAAAAATAAAATAATAATAAAAAAAAAAGATAGTGAGATCCAATTTACCCTAACTTTTCAACAAGGTAAAATAATCTCATCAAATCCCATAAGACCATCTCCAACCAAAGGCTATACTTTTAGCCTGAATTTGGCAAAACTCATCGCCAATCAAGGACCAAAACGATTTTGCATAAATTTAGCCTAGGGTTGTGTACATATGGAAAGGGATCCTCTCCGGATCCCTTCGACTTAATCATCCTCATCAAACAATTCGAACCCTTGAAATTTGATCCAACGACTAAAGTTATTATAACTTTTAAAGTGAGCCCATGTTTTTAGTCGTTGGATCAAATTTCAAGGGCCCTGATTGTTTGATGAAGAGGATTAGGTGGAAGGGATCCGGATCCGTTTCGTTGTACGTATAACAAGCCCTCAAGCCCCTCGGCGGGCCCCAACATATGCATCCTAATTCAAGATGGAAAGATTTAGCCCTACATGATTGGAGATGAAAAAAAAAATTAACCATCCAATATTTTTTAAATAATATTTATTTAGGAAGGGCTAAAATATAGTCAAGGGTTACATTTGCCCTCCATGATTGAAAATGGTCTAAGATATTACTGAGTCCCTAGTCTAAGTGGAGGGATAAAGGCTTACATGACATGAACTTACCGTAATTATGACGTTTCGTGCCAATAATCCAACAACACAGGTAATAATATTTCTACTCAGTTTGTATCATTGACATTGCATATCACGATGGCGGTAAATTGCTCTCCATAAAAGGAGATTTTTGCTAACACGGTGCAGTAAAATGAGGTTGCATAGGTGTTTGACTAATCTTTTGGAGGAGTAAAACCAAACTGCAAATCTGGCTACATCATTGCCTCAAGAGAGAAATTTTCATATAATGCGTTTACAACCACCATCGCATCTTGGGCCACTTATACAAGATCATGTGAAGAGAGTCTTACACATTGGATTGTATTAGACTATTAGTTATCTGAGACGTCATGGTGCCGATTAACTTATCCTATGTAATTTCTTCTCTTAGGTCACATTGTCACAATTCAAAGGACCAACCAATTCGGTTTTTTTTTTAAGTACAAATTTGGTTCGATTTTTAAAACCTTACTAAGATGTGAATCCCACCGGCTAGGGTGTTCGCACACCACCTTTTTCTCGGTCTTCTTTTGTTGGCAATGTTGCTTATGGGAATCCCATTGGACTCTTTGATTTCTTCTACTTGGTGGATGAGGGATTCTTTGATGTCTGGGGAGTCTTCCTTTCTTCCGTCTTTGAGGCATTGTTTGGTACAATTTATGGCGTTCATTGCGGTCGCTGGTTCATGTTGTCGCCAGGTGCTACAGCAGCGATAATAACAGAAGGCTAGGGGTTTCTTTTGGTTTGCTTCTATTTTTTGACCTAATCTCCTGTTTGGGCGTTTGTTGTTTTGTTTGGTTGGTCCTCTTTTGCTTTGTGTGCTTGGTTTAGGCCTTTGTTCTGTAATAATTTTGTTGATGATGAAATTTTTTTTTCCTTTGTTTCAAAAAATTTTAAAAATAAATAAAATAAAAGATGTGAAAGTGAATAAAAACATAAAAAAAATGATCACGGTTGGTTTGCTCCAAATTTACTTGTCATACATAAGCCATTTACCAAAAATAATGGAAAAGTATACCCATAATTTATAAACTAAGTGTCTTATCAATCTTTTTGTGTGTTTTTATTTTTATTTATAAAGGCTTTTTCAGAAATTTTGATGTCACATTTTCTGCAGAATTTCCTTCTCATGTTGTGCAAGTTAGTGGAAAAAGTAAACATGGTTAGACTGGTTTTCTTACTCCCGCTTTTATCGCTGATTTACGATTCCCCGCGCTTATATGTGCAACAGTGACATAGCCATATTAGGCATTAGGACTGACCGACTCAGAGAGAGAGAGAGAGAGAGAGAGATTGGCCCTTGGGTAGGCTTTTGGCCCTTTGCACTTTTGTCCAACCTCCTCCAGCGAGAGAAAAAAAAAGCAGCAAACAACAGGGGAAAACAGTGACTTGAGCTCTTGTTATAAGACCAAGGACAACCACTCGAAAACCCCACCTCTCCTCTCTCTCTTTCTCTCTCTCCCTCTCTCTAAAACACTTCACTTTGGGTTCCATTTCTTCACACCAGCATGAACAGCCACCACAGCAGCAGCCCTCTTCTTAGCAGCTGGGCCTACTACTGCCAAGGAAAGGTAACCACAAAAACCACAAATTTCTCAAAATTTTCAGCTTCTTGGGAGCTTTCTGAACTTCTAGTCTAATTTGGTCCTTGAATTTGCACAATGGGGTTTATCTTCTCCACAATTTCATACCCAACTTTCAATTTTACAACTTTACTTTATTTTTGGTGAGCATCTCATTGTGTACTTTTAAGTATCGCACTGAGCCCTCGAATGAGTGTCGGGCTCAGGGCGAGCTTAAATTTGCATAATGGGGTTTCTACTTCTAATAATTTGAGCCCAGAACCTCAAATTTTGAGACTTTTCTGGATCATTTTTTGCTGAAGTTTATAAATTTTTTATGATCACACAGAGCATGGAAGAGTTGAGGAGTTCTCTTTTGTACACAACAGTGGAGCTTGAGCAAACAAGAGTTGCAGTTCAAGAGGAGCTAAGAAAAAGAGACGATCAGATGTCTCATCTCAAAGATCTGCTCCAAAAAGCCATCAGAGAAAGAGATGAAGCCCAAGACAAATGCCAAAGACTCCTCCTTGAGAAACTCCTCCTCCAACAAACCCAGCAGCAAACCCAGCAGAAGCAGCAAACAGCTCCTCTCTCTGGTATTTCAAGCATCGAAGACGAACCCAGAAGAGGAATCGACTCCAACAATGGCTTCTCCTCCTCAGATTGTGAAGAAAGCATTGTCTCTTCCCCAGTTATTGACCCAATTCAGCAAACCCAGCAGCTGCCACCAGCACCATCCATGCCACACCCAGCAGTGGGGCTGCTGCCTGAGAAGCCATTGCCTGAAAAGGGAAAGCTTTTGCAGGCTGTGATGAAAGCTGGCCCATTGCTTCAGACCCTTCTTCTGGCCGGCCCTCTGCCGCAGTGGAGACACCCGCCACCGCCGCTGGAGTCGTTTGAGATCCCCCCTGTGACCATTCCTTCACCACCACCACAACCACCATTGCAGACCCAGCTGCAAACCCAACTTCAGCACCAAGACTCCTCCTTGGTCAACATTAACTGTGGCATAGTTAACAGAAAAAGAGCCCTCTGTGAGGGCTCTGCCTCTCCTCCAGAGACCAAGTTCCAAAGGGTTGCGCTCCACTGACTCTGCAGCCGCTGCTTCAGATTATGATTATTAATCTACCCCTTAATTTACAGTGATATTTTTAATACAACTAAAAGGTTAGTGAGGAGAAAAAAAAACCCATGAAATTTCCAGATTTCAATTGGGTTTTTGTGACTGATCTATCTAGATTTGTACAGAGAGAGAGGTTTGCTTCCAGGTTAACTCAGTGAGAAGAAGGCAGTAAAAAATTCAGAGAGCTTTGTTTGTTTAGTGGGGGTTTTAATTTGCCTATTTTCTTTTTGGCCCTTCACATTCTATTTTGGTAATGTGACAGGGGTCTTGAATTTTTTTCCAAATTGTTGTGGGATGTAAAATGTAATTTTGATTCTAGTTCAGTAAGTTCATGTTCATTCTGTGTCTATCTTGGTCGAACGGATGACGTGACTCGACAATTTGCCACAGGATTTCTCTAGTAAGATTGTAGGTGTGGAGTTGTTGAAGTTTATTAGAAGATGGGTGGTGTGGCCAACAACCAGAAAGGTTAAGAGCCCTGTTTGTCGGTTTGAGTGGAACCCAAAAATCAGAATCAGGATCTGGTACCGGTGTGATGTATGATTATATATATATATATACACACATATAAATATATATTTGGGGGAAGCATGATTGTTTAAGTCCAATCCCCATGTAGAATTCTCCCAACATCAATATTTGTTTTCCCTAATCTCTAGTTTAATTCTTAATTCTAAATTAACTAAGGCATCTTTTTATCTAATCTGCCCCCACTTACTCGTTTATACTTAAATTTAGCTTAAACCTTTATCTCTCAAAAGTGGAGCAAATTATTGCAGGTTAATCCTACTTACCAATAACATTTCATTACTAAAACTTACTCAGTTGACTTTGCAGTTTCTAATTCATTGGCAATGAGCAATGGAGGCACAATTTAGTTCTCCCCCAAATGATAACAAAAACTCACCTGCAACGGGGTATATAAGCTATTTTATGTATCTGTCTTCTCACTTCTAGGATAAAGAGATAACGATAAATGAGCATACATCTAGTGCAGCTAAGTTGTTACATCGTTTTACTATTCCAAGTGAAAATTGAGGACCAACACTAAGGTTGAATTGATATTTTTAAGTGCAATATATTCCATCAATTACGGCACCATCAAATTCAAATGCTATTAGGCATGTTTCGGCAGATGGAAGAAGTCATGGAGCAATTTTGGTTGTATGCAGCTCAAACAGTTGCAGGCCTTGTGTTCTTCAAACTTAAACCACAATTGACAAGACATATGGTTTTCAACAAGGAAACAGGTTAACAAAACAACTGTACTTGCACATGGAGACATGTGACCTTCCAAAGCTCTCTAAGTGTCTTTCTATTCCCTAGTAAAGTATGTTTGTTGTTAAAATGATTACATTTCAATTAGGTCGTGTTTGGGCGAGAGACTTTCATTTCTTAAGTCGAGTTACAAGTGAATGGAATACAAAATGTTAGGCAGAGGAGATTAGAAATACCGTTCATGAGCATTACAAAGATATGCGAGAGAGATTTGCAACCGACTTCTTCCAAGTCGGGATTTGCAATACCTCTCACATATCTTTTGTAATGCTCATGCAGGGTATTTTTAATCCATTTTGTAGTTCATTCCTTAATAACTTGGTCCCAATACCTTACCAAAACATAGCCTTTGTGTAATATTTAAGTGAGATTTTAATTTAATCTAAACTACGAAAAGAAGATTTTTGAACTTTAGAATAGAAGGGGAACAAACTACTCTAGCAAACTTAACTAGATCAAAGGCATGCATATTTTTCCAGTGTACTTAGAAGAAGACCACGTGATGCTACTGTTCTACTAAAAAATATAACTTGTGGATTTGTTTTTTTATCAATATACCTTAAAAGTTAGACATTTCAATCATGTTGTCTACTCTTATTATAAACGTGGAATATACATCAGTGGCTTGTGTTCTTGGCCTATAACATGTAAATTGAGTGCTTATAAGTTCTAACTTGCACATTATACTTTTTTTCTTTTTTCTTTTTTCTTAAAAAGAACCAGCTGGTGGCCAAGCCAAGACAATTCACCTTTCCAGAGACGGGGAAAACTTACACATTATACTTTTGTTAATTATGAGTTCTTTACTTGGACGGTGAGTTATGAGTTTAGATATACAATTTAAAACTATATAAAACACGGGATTAAATCATATCATATTATAGTAGTGGCTTACAACTACAACAAGAAAGTTCCTCACAAGCCACTGTGATTGCGATTTTATAGTCCATCGTACGAATCATCATCCAATGTTTTTTCATAACTCCACAGGCTTTTCAAATCTACATCAATGATGTCACCTAACATTCATCTGTATGCCCCAAGGATTCATATGCGTAGATCCTATAATAAGTCTTACATACATCAACAGTCGACAATCAGCTACACTTAGAACAAAAGTCGAAAGCTAAAGCTAACATTTCGTGTAACAGAGGCTTGACTTAAGGAACAAACAATTCAACATTGATAATGGACTTGAAATTTTCACCGTGGATGGGTGCCGGAGGTTAAGGGACCCGAAACTTTCACCGACGGGCCCGAACCATGCCCAACCCTACCAATAACTAGTTTAAACCCAGAACTAGTGAGAAATCAGAATATTTGGACCAAAAGAAAACATCCAAATCCAGAAACGGTGGCTGCTAAAATCAATTGATTTTTCAACACGGCAGAAGCTCGAAGGACGGAAGTATTCAGTGGTTCGAATGTGACCCTCTTGACCAAACAGCACATGGTTCAGATGATTAAGACAAGACCTAAATTTCATCCTTCAACTGGAAACGTCGTTGTCACATCCTTTCTTCACCTATGTTATTATTACAACTTAGAACAAGACTTCTAAACCATTCTATACATTACATTATCCTCCTTTTGGGGTTTGGAGGTTTGATGCAGCCATGTAATCAAGTAACATGGCGGAGTCACGTTATTAGGTGCCACGTGCCGAAAATGATGTAGACAAGTATACAAGACAACTGTGTTCATGATAACATGAAAGAAATATCAATGGCCTGAGTCAACAAATGTGTGTGCACGGGTCGATTGTCCCAAAGAATTCCTCAACATGAACTAGAGTTTCGTAATGTCAATTTTCTAAACAAATTAGTACTTCAATTGAAAGAGAGAATTTTGAGTTGATAATGCTTTGATACAAAGTACAGTTTGCCCAATATTTGATCAACAACAACAAAAACAAAGCCCTAAATCCTAAATGAGCAACAAATACAAAGTACATTTTGAGTTGATAAAGATGAATATTAGCAGCCCAGGATAAAATTCTCAATGTTTTTGACTCCTCTATATGTTGCCTCTGGCACCAGACTATTGGTGAAAGCACAGAAGGATCCATCATGTAACGGTTAAACCCTAACGGCTTAAAATTTAAAAAATTCACATTGAGATACTCACATGAGCTGTATCAACATGAGTGCCGATTTCTTTACACACAAGACATCTCCAGAAATGAGTAAAATGATGAAGATTCTGTTCCCTAATCATCTTCGTTGTCATTTTGATTGTTTGAATGGTTGATCGCTTGAGCATTATACAACTCGGCTACCTGAACTTAGAAGAAGTGTGTGAGAATACATATAAATTGTACAATATTGTGTTTCAAATTAACTTTCTTCACCTGCTCAGATGATGTGGCTTGCTCCGGAGGTTTGTCTTCCCGAACTCGAATAAGACGTGGAAACCGGAGAGAAATACCCTGTTCACACGTGCACATAGAATTAGATGAAGAAAACACATCATCTAATCCACATTTCACAAAGTAATAGCAAATATTGACAAGTACAAAAAAAAGAAAAAAAAATCCATCGAACCTTATTAGCATCCACTATGCCAACTGCAGCACGATGAACGGGGCTAATAGTCAGGTCCGCAGCTTTCACCTCCCAAACCTTAAAAAAAGATAAAAAAAAAAAACAGAATACCATAGGTATCACAAGAAGCTGTACTCCACTCCAACAAGTCTAGCACTTAGAAAGCAAAACTCCGCTATATCCACGCAATTCCGCTAAACTGCATTGTTTTGAAAACTAAACAACAGATGACATTGTTTTGAAAACTAAACAACAGATGACCAAAAGTACTTAAAACTCATTTGCCATCTAACTTTATAGTCTAGAAAACTTCTGTCACTTGAGTTTAAGGAGGAGAAAAATCTTAACCTGACAGTGCTACATAAGACCTATTAAAATTGTGGCAAGATTTTGCTATTAATGCCAAAATATTATTTTCCTTTTTATGGTTAAAATGCAAAAATGTTCAGGAATGCATATCTAGATCACAGCAGATTCTACCTAAACACTAAGAAAAAGGATAATTAATTTCTGCATGCATCTGTAAAGGAGAAAATGCCACGAGTTCAATCATCACATCCTTTTGAAGCTAAAAGAAAAAATGACAATCCTTGTAAATTTGAACAAATTTGTTCACATTCCACCTTTTTAACATTCTTGTTCAAGATGAAAATTTCAGCATTTTCCAGAAAATTGTATTTTACCACTTCGATAATTTCTTTAAATTCTCCAAACAAGCTGAGACTCATAGTAGCTCAACCCATGGAACAGTGTTTAAAAAAAAAACTAAAACCCATGAGGAAAATAATTTAAGAAGAGCATCATTCCATGAATTTTGATAGTAACTTTTACTTGTATCAAAAACAGGACCCAATCTTGTCTATACTATTGCTCAAAGATGCCTCTGTACAGCTTAAGAATCCAAAGTACTGGACGCACCAAATGCAGAGTCCAGGATGTGCTTCAACAAAAAATGTAAGATTCCTCGGGATTAGGAAGACTTCCAGCATAACCCTTCCCCCCCCCCCCAAAAAAAAGGGTTTTTTTTCTTTCTTTCCTATTTAGGAATCAGGACCAATGACTCTTAACTCTTTGGGTACATTTACTCCTCCGGACTAGCATCCCAAATAGGGCTATTTAGGCTCTATCCTCATTTTATACAAGTTGAAAATGGGGGCCAAAAATAAGCCCTATTTCTCTCTCTTTGTCAACTCCAATGATGAGAGCGCTAATGGTTTCTCCTCCCTCTTGTAGCTGATGGAGATGTACAGGTGTGTAGTATTAAGTGATAATTGGGAGTGGTGTCGGGTCTGGGAATTATATAAATCATACTATATGTTTGTTTACAGTTTTGTGGGCATTATCTTGCCTTTTAGTGAAGACCCCAAACATGAGACAAATAAATCCAAACCAATCCACACTAATTCCTATAATTCGTCCTAGCCAAGCGACTCCTGTATATCAATTGCACCCTTAATGTGCAAAATGAACTGGGCAACACAATAGAAGTGCAGAGGGAGTTCTACCAAAAAGCTATATGCACAGAAAACAAAAAGGCAATGGCTATTACCTCTGAGGGTTCAAACCATACATCTGGATTCATTGTATCATGATACCTATAGTATGACTGCAATTGACAAGAACGCAAAATTAGCAAGAGAATCAGAAGAACAATATACATAAAATTCAGACTGAAAGAAGGAATCACAGACCTTAGGTTTGGGTATCACTTTAGTACGGAGACTGGCAGAACGTTCTTCAAGCATTGCTTCAGTGAGTCCAGTGCCTGTAAAAAATAAACATACACAGCCGACCAATCAGTAATAGGTAAAACAGATTGGAAATCACTGAAAAGATTGCCAACACATACATAAACAAATTGCACTGACCTACTTTACAAATGCTTTGAAACTCTTCATTATTGCTATCATAACAAGCGAGGAGGAAAGCACCATAGACACCTAAGGAAAACCAGATTATGATTATCACCTCCACCTTGTCTTTCAACTTAAGAATAAGATAGTGACAGTTTAAAGAAGAAGAATGTTGCATCACTGAGACATTGAAGATAAAACTAATAGATGTAAATGACTGGAAACCTTTAAAGATCACTTTTACGTTGAAGAAAAATGGGAGAATTTTTAATTATTAAATCCAGAAAGACAAACATTTCAACAGAAAGTGCCCCTTCATTCAACTGAAAATGCTGTTTCATTACAGTTACCTGTACGTTTTCCCCGGCCATGGAAAGCAGCAATAGGTACCAAGTCTAGTGAGTCCCCAATACTGAAGGGCATAGCAAACCAATAAACATAAAATTCACAAAGCTTTATCAGGATTACTAAAATGGAAAACACTAATTCTATCACTCACCTGTCCATGTAATCTTTCTTCAATTTCAGCCAGTTAAGTGACCGCTTTGAAGGCTCATAAGTAGCATCTTTGGTCAATGTTTTAATAATTAAACCCTCAGAACTGCAATCCAGGATGAAGGAATAACATAAGAAGGCCATAGCTCAATGAGGACAAACTTATACAGATAAAAATAAACTGAGATGCAAGTGAAAGATCAAACCACAAATAAAATAAATTCTAAGGCAGAAGCTCAACACAATTATTAGTAGTACTTTTTTCCACCTTCATGAAATGTATTTGTGCAAAACTTGCAACCCTAGTGATCCAATGACAGCACATTTATGAAATTCGAATTACTTTATCTAATGTTCATATCCATTTGCCCCCTGAAAAGTCAAAAGAATGGAGTGAATACCTCGAACTGACAGCAGCATCAAGAAACTTTTGTATTTCATCAATATCATTTGATGTTAAGGCTGTGGCAAACTGAAAAAACCCAGCTTCTTCCACAAAAGAGTCATACAGACACTGCACAATGCAACAACAGTCTCGCGTGTAAGAATATAAATATTACTTTCTGGTGTAAAAGCAGAATAAGAAGAATGGTCAGAAGACATTAAAAACCCAGAATTTCTTATAAATCAGAACCTTCAACAATAATTGTAGCACCTAAAATGAATTAGTCAATGGGGCACCCTTCTCGTAATCTCACTGTAATCAACATAGGCTTATGGTACTATTAAGATGACACCTTGTTCTGTCTTTTCTTGCACATTTTTTTTCATTAATGTTCAAATTTTCCTATGAAATAATACTGTTGATGCCCCAAGGCATCATCAACCAAGACTAATAAACTACCAGAAAAAAAGGACGAAAAGAAGCAGCACAGTTAGCACTTTAAACTTCTTGCACTCCCCACTCTAGACACATGAAACTAATACAAAGACATTGAATAACAAGAAGTAAAGTGTCAACAGGTGAAATCTTGAATGATACTACTGCCCGCTACTTTGCTACAACACATGTACCTAGAATATAACTTTTTCCAATTAATAATTAACTTCTACTATAAACTTTCCGGCAGTATTTGTTCCTAAAGGCAATTAGAGATGCCATAGGCTGTTTAATCACACTTGTTAGATACCAACACAAACATTTTCCTGATTCAAAAACGGAAGCTATCAACAATTTTGATACAAATGCGAACATAAAAATAAATTCAACGCATGAATAGAAATGGCAAAGATAGACTCTCAATAAAAAACCAATGACCTCCCTATATCCTAACAACACCAAGAAAAGAAAGAACAAAAAAGACTAGAAATAGTAAATTTCGACACCAATTCATTTTACTCTGTTAAATAATCAGTAAGACATGCTGGTCATACAATATGCATGACTTGGATATTAGTTATTAATTTTTAGAGAAGCACAATTGCTCCCATCCATAAGAGAAATAACACTTAATTGAGAAGAAAGAACAAAGTTATACCTCTCTACGAACTTTCAGTTGTTCCTGAATAAGTGGTCGGCCATTAAGGTACAACATATCAAAAGCAAATATGCAGACTTCAACCTTGATCTCACTCACGCTCACATTTTTACGCGCTCTAGTGCTGAGTACCTGCAACAATAATATCTTGTAAAGACTTTCAAATCTTAACTCAACAATATTCAAAATTAAATACTGTCCTGGGTGTAAAAAGCCATAAAACAATATTTTTAGAGAGAAAAAAGTCAAAAAGCATTCAGAAAATATTATGATATTCATGCACCATCATTAGTGAACCCAGAATAGGTGGTGTACCTGCGAAGTATATACCCATATATATGCATTATCATTATGCAAAGGAAGGGTAAGCCAAAGGTCAAACTTTGGTAACTATTCTTCCACAAGAAGAATACACAATACCATATCCATAAAATTATTTTTGGTACACCATTTGAGGATACCTGCTCTTCCGTAAGTGCTTTTCTTAACATGTTTTGATTTACATTTTATATACAAGTATATCTAATATTCAAATAAAAAAATATTTGAGAAGCTTTGTGAACGAAAACAAATATGGAGTGACCCCAACTCCAATAGATGGGTAGCAAATCACCATGAAGAACACCAAGAATAAAACTGGAGTACGATGGGGAAATAATTTACCTGGAAGGGCAGAATTTTTTGTTTTTCACGGTCATAAGCAACAATTTCACAATCCAAAACGAATGATGTTACAGATGACTTCTTTAACCTGCAAGCTGACAGAAAACATTAGCAACTGAAAATTTGAGAGCACAATTAACATTTTTTTTTTCTTTTGTCAAAGCACAATTAACATTCTGGATAACATGAAGTTGCAACCATACTTTAACAAATAAACTAGTCAAATACCAGTTGGAAAAATTCTAAACACATCACCAGACCACAAACATTACAGGCATTAATTTGTTTACAAAAATAAATGCCTCATCACCCATTTATCAAGTCTAACTTTTCAGAAATATCAATTACCTAAATTTACATTCTGGATAAAATGAAGTTGCAACCATACTTTAACAAATAAACTAGTCAAATATCAGTTGGAAAAATTCTAAACACATCACCAGACCACAAACATTACAGGCATTAATTTGTTTACAAAAATAAATGCCTCATCACCCATTTATCAAGTCTAACTTTTCAGAAATATCAATTACCTAAATTTACATTCTGGATAAAATGAAGTTGCAACCATACTTTAACAAATAAACTAGTCAAATACCAGTTGGAAAAATTCTAAACACATCACCAGACCACAAACATTACAGGCATTAATTTGTTTACAAAAATAAATGCCTCATCACCCATTTATCAAGTCTAACTTTTCAGAAATATCAATTACCTAAATTTACTCAGTGCAGTGTATAGTATATGACAGTAGTTTCATTAGTGGTGATGTAGTAATAGAAGAAAGATCCCAAAAGAGTTTTGAAAATATTCAGTAACCAACCAACTCTTTAACCCATCGCACATGGAGAAATGCACTACAGATTGATTCCGTTTATACTATAGGAGATGTGAAACTTTCGAATTTTTATTCCAGAGTACCAAACTCTCTCACGTATTATCACCCCTAAGTTCCATATGAAATACCATACAACCAAGATAGAAGCCCTACCTCGACACTGCAGCAACCACATCAGGATACTTTCCAGTGTTTCGTTCAGCATTTCGACTGTATATCTCAACAGAACCATTCTCCATGAAATGTATCTGTAAGAAATGGGAAAGTTATTGCAACCAGAAAACAAAAAGGAATGAAGCACACTATGGCACACGACATATCATGAACCGAAAAATATTACATGTTGGAATTAACAAGATGGTATCACCTGGGCACGTTCTCCATCGTACTTGTATTCACACGTGTATTCTGTATCCTGAAACTTCTGTACAATCTCAGATACCCCTTTAGTTGGTTTTGCTAGCATAGGCCCAACTGGGACGCCCAAAGTAAAGTTGCATATCTCTGGAAGCTTCCATACACCTCCACTTAAAAGGGCAGGGATGATTTTATCGTAATCAGGAAGCAGAGAGTACACTTGCTTAACAATCTTTGCTGCCTGAGAAATCAAAGTTATAGAGAACGTATTACAAGATAGAACAAAAGACCATCAACAAAAGATCAATTCAGCTTGTAGCTAATTAGAACTACTTATATTGTCATAAAGATCAAGTATAAAAGTATAATAGCCAAAATTCTTGATATCTACTAAATAACCCTACAAGACACAAAAGGATCTAAACTCTTAGCAAATTGCCAATTCAGTAGCAGATTATAAACTCAGTATCAACAAAATTTGATGGCATGAAGATTCTCTAGAACTGCATCATTTGGCCTAACAAACCTAAACTCACCTCTTCTAGAGGACTCTGAATATGAGAAGGTGGTGTCGAATGTTTTTCAGTATACACTGCAGCTTGTCCCAATGCAGTTAATAGAGTCTGCTCTGCCAATCCAATTCGCAACTTTGTCTACAAAACAAAACCCTTAAACCTTACAATAGGCTAAAAGGCGTTAACAACTGAAATTTACTATATAACCAAATTACAACCTGAAGCAAACGGATCAGATATAGAGGTTCACAGTCAGTGGCAGCAACAAGAAGTGCCTTGATATGGTTCTTTTTCTTCTCCTGACTATCCTTCCCAGATTCCTGTTAAATTTCACAAGCAAGGGCAAGTTAATTACAAGAACAATATCCTATAGTAAAAAAAATTTAACCCCTCCACAAAATCTTCATATCTTATCCACCAGTAAATTTAAGGTAAAATTACTAAAGAGAAAAAAGTTCACCACCTAACTACATTCCATACAGTGTAATCTTTTTTTGCTTAATTAAATATGGTATAATCTAACCATCTACATAATAGTTATTTTCCCTAAATAGTTTACAATGACTCGGTACATCAAAATAACAGGAAATTCTCCTTGATAAACAACATAAAGAAACATAATTTAATGTACCTACCAAAAACCCCTTTTACCTTTCATAATTCATAATTTACAATAATCGTCCTTCTGTTCTAGTTCTTCCTAAAAAGAAAATTTCCTAAGAAAAGTTCCTTTGCCAAGAAACATAACGTGTCAAGGGCAGTGGACTTTGATCACCACAAAATTTTACACTCCCCACTTTGTTTTGAAAATGTGACAACTTCTCAACAGAATGCATATAAGGTTATAGTACTAGAAAAGCAAAAAAAAGAAACATCAATTGAGAAAACAAAATTGTACTTATCAACACCAGGTCCCTACATAAAGCAACCCACGGCAAGACAAGAAGAGGCATCAAAATCAATATATCAAAGTACTAAAATTTCAGAGTCTAAGTACAGAAATATGAAGATCGATCACCTTAGCTAGTAGACGAAATGTACTAAAAACCTTGGTGACAGTTAATGCATCAGGCTTGCGCATCATAGATTGAGAAGAACGGCTTTCCTTTGCAACATGACCAAGATCTCCCAGCTCCTATAAATTTCAACCTCACTTATCAGTAAAGGAAAGAAAAACAAACTGCATACATGAGAGTGAAGTTCCTAGAAGATTTAAAAGACAAAACGCATGTAATGTGACAGCTAACTCAGATAGGAACACCGGTAGCATGAAGTAACAAAGATTTAAGCATCAAAATTCCCAAGCAACTCAGCCTCGACAAAATGAAAGAAATCAACTATGTCGAGCAAAGATTTATGACTTTCTGTTCATAATCTTCCTTCATTATATCATGAACTAGATTGCACAAACAACAACCCAATTAATCATAAAAACTCAAACTTGATGAAACAAAATCGATACACGTATTCAAGATTAAATGAAAACACAAAACCCACAGTAATAATACCTTGTATTGCTTCTTCACATGCGCTTCAGTCCTCCCACAAGCCTCTGCAAGGGCCTTAACAATCGAAGCATCCCCAATTCCAAGCTCCAAACCTTCATGCGCAGGAGCAATCCTATTCGCCGCAAGATAAATCACAGGCACCAAATCCTCAGGCGTGGTGTACATTACAGTCCTCAACATGTTACAAACAATATCCGTGATCACAATCCGACCCGTCTCTTTGTCAATCAAATCGAAAACTAAACAAACAAACACAAAAGGAACCCTCTCGCCCTGGCCCCAATTCGCCACCAATTTTGGGTCAAATTCCCCGGCTTTCTTCTTCAGTAGCGGCATTCGGCTCTTCAATTCCTCAGTCCGCTCCTTAGCACCCGCCGCCACGCACACTTTCTTCCCTGCCGGAACCACCTCACCGCCATTGCCAGAACTTTCTTGAGCTTCTTTAATTTCCTTGGATTCCGGAGCTTTGACTTCCACGGATTCTGGGTCTTGGGTTGCGCAGGCGCTTTCGGGCGTAGGCAGCAATTGGGGTTTTTTGATAGGGTCAGTGGAGTCTAGGGCTTTGCGCTTCTTGGAGGGAGAAGGCTGGGGCTTTTTCTTGGCGGCGGCGGCGCGGGCACCAGACATGAGGGCGTCGAAGGCGGAGGGGCGGGAGGACATGGCGCGAAGATTAGGGTTTTGGGGTAAGAGGGAAATGAGAGGAAGAGAAGAGGGTTTAGGGCGGAAGAGGGAGATGGGGCTGTGGAGACGGCGGAGAGAGGGGAGAAGTAGACAATGGCATGAACAGAGTGATCGTGAGAGCATCAAATGGAGAGGATTTGGGAGAGTGAGGGTGTGAGACTCGAGAGAAATGGCGGGAAGGATTGATTGAGGCGCTCGAAGTGAAGATCAAGAACAAAGATGTTTTTTTACAGAGTATTTATCAAATATAGCCATAAATTAATCCTTAATTTCAAAAATGTCATTTTTTATAAAATCTTTTAAATGTATCCAAAAATTCCACTTAAATAGATGCAAATACCCTCAAATTTAACAATTAAATAAATTAAAGGCTTTTTGGTCAGAATGATTGGTGACATTGACATAACTCATTAATCTGATCCTTAACAATTAATGATAATCAATAGTAGTGTTCTTGAATTTGTTATCATGAATCATTTTAGTCTTTCTTTAAATTTATCCATCGTGATCATTTTAGTTTTTTCGTGAAAAATCTATCAATTGCTCTATTAGTGTGATGATGTGGCATCATGTGGGTTTCACAAATACAATCATATAACGACATGTGGATTAACTTTAAAAACTATTTTTTATATTTAAAACTAAAAATGATATTAGTAAGAAAAAAGGCGTTGAAGGCATGATTGAAATTCTGCTACTCCCACTTGCGGTAACCGCAACGGGGCTCAATGTCAGTGATGAGGGGGTCGAAGGGGATAGGGTTGTTGTGGTGGAGTGTAGAAGCGAAGTTGAAATTGGACCGAAGCTTGAGGCAACAGTAGCTAAAAAGCCTTTAATTTATTTAATTGTTAAATTTGAGGGTATTTGTGTCTATTTAAATGAAATTTTGGATATATTTGAAAGTTTTTATAAAAAGTGACATTTTTTAAATTAAGAGTTAATTTTTTACTATATTTGATAAATACTCATTTACACATGTTATGTTTTTAACAGAGATTTTTTTGTAGAATTTTAAATAACGTGAACTATAATTTACAGTATTTAAAATTCCGTTAATTGAAATTTTATTGTTTGGATGTTGAATGCATAAATTATAAAATGACGATTATTACAAATATCATTGTTTGGATAATTGTTAAAATTTGTATTCTATACAACAACATAAATTTAAAGGAAAACTAATGAAAAGGACTTGAAAACTTTGAGTTTTAATGATAAGGACAAAATAAAGGGTAAAGTGAATAGTACCAGAATTGACTTTTTAGTATAAAAATGTGGTTTTTCGTTAAAGTGAACAGTACCAGTTGCTTTTCGTTAAAGTTCCCTAAATTTAAAAATAAAAAAATATGTTAAGTTGGTCACATGCAATATCCAATTAATTTACCTTTTCTACAATGTTGCAAAATAAAATGTCCAGCTATAAATAAGCGCAATCCTCAATAATGAATACATCAATGATAAAGCCATCAAACCAAAAACCAGGTCTGCGAATGCTTTAGTGGATAAAGGAACACACTCTAAATTTTGCAACAATTAACAATTTCTCAAAGCAATAGTTTACGAAAATAAGTCTACAACAATATGACAGAGTTGATTGAAGTAGGAAAATCCCAGTAAAGCACACTTGCAAATGTCAACTAACTTTCGTGACATGAAAAATTTTATTCTAACTAATGTTTTACTAGAAGCACTATAATGAAAATAATTTTATACGCCTCATGAAGCAAGAGCGGATCCATATAGGAACCCAGGTGGTCCCAAAACCCTCCAAAGGTCGGAAAAGTGTTTGCAAGGTCATCTCCAACCGAATGGACTATGTTTAGTTTCCATCTAGATTACAGCCCTGCAAGAAATTACTTTTTTACTAAACTGTGTCATACCATATTTATATATCATCTCTAATCAAAGAGGGTTCTTTTTAGTCCCCTCAATAATTTATTATTTTAAGTTTGTTCTTTAGTTTTATTGGTTAAATGAATTAAACTACTATATTAAAATAAGGTTTTCGTGAGTGCCACTTGTCGCTAAACGTTTAAAGTTTCATGTTATTAAACATTTTAATTTTACTTGCATGTTAACAGACATTAAAATGAGGTAACATAATATGAAAGGGTGAAAATGATGTGAGAAATTGATTAGATATTTATAGGAAAAATAAAATAAAATATTTAATTTTTAAAATTTTTCCTTTAAAAAAAAAAACTACATAACATCAATTAGCAGCACAGTTGGGCCCAACTTTTTGGGTTGGTTGGTTGGCTATGTTTGGCCAGCCCGCTAGCCATTTGGGTGGATTTTGGCTCGAAGATTTCTAAGTTTTTTTGGCCCAGCCCTCAAGGATTGTGTTTTGGCCTATGACCTTTGACGATTGGAGATGACTTGAAGTTCCCTTGAGGACCCCTAATGGTCTGGGCAAGTGGTCATACAAAGGGGTTTGGACCTCCATGGATGTGCAATGAACATGTTTTAAAAATCGGTCAATTGCAAGTTAAAAGTCTGTAACTGCTAAAGAAAGAAGAAGGCCTGCGAGCTGCGACGTTGCCTTTCCAGATTTCAACGACGTCGTTCTAGTGGTTCGGCCCTTTAGTTTGTTTTCTTTTAATACGTGGCACAATCTGCAAAATCCATATGCCACTACAATTCATAGAAACCTAAATAATATTTAATACTTTATATATGTTTTTCTTTAGTTTCATATTACATAATAAAGTACTAAAAAATAAGACTCCTAAAATAATTCCTAGCATTTTTCTTACACGAATAACAAAACTTATACGCACAAAAAAAAAACACATAACATTTATTTCTCTTATAAATGCATAATTGGGTGATTGAACATTTCTCAAAGTTTGACTCTTTTGAGTTTTAAAATGATGTTTGATGATCAGGGATATCGATATTTTGTAAAAATCGGTATTTAAAACCTTGGTAGCGACTCTAACTCCAAACTCAACCATCTCTCCATCAAGAGCACCTTCAATTTTGAAACTTTTACATTGAGACCCTTTGATATTAAAATCCTGGATTTGCCACTGTCATGAAGTAAGCAATAATACCATTTTTTTTTCTCAATTGGGAATGTCTTTTTGTTTTACGATAGAGT
Source organism: Malus domestica (assembly GCF_042453785.1). NCBI lineage: Eukaryota > Viridiplantae > Streptophyta > Magnoliopsida > Rosales > Rosaceae > Malus > Malus domestica. The sequence goes on from NC_091663.1 coordinate 11,787,292, forward strand.
GATTTCATTCATAAGAACCAAACAATACAAGAGGATACCATATTAGGTGCATAATTTCCAGTGACCAACCCTGATTTGGAGAGAAAGTTGCACAAACTAAATCAATAGATTAATCTTTACATTTCACCACCAACAATTACTACAAACAATAAGAGCAAACAATACAAATCTAACGTAAAGAAGATAGAAACGTCATATTGGAAGTGAATGCCAACACACCTCCACCACTCAAACAAGTGAGGCCACAACAAATCGCCACAAACGGGGCCATAAAACACATGACATAACAAGAAAATCAGCTAATCTGAGAATGGAACCATAAAATAGCTCGTCAACTTAGCGAGGGCGGCACCGCATCGAGACAAATTTGCCGGCCTCCTTCGAAAAGACATCACAGATGTGGCCAAAAGAGGTGGCTCATCCGTGGGTAGGCTGAATAGCGCACATCCACCATGGAGAACGAGTGGTAGGAAGTGGATTCAACCCTCCACAACCATAAATCTTGCCCACAACCACGAAACAAGGCCAGTTGAAGGCCTAGCAGGGTTTGCAAAGAAAACTCTAACAAAAATTGGAGGGTTGTCTGCAAAAAGTGGGAGAAAGGAGGGGGAACGCGAGGTAGCACCAAGGATGGCGCTTGGTGGGCGGGCAAAGGCTGAAAACAGATGAGGGGAACATAGGTGACGCGAGGGGGGGCGGGGTGCACGGAAGGAAGGAGGTAGGCGACATGATGGGAAAATGCGATGGAGGAAATGAGAGATTGGATGAGGGTTATTAGGGTGTTAGCGGGCTGCTGCCGACCTAAGCCGAAGCATAGGACCAGGGGTTGTGAGGCTTTGAGATCTAGGATTTCTGAAAAGAAAAAGTTAAAAGGAAAGAGTGATTGTAGTTAAATTCTTTAGATGTTGTAAAATGTTTAATTGGGAGTGTTTTCACTGAGATATGGTATTGCATTTACTTCATCATATACGTCTGTTTGATCAAGCTTCTTTGTGTCTGCACAAATATAGTCTTGAAAGGATGAAGCCATCTTAGCAAGTGAATTTGCAATCGCAGGATTTCTCCAATATGAATTTGTGATTCTCGTCTTAGTTGGAATTGTGAAATTACACATTTAGATGGAATTAAACTCAAGAATCTTCATCCTCAACTTCCACATTTATTCCCATAGAATTTGCCTTTTCTCTCACTACAAGTTGCCAAATGAGGGAAAATTACTTCACTATCCTATCTTTCTGAGTTTAAATACTCCAAGTTTTTTTACCGCATCCAAATTGAATATTACATTATGTTTGGATAAGGGAAATAAACTTAGAATTTTGATAAAAGTTAGAATTTATAAATTGACATGCACCAATTCCCTTATTTGGATTCATAAACATAAAAATTTAGAATTTCCGTGTGAAAAAAAACTTGGAATTTGAGACCTTCAATTCCCAAGTTCAAATTCCATGTAAATAGGTGTCATTTCCATATTTCTAGATTGAGAGTTTAAAAATAATAAATTTCGTATTTAATTCCATTGTTCTTTTAAGTTAACCAAACAAGAAAATTTACAAATTCTAGAAAGTAAAATCTTGTCATTTCAATTTCTATCATTTTGAAATTTCTTAGTAATCTTAAATTTCTTCATCCAAACATAGTGTTAGTTTTCTTAGCAATTTCCTTTCACGCATTCTAGGTGCCTATCATTTAGCCTAGTACGTTCCAACGGGGAAGAAGGGTCAAACAATGGTCATCTCTGATGCCGCCGTTGCCACTTAAGGTAGAAGGGGATGCAAAGCAGGACCTTTTGGAATCGTATGTCTAGGAAGTACAGCTTGCAGTCTCGCAGTGTTATTACACATTCACTTGAATTTGTGGTTTTAATATTAAGATTTTAGTAGTCGTCATACAGGGTGGGGAAACAAATTGGTTTTAGAACTAGCTATTTACGAGATTCGAGCATAAGATCTCTTATTTATTAGTGAAGAAAAATACTATTATACCATAATACTAAGTAATTAGTTTGGGACAACTTTCTCATCATGGTTAATTCACTTGAGATAAATAATTAAAAAAATCAAATTTTAGAGTTCAAGAACTTTCTTCATGTCCCTATCAAATGACCTAAATTTAAAAACGAAATTCTATTTAAAAATTATCTATATCAAAATTTAAGGACAAAATGAGGCCTACAAGTACTGAATAGAATGTTTGAAGGCCCCAATCTATGACACATGATAAATGATAATACGGCAATGCCCTTGCTGACAAGCTACTCGGTGCCATGTCCTGTGGATTGTGAATTTTTCAATGTCAACCAGGAATTTAAATGATTCTCTGATCTTCGGTTGAGATTTTGATTATTTTAATAGGTTTATGAGTATTCAATCAGGAATTTAAGTGATTATTTGAAATTCAACGTGTATTTAATTAGGATTTTAAATAGTTTATTAAAATCTTTAGAAACCTGAGTGTATTGGATTATGATTTTAAATAAATTTATAATATTTCACGTGTATTCAATTATAATTTGATTTTAAAGAATTTGAAAAAGTTGAGGAATTAGAATTAGAGAGATTTTGTAGTATATTTTAAACATCGAGTTTGGGGGAATCGAACCAAAATTTTGGGGGTGTATTCAATTGAGAATTTGAAAGTTTTTAATGGATTTATAAATCCATGAATTTTTATGGATTTAACTGATTTGTAGAGAGTATATGTAAGATTTTGATTCAATTCTCTCGAAATCTCATGAGGAGATGTGAGATTTGTGGATGCTTAAAATACAATATAAAATCTCTCCAATTCCCTCTAATGCCTCAACTTTTCAAAATTCTTTAAATTCAAATTCTAATTGAATACACCTGGAATGTTATATACTTCTTTAAAATTCTAATTGAATATACCCAGATTTCTAAGGATTTTAATAAACTATCTTAAAATCCTGATTGAATACTTCTGGATTCATTAAAAGAATTAAAATATCTCAAAATCTCTCAAAATCTCAATTGAATCCACCCCCATATAAGATCTCTACAAATCAATTAAACTTCATAAAAATTCATTAAAATATCTCAAATTTCTAATTGAATACACCCCTAATTGTGCTGCAATCTCTCATTTGTGAAATATTGATCTAACATTTTGTCAATTATTTGAACGCTAATGTCTGATATTTCGTAAGGGTGTCAACATCAATCCAATGGCATCTAAGCTTGTAGATTGACAATCTCACTTTAACTTGTAACACTCCGATTGCTTTATAATTTATCTACACTCATTGTGGAAATGTCGAAAGTTGAATTAAAAGTACGAGAATCACTGCTCTTATTAATACCTCGAAAGAATTTTAACTTTCTCAAAGATGGGATGAAGATTATTTCCAGTCGAAGCAAGTGACCATGTGCACCCAAAAATATGACTGACCAACTAACCAGCATATGGTAGGAGGATTTTTAAGGGTGGGTGATTCCTTTCAACGGATTTATATAAAATTCGTAAACTAATGTCCGTACGATGGAAATCTTGATTAACCTTAAACACATTAAAAAATGATAAAATTTGTAAACTAATGTATGAATGATAGAAATCTTCGTTGAAGTAATTTAAAATCAAAATTCAATTGGTGAATTGATTGAAATCAAATATCGACAATTTACTAAAAAATAATCATTTTAGCAACAATAAGCTGAGAAAGATCATTTCAGCCAAAAAGTCCTAAAAAGAAATCCTTATTAAATTGTTTGATAACAAATTATTATACATTGTTTGTTTTTTTGTTTTCTATCAATCAATCAATGGGTGATTGATTTTTGGCATTTTTTCATTTTGTATAAAGATTTTTACATCATCTCTATATAAATTAAAGATAATGCTATTCACACATTATTTTTAACTTTCACACACCTTTATTAGTTTTAACGCATTAATTTTCTTTAATTCATTTAATTGATGATAAAAAATTATGAAGAGTGTACGAGGTAAAAGAATTGGATCCGAACCTTAAGGATCAATCTATCTGGGCCTGTGATTGGTGTGTAAAAGACATCAAGATGGTTAGTTTGTGTGTAATGAAACAGCGATATGAGTTAATAGAGACCGTTAAATGCAATATGTGCGGCCCAATTAAGTTGATCCTTAAACTCCGAATATTAAAATCCTAAGTGAATCCAATTCCCGAGGTAAAATGGTTGCACCACCCAAAGCAAAGCAAATGCCAACTAAAACAGTAGAAAAGCACCAAACACGAAAGCAAACAGAGAGAGAGATAGCCGTTCCGGTGAAAGCTGACTTTCCTTGAACACTTAACACGCAGTCGAAAATACAAAATATATACAGCACACATATATATATACTGCACGAGTTTACCAAAAAAAAAAAAAATAAATAAATACTGCACGCTGCACAGTATTTGCGCCAAACTCTGCAAATGCATTAAATGCCGGCGTTCACTTCCACTTCCACTTCCGCTTCATTTTTTTATCAGCTTCCTCTCTTTGTATCTCTCTGTCTGTGTTTTCTTGTCTCCTTGTCTCACCACCACCATACCAAATTCAAATTCCTGATTGCTTTCAAAGTTCCAACTCCCTCAGACTCCCTCTCCGATCCGATTTGCTCCGCCATTTCTTAAACCCACAATTTTTTCAGCTGTTTTCTCACTGATCTGAGCCGCAAATCCGCCACTGGAGCTCAGAGAACTCCGTTTAGCAGATTTTGGCGACAACCCTGAAGCCAATAGCTTTCAAATTTCTCAGAAAGCGGTAGAAGTGAGCTGAGAACGAGGGAAGCAATGGAGGGTAGGATGAAGAAGTACAGCCAAGTGAGTCCGGAGAGGGCGAAAGTGTGGACTGAGAAGTCGCCCAAGTACCATCAGAACCGAAAAGTCCCGGTGGTTTACTATCTCTCACGAAACCGGCAGCTTGAACACCCCCATTTCATGGAGGTTCCTGTAACCTCTCCCCAAGGGCTCTACCTCAAAGGTATTCAAAATTCAAATAGTAAAAACATGAATTTCTGGGGTTTTTCTTAGTGGGGTATTTTTTTTTTCCTGAATTTGTTGAGGATTTATTTGTGAATTTCAATTTTGTTTGGTGCAGATGTGATTAATAGGCTTAATTCTCTGAGGGGCAGAGGCATGGCTTCCATGTATTCATGGTCTTCTAAGAGGTGAATTTTAGTCCTTTTTCTAAAATCCCAAATTTTTTAAAATTGTATTTTTTAAGACAGTTTTGTAATTGCATTGGTTTGATTGAATGAGTGCAGAAACTATAAAGGTGGTTATGTTTGGCATGATCTCTCTGAAGGTGATCTGATTCCTCCGGCTCATGGAAATGAGTACGTCCTTAAAGGTTCTGAGCTCTTTGATGAATCGAATTCGGGTAAATGGCATACAAGTTTCATTTTCTCATTGTTTGGTTGATAGGAATTCAAGTTACTGATTTCAAACTTGCCATTTATTTTCTCAATTCAGTATTCACCATAATTTTCGATTCCATAGATAAGAAGTTTAAGATCCTAATTTAGATACTTTGTTTATTCATCTATTGTTTCTGTCCAGATCGGTTTAGCCCAGTGGCAGAAATTAAAATCCAGAACTTGAAACAATTACCAGAACCAGCATCTTCTAGAAGCCAAGATGATTCTTCATCGTCGTCAAGTTTGAATGGGAAGGAAACAAAGCATTCTCAAGAAGATGAGCTCTCTCCTCCGGTTCAACGTCCCGAAGGCTCTTCTAGCGCTTCTCCAGAGTCTACAGTCGGAAAGAATTCTACTTGGGGGGGTTCACTGAGCTTGACAGATTACAAGATTTACAAGAGTGACGGTTTAGCTGATGCTTCCACGCAGACAGAAGAAAATGGGAACAAACCTAAAGCATCAGAAACTTGTACAAGAGGTGTTTCCACAGATGATGGGTCATTAGAACCGGATTGCAGTTATTATCCTGATCGAGTGCCTTGTGTGAAAGAGAACTCTGAGATTCGCAGTGATTCAGTTTCTCCTCCTCTGTCATCCCCCAGCCCATCTTCGTCAGGTGGGAAGACTGAAACTTTGGAATCACTTATTAGGGCTGATGTTAGTAAACTCAACAGTTTTAGAATAGCTGAAGAGGAAGACGTTCGAATGCAAAACAATCCAAGGGTTAAGGCTACTAATGTACTTATGCAACTCATATCATGTGGTTCAATATCAGTGAAGGATCACAATTTTGGTCTTATTCCAATCTACAAGCCCCGGTTTTCCCATTCCAATTTCCACTCCCCATTATTCTCTACTAAAGTAATGCTAGGAGAGCTAGACTGCCTTTCAGAGAATCCAAGGCTAATGGGTTTGAGATTGGAAGATAAAGAATATTTTAGTGGGAGCTTGATTGAGACTAAAATGCTCAAGGAGGAAGTTGGATGTACAGCTCTAAAACGATCATCATCATACAATGCTGACAGGTTAACCTAGTTTCTAAACTTATCTTTCAATTCTTTTAGAAATTTAGACAGCTTTTTCTTTAAACCACAAGTATGTGAGGGTCATCTCCTAGCATGTTTTAGTAAGGTCTTACCAAATTTTAGTCAAAAGCATACGTAGGATGATAAAATTGAGGTGCAGGGTGTTTATTTGGAATGTTAAAAGCCAGGGATTCTATCCGAGTTTTGAAGTTTCTTACAACCTACAAGAATTAAGATTCTTAATTCTGAAATCCGATTAATCAGTTGTAGAATTTGAATGCTAGACAATGGAACCTTACCGATGAAGATCCCTGAGTCTAGTGCGGTTAAACATTCCAAATTTTGTTAGAAGTTGATCAACTTGAGCTTGGGCAAGTGCATTTTGAACTCAAAGGTTTGGTTGCTTAGCAAGTTTTGCTTTATCAAGACCATGATCAGTTCAATTAAGCTTCAGAACATCTGAGTTAGGCCGGTTCAAGCAATTGGAAGCCTTGCAGGGACAATACCTGTTAGATGGTAACTCATAAGTAATTTATAAAATGGTATAAAAGAATGTTGAATTGTTTTAGCTGTGATGTCTCAAATTCTTAAGTTAGCTCGGTCAATTACAGGGTTTGTATATATTAACTTTTTCGGGTTTACTAGGGTAGAAAGGAATGCCTTTCTTTGTTAAGAATTTAGCTGTGGTAATATTACAATGTGCACCTCTTATAAAAGTTTGACACAAAAATAAAAAATTATGTCAAATCATTTGATTTTGCTTTGATCCTGAACAAGGATTGAAGCAGATTCACTTCTTTTTTGATAATATGAGCCGATTCATTTTACATGCTATCTGAAAACAAATTCAAGGGGCTACATGTCTCAGGTCCACCTAGTCGCCATCTTTGGGAGTTCCTTTCATTTGGGGATAAGTTTGTCGACTATCCTGGAGTTTTTGTTATAAAAGTTATGTGGTTACTTATAAGAAAGGATTAGCCTCTGGTTAATTTGTTGATTGAGTTTTGATTGTATCTGGTTGGAACTGGGCGGTCATCAGTTAAACGCCAACAATCCATATTTCTGATACTACTGTACCAGCATAACTATTTTTTATGGTTCAAATGCTAAACTTATCAACTTGCAGGAGTTGCAAGAAGCTGGATTCAGAAGAGGACAAAGAGGAGTCTACGTCAGGACGTTCAAAATGCATCCCAATATCAATCAAAGCTTCGCTGAACAAGCAACCGCGAAGTGAGTCTATGAGATCCCCCATTTCCGATAAACCAAGGAACTCCTCAGATGGACTTGATGGTGCACATATCAATACCCACTGCATATCCAATGGAGTTAGTAAAAGAATCACAGACCCTTCATCTCTTAAAAAGCAATCAAAAAGGTTAGATTCATTTAGAGAAGAGAAGGAGAAGGTGATCAAAATCGAAGAAAGTTGAGTGCCGAGTCCTCTCTGTTTTCACCTTGTTCAAATTTATTACTGTAATCCGGTTTTGTTCTTGTCAATGTTGGTTGACATTTTGTTTGTTTTCCTCCAAAACAGGCTTGCTTCAGGAGCTCGGGTTATAATCCAATCCAGAGCACCTTTCGATACCACCGCAGTTGGCAGCTCGTAGACACCAATGCCAAGCAGAAAAGTAAGGGGTGAATTTTCAGGTGGTTTGAATTTCAAATGATGTAAACTTGTTGGCGGGTGAGGTAAAAGGAATTTTTTTTTGTACATCTGAAAAGTAAAAAGAAAGGAGCAATCATTTATTTTGCAAAAGGGGATGGTGTAATATTAGGTGCGGTCCTGGTTGTCGGTGGAGCTAATCCTGAGATATGGAGTTGGGTTTTTGGGTCAGGCTGTTCAAATGGGGTTCCCCTTTTCTGTAACTAGGGTTTCAAAATCTTCCTTTTTACTGCCATGAGATGAGTTTCAGTCTCCCTCTCTCCTCTCTCTCTCTCTCTCTCTCTCTCTCTCTCTCTCTCTCTCTCTCTCTCTCTCTCTCTGACATGATGGTTTCAAATTAAGCCATTCAGTTTGAGTAATGTATTACATGATTGATACTAGAAAAACTCTGGAGTTCAGAGAGCAACTTCATGAAACGAATTTACTGTCAAATGTCGTTATTGGGTTTCAACATCTCGTTGGATTCCTTATGTCTTGTTGTAAAGTGGTTTGACTCTTAGGCAAAAGGTACTTCTGACTCTCATTTCTCAAATAAAAAATGTCCCTCAAAAGGTCAAAGCAACTTACTTTGGAGTTAGGTAGTAGTAGCATTTAGAGAGAGAGAGAGAGAGAGATTTCACTTTTCCCCTTGTTGCACAGTTCATATAATAATGCCATTGTTCCTTGAAATAGTGGTTTATTATTATTGGGAGTGACAAGATTTCTAAATTATTATATTTCTTGGTTGTCTATAGACTTGGTTTTCCTTCTTGTTTGGTGATAAGCTAGATCTCTTCTTTTTGGGCAAAGTAGCTTTAGAGGCAATGGGGCATGGGCTGTAAAAAAAAGTTCTAATAAATCTACTCCCATGTGAGATGACTTTTATGTGATGCTTAAATTTTAGGGAATTTTAACGAAAAGCACCCGGTACTGTCAGTGGCGGATCCAGGAAATAATGTTTGGGGGGTCAATAAGGATAGCGCGCGCAGCGCGCAAATTTTTTTTAACAGAAACGACATGCATATCGTCATTTCATCGAGTCTACTTATTCTACTTCCAACAACTCCACGCACCTCCGCAATCACATGCGCTGCCATGGTGCAACACCGCTTTCTACTTGTCACATATCCGGCTCAAGGCCACATCAACCCTTCCCTCCAATACGCCAAGCGCCTTATCAACACTACATGTGCGCATGTCACCTTCGTTACCAGTCTCTCAGCTCATCATCACATAGGCAATGGCTCAATTCCAGATGGATTGACTTATGCGCCCTTCTCTGATGGGTACGATGACGGGTTTAAGCCCGGTGACAACATCGACCACTACATGTCGGAGTTGCGGCACCACGGAGCACAAGCCATCACCGACCTTGTAGTCGCAAGTGCAAACGAGGGTCACCCTTACACTTGCCTAGTCTACTCATTACTTCTCCCTTGGTCGGCAGGGATGGCACATGAACTTCACCTTCCACGCGTGCTGCTTTGGATTCAGCCAGCCACGGTTTTCGACATCTACTACTATTACTTTAACGGGTACAAAGATCTCATCCGGGATAATACTAGTTCTGGTACGAACAATGTCCTTCCATGTCCAATAGAATTACCAGGTTTGCCATTATCTTTCACAAGCCGAGACCTTCCCTCCTTCATGGTGGATACAAATCCGTACAATTTCGCCATGGAGTTCTTTCAGACCTTTCTTCGAACACTTGGTGTGCAGCCAAGGGGTCGCACCAGCAGCTCCAAGGGGTCCCTAAGGTTGTTTCCATGGCTTCCAAGGGGTCGTGCGACCCCATTGACCCCACTGTGGATCCGCCACTGGGTACTGTTTACTTTAACGAAAAACCATATTTTTACACTAAAAAGTCAATCCTGGTACTATTCATTTTACCCTTTATTTTGTCCTTATCATTAAAACTCAAAGTTTTCAAGCCTTTTTCATTAGTTTTTCTTAAATTTTAAGTCCTTTACACCGTCATTTTGGTTTTCTGTGTCGATGTTGCCGCAACAGGTGTAAGTTTTTTTTCGTTTTTTCATATGACGTCGTATCATACATCCAGCGATAATGTGTTTGTTTTATGTAAGTTGCGCTCAATAAAAGGAGCTGCGGGGGATATATGAGCTGTAATGTAAGGGGACTTTTCCTTTGAAACTTTCGTGCTTTTGTCGAGGCAGTGGAAGGCGTGAGGATTGAGAATAAAGTTTGGTTTTTCTCTTTATACACCAAGTGCCGGGGTTTTGCTCAAAGCAAAAAGACAAGTAGGGATACAAGGTTGCATTTATAATAAAAGCGACTCATGAGGCGGTGGAGAGGGAGAGGGGAGAGGGGCTGGTGGTGGTTGAAGTGGGTGGCGTGGTGGTCCTCGATCGTGTGACCTGTCTCAGTATTTTGGATGTTAGGGTGGTGAAGACTGGACTGGACGTGGACTAGACTGGATTGGACTCGAGGGAATTGCGTTGCGTATCAAAAGTCCTTTTGGGTCCGTTTACGTGATAGGATATTGTATTTTAGATTGGTTAAGTTAGGATTGGAATGGATAGGTGTTGATAGATAATGTTTGGTATAGACAACTCAAGTTGGATAGCTTGGGATAGCTAAATGCATGGGACAAGGATTGTCTGCCCTCCCACTTTCGGTGCTCTCCCATGCCCTTCTGTTTGTATGGTCACGGTTAAGCTACTCAACATTTTATATTACTATTTATTTTTGTCTTATTATCTCTATAAAAAAAATAATATAAAATGTTAAGTGACTTAACCGTGACTACACAAAACAGGAGAGCAGAGGGAGGGCAGACAATTCTTGTCCAAACACATGATAGCAGCGTTTTTACTCCAACTTTGACCATACAAACATCTCTCTCCTCACTCTCTTGGGATGTGGGACAGCTAGCTTAGCAAATAGGCAGGCATCGACCCACATCTCTCGCGACCATCCACGCCCACCATACGACATTGCTTGCAACATCGACGGTGTTGCTCGCGACGAGACGAAAGAGAACGCCAGCTAAAACAAAAACGATGAACACCGGCAAATCGAAGAAGCAGATCGCTGCAAAACTGAAAAGAAGATCGAAGGTTTTTCTTATTTGTTACAATTTTTCTCGACAAACATTTGCTGAGTTACGGATCCAGTTTGATTGAAAATTACCTACCAAACGAGCCTTTATGTCCAAGCAGTGACTGTGTACATGCAGTATGACAGTACGTGTTGGATCTTTGTGTCCAAGCGGAGGCTTTTGGCCCGTCAAGATTTGTGCAAGTGAACCATGTTAAAAATTAATTTAGCTATTTAGTTTAATTTTCATCTTCAACAACACTCTTTATTCTAATAAATTTTGAGAACATTCAAATTCAACTTACTCATTTTTTTTTTAAAACAACATTCTCTACATCGTGAGGGTTTTCAGTCTTGGTTCAAGGAACCTCTTGACCTGTTGTATCTTTTTGTGCTTGAATGTATGGTTGGTTGTTTGGTGAGGGGCTGCTTTGTTGTTCCCTCTCTGTGGTTTGTGTTGTAATCAACCTTTTTTTCATGAGAGTTTTAACGAAAAGGGTATTGCACTATTCATTCTTAATCAAAAGGACATTTTGTGTATGAAAAGTTCATAATAGATCAAACTCTTTTCTTTATTTACTCTTATGCCATTATTTTATTATTGCAACGGGGTCCACAATGATGTTGACCTTTCTGTCTGAAAATATATTATTTTCCATGATGCTATTCAACTTATACTAATTTGCTGCCAGCTCTTCATGCTTCCATCATGTTGTCGATGTTATGCAGCTCTTCTTCTGTCAAATTGTTCCAGTACTGTTCATCGCTTTCTACTAGGTTTGCATCTCTTTCTCTATCTTCTTTCACCTTGTAGTACATTTATGCTGTTTCTTCTTTGAAATTTTGAGGCTTCTAATATGGCTGATGACTGATCCTTGTCTTGCTGTAAATATACATTTCTTCTTCTTCTTCTTCTTCTTCTTCTGCTACTAATCCCATATCATACCTAAAATCTTCAAACTCATCTAAGGCTAGCATTTGGATCCCTTGAAATTTTAGAATATTTTTGTATGAAGGAGTCCACCTATGTGAGGAGATATGGGATAGTCTAAAGGGCTCTTCATTAATCATGGCTATATGCCTAGCTTTCTTCTTATGCATATGTACATACCAATCTGGAGGACTACTAATAAAACTTAAGCAAATTTCTTTCTATTTTTCCAGATAATCTTTTGCTAATTTTATAAGTTTTTCAGGAAATGATTCTAGTTGGGAAATATGGTTAATGAATATTTTATCAAGATAACCAAACTTTAATAGTAAGGCAGGGGTAACTTCTACCACATTATGCTTTTTCTGATACTCATAACTAAAATGACATGGTCTAAAATCTCTCATGTTAATCCTGACCACAACTATGCTAACCTTTGGTTTACAAATACAATTCTCTGCACTATCATAAAGACATGGTGGATATATCTTTGAAATAATATCTATCTCTGGTTTTGGATCAAAGATGGACTGATACAAAGCACATTGTAATTATAATTGTAAATCTTTCATGGACTGTGATGCTCTGCTCAGGATCTCATTTTGCATATCTGATGACATTATTCTTAATTTTGCTTCTGAAATTTTTTCTAATAGGATATCATCTATTATTAGGTCTAAAGATATATTCCTAAGAAAACTTTCATATCTTTCTTATTTTTCTTTGTCACTCAGATGTTGATACTGCTAAATTTCAATATCTTATTCTAAGAGCTAAATCTAAATATTTTCTATGGGCTCATTAGCCTCTTGTTCTATGGGTTCAATAACCTCTTTTTCTTTATTCTTATGCTGATCAGTTTCTAAACCTATTTTTAATTCTCTTTTCAGGGTGTCACTTGCTTTCTGCTGTATTCTAAAAGATTGGAGTTCTTGGTTCATTTTGGTAAACTTATTAAGTAATGACTCATGGTCCTTAGAAATGACTTGAAGGTTGTGCTCCAGAGAATGAATATGATGATGGCCTTGATGGATGCTAAAATTAAAACTATCAAACTCTTGTTCTAAGGCTCTAATTAATTTTTCATGACTTAACCTCATGCCTGACTGTTTGATTTGGAAATTCCAAAAATTATCTAGGAGAACCTGCTGCCTATCAGAAAGCCCTGGTACTCTTGACCTATACCTTAAAGTTGGATTTCTGATTCATTCAACAATATTGCCATTAAAGTTGAAAGTTGGTATTAGTGGTGATGCTGATTTGTTTATGCTATTTCGGAAACCATTGAATGATGGAGGCCCATGGTGCATCATTATGCTACTAAAAGGTGCTCTTCTGCCTTGTGGTCTTGTGCCATTTGAGGATGATGATCCACGATATTCCATTCATGTTCAACAAATTAATCTTGATAAGCAATCAACTAATGTATTGTCATTACCTTCTATATGTTCAAAAATTGGTTTTAAAACCATTTCTTGTAATTGAATTAATAAAATTAACCCATCTTCGAACTGCTTGTTTATTAGCATGTATCTTGTTATAATGAGAAACAATATTTTGACAATCTGTTCTAATCGTAAATACTTCATTATGTAAAAATAAAGAAAAATGCCTCAAGTGAATTAATTATTCCTAAAATTTCTAAATCCGTTGACTGTAATTTGACTGTACATCACTAAATTTTCCTGATGAATATCTACAAACATGTTCGTCAGACTTTGGTGACTCATTTTGCTTTTTCTGGTATAATATACCTGCCCATCCTAATGATGAAGCATCAGTTTCAACTATTTTATAAATATCATCCAATGGTAATGTTAATGGCTTAAGTTTAGTAATTTCTTCCTTTATATTTTGAACTAATTTAATATCTTCACTATTAAAATACTTTTGTCCAGTTTTGCTAGTTTTACTGTATAATACTGCTATTTTTCTTCCAAAATCAGGGATAAAATTTCTTGCATAATTTAACAATCCTAAAAATGCTTGTAACTTTTTATCTTCTAACTTATCTGGAAATTCTAAAACCTTTTTAACTATATGATCTTGTAATTGTATTGTACCTGACTTGATATACATTCCTAAAAATTATATATCTTGCTTTTCTAATGGTATTTTATTTTTGCCAATCGCAATTCAATTATTGATAAATTCTTGTAAAACTATCTCTAAGTGCTTTCTATGTTCATTTCTATTTTTACTATGTACTAAAATATCATCTACATAAACACTAAAAAAAATTATCATATTTCTTGAAAATTTGATCTATCTTTCTTTGAAAGATTGATGGAACATTTTTAAGTCCAAATGGCATAACAAGCCACTCAAAATGTCATTCTGGACAAGTAAAAGCTGTCCACTCAATTGCTTCTTCTGCTAATCATATTTGCCAAAATCCTGATTTACAATCAAATTTACTAAAATATTTATTCGCTTGAATTTTATTTATGAGCTCATACTTGTTTGGTAACTTATAACTCTTCATATGTATTATCATAATTTCTTGTAATTATAAACTATTCTAGCCTTACCTCTCTTAAGCTTTGAATGTTTTCTCACAATAAATGCTGCTAATCTATGTCTAGACTTAGATGGTCTAATTACTTTTAAATTTAACAAGTCTTTTATTTGCTGATCAAATTCTTGATTGTCTATTAAACTACAAGGCATATTAGCTGTCTTACTGGTTAAATCTAGATTAATTATATCTAATTTTGCTAATATTTTATTTTTACTCCAATGTCATTGTGGGTCTTCTCCTATAATCCTAGTTTGTTCTGCTAATTACAATAATTCTTCTAAACTCTTTGGTTTATTTAATTGTAATATTTCTATACGGTTCATTCTTCTAAAATTGGATATTCATGTTCAAATATTTCTTCATCAAACTCTTATATGTTATTATGCTCATCATTTTCTTTTGGGTTTTCTAAACAATAACTATCTTGGACACTAGACTCTTATATACTTATGCTTTTGTATGCTTCTACAATATTACTTTGGTCAGTTATTGTAATGTCTCTTTTGAAAAATGTTATGTTAGAATTCATAAATAAAAAACCTTGTAAACTTTTCAAAAAGTTTAAACCTAAAATGAATGGGTATGATCCTACTGGTGAAACAAATGTTAATGGTAAATTAAATTGTTGTTTTTCTACTTTAATAGACTCGTTATTAATACAATGTGTTACATAAATTGGTCTCTCATCAAACCGTGTTATTCTCACTGGTTTTGCTAATTTTTGTCTATATTTTTCTGTATGACACTTTTTGTACTTCCTGTATCTATCATAGCTGTTGTTTGTATTTTGTGTTATTTTGCTAATTCTATTTCACAATTTATGGTAATTAAAGAACTATTTTTTTTGGCTTTTCTATACTATAAACAATATTTCCTAATATTTCAGTATTTTCTTGTGATTCTGCTGACTTAATTTCTAATAACTTATTATTATAACACTTTTCGCACAATATTGAATATGTATTATAGTATTTATTTGCAACTAATTTACTACACTTATGACATTTTTCTGGCCAACCTAAATTAATATATTTATACTCTTCTTCATGTTGTTCTTCTATAAATGCACACATATACTCTTCTAAATCACTATTTGAACTAATTGAATCTTCAAAATCTGAATTTATCATGTTAATACTCTCTATACAATAAATACTCTTATTATCACTTAAATCATCTAAATTGTATATTGACCGAATATCTTTATCTTCTTCTAACTTAAACAATTCCATCAAATGTACCTTTTCTCTCGATTGTTTTCCTAATTTTGGACATTTAGGTCTAATGTGTCCAGTCTCTCCACATGAATAACATTTACAACTACTTTTATCTTTTGATGCTTTATATTTTCTAATCCAAGGTCTGCCACTTTTTTTCTTAAATTGTTTTGGAATATATTTTCTCTTCCTATATGTCCTTGAATGTCTTATGTTGAAATTCTTATGCTGTTTGTAGGGTTTATATGACCTATATTTCTTTTTGTATATTTTCTTATACTTATTTTTCTTATGACAACTATACTGTTGTGGTAAATCTATATTTTTACAACTCATATAAAATTGCTTCCTAATTTGTTTCTTAGCCTTTATTTGACTACACTTTTGTCTAAGTATATCATATACATGTTGAATTCTAGGTCCTATTGCAACATCATTTTTCTTTGGATGCTTTTGCAATTCATTTCAAATCTTTTCACCTATTGGTCCTTTTATTTTTGTCATATAAGTATCTAATAAATTAATATCACCAATTCTACCTGTTCTACCTAAATATTTAAAGAAATCTGTGGTATACTCAGCTATATATTGTAAATCACAAATTTGTAATTGCTCTTATTTGTTCTTGTTCACTTTTGTCATCTAACCTATTATGATCTAAAAATTCTTATTTAATCAAAGTAACAAAACCATCAATATTAAAATGTCTTTTGGCTGCCTGATGCTATTCTGGATTTTGAACTTTCCATGACTGGAAATAATAAAAAACTAAACCATCTAAAGTATGTTCAAAATAATCTAACATATTTTGTGAATTACTAAAATCTAACATTAATGCTCCATGTACGCAACCTTTTTCCCATCTTTCAATTGTTCTCTCCCAATCTTGTGGATCTTCATTATCTAAGTTTAATACATTTCCTGCTATATTAATTTGTTCTAACCCTTTCAAATATGGAATCCTATTTTTTCTAGATGGTTTTATCATACTTTCTTCTATGTAATCTACTCTTCTTTTTCATTATATTATTCATTTGTTGGTCTAAAAAATTATTGGTCAGTTCTACCTGTGTATCCTGGATTTGGATTTTCTACTCATGATGTGCTACTTTCTTATGTTGGATTACATTCTGCTTTCAATTCTAATAAACTATTATATTCTTTTGATCCTAAAATATGTTCTACTCCTATTTCTAAAATTAAAATTTTCATCTCTTCATCTAAAATTCTGTGTAGTCCTAAATCACATGTCTTATATTTTTCTAAATATTGTTCTTCATCTAAATGATCAATATCTTCTATAAGCTTATCTACAATATGATCAAAATTTTGCTCAACTAAATTAATATCTAAATTATCAAAAGCCATATGAATACTCTCATTTTCGATATCACTTTTATCCTCTTCTATTTTTTCTAGTTGCATGTAATTACTAAACCTAATTGTTGCTTGACTTGTACTAGTTTCATATATTTGTACTTTATTTGGTTGTCTATTTCTTGCTACTTGTAAATTAGGTAATGTCCACTGAGTTCCTTCTAAAAAGCTATTATCTACGGGTTTTGCTTCTATCATATTTACATGTTTGCTACCAAATGTTTGAACTAAATTTTGAAATTCTAAATTAAACTTATGATTATATCTATCAGACACTTTACCAATATACATTATGTGACAGCCCATCCCTAATTTTACTATTTTATGAATTTTAAAAGTGTGAATTTACGGAAATGCCCTAGAGGTGAAGGTTTTTGGCTTTCGTTGACCAATCTATAATGAGACGTACGAAATTCTTTTAGTGTATTCATGAAGTACTCGACGATACAGATGCGTAAAAGCAAGCAGAAGTAAATTTGGAGTTACGGGTAAAGTTATATGGAACTGCAAATCCGAAAAGTCCGTTGGTAAAGACACTATTTATTATTTTATGCATTTATCATATTTATATGGTTACTATTTTAATCTTAGTAGATAGAAAAGTTAGGAAAAAAAAAGAATAGGGAATCAGAGATAAGGGAAAAACGGAAGAAGAATGAGGGGGCGGGATTGCCCAATTGTGGAAGAGGAATGAGGGAATGAGCAGCCAGTGAGGAAGAGAGATGAAGAGAATGGCCAATCAGAAACAGAAGAAGGGAGGGGAAAGGAGAGAAGAAAGTGGGGGAAACACGGGTTGGCCCGTGTAACCTATCGGGCACCACTCACACCGCCCCTTTCTCTACACTTTTCCGTCGATTTTTCGGCAATCTAACCCTCATCACCACCTAAAAACAAACCCTTATCTTCCCCTCTTCCATTTCCAACCAAATTTTATTGGGTTTGAGCATGAATTCGAGTAAAACGAAACCCATGGTGAAACCCAACTATTGTGAAGGTAACCCATTAAATTACCACTACCAAAACACTCCCCTAGAACCCAGGAACAAAGCCCAAACAAGTTTTGGAGCGTCGAGTTTGATTGGAGGACGAATTTGGAGAACACCTAATTTAAAGGTTTCTGTACGGTTTGAGCTAAATTAGGGCTTTTCTTGGCTAAATTGGCCCTAGTCACATGTATAAAACTTGTTCCACTCATTGAGATCTTCATTCCTGTAAAATTTGAAAATTTTAGAAATAGTTGATTTTTCTGGTGAGTCGGGGCGGCCGACCTCCACTTGTGGCTGCGCGTGCGCCGAGGTATCCCTTGACATTCCTAAGTTAAATTTGATACTCAAATTCCATATGTGAAGTCTGATTGATGAAATTTCAGTCAATTGAACCTAGTTCCATTAAGGTCCACCACTTGAATATTATAGCAACCGACGATCTGACCGTTAGATCGTCACCAAACTTTATTTCATTATAGTACGTAATATTTGAGGACCATAGAAACTTACGGATCGAGAATTTGACGAATGGATCTTCCCGAATTGGATTTGTAAGTTCATAAAATAAAATGTTGACCGACACATGGTTTTGGCAATTGGTGGAGATCCGACCATTGGATCATAATGAAACCTTAGGACGTTGTTCTAGAAACATAATGTGGATCCTTGGAAGTAACGGATCGGAAATCTATGATGTAAATCTTCCGAATTGAATTGCGTAGGGATGTGTTTTATGTAAATTATGTATTCTATCGGTAAGAACTCTGAGATGTAATTTGATAATTGTTCTAGACGACGATGGTTTGTGATGTCTCAATATGAGTGCTGGGGAGTCATAGCGCGGACCTCAGGTGAGTGGGTCCTTTCCTTTATATATATATATAATTGATAATTCCACAAACGGTTATAAATTGATTATTGCGTATAATTGCTGTGAATGCTTTGAAGTACTAATGCGAACTACGAATGACTTGATCCCTATTTAGGGTACGTAGGCAGTCTAACGAGACATTAGATGCAGCCATACCATAATTGAGACAATAGCCTTGGTTGGGAAATTGTGCAATGTGAGGGACATTGGTGGAAAATGTGAGATTTAACCTTATGATTTAGTTATGGGATGTTGGTCATAAATCATTGTGTGAAGGATCGAGAAATTGAAGTAAAGAATCGTAAGTATTGATAGTTAGTTAAATTAGTGTTTAGTTGAGCTTGTCATTGATAACTATTTCCGAAAATAAATAGTTCGGGAGTAGGGCGTTACAGATTATGCATTTTATGCCATATTAAAAATATATATATATATATATATATGTATGTATATAATTGAAAATGCTATGACATGGTTGAGTATTAGATTGCATCATGGTATATTCATATGTATATTACCTGCTCGTAATTATTGTGAACGCTTTGAAGTGCAAAGGTGAACACAGGACACCTAGGTAAGTTCAGGTGAGTTTATGGTATTAGTTGAAGTGATGGAGTTATGGCATGACTACATGTACGTTTTAGGTAAATCCGACCTTGTTGTACAAGTTGCAATGATAGGCAACTCTGACATTGCCGTACATGTTGCCCATGAGTCGTACATGTTATAATAGATGCAATTAGAGCTCTTAAACCTACACCCCGGTGTTAGTGCTCCCGCCTTTGGCCAGGGCCTAACCTTCACGTGATCGTTTACCTCCCGCACCATATGCTTACCTTAGATTCAAGGTAGGTGCTAACCTGTTGTACAGACCACATTAGGTGGTTTCGACTCGTAGGTGACTTGCGATATTTCGCACAGCCTTCACGTGATCGTAGCACTCAAGCGTAATTATTTACACCCAGCCTGTCGTACAGACCACTAGAGGTGGTTCCGACTCGTGTGCAGGGATATGTGATGAGCTATGGGTTTAGTCGTACATGTCACTATAGGTGACTTTGACTTATGAGCTAACATTGACTGATGAGATATGGATAAGTCGTACAGGTCACTATAGGTGACTCTGACTTATGAGCTAGCAGTGATTGATGAGATATGGATGAGTCGTACATGTCACTATAAATGACTCCGAGTTATGTGCTAGCTTTGATTGATGAGATATGGGTGCAGTCATACAGGACACATTAGGTGACTCCGACTTACGTGCTAATATAAATTATTGAGCACATGATTAGTTATATTACTGATGAGTTGCTGTGTAGTGGTATATTTATGGAATTACTGTTGATATATTTTTGATTTCACATTGATATGTGATATGATTTTCTGGAAACTATACAGGTGATGCATCGAGGGGTTACAATGTTTTAGAAGGCTTCTATTAAAATTTTTATTTCTACGGCAAGTCACCCTTGTTTTGTTTTTACCTTCCAGGTTTTATTAGCTGAGTTTTCTTATCGTCGAGGATTCGTGGCAAATCTTAGTATTGGAGATTTCTTTCAAGGGTATGATTCTTAATCCACTTTACTGTACTTACTTATGCTCTAACGTCACGTGTGAAGTGGGTTCATTTCCGCTCACCAGCGCATTCTGGTTTTTAGGCACTATTAGGTTTAAATTTATTCACATTTTTCCACATCATCATACTTTATGGCTTCGTCACCTTCCAAGTGTCGGCCAGCACAGCTCGATTCGGAGTTCTAGTGGACATCCCGGGTCGGGGTGTGTCAGTTAAAAAATTGTCACATCCCAAACCAGGCCCCACCACATCCTGGGTTTGACTCCGCCATTGCACGATATTGTCTGCTTTGGGCCCCGACCACGCCCTCACGATTTTGTTTCTGGGAACTCACACGAGAACTTCTAGTGGGTCACCCATCCTGGGATTGCTATCGCCCGAACTCGCTTAGCTTCAGAGTTCCAATGGAACCCGAAGCCAGTGAGCTCCCAAAAGGCCTCGTGCTAGGTAGAGATGGGAATATACATATAAGGCTTACATGATCCACTCCGCTGGGCGATGTGGGATGTTACAATCCACCCCCCTTAGGGGCCCAATGTCCTCGTCGCACATTTCCAGCCATGGATTGGCTCTGATACCAAATCGTCACATCCCGGCCTGAGCCCCCACCACATTCCGAGCTCGACTTCGCCATAGCATGATATTATCCGCTTTGGGTACCGACCACGTCCTCACGGTTTTGTTTCTGGGAACTCATACGAGAACTTCCCATTGGGTCACCCATCCTAGGATTGCTCTCGTGCGAACTCGCTTAACTTCGGAGTTCCGATGGAACCCGAAGTCAGTGAGCTCCCTAAAGGCCTCGTGCTAGGTAGAGATGAGAATATACATATAAGGCGTACATGATCCACTCCCCTGGACGATGTGGGATGTTACACATTAAGCTAATACACAAATTTTTATACTCTCATTTCATATTATAATTTTTTGTTCTTATGCTTACTTTAATATATTTACTAAATTCATTAATTGTCATAATATAATTTGGAATACATCCTATTACTGCTAAGTTTGAACTTAAGTCTACTTCAGCTGTTACTATTGCTGCTTGTTGGTGATTATCCCATCTATCATCATATATGTATACTAAAGCTTTTATGCCTACTTGTGCTCTGGTTAATCCTGCTATTTCAATTAATATTGTTCCTATGTGAATCTGACTGAAATGTAATTTTCTCAAATGAGCAATTGCTTATTTACTAATTAAGTGTAACTTCTTTATCAATACAACTAACTTCATGTTGACTGATGCTACTTACAATTCTGCTTCTATTTTCAAATAAACCTAATTGATACAAATTATATTTATTTTTCAGTGTTCTCTCAAAACCTCTTCTAATAAATTCTTGTGCTTTTTCTTCATTTGGATAAATATCTTTAGCTCTAACTATTTATTTTCCTTTTCTCCTAAAAAGTTCCATTTTCTATTATCAAAAGGATTTATCTTAGGTCTTCTAATATAATTATTTGTACTTAAAGTTAAATTTTCTAATTTTTCTAACAAAGATGGTGAAAGTGATGAAGATGCGTTATGTAAAGCTTGATTTATTTCTGCTATTTATTCTTCAACTTGATCTAATTTTTCAGCCAAACTTAAAACTAATTAAATTATTTTGCCTAATGAGAATATTAGTACTAGCTACTTGTGTTGAAAAATCTGTTAAACGTACTGGTTCTTTATCTAGCTTATTAATTTCTTTCAAAACTTGGATATATTTTTCTTCTAGTTCTAGAATCGGTCATTAAACTAATAATTTATCTATTTTATTATGCAACATATCTACTTGTTCACTCAACTCTTTTTGCACTAATTGTATTTTTTGAACTTCTAATCTTAATTGCTCAACTATTTCTAATGATATAAGTTCTACTTGCTTAGGCTTACTATCTATGAGGTCAATAAGTTCTTTTATCTCTCTTTTGCTAGAAAACCTTTGAATATTTTATTATTATCTTCTAATTGAGATGTAATATAGTCTAAATTTTGTCTAATTGTTTTTATGGAATTTTTCTGAAAATGCTCTAACAACTGGTTTAACAAATGATTATACTTATTATTTTCTAATTTTATATTTTTGCTTGGCTAATAATAAGATCTACAATACTATTGGCTTGTGGATTTTCTTCGCTATGCAGAATATGATTATGCTTTCTCAATGGAAAATAACAAACTAAACTATTTTGGTCTAAAGTTATTTTTCTTTTCTGAGGTTCACTAATTTCTAAATTAAGATAATTTATCATCAACTATAGTCTACCTTCCTCTAGAGTTACGACTAACTGGTTTATTAGAAACTTTTTTTCTTCTCTCAGGGTCTCTAAAGTTTGATTTGTTGCTCATTTTGCTTCTAAAACTTTATGCTACACTTATGTATTATTATATTTACTAATAAATGAAGGATGTTCAAGATAACTAAGATAAAACTTCTGCTTCTTTAAAGGCCTGCTAATTCTTTTGGATATGTATGCTAATCTTGTCTTTATGCTAATTATAGTTGGGTGTCTGAGACAATAAATACCTGGTGGTTGTGGTTGACAAGGTCTACAAGAACAATAATATCTGTTGTTCATACAAAATAAACAAGTGTGATATCAATTGTGTCAATGACTTCCGTCTTCAAGGTACTTTACTATTATAATTATACTATTAAAATGCTAAACTTGGCTCTGATACCAGATTCGCAAATCAAGCCCGGTTAAATAGTCGGATGACCATTATAACAACTATACATAAAACCTTGCACATGGAACTCGACATGTTTCAGCATGACGGCCACTTACAGTACAAGTATAAGGCCTTAACGGCTGAACTCAGAGGTACCTTGGCTAATGTCCAGTTATTTGTATGGCAATCATTCAACTATAACAGAGTGATCGAATAAAGTATGATCGTCAGTTTAGCAGGTTAATAATATAACTACAATAATGTTTCCCTGTTTTGGACTAGAAGTCTATTTAAACAAACACACTAAGGAAAGAAAAGAAAACAAACTTACTTAAGACTTGAAGATTGCTTGAATCTGTACAGTTGAACTTTTATTGATATATAGAATGTTTACAAAGAGAAGTGTTTACAAAGAAATGTTTACAAAGGATGCTAGGAAGGTTTTGGATGCTTGAGTGTATGAGGATTGAAGGTTGGTGTGAGTATGGTGTTTCTCTGCTGTGTTGTTTTGTGTGTTCTACATGGGAGGAAAAGCTCCCTTATATACAAAACCTAATTCCTAAACAACAAAATAACTTTTCATCTATTTACAACTTTTTGAGTAGTGACAGCACACTGTTTCTTAAAGCTGTCAGCACTGTTTCTGGAAGCTGGCTGACTTGTCTTTGCTTTAATGAAGGTCATGTGAATCCATGTTGTCTTGGCTGCTGCAATATTTGCCACCTTAACTTTTGTATTCAAGTGTTTTCTGAAAGTGTCAGTCCTCATTTTTCTTCTTTTGGATGTACTCTTTGGTGAAGACCACGTGAATACTTGGACAATTTTGTACAGATGTTTGAAGGGTAGCATCGGCATTTTTGAAAACTTTTGTCTTGATGATTAAAAGAAAACCTTTTTGGGTGTTTTGGATAGTTTTCCCTTTTTTTATTGAATGAATTTGCTATCGTTGCTCTTAAAAAAAAGCCCATCCTTGAGTTTTATTTATTTTTCAATATTCAGCTGATGAACAGTTACTCTGTAAATTTAAAGAGTGACTGTTCATTATACTATAATAAAGACTCTTTCATAAAGGCTGTTGGAGGTGTTTTCTTTTATTTTTTATAAATTGGCTCTTAAAAATAGTGTTTGGGTTGTTTTACACACTTCTTACAAGTAGTAAATTGCCCTAGTGGTCATGACATTTCTTTTCAACTTGTTGCATCTCAAATTTAAACCATCACCCCTCTCATTTTAGTGTAGAGTATTGCTTGTACTAAAAAGAAAAAGAAAAAGAAAAAAAAATCTAAAAACACTTCTTACTTAATGAGACCTCCTTATTCAATTATGCAATTTTGTTGTGCATTAGAGAAAGTGTCATTCCCATAGCCAATGATTTAGAAAGAGGAAGAGAGATATCCTAGTTATAGCTAACATTCAGTTGGTAACACCAAACTTATGAAACCCTATGGGTTTCATTTGGTGGGCTGACATGGACTAAAGTTTTCTATTTTGAATTGGTTAGGCAAGTAGAGGTGACAAGTTGAATGGAAATTAGAAGTCGTGCATTCAGATGGAAATTAGAAGTCGTGCATTCAGATGGAAAAATGTATCTTTCCTAATTCAAATGAAGAGTTGTAACTTTTAACTTTTCATGAATAGTCACACATGCTTTGACACACCTCGACCTTAAAATCATGGCGTGCTGGCCGTCATGTAGGCATGACGTAACCAAAAGTGCGACACAGAAACAAGAAGGTAAAAGAAATACGAAGGAATAAAAACCAACTACTAGCAATAATATCCAACTAACATGCTAGAGTGAGTTTAAGAGTGAAACACATATAATCAGAGCATAAGTACTAAGTGCAGTCAAGTAGGACCATTACTAAAGTACAACACCCGAAGGTGAGTCCTACATTTAAGTAGTTTGTCAGAACGCCGTGGAAATCCTTGTGAGTCACCAACACTGCTAACTAGAACCTGGAGGGGCGCAAAACAAGATTGAGTGGGTCAGTAAAACAAAGCTTTTCGAAAATATTTCAATTAATAATACTTCTAACCCCTCGCTGTAAAACCTGTATACTTTCCCAGAAAAATAATATATATATAACCATATATAACAGTAAATAACTCAAATCACAAGTCTTTAACACTTTTCATGAAATATGCCATGCTATGCTTCAAAACATAATAAGGATGCATCAATATAACAGGTGAAATAAGGAATCAACCGGAGACTCTGCAGTTGTCCTGTACGGCTAATTCTATAGCTCAATATCCAATCCAACCGGAGTCACCAACTGTGACCTGTACGGCACTACTCTGCACATAAGTCGGAACTATCTGAAGTAGTCTGTATGGCAAGAATGGTGTAAGAATACGCTCTAGTGCTTCTCTCATCAACAACAACTGTATAATAATCTAAAGTCACCTACAAGTCGGAACCACCTCTAATGGTCTGTATGACATGTCGGAACCACCTTTAGTGATCTGTACGACATGCACCTACTTGGATCCAAGGTGAGCGTGTGGTGCGGGGTGAATAATATAAGCACTAACACCATGGATGCAGGATATGAGCTCTCAACATAAATCACATCAAACAATAAACTACATGAACAACATAAAACTCACCTGATACTCACCTGTGCGTCCACAACACCATTTAACATATATGCATCAAATACTAGTTCATATATTTCATATAATAGGTATGCATGACATTTTAAAACATACTTTCATTTAAATTCAATTTCTGGGAAAAGTCAATAGTATATAGGTATATACAGAAAATAACTGCCCACTCACTGGTATTTCGAAGGGTCGTAACCCCCGTGACGCCCTTGAATGCGCTCGTCCTCGGGATGGGTCTCACCTATATGCGAAACATCTATAAAAACGTTATTTAAAGCACATAGGAAAAACTAGCTAATAACTTCTCATACATTGCTCAATGTTGGTATTTGAATATACCAACGCTATCTACTCAACCTCAGGATCATCACCAAATTTTTAGAAATTTTTTTGGAAGCCTCACGCGCCCTCACGCACCGGCCAAGGCACGGCCAGACGCGCCACCCATGCGCGACACGTGCCTCACACACGAGGTTGGGATGGTGACGCCGTTAGGAATATTCTGTGGAATATTCCATCTAATCCTAACAGAAACCGTCAACTTTAACTAGCGGCGTCAAAATATTTCGTCAAAATTGACAGAATATTCGTCGTCTTCAACCTCCAGCTCCGGTGGCCGTCGCCGGCGCCGGAAAACTGGGGATTTTTCAAACTTCTTATTCTTTGTTAATTCTCAACCATTTCTCACGAAACTTACACCAAAATGAAGCCCTAAGTATGTAGAATCACGTTACACAAGTTTCAAGGTCTAAAATCCACTAGATCTTACCTGAGGAAGCTCGATAATCCGGCCAAATTTGAAAAGCTTCGTTCTCAGTCCTTTGACGTCCAAATTCTACCAACGAAGCACCCCGAAGCTCGTGAAAACCTCCTTGAGCTTGCTATGGTCCTAAAATTCACAAAAACTTAAGGGTTTAAAAGTTCGTGAATAGTGACCAATTCGGGGATTAGAAAAACTAGGGATCCTTACGTCCAATTCCTTCGATTCTTCTTCTCCGAGCTTCCTTAGAACCTCATAAAGCTTTCTAAGAGCTTCAAATTCCCTGAAACAACCATATTTACATCCACATGAACAATACTCAAAACTGGGGTTCGGATTTCATGAGTTTTCGAAGGTTCTAAGTTCCAAAAATGGTACCAATAAACTCACAAGCTTGCAAGGATTCTAAAACTTACCTTTTCAGTCTCGATCTGTGAAGAAATGGGCAAGTTCCACCTTTGTTCGTATGTGCACAGTGCACGGGAAGAAGAAACCGAGAGGGGAGAGAGAGAGGAAATCCACGGGAGAGAGAGAGAAGTACTTTAGGTGATGTGTGATCCTCCTAAGACCCTAACCACACAAAATGCACATAATTTTTTAATCCAACTTAACTTTCCAAAAACTTAGGAAGGTATGTTTTATTCAAATAAATAAGTCACACATACCTTAGTAACCTTTAAGGGCAATTCCGTCAATTCACATCCACGATAAATGAAATTTCGGGACGGGCTGTGACATGCTTTTCAAAGAAACATCTCAACTTCTATAAATAGGAAAAATTCCTACAGTAATTAAGAAACTTTTCATTGTTTACATAATCATACACAAAGTGTACTAAACATTAGAGAATCTCATTTGAGTCCGTGTGAGAGAGTTTTCAACACAATCGTGGTTCATTGGAGCCTTGTGATTTGAAGTGCTACTATTACAAGGACGTAGTCGTTGTAGCCTGGGTGAAAAGCGCCGATCAACCATGAGAACAGTAGTGGGCGTAAACTTGTCTTGAGGACAAAATGTTTAACATTTGCCTCGACCAATTTTTAAGTTTTTCTAATCATTTTCATGTGCATTTAACATTATTTTTTCTTGGAAAATTTTGCTTAAATTGATTCATTTTTCAAGTTGTTAAGATCTTCATCTTGCTATGCATAGATATTTCTCTCTTGGTGTGTTACATAGAAACATATTATACTTATCGTTGATTTTGTTTATGCTCATTTCAAATTGAACTACCTAGTTTCTGAATGACCACACGTGATTGTGTTGAAACTACAAAGTTTGTTTCTTGTTAGCAAGTAATTTAAAAATGCACACATGCAGCGACCAGGAATATAACAATCTACTTGCTTTCATAACTCTACCTTTATAATATTCTTATGCGATTACATGTTTATGACTTTTCAATCTGTCAGTTATTTGGTTACTCAATGCAGAACAGTAGGCGACTCTCCTATTAGTCGCACCATTTCGTACCAATTTTGGAATAGATGAGTTCTTTTAGTGCAATCGGTTCATATCCATGTGCATACACATGCATATATGTGTGCATGCTCTTAACTTGATATTTTCTCCAGAATTTGAAAAGAAAAAAAGTCAAATGGTTCTGCTTTTGTTCCCAGGCACATAGATTTCCGAGATGCCGTAGATGTAAAGTGTCTTAAACCCAATATCTATTTGTGATATGCATACCAGTTCCGTTATTGTTTATATATTTTATATTTATACAACTTATTTGCATAAATATTGGGGTCGGTCTATACATAGATAATCGCATATATATGTTGGAGGAATTAGGTGTTAGAACCAAAAGATAGCACAGCGCTTTTGCAAAGTTTGAGTGCACGAAAACTGGGAGAATTGTTATTCAACTAAACAAACGTTGTGGCTAATAAATAGCCTTACACGGAGATAGAAAGGAAATAACCACCCACGATTTTACAGGTCCTATAATCGTGGGTATAACTACGTTAAAGAGAAAAACAATCTTGTTCCTCAAGTTAAGGAGGAATTATTCAACATAACAAAAATAAACCTAAAAACAAGGAACCCTAACCCTAACGGCTAGAAAGCTCCAATAGTTTCATCATCCTCCCTTAAACTGAATGCCACTGTCATTCAGTTTACACCTGGACATTCACACACACCCAGTAAGCCTCACATCTTTAGAAAAACATCAAGCTTCAATGGCTTCGTTAGAACATCTACAACTTGTTCTTGTGTAGAACAATGAATTAGCTCCAAAGTTCCATCCTTGACAAGATCTCGAAGAAAATGAAATCTTACATCTATATGCTTGCTACGACAATGCATCACAGGGTTCTTTGAGAGTTTAATCGTTGATATATTATCACAAAACACCACCGTTGGACTGCTCTGCACTTGATTTAGATTATCTCGAATTCTTCTTAACCACACGACCTGACATGCACTTGATGTTGCAGCTATGAACTCAACTTTGGTGGTGGAGAGACTAACCAATGATTGCTTCTATGAGGACCAAGAGACAGCTCCCGAGCTTATTAGAAAAACGTAACCTGAAGTACTTTTCCTGTTGTCTTGATCACCGGCATAATCACTATCTGTGTACCCTATGAGTTCTTCACTTCCTCCCTTCTTGTAGAACAACCCAAAACTAACTGTGCCCTTTATGTACCTCAAAGCTCTCTTTGCTTCCAGTAAGTGAGACTCAGTAGGACACTCCATGTACCTATTAATCAAACTGATGATAAACATCAAATTGGGGCGTGTGGTAGTCAAGTACATAAGACTTCCCATCATCTGCTTGTAGATAGTACTATCAACTTCGATTCCCCTTTCATCTTTCGTGAGCTTAAAGCCAGGAACCAATGGATTATGTACTGAGTTACATCGATCCATATTGAACCTTTCCAGAATCTCCTGAGCATATTTCCTTTGACTGATGAAGATACCATCTGTCCTTTGTAATACTTCAATACCAAGGAAATATCTCATTCTCCCAAGATCAAGGGCGAAGCTACAGAGGCGCAAGGAGGGGTGTCCGCCCCTCCCCTCGTCGGAAATCTAGCCTTGGAGGGATGGTTTCGCCCCTCTGGTCCCGCCGGAAATGATGAAATGCTGTATGTTTCTGGGTTTTCCTTGCTGCTGCGCGCAGGGTTCTAATTTTTTTTTAAAAAACCAGGCCAGAAAGCGAAGGCGTTTTGGTCCTGCTTGAAAAAAATTAAAAAATCCTTCCTTTAGTGGGACGACGTCGTTCTGTTATTGAGTTAAAGAAAAAAAAAATTATTTAAACGGGGACCAGTCATCACTGTATCCCCTCTTCTCCTTTTTAATTTGGGCCTGCCACATTTCGGTTTTAACTCCACCATATTCTATTTTGCTGACTTTTTGTTTGTATTATCTTTTTTTTTTAACGTTTTAATTTCCTCATCATTTTCTCTATTCCACCATCTTCCTCTTTCTCAATTGTATTCCATATAAAAATATTTACCTAAAACTCTCAAATAGCAGGTCTTAGGTTCGATTATCGTCAAAAACGAATCTAAACCATTTTATTATGGCTAGCCCAATGTGAAGTTTAGCTAATTTCCCCTTAAGATAAATAATATTGTTTGTTAATAAATAAAAAACTCCCAAATAACGTGTAAACATTTTGTTATCCTTTTAAAAAAAAAAAATATAAGTATGGTTCAATGTTTATTTATAGATTATAGTACATTTATTAAGTGCAATATATACTTATTTATATGATACATAACAAAATTTACGTAAATCCGCTTAAGCCTAGACTAGCTTCCAGCCCGCCGCCCTGCTAGTGTTTAGTGTCTTTTAAAACCTTGGTTTGTATTGATAAATTATGAACGGCGTTAATATTGTCTACTCCGATTTGGTTGTCTACATTTTTGAGATATTTTACCCTTTTAAGTTTCGCCCCTCCCCCTGACGATTTCTGGCTTCGCCACTGCCCAAGATCAATCATGTCAAACTCGATCATCATGGATTTCTTAAATTGTACGAACATCACCTCATCATTGCCAGTAAAAATAAGATCATCAACATACAAACACACAATTAAAATTTTACCTCCATCCGCAGTCTTAATGAATAAGGTATACTCATAAGGGCATTTAGTGAAGCCTTCTTTGATGAAATATGCCTTAATGCGACTATACCAGGCTCGGGGAGCCTGTTTGAGCCCATACAGCACTTTCTTGAGTCAATAAACCTCAGATTCATGCCCCTTCTGTTCATAACCTGGAGGCTGACCAACGAACACTTCCTTATTAATTTCCCCACAGAAAAGCTGACTTGACATCAAGTTGGTAGACCACCCAAGCTTTCTGAGCAGCAAGAGATATAACAATTCAAATGGTGTCCAAGCGAGACACAGGCGCAAATACTTCAGTGTAATCAATTCCATGTTGCTGACAGTATCCCTTGGCAACCAGCCGAGCGTTGTATTTGTCTACTTCTCAATTTTCGTTGAACTTTGTCTTGAAAACCCATTTAACTTTTATGGTTTTCCCTCCTGGTGGCAGCACTACTAATTTCCACGTGTCGTTCTTCTTAATGGCTTGTATCTCTTGATCCATGGCTTTCCTCCATTTCTCAAACTTCATTGCTTCTTGGAATATGATCGGATCCCCATCAGTGAACAAGGCTAAATGTGCCAAGTTTGCACTTTTTTCGTCAGAGAGACCTTGTCCAGTTTCATAGTCTCTCATCCACACTGGTGGTTGCTGAGCTTGCATTTCACGAGATGAATTTTCATCATTTGAAGTGTCACCATTAGACTCGGGTTCAGTTTCTCCAGATTCTTCGTTGGCTTCAGACTTTTCTCCATCTCCCTCGTCTCCCACTTCTGCTTCTTCTTCAGTCTCCCACTCGAGATCAGCCAATATGGCTTATTTGTGACCATCATCCCAATTCCATTGTTGCTTTTCTTCAAATACTACATCTCGACTAACAATTATTTTATTTGAAAGAGGATCAAATAATCTGTAAGCCTTGGATTCCTCACTTACCCCCAGTAGAATGCATTTGAGACTCTTGGCATCAAGCTTTACTCTTTTATTGTCATGTACATGTACGTGGGAAATGCATCAAAAAACTCAAAAATGGTCCACTGATGGTTTGTGCCCACTCCACGCCTCCTCAGGTGTTTTGTTCTTCATGACAAGAGTTGGACAACGATTTAGAACATGCACTGTCCAATTCACTGCTTCAGACTAGAAGGTTTTTGGGAATGTGCTTTGTTGACAACATGCTTCGCACCATATTCATAATGGTGCAATTCTTTCTTTCCGCGACATCGTTTTGCTGCGGTGTATAGGCAGCCGTTAACTGTCGTTGGATTCCATTCTCATTGCAGAAGTTTATGAATTCCTGCGATGTGAATTCTCCCCTACGGTCTGTTCTAAGGCTCCGTATGTATGTCCCAGTTTCCTTCTTAACTCTTTCTTTGTAAGTTTTGAATGTGGCAAATGCTGTTGACTTCTCCACCAAGAAGTAAACCCAGTTTTTCTGCTGAAGTCATCGATGAAGGTGATAAGATAGCGTTTCTTGCTATTTGAAATTGGGTTGATCGGTCCATATATATCTGCATGCACCAACTGAAGAGGGTTGAAGGCTCTCCACATGCTCTCTTTTGGAAATGGATCACGGTGTTGTCTTCCCACCAAGCAGTTTTCACACACCTTTTAAGAGGTTTTAAACTGAGGTAACCCTACCACCATGTTCTTTTGTTGAAGCACTTTGAGCCCATTCCAACTAAGATGTCCATATCGACAGTGCCAGAGATTTGTTGGATCTGTGGTCAGTGAGGAGAAGCATAGTTGTTCCGTTGGTGCTCAACGAGCAAGCACAGCAAACATCCTGTTATGTGTCATCGCAGTTTCCATGATTAAACCTTTCTCACAATGAAAGATTTTGCACCTTCCACGTTGGATAAGAACTGTCAGTCCATTTTCTTGCAACTGACCAATGCTCAACAAGTTGTTTTTCAGGTCTGGCATGTAAAAAATTTCTGTGATTACATGCACAAGCCCATTTACCTCCATGCGAATCCTACCTTTGCCTTGTACAGTGAGACTTGAGTCGTTGCCAAGCTTCACCAATTCTCGAAAGCTGCTATCAAGATCACAAAATAGGTTTTTGTTCCCACACATGTGATTACTACACCCAGAGTCAAGGAACCAAATGTGCTCCGCCGCATTCTCTTTGGAATTCACGAGAGCCATTAACAACATCTCCTCATTTATTTCTGCATAATTCGCCTTCTGCTCCTTGGCTCGCTTAGGGCATTCCCATTGAAAGTGCCCTAGTTCGTGACAGTTGTAGCACTCTAGGGTAGATTTGTCAAACCCAAACCTACCCCTTCCTTTTCCTCTTCCTCGATAAGTGCCTCGACCTCCACTTCTTCCTCCTTGCTGGGATCCATGAGTGATTTGAAATGATTGTTCATCATCCACATGTCGGCTGATCTGTTGTTCATGCACCAAGAGGCTGCTCTGAAGCTTGTCTATGGACATTGTGTCCAGATCATTGGATTCATTGATGGAGCATACAACGTAATCATTTTTTTAAGTCATAGACCTCAAACTCTTTTCAATGATTACCACATCATCCATGCGCTCCCCATGCGTTCTCATCTTGTTGGGTATGATGAGAGTTTTACCAAAATAATCATTAACCGACTCCCCAACTTTCATATGCAGCACTTCAAACTTTTTGCGAAGAGCTTGCAGTTGAGCACGTTTGACACGTGCTATTCCTTGATATTTTTTGCTTCAAAGAATCCCATATATCCTTTGCCATATATTTCTTCAGAATGGTCTTCAGTATTGAACGATCAATGGCTTGGAACATATAGTTCTTAGCCTTGAGATCTCTCAACTTTTGATCCTCATGATCCCCGTCTCTATCAAGTTTCAATACTCTTTGGAACACAGAAAATTATCTATCAGTATACTCCAATGGTCATAGTGACCATCAAATCTTGGAATGGCAGGTTGCACGAAACTACTCTTGGATGCCATATCTTGATTTCTTCACTCCAGTACCTTAAAACTCAAGCTTTTAATCAGGCCCCGTGATGGGGCTCTGATACCAGATGTTAGAACCAAAAGATAGCATAGAGCTTTTGCAAAGTTTGAGTGCACGAAAACTGGGAGAATTGTTATTCAACTAAATAAACGTTGTGGCTAATAAATAGCCTTACATGGAGATAGAAAGGAAATAACCACCCACGACTTTACAGGTACTATAATCATGGGTATAACTATGTTAAACAGAAAAACAATCTTGTTCCTCAAGTTAAGGAGGAATTATTCAATATAACAGAAATAAACCTAAAAACAAGGAACCCTAACCCTAATGGCTAGAAAGCTCTAATAGTTTCATCATTAGGGAGATCAATGTCTCCAAATATTATGAGAACGAGACATTGTCTTACTGCAGACTGGCTGTAGACTATCTGCAAAACTATTGTGCTTAATCAGTTGGCCGTTTAATTAGTGTCTGGTATTCAAATTAATTTGATACCACTTAGAAAAGGCAAGTTGATCACTGACATATGTGCATTCGCCAAAAAAGAAAAATGTATCATTTGAGAGAAAAATAATGTGATGGCTACCCCCGAAGTGTCAAGTGAGTTTTGCATAACTCATGATTAGTCATAGTATCATGAAGTTGCTGAATGGTGACACAAAAGCATTGTTGAATAAAGAGATTTTATCTTTACAGAGAGTTCCTACTTTTTAATATGAAAAATAATTTATTAATGGCGTTTTAAAGCAACCACAATGTGGTTGAATTGTGGGGTGTGGCTTAGCTATCATTGAGATTATATATCAACTTAAGAAGAACGAATAATTTACTTCTAGAAAGTGATAATAAAGATGTAGTAGATTAGTTTACTAGACGGTTTTAAATTCTCTCTTATAAATGAGTTAAGGTATTAAGAGGTTAAAGACCTTAAGAAAAATACTTTAAATGTGGGGGAAGTCTACTCGAACTGTTAGCAAATTACTTACTAAGTTCGATCGTATGCTTGTTTGGAGGAATTAAGTTGGAAAAGAACTACTTTCGAATGAAATATAATTTCATAAAATGGAAGTGCACACCATACGTCATCAACCTGGTGGATCCAATTATTAAAAGGTTTGACTAGAGAGTAAGTTGTATCATTGAGGGAAATGAGTTAAAAGCCCGTAATTAGAGTAGTCATAGTGGAAACTCAACCTAGTTGATTGGAGATCACATGATCTATGTTCAAAAGAGACAACTAAATTATGACAACTCGGAGGAACACTGCTAAGATACACTCTCCTACCCATGTCCCGTGATGATAACATGGCTACTTGCCATTGAGAATAGGTTAAGCTTTTTTATGCTTTTAATAATTCCTATAGCTTGGAAAATTTAGAGTCGAAGGGGGTATTGCAAGATACTTTTAATGAAATGTCATCTATCTTGAGTGTGGAATGTGACCTTTCCTATGAGAATTTTTTGAAGGGCCTTATTCTCTAGAGCACTCATAACAAACCATGAATTGTTCAGGGTTGAACTGAATAAACTGAGCAACCACAGGGTGTTTAAAAGGGTACTATGTTATTACTGTTGTTTTGATTTACACAAACGGTTGAGCAATTTAAGATATCGCGTTTACTAATTAGCCAAGTAAATTCGATAGTAATTCACTACGGAAGGTTCAAAGCCAAAAGCTACTTATCCCGATGGGTACTTTTCCTACTGAATTCTCTCTAATGTTTGCATTATAATTTGTGTAGTGTTGAGTCAATTTCCATTTATGTGGGGGATGGGTAGAAATTTTAATATTATTATTTGATAAATTTATTAATTGAATGGAGTCACATGCTTTCCTAAAAGGCATCTCAACTTCTATAAATAGGGAAAACCCCTACAGTAATTAAAGAACGTTTCATTGTTTACATAATCATACATAGAGTGCACTAAACATTAGAGAGTCTCATTAAGTCCATATGAGAGGGTTTTCAACACAATCGTGGTTCATTGGAGCCTTTTGATTTGAAGTGCTGCTATTACAAGGACGTGGTTGTTGTATCTTGGGTGACAAGAGCCGATCAATCATAAGCACCGTAGTGGGGCGTAAATTTGTCTTAAGTACAGAATGTCTAATATTTACCTCGACCAATTTTCAAGTTTTTCTAATCCATATTCATGTGCATTTAACATTATTTGTTCTTGTTCATATGCATTAAATTGTTTATCTATTTGCATGAATTATTTCTTGAATTTCTATGTGATTTAATATTGCAATTAGACCCTATTTTTCTAACAGAGCTAGAGTAGAAGCAACAAGAAGAATGTATCGCTTCACACCTTGATTCTACCGCAAGGATGGTTTTCACACACTTTTTTTTAAATTTTTTTTTTTAAGATTTCATACCATGTTTAGCCATCAAATTAAATAAGTTAAACAAAAACAACACACGCAATTAAATACGAGTATGTTGGTAATAGAGACATTTATGGGACAAATTATTAGTGTTGGTAGTAGGGGTTATGCTTGGCTGATTGGCAGTGGTGAAGCCACGTGAGGGTGAGGAGTGGCAGCCGCCACTCCTCTCGCTGGAAAACACCACTGGAGAGCTGGGTTCAGCCCTTCCCCTTGCCGGAAAATCGACTAGTGCAACCCCTCTGTTTCCGATGTTCTATTTCTGCTGCGTGCAGCAGCAGCAGATTTGGTTTTTTTTGTTTTTAACATCCAGGCCAAAAAGACGTCGTTTTGGTCTTAGTAAAAAAATTTAAAAATAAAACGGCGCCGTTTTGGATGTTTGGAAAAAATAAAATATATATCTATATAGGGGGACTGCGTGTCATCGTGTCCCCCATTCGCTTAGTCCTTTCAGCCCCGTGTCCCCCTTTATTGTTTCAACCTCTCCCATTCACCAATCAGAGAGAGAGAGAGAGAGAGAGAGAGAGAGAGAGAGAGAGAGAGAGAGAGAGAGAGAGAGAGCAGCTTTGCCCCCAAAATCCTAACAGCCAACGCCCAATAGAACGGAAAATTTAGGAAGGTTGATTCCCGTTGTCTTTTTGCAGCCATCACTAGCCACTCTTCAGCCACTGAAGTCTGAGCCGTCGGCTTCTAGCCTTCAATCAAAGGTAAATTTTTTATTTCCTAAATTTATAATCTCTAACCCTAATTAATTATTTAATATGAATTTCGTTTAATTGGTATAGAATCATATGGTAATTATTGATTATTGATATGAAATTATGAAATTATTTTTTAGGGTGAAAAAAATTTGAATTCTTGATTATTAGTTGAATTGGTTAGTTGTATTCATATGATTAGTTGAATAGAATTTTTATTTATCAAATAATTTTTATGCTTATTGGTATTGATTAATTGAATTGTTGGTTGGATTAGTTATTATGCATACTATAGTGTAGTCTACTCTAGGATTAAGAGTAAGATTTTTTTTTCTTTCCATTTTACAGTTACGTAATGGAACGATACCATAAGAAACAATGCTTAAATCCTCCTTCAAACATTTCGTCATTCTCCTTCAAATATTCTGAGTAGTCCTCCTTCTCCTTCAAATATTCTAAGAAGTCATCCTTCAAATATTCCAAGTAGGTCACAACAAAGTGAGGCCACTGAGTTGGATGAAATATTGGCTAATCTTCCTGCAGACCCTATATATTGACATTGAATGCTTGATCATCTACTAATTATCGTGAAGCAATTTGTAGAGACTATCTCCAAAATGATCCTTGTCAACCTAGAGACCACATCATGCCCAGAAAAGTTAGTGACAAACGATGTTTTTGTAAACACGAAATTTTCCTGAAGCGAAAGAGACAAGAACAACGTGCACAAAATAATATTTGTAATTTGATGATTTTGGGTTACAATCTCTCTCTATTTTGATCATCTGATTCGATCTCCGTAAGGTGTTGATTTATGGATATTTTGTTGATCCAAGGGCCGTGGAGGCTTGATTTTGGATGAACTGTTGGAAGTTTCTTCAAGGGCTGTGAGCTTGATCTTTGAAGGTGGATTTGAGCGAATCTTCAAGGAGCCGTTGGGGCTTGATCTTAAGGATGAGTGTTTCTTCAAGGGCCGTTGAGGCTTGATTTTGAATAACGGTGATGAGCGGATCTTCAAGGGCTTTTGGGCTTGATCTTGAAGAACAGTGATGAACGGATCTTCAAGGGCTTTTGGGCTTGATCTTGAAGAACGGTGGCTTGTTGATCCAAGGGCCGTCGGGGCTTGATCTTGAATTGGTGGATAATTGTTGGTGTAAAGGGCCGTTGGGGCTTGATCTTGGAAGAACGATGAACGAAGAACGAAGAACACTTTCTTCGAGGGCCGTCGGAGCTTGATCTTGAATTGGTGGATGATTGTTGATCCAAAGGGCCGTTGGGGCTTGATCTTGGAAGAATGATGAACGAAGAACGAAGAACGAAGAACGACTTTCTTCGAGGGCCATCGGGGCTTGATCTTGAATCGGTGGATTGTTCTTCAAGGGCCGTTGGGGCTTGATCTTGAAGGAGGATTTGATGAAGAACGAAAAGGGCTTTCTTGATCCTTCGGGATTTGCTTGAGAGCTTCAGAGTTTCAGAGTTTCAGAGCTTCAAGGTGTAATATGAATTCCTCTCCAAATGAATGAAATTGGCTTCTATTTATAGAATTTTCCAAGGCCTAATTTTGAATATAATATTCCAGATGAAATAAGTCGTTTCTGCCAGGTGTTGACACGTGTCATGTTTGATGACTTTTCCGATGATTCTCGATTTTTTGTTTAGACACACGCTACGTGTAAAATTTATGTAATACATGAGCGCTGAAACTTTGATTTATCGGTCAACATTTATTTACCGAAATTTCGATGTCTACAGTTTTATTATCGGTTGGTTTGATAAGTTTAAGTGGTTGGAGTATAGTATATCAAAAGATGTTGCATTTTACCGTTATTGCTATTTTTTCAAATGTGATTTCGATCAAATGGGTAGCACTGGAAGTGATGTCTTCACTGAGAAAGGGTTTACAAATTGGAAGAAAGGACTTGAAAATCTTCGAGTCCATGAGGGAGGTGTTGGAAGTCTTCATAATAAAGATGTATAACAAGTTAGAGATTTGATGATACAAAAAACAACACATTGAAACATTTGTGATTAAGCAAACTGATCAAGCTCGCATTAATTATCATACTTTATTGAGTGTCTCACTTGAGTGCACAAGATGGCTGTTGGGACAAGGTTTGCCTTTTCGTGGCCACGATGAATCGTTGAAATCAAGCAATAAGGGTAATTATTCGGAGCTTATGCAATTTCTTTCCAAGCATAATGAACAAGTTAGGAATGTTGTGTTTGAGAATGCTCCCAAGAATCTTAAATATACTTCTTCCGATATTCAAAAAGATCTTGTCCGTGCTTGTGCCATTGAAACTATGGATGCAATCACTAAAGATATGAAAGGTAAATTTTTTTTCTCTTTTGGTTGATGGAGCCCGTGATTCTTCAACTAAAGAGTAAATGACGGTGGTATTGTGTTATGTGAACAAAAAAGGAGAAGCGATTGAAAAGTTTTTTTGGTGTTCAACATGTCTCCTCTACAACTAGTAGCTCGCTTGAAGAGGCCATTGAGATTGTTTGCTACAACAAATTTGAGTATGTCCAAGTTACGAGGACAAGACTATGATGAAGCTAGTAATATGAGAGGTGAGTTTAATGGTCTTAAAACAAAGATTTTGAACAAAACCCTTAAGCATTTTATATTCATTGTTTTGTACACCAACTCCAACTAGCTCTTGTATTCTTGGCAAGGGAAAATGAGGATGTTGCCAATTTCTTCATCAATACTAGTAGTTTGGTGAATCTTATTAGATCATCGAGTAAGTGTCGTGATGCATTTAGAGAGAAACAACAAGAACAAATTCAGAAAGCTCTTGATCTTGGTAATCTTGAAACGGGTAAAGGGTTAAATCAAGCAAGTAGTCTCATGCGTCCATGTGATACACGGTGGAACTCTCATTATGGTACTATAGTTAGTATTATTGTTATGTTTGAAGCCGTGGTGGAGGTGGTTGAATGGATTAAAAGTGATCGCAACCAAGATAATCTCGGTGAAGCAACTAGGTTATTCAAAGACATACAAACTTTTGATTTTGCGTTTCACCTTTTCTTGATGAGACTTTTATTGGGAATTACAAATGCGTTATCACAAGCATTGCAAAAGAAAGATTAAGATATTGTGAATGCGATGATGTTAGTGGAAGTATGCAAAAAAAGACTACAATCCTTGAGAGATGATGACTTTGGGGACTTGTTTCAAGACGTAAAGCTCCAAAAATCACAAACTTCCATTACTATCGTATGAACCTCTATTTTCAAGTCCTTGATACGCTACTAAAGGAATTGAATGAGCACTTCAATGAGGTAAACACCGAGTTGCTTTTTTGTATGGCATGTTTGAGTTCGGTGAATAATTTTGCATCTTTTGACAAAGCAAAAATTGTTCGTTTAGCCCAACTTTATCCTCAAGATTTTGATCGTATGGACCTCATGAATCTTTTAATTCAACTTGATAATTACATTCATGATATGAAGATGCATAGTGAGTTTTCATTATTGAGAGGAATTATGTTCTTGCAAAAGTGTTAGTGAAGACCGGGAGGTGTGAAAGCTATATGTTAGTGTATAAACTTCTTACATTGGCTTTGGTGTTACCAGTTGCAACCGCTTCGGTGGAGATAGCTTTTTTTTGCTATGAAGATTGTAAAAACACCATTGCGTAACAAAATAGGAGATCAATGGTTGAGTGATATTATGATTGTTTACATTGAGAGAGATGTATTTGCTTTTATTGATAATGAGCCTATTATGCGACGTTTTCATGACATAAAACATTGCCGGCAATAATTGTAATTTGTTTATATATTGATTAATTATGGAAGACATTACTATATAAAAAGATTTAGTTGTTGCCATTTTTCTTTAACCTTGCACTCTTTTAAGTTTGCCAATCCCCCTGAGAAATCCTGGCTTTGCCATTGCTAATCGGTAAGGGAATTTAGGTTGCTGGGTTTGGATTAATTAATGGGGTCAGGGCTATTATTAGTGCTGGAAAATCAGAGCTTATTGGGGTTATTTGCAGCATTGACCCCAATCTAACTCTGTTATTATTTCAAATGATGACGACGAAGAAGAAAAACGATTTTGATTATTTATATTATACGCTGAAATGATCACGTTAATGAGAAAAGAGAGTTTGAAAAATGGAAGGGACATGGTTGATCACATTAAAATATAAGAAAATTAAAATGGACGAAGGAATACCATATTAAAATATAAATGAGGATCCTCTTTGGATCTTATTTGTGAGGATCATGGGATCTTTTAATCATGTTCATTCATCGTATATCATGTGGTTATAAATTATTTTAAATTTAAAATTTAAAATTGAACATATATAGTACTTGACGAAAATATACCGCACGATTTACGAAAAACGTATATGATTTAAGGATTTCCTGAATCCTTACAAAAGGGATTCAGAGAGGAACTTCATTCTTAAAATATGATTTGCCCTTACCTGGCTACGTCATTTCCTAATAATTACCTAATTAATTTATTAAGAATGAAGATCCTTTTTAGATCCTCTTTATGAGAATCCTAGGGATCCTCCGAGCATGTCTTTTCATCATAAATTGTACGATTAATTTTTGTTAGATACAGTTTATATTCAATTTTAAATAAAAAATTTACAATAATTTCTGACTTCACAATGTATAATAAACAAATGTGATAAGAAGATTCTTGAAATCTTCGCAAAGAAGATCCGGAGAGGATCCTCGTTCATTTATTAAGACCCAGTTCATAGTCAACGTTTATAGTACTACTGCAAATAATGTGCAAATTGCAGCACTACTG
Organism: Malus domestica; assembly: GCF_042453785.1. Classification (NCBI taxonomy): domain Eukaryota; kingdom Viridiplantae; phylum Streptophyta; class Magnoliopsida; order Rosales; family Rosaceae; genus Malus; species Malus domestica. The sequence continues at coordinate 11,828,843 of NC_091663.1, forward strand.
TTACGTTTATGGCCGCTGGATCCAAGTCTTTTAGATTGGATCAAAAAAGACATGGATCAAAATCTAATGTTTCTCCATTAAACTGGTGGGTCTGTCATCAGTATGGCCCCTGGCATCCAAATCTTTTAGATTAGATCAAAATCTAACGTTTCTCCATTAAAGTAGAGAAAAGTTTTAGAAAAGTTTGGAAGGTAATTTAGTTTTGTGTGAACAGTTTAGTAACATTTTTTTTTTACTTGTAAATAAAAAAAATTTATGTTCAAATTCTAAAAACGACGAATTCACAACAAGTGTATTCCCATCCTCTTGCTTAAATATATCGTTATATATCTTCTTCATTCCTTCTTCTCTTGCTTTGTATCATGGGAACTTTAACGAAAAGTTCCCGGTACTGTTCATTTTAACGAAAAATCATATTTTTATACTAAAAAGTCAATTATGGTACTATTCACTTTACCCTTTATTTTGTCTTTATCATTAAAACTCAAAATTTTCAGGTTTTTTTCATTAGTTTTCTTTTGTATCATGAGTTCGTCTTCTCTTATTCTCCTGATCAACAAACTTGAGATAAATCTGACGGATTAGGATCTTGTGTGAACAATTTAGTAGTATTTCTTTTTATAATTAGCTGATGATGGCTTGCATACATCCAGTGGCGAAGCCAGAAATCGTCAGGGGGAGGGGCGAAACTTAAAAGGGTAAAATATCTCAAAAATGTAGACAACCAAATCGGAGTAGACAATATTAACGCCGTTCATAATTTATCAATACAAACCAAGGTTTTAAAAGACACTAAACACTAGCAGGGCGGCGGGCTGGAAGCTAGTCTAGGCTTAAGCGGATTTACGTAAATTTTGTTATGTATCATATAAATAAGTATATATTGCACTTAATAAATGTACTATAATCTATAAATAAACATTGAACCATACTTATATTTTTTTTTTTAAAAGGATAACAAAATGTTTACACGTTATTTGGGAGTTTTTTATTTATTAACAAACAATATTATTTATCTTAAGGGGAAATTAGCTAAACTTCACATTGGGCTAGCCATAATAAAATGGTTTAGATTCGTTTTTGACGATAATCGAACCTAAGACCTGCTATTTGAGAGTTTTAGGTAAATATTTTTATATGGAATACAATTGAGAAAGAGGAAGATGGTGGAATAGAGAAAATGATGAGGAAATTAAAACGTTAAAAAAAAAAGATAATACAAACAAAAAGTCAGCAAAATAGAATATGGTGGAGTTAAAACCGAAATGTGGCAGGCCCAAATTAAAAAGGAGAAGAGGGGATACAGTGATGACTGGTCCCCGTTTAAATAATTTTTTTTTTTCTTTAACTCAATAACAGAACGACGTCGTCCCACTAAAGGAAGGATTTTTTAATTTTTTTCAAGCAGGACCAAAACGCCTTCGCTTTCTGGCCTGGTTTTTTAAAAAAAAATTAGAACCCTGCGCGCAGCAGCAAGGAAAACGCAGAAACATACAGCATTTCATCATTTCCGGCGGGACCAGAGGGGCGAAACCATCCCTCCAAGGCTAGATTTCCGACGAGGGGAGGGGCGGACACCCCTCCTTGCGCCTCTGTAGCTTCGCCCTTGCATACATCACCTACCTCATGGCAAGTGTAGTATTTACCATTGGGTAATGTATAAAAACACACCCCTACACGTTCATGTCCGTTGGATTTTAGGATCGTGTACCATCTTTTTTTTTTTTTTTTCACCAGATGAGACCAAATTTTTAAGGGAATTTTAACGAAAAGCACCCGGTACTGTTCACTTTAACGAAAAACCATATTTTTACACTAAAAAGTCAATTCTGGTACTATTCACTTTACCCTTTATTTTGTCCTTATCATTAAAACTCAAAGTTTTCAAACCATTTTCATTAGTTTTCCTAATTTTTAATCTGGACCATTTCAAAAGTATCTAAGGGTTTTTAATTACTGTGTCACATATTAACCAATGAAACCAGATAATCTTTTTTTATTCAACGTTCATGACCGATCCCTATTCCCAACCACAACGTTTTCCTTCCTGTGTGCCAAGGCTCCTCCCTCCGCTCCCACGTTAATCTCCCTCCTCTTCCAATTATCCCCGTCCCATTGTTTCTCCCTAGTGAGTCCTGACCCGCATCTCTTTTTAGCGTTTCTGCTGTTAATTTTGGTTGGTTACTTGTTATCAACATTTACTTTACAGATCAATCCATATAATTGATGTTTCTTGCGAGATAAAGTATGCAAGTTGACAAAAAAAAAAAAAAAAAAAAAATTAAAATAATGTCATGATTTGAATGCATATCAATAACAATATATATTTAAATGATATAAGTAGGGAACTCTTATTAGCTCTCAAAAACTCTCATTTTACATTCTTCATAAGTGTATTTTTCTTTCTAATTATAGAAAGTTTGGATTATAAAATAATAATTTGAATGCTAATAACAATTCCCTATAAGTAAACTATTTTCATATAATATATATGGGGACGAATCCGTGACACCAATTTTTTTATACAACTTTTGACACACGTATTTGTAGACCATACTCCGTAATGTTCAATGATTCGAACAATTTATCTTTTAGGTATTCTCTCAGGGTCATGTCTACCAAAAATACCCAAATTTGAAACTACATGACTGTTGGATTAAAGGTTTATCGTTTTTGTAAATCCTTATTCATTCATTTTCTTCACTACAAATGAATGTATTAATGGTTTTGGATTTGTCTAATTTTTTGCAAGGATGGTCTATGAATGTTCTAAAAGATAGATGATTTGGATTGTTAAAATACATTACTAAGTGGGTCGCACAAAGACATGTGTCAAAAGTTGTGTAAAAAAATTGGTGCTCCGGATCCATCCCATATATATGTTTGAGTTAGGATCCAGAGACACACGTTTTTGACACACATTTTGATACACGTTTTCTGTGGGGCTCACTCCGTAGTGTATTTTAACGATCTAAACCGTCTATCTTTTAAATGTTCCCTCAAAGATAGTTATGGAGCAAAAAATCATTCCAAAAAACCAGAAGACGACATGTGGACATATTTCCTAGGAAACCTTATTAAAGGGGTAGGGCACACAAATATTCACACGCGCAGTTTAACATTCATGGCGACTTGAGCAATTGAATATGACATCTCCAAGATGCCCTGCTTGTGGCATGGAAAACTCAAAAGAATTAAAGATAGGATTAATCATGAAATACTATATTTAATACATTCCTAATTGAAGATCAATTCAAACAAGTAAGAAATCCTCATCACAATCAATCAAGGATATTTACCTCATAATCTCAAACTACTATCTCCTAATTAATATCTTCGGGATAATTTTTTCCTCATCCATCCTACGGATGTCTCACCTTGGTGAATCGAAAATTGCCACGTGCAAAGCAGAACCCTATCATGGTCGGTCACCTCCCTATAGATACTCTATCTACAACATTTTCTAGTAAGCTTTTGCTACGCACTGAAGCATTAAACTCTCTCAATTTTCAGAGAAACTGACTTAGGCATCAGAGATCCATTGGCCAAACTTCCCTACCTCAAGGGCGCATGAGGCTTTGGCCTTGATCAAAGATGCTTGTTGTATTGTAGGTACAAATTCGTCAAGACTGAAGATGACATAGTTTTTCTACCACAAATTGGTGCTTTCATTGAGAACCCAATTTAATATTGTCGAAAAAGGCTCTCGCATTTACTTTTAGGATTTTTTGTAACATTGAATTTCTTGCACGCAGTATCATTAGATTTTTCCCAGAAAAGTTATTGACTAGTCCCTGGAGAAGGGATACAATTGTAGAAAATTCTGAGTTGCTAGCTATGGCCCAATATAAAGCAATATGAATACGTTTTCTTACTGGGAGTCCAAATGAATGGATTCATAAATAGAATGAAATAATGGTGAGCCTAGTAGGGCAACGAACACTGCTCAAGGGTTTCTATACAAAGCCAAAGACCTACTAGCGAAGGAATGCATCCAACAGTGTTCTGTCTCATTGGTCCTCTCACGTGCTAAAAAATACACAAGCTACGACGAACGAAACACCATACGTCGAATGATACAAATCGAGATGCGATTCATGCTAACAATCCTCAAGGCTCAATGCGATGGTAGGAGCCCCACCATCGTGTAGCAATACCACCACCGTGACCACTACCTAGAAGCCACCGGAGGGCCACCAAGCAACGACACAAGCTGCTGCCCAAGCCCAACTGCCTTTTGTGGTGTGAAGATCGAACAACACCAAGGCATGAGGCCTAGGAGCAAGATGTTCATGCTGGAACCGAGGCCTAAGCCTCCAAGGCTTAGACCAAAGCAGTAGCAGCTGCATGCCATGCAATCCAGGCATCCCAGATGAACCCTAAAAGGGCATCTTTATATAAGTCGAGATAGAGTTTTTTTAGGAAATAAAATTTGTATTAAACCGGGAGAACCTCAGAGGATATCTAGGAGTAGGTATTGCATCATCTTAAGAGTATGATTACTTGCTGGGTCGGGCCTGCCAAATCCCTAGATTGTAAGAATCTCTGAGAATATACTAAACTTGGTTGATTCCACACTGGATCGGGTTTCTGTATCTTACGAAATAAGCATAGTGAATCTCAACGAAGTAGATAGACTTCGCCCACTGCTTTGGAGGAGGAGGATGGTGGTATCGCTAATCCGTTTGTGCAGCTTCGAGATGGAAACTGTTGAGTCCATGACCGGACTTCTGAGGTATTTATATTTTGATCCGCCTTACTCTGACCCTAGAAAAACATGGTCCCACAATGGCCCTAACCATGTATCTAAATTGGTTGTTTCCCTTGAGGATGTATAGTTATCCAAAAACCATGCATTTCGAAGTATATCGAAATGCATATCGTTTTTAATTCTTCTAGCATGTGGCAATTTCGACTTTGTAACATGCGAATCGTGACGTCTGGATTCAGAGGTGCCGTCTCGAAAGTTATGGTATAAAGATAATAGTGATGAGGGACGTCATATTGTGTGTGCACAATATACAAAAAGTGGCTCTTTACGTTATCGAGTGACTTCGACTTTTGAACATGCGATCTCGAGGTGAGGCGTTCCAAATTCAACAACGATATCACTTAGAGACTCCATTGTAATTAACATTAATATTCTTTCCTTTTTTTTTCCGACTTGTTTCTTTCAAATTTCGAACCAAAGTATGACTCTCCCTCATTCCTTCTATGCTCCACTTCTCCTACCCATTCCTCACTATAAGCCTTTGATGATTAATATATGTAACCAAGAAATTTGCAACATTCCCATTTGTTGTTATCAAGAATTATTAGATGAAGTAGGAATGAGCCATAAGCTTTTAATAGTAAACTTTTCCCCTTTATCAGGTTCCTTAGTCTCCATATTATGCTCCATAGCCAAAAGCAACATCTTTCTTACAATCTTTGCATACGGGTTCAACTTGAGTAGAGTGTTGATATTCTTCAATAGTTATTCTTCATTGGAGTCTTCTCAGCATCCTCTTAAAGTGAGTTGAGCATGCAGGAATAACAAGCACCACCGCTGGAAGAAATCACCTTTTTTAGAGAAATTATGCACTAGGGTGAATGCGTCTCCCTTATGAATTGTACACTTTTTTACTATATTTATGAGACTTTGATAACAAACATGTGTTCACATATTTTGTTAAATACTAGTTTTGACACACCCCAATTTGGAATGTTCACCTGGACTCCGAATCGAGCTGTGCTGCCTGACACTCGAAGGTGACAAAGCCATAAAGTGTAGTGATGTGGAAAATGTGAATAAATTTAAACCTAAAAGTGGCTAAATGTAAGAGTGCGTTTGTGAGCGGGAATGAACCCATTTCACGCGTATCAGAGCATAAGTAAAGTACAGTAAAATTAGAATAAGAATTATATCATTAGGAGTAGTCTTTGATATCAGCGTTTGCTAGAAATCCTCGTCTACACGAACACTGCTACTAAATCCTGGAGGGGCGAAAAACAAAGGTGAGTGGGCCTAAAAATAAAGTTTTGTAGAAATCTTTTCGAAACATAATAACCCATCACTGTAAAACAAGTATAGTTTTCAAAACATACGTACTACGTATATTATGAAAATACTTACCATAGACTGCAATATCTCAAGGATTCAATACATCACAATATTTCGTAAATAACCATCTAACATCCGATAATGACATAATCTCGCATAAATAAACTTATCATATCGAGTGCTCATCTGATACACGAGTACATGCAGAGATATTCTAACATGAATAGGACATGGTGTAATAATGATTTGCGCTCTAATGTTACAATCACGTGAAGTCTGGCGCTATGCGCATCGCATATGAGTCCTAATTGCCTACAGAAATGTAGGACATGACTGGAACCTACAATGGATCAAAGGTGAGCATGCGGTGCGATTTGAACATACACGTGAAGCATGGCCTTGGCCCTGGCGAGTACTGACACCAATGTAGCATACGATGAGAAGATAATGTAAATAAAATCATAGAGCGGTAAATCGATAATTCACATCACCATAATACTATTCACAACCATAAATATAATTAAGATGTCAATAATAATAATACGCATACCTATGCATCTTGTAGAACATATCATAATTTCATAATTTCTATTAATGCGCTAAATCTTATGAACATTAAGTTAATCTAGACGTATCGTAGCAAATTCCTTATGAAATATATAAATGGAAATCAACAATTATATATATACTACATAAAAGAAAATACCCACTCACAGTTACTTACAAAGTCGCAGCCGTTCGAACTAGAAAAGCCGGAGTCTTCGATAGTAATCACACCTAAGAATAATATTGGGACCCGTTAGTAAAACTCAACTAAAACAATTAAATTTGGAGAAATAGACGGTGAATTTGGAATTAGCACGTTGAAATAAGCAAAGAAGGGTCACAAGCAAATTTTGTAAAAAGTCAACGAACAGTCAATGGTCAATTAAAAAGTCAACCGAGACGCTAAGTCGGTCAATTGCGCTAAATCTTCAGAATTTCACTAAATGGATGTCAAAAATGGACTCGAGACGTCAAAATTAGCTTAGGAAGGTTTCCGAGAAAATTTCGAAAAAAGTCAATTAACGGTCAACAGTTAACTTTAACGAAATATTCCATTCTCAGATGGAATATTCTATTAAAGTTAATTGAAAGGCTAACAAAATATTTCAAGGGAATATTCCCTCCAAATCTGAAACAGATCCGGGTCATATTCGAGTTTGGGCTGGGTCGGATTTGGCCTATGGATTCAGGTTGGCCCTTTTTTTTTTTTTCAGTTGCCTTTGTAATCGCTGGAAACTGGGGATTTGATTGGGAAACTTCCATGGCTCCGATTAGCTTCAAAACTCAACTAAAACCAACGCATAATATATCGCTTTAAATTTGGAGAAACAAGGAAGAGGAATATACCTATTCCGTGGCCAGCTGTGGCCGAAGCTGTCAGATCCTTCACCGGAAACTGGGTAAAAGCTTCTCGAGGTGTTTCTCTATGTCAAATGTGTAATGAGGCTAGAAACGACATAAAACTATGATTTAGGACAACTTACAACGGTTTCGAGGCTTAAATTGAATGGAAATCTTGAGGGTTTGTCGAGAACCCATCGGGGAAGACAATGAATAGTGGTTATGTCGGAACGTCTGGACTCCATGGTCTTGGCCTGGGTTCGAGACGCAGAGGGTTAAACGATAATGTAGGTTTGGTTTAGGTGGTGCAACTTACCGGAGATGACGAGGCAAGGTGGTGGTGTCAGTTATATTTTACCAAAAGAAGAGAGATATATTTTGAGATGAGAGAGTGAATGAGTTCGATCCCCTTGTTTATGAGTTTTGGGAAGGATGACAGGGTAGTAGTATTTAGGTGACGGTTTAGTGAAGCTCACCGGAAAAGTGGTGGTGATGGCGGGCGGTCTCTGTGTTTACACAGAGAGAGTGAAGAGAGAGAAAGTTAGATGAGAGAGAATGGAAAGAGTTTGAAATGAGAAAGAGATAGTGCTCAAGAAAGAAGGGAGACACGGGAGTTAGGGGAGGAGTGGTGTGGGCCCCACTAGCTCACAAAACGCCCTTCACATTCGTAATTTTGTAAAATTTTGTAATTTTGTAAACGTGAAATTGCTAAAACGCCCTTCACATTCGTAATTTTGTAAAATTTTAACCATAGCTCCGATTTCGATTCCGCTTACGCCTACGCGTTCGTACCAGTGAGTACATTGAGAATACAATAAAATAGAAGCTCACACACGTCACGAAATGACGGTCAATGAAAGTCAATAATCTAGCCTATAAGGGCATTTTAGTCAATTTACTCCTTTAAAAATATTAAAAAAAAAAATTAGGGACGGGTTGTTACAATCTACCCACCTTAAAAAAAATTCATCCCTGAAATTTGAAATAATTTGCTATACATAAAATACGCAAGATAGAAAGAAAATATATAAAGAAGAAATCAAGCTAGAGCGGTTGCATAAAAGAGAATGCCATTCCGTCACGATCGGATTGCCATGCTTCCTTTTTCATGCCTCCAAACCCAAACTTTCCTTCTCTTTCAATACAATACTAAAATATAAAATCTTTAATGAAAACATAAAGTAAAAAATAGATATATAATAACATAACATCAAAATACGCACATAATAAAGTAAAGTTAAAATAGTTGTATTGAAATTAAAATTGAACATAAAAAGATTTCACCTATGCACTCGTAGCGTAACGTACTTCAAGAATAAGTATAGTATCTTTGGGTCAAGCCCAAACAATGAGTAATGATTAAATAAACAAATACAAATACTAACGTAGATGGACCAAATTGTCCACCTGCTTAACGAACCCAACAAATAAGTTATCTATATTACGGTCTACATGCTGCGATATCGACAACTCATTGTTGTCTCGATAAGCAAGCAACAAATTTCCGAGGGTGCAACATTACCATCTTACCCTCTATTAATAAATGCGCATAAGTCGTCCAATTAGCACCTCGATCGCACTCACGTACTACTCTCTTACGTGACAACGTCAATAACACACAATTTCCTATATTGTAATCTCGATCATTCGAATACTTGTTCACAATACTTATCTGTCAATCTTGTACTGTGGGTAAAATCTCAATGCCACGTCTCAAATGGTGCCATACCCAAAAACCGAAGGCGTAACCGCAATTATACACAACTCTAACAAAGATAAGTGTCTATCATAACCATGCTAAAACTACGGAACATACAAAACGTAACATGTACATTAAGGTATGGATAGTTCATTCATGCTAAAACGGAACATACCAAATTGACACACCCTGACCCAAAAAGCCCACTTGGGCTTCGAATCGAGCTATACTGGCCTACACTAGGAGGGTGACGAAGTCATAAAGTGTAGTGATGTGGAAAATGTGAGCAAATTTAAACCTAAAAGTGCCTAACTATAAGAGTGCGCCAGTGAGCGGGAATGAACTCATTTCACAGATGATGTCAAAGCATAATTAAAGTATAGTAGAGTATATTGAGAATTATACCATCGGAAGTAGTCTCCGATATCAGCGTTTGCCAGAAATCCTCGTTGACATGAACACTGCCACTAAATCCTGGAGGGACGAAAAACAAGGGTGAGTGAGCCTAAAAATAAAGTTTTATAAAAATCTTTTTGAAAACATTATAACCCCTTGCTGTAAAACAAGTATAGTTTCCAAAATATACATACTACGTATAGTATAAAAATACTTACCGTAGCCTGTAATATCTCAAGAATTCAATACGTCACAAAATTCGTAAATAGGCACATAACTTCTAGTAATCACAATATCTTGCAGAAATAAACATATCACATCTAGTGCTCATCGACATATGCTGACACATGAGTTCATGCACAAGTATGCGTATTATTATTGATGTCTTAATTATATTTATGGTCGTGAATAGTATTATGGTGACGTGAATGATTGATTTACTGCTGTATGATTCTATTTACGTTATCTGCTCATCGTGTGCTACACTGGTGTTAGTACTCGCCTGGGCCAGGGCCAGTCTTTCATGTATATGTTCACATCGCACATACGCTCACTTTGGATCCATTGTAGGTGACAGTCCTGTCCTAGATTGCTATAGGCAATTAGCATTCGTATGTGATGAGCATAACACCAGTCTTCACGTGTTTGTAGTACTAGAGCGTAAATCATTATTACATCCAGTCATGTTCATGTCAGAGTACCTCCGCATGAACTCATGTGTTAGTATATGTTGATGAGCACTCCATGTGATATGTTTATTTCTGTGAGATATTGTGATTACTAGAAGCTATGTGCCTTTTTACGAATTTTGTGACGTATTGAATTCTTGAGATATTGCAGGCTATGGTAAGTATTTTTATACTAGACGCAATATGTATATTTTGAAAACTATACTTGTTTTACGGTGATGGGTTATAATGTTTTCAAAAATATTTTTATAAAACTTTATTTTTAGACCCACTCATCCTTATTTTTCGCCCTGCAGTGTTCATTTCGACAAGAATTTCTAGCAAACGCTGAATCAGAGACTACTTTCGATGGTATAATTCTCAATCTACTATACTGTACTTTACTTATGCTCTGACATCACGTATTCTCGATGTACTCACCGGTACGAACGCGTAGGCACAATCGGAATCAAAATTGGAGCTACGGTTAAAATAGTAGCTTGCACACGTCACGAAATGACGGTTAACGAAAATCAACAATCCTGCCTCTAGGGGCATTTTAGTCAATTTACTCCTTTAAAAATATTAAAATCGAAAAATTAGGGACGGGTTGTTACAGCTTTACTCAAGTCATTAAATACTACTTTATTTTTAAGTTAAATTTTAGCTTAAAATGTTAGAAAACTATTGTAGAAACTCCCCAAAAAACTTCTACTTCAACCATACTCTCTAATTTAGGGAGGGAGAAAAATTATGAACCAGTATAAATAGAGTTTTTTATTTAAAAATTTATTCAAAATAGTAATTTATGCTTTTTATTTTTTTGTTAAAAATAGTAATTTATGCTAGGATCACTTCGACTATCTCCAAAGGGGATGCCAAATTTTAAACTTGAAAATTTGAATTCTTATGTGACACTTTGACATCTTTTAACGTTTTACTCTCCACTTAATATGCAAAATTTTAAACAAAAAATAAAAATTCATATTCATTTTCTTTGCATTGAGAATGAAAGAAAATACATTAAAAAGTATAAAAATATTTAAATATTGCAATGGTAATGAAAAAAAAAACAAAAAGACAATGCTTTAAACCAATAAAAATAATAATAAAATGTATTTAATAATTAATAAAAAAAATGAAGGTGCTGTCAAATTTGGCAACAATGGGGTGAGATTTTATTCCATGTCATGCCACATTAGATTTGGTTTCTCGATTGGAAAACATTATTGTTGTCTTTTTTTACTGGTATTGTGCTGATTTAGATACTTTGACATCCTAGAGATTTTTTTCTATTCTCGGAGTATGATTAGGAGTTATTGAAGGTCAAATTTTTCAGATGCTCCCTAGGAACTCATTGAAGGAGCCCATTAGAGTGCTCAATCATAAAAAAAAAAAAAAAAAAAAAATCTATTACTTGGGAGATTACATTCTATTTGTATCACATTGTACCACTTTTTTTTTTTTGAACAAACGATATTATCTACACTAAAGGAAATTGGGTAGGCTTAGTCTCATAATGGGTTAGTAATAATGTGGATCAAATTCACTTTTGACGAAAATCGAACATAGGATCTCTCGCTCACAAGTGAAGAGGAATACTTTTAACCGTAGTACTAAGTGGCCACATTGTACCACTTATAAAATAGAGAGAATCATACGATTCATCAATACAAGTAGTTCCTACCTCTATTAGAAAAGTGATATATTGTAGTACACATACATGTGATGTTCCTATTATTTTTTTTTAAAATAATAACAAAATTAATCTAGCAGTATACATGGTATATTGTAATATGCTGATTTGCTTTTAGAATTTTTATCCGAGTAAAAATTAATTCCTTAAATCATTTTTTTTTTAAATTAAGTCCTTAAACTCTTTAAAAACTACCAATTTATTCTCTACTACAAGATTCAAAGCTATTCTATCTCATTTTTGTCAATTTAAGTCATGTGAAGTGACACACTTAAGAGCAATTCCAGCGTGGGAGCCCTCCCCCAGGCTATTCACTATTCAATCTACCCAGTGAACAATAACTGCCCTTAATGAACAGTAACCGCCTTTTGCATCTCCACCGTTGGACTTAAATAGTCCTGGCAATTGGTTATAAAATATTACTATTTTTTTATTTATAAAATAATACAAAATAATTTTATTTGTAATTTCGTATAAAATTTATAATTTCGCAAAGTCCACTCGGCGATTATTTAATTTTTCATTTAATTTTTGATTAATTAAATTACTTAATTTTCACTTACCAAAATTTAGTAAGAATAAGTAATCCACTTACCAAAATTTAAATTTTTATAGAGGTAAGAACACACACAAAAGCATTACAATTTGCAAGAACTAGCGTGAAATACCAAAATTGGAAGCTGGAACCATACCAGTAACGAAGGCATCAGATTTGTTAGAAACAATGAAGGAGCAACACTCCAAATATCATGTGGACGAAGACCTGAGGACAAAAGTTAACACTCAGTAACCCGAATATCATTCGTCTCCGTCGTTTGGTGTTGGCCGTTGACCGGAATGACGTCGTTAGTTCTAGCTTCGTCATCGGAGATGGTTTCGGTGTCGCTGAAGCGGTCCTCCTCGGTGGCCGATCTAAAGCACTTGGGTCTTGGCGAGACCAAGAGGGAGAGCTTGACCGGAATCGGAGAGACGAAAGAGATTTCGGTTTTTCTTGATTGGGAGAAGAAGAGCTGAGAGGAGTAGGGGGAAGAGTGGAGTGGGAGCTGGAGGAGGTACGGTCATGGAGTCAGAGCCATTGCAGAGTCGCAGAGCTCTGGTTGCAATCATGTAGGTGGAATCGCATCGCAGAGCTCTGATTTGCAAAATTAGCTCATTCTCCTCCTCCACCGCGACCACCGCTGAAGGTGGAAAAGATGGGGATAATGGACGAGATCGGCATGATGTTGGAGGAGTTCGAGGCCTGACAGTAAAAACATTAAAACAAGCGTGACGTCAGATCCACCTTAGGTTCTCGGGCCGGCGAAAATCGACGGGCTTGGTGCTCGGGCCTGCTCGGGCTCCATCGCCAGCGAACGGTGGACTTCCTCCCTTGGGCAATCAAGCCCTGTTCTGGAGCCTGTCCCTCGAGCAAGAGCTCCCGCTGGAGCTGCTCTAAAAGAGTAGATTGACAATTTTTAGTAAGTTGGCAAACTTATTTGTCTAAAAAAATAGTTTGTTATAAAATTATCAGATGATGCTAATTTTGCAAACTAGTGGCGGAGCCCCAATTAATTCACAGTAGGGACATATTAGAAGCTCTAAGTTCAAGAAATCTTGGTTATAGGGGTTATGGAGGCAACACATGAACTTTTGGGTAAAAAGATAAAATTACCCTCGAGGCACACCTGGATTCTCACACGCATGCAACGGACAATATCGGCTCAATCAAGGAAGAGTCAAAGGTGATCAAAATGAAATTTATTCAAAACCCTCTCATCGCTCCTCATCAAATCCTGACTCAAACGATAACTCCCAATTATCCTATTTAAATTAGGATTGATTACTAAATTACTCTTAATCGCAAGATATTATTTCACATAATATCTTGCAATTAAACTCACAATACCACCATAAGTGGCAGGTCCCTATTCTCCAAATAGGGCATGCCACTCCCCTATAAATGGTCCCATTTTCTCCATCAAAAAGCGAAGTTCATTCTCTCCTTAAAAATTCCCTAAACACTTTCTCTCTTAACTTCTAACTTTGACATCGGAGATTCTTCGACCAAAGCCCCTCCATTTATTGTGGGAGCGTGAGGCTCTTGGCCTTAATCTTAGGCGTTATTATTTTACAGGTGTATTTTCATCAAAGGAGAAGATGACGAAAATTTGCATCCACAGAAGGGATTTTAGGTTGTTAGATTTGGATTGATTATGGGGCCAGGACTAGTTTTAGTGTTGGAAAATAAGAGCGGGGACCCCAATCTAACTCCGCTATTGTTTCAAATGATGACAATGAAGAAGAAAAACGATTTTGATTATTTCTATTATACGGTGAAATTATAAGCTTAACGAAAAAAGAGAGCTGGAAAAAAGGAAAGTCCACAGTTAATCACATTAAATATAAGAAAAATAAAAAGGACGAAAGAATACTATATTAAAATATAATCTGCCTTTACCTGGCTAGGTCATTTCCTAATAATTACCTAATTAATTTATTAAGACCCAGTTAATACTCAACGTTTATAGTATTACTGCAAATAATGTGCAAATTTCAGCACTACTGTTACGTTTATGGCCGCTTGATTAGGATATTGTAACAGGATGGTCTGTCATCAGTATGGCCCCTAGCATCCAAGTCTTTTAGCGGTTCGATCAAATCTAACGTTTCCCCTTTAAACTAGAGAAAAGTTTTTGAAGAGTTTGGATAGTAGTTTGTTTTGTGCGAACAATTTAGTGATATTTATTTTTTACTTGTAAATAAGAAGTTTTATATTCGAATTTTAAAGGCGGCAAATTCGCAACCAATATATTTCTCATCTCTTTACATAAATATATCGTTAATATAATCTTCTTCGTTCTTTCTTCTTCTCCTCTGTGTCATGGGTTTGTCTTCTCTAATTCTCCCGATCAACGAACTTGCAGATGAATTCGACGGAGTTGTTCTTGAATATCCTAAGCTACACTTCACACAAAAAATTTATAATATCCAATTAATTAGCTGATGGTGGCTTGCATACATCACCTACCTCATGGAAACTGTAGTATTTACTATTTATATTATGTTGGGAAATGTGTAAGAACACACCTTTTTTAGAGAAATTATGCGCTATGGGCAATGTTCTAAAAAACGTTAGGCACTAATAGGGTGGCGGGCTAGCGTCTAGCGCCTAGGCGGCTAGGCGGATTTAGGTAAATTTCTTGTATATCTTGTAATTAAGTGCATATTGACATTTACAAAAAATTATACTTGAATGAAATTCATGGATAAGATAATAAAAGAATGATAATATACAAAAGAATTATCTAACAAATCCAAAATTTAAAAACACATTAAGCATATATGCCATATAACTTAAGACATTTTGAATGATTATATCTAATTTTTTAAAAATAAAAGTAAAATCCCACGTAGTAGGTTTTGTGATAGCCCGTCCCGGAAAATATTGATTTCTATAATTTTATTAAGTGATTTTACGAAATTGCTTTTCGAGTTGACTGAGATTATTTACGGTGTCATGTCACCTAAACATTTCTTTCTTGGCCTATCCTCGTAGTACTCGTCACTACGGATGCGTGGGCGCAAGCGGTTCATGATTTGGAGCTATAACGAAGAAGTTATTAAAATTTGAAATTTGATCAATTTTATTAATTTCAGAAAAATATGGATTCTTCCTTTATAAAATCTGGTGTGCTATTTGGATGGCTGAGATTTAAAGAAGAAGAAATGGATGGTGCAGATGAAAAGGAAAGAAAGAAAAAGAAGAGGAAGTAGAAGAGGTTGGGCAGCTTAGAAGAAATGGATGGTGCGGATGAAAAGGAAAGAAAGAAAAAGAAGAGGAAGAAGAAGAGGTTGGGCAAGCTGCCCAACCAGAGGGAGAGATGCAAGAGCTCCGGGAGAGAAAGGAGAGAGAGCTGGCCGAATTGGAAGGAGAGAGAGAGAGACTGACCAATCGGAACAGGGAAGGGAGGAAAGGAGAGAGGGTGAGAAGCGGAGGAACAGAGGAGAAACGGGTTGAGAGAATTCGCAACCCGTGTTCAACCCGGCTGGCAAACACCTCACTTTTCGACGATTTTCACCCATTTTTCCGTCGAATTGCTGCAAGAAATTACTTGGGAACTCCTCCACGACCTTCCCTCTATCCATTCCATCTCAAATTTGGAGAGATTTGGTCTTGAAAATGGAGGAACCCGCGAGGAAGGGTGCGGCGGCCTTGGCTTCGAATCACCCAATCTCGAAGCAATTTCTTTCAATTGCCATCACCCATGGCATCCTCTTGAGGCCTAGGACAAAGCCCAAGCAATGGTTGGGACGGCGAAGTTGATTTGAGGACGGATTGAGCACACCCAAAACCTAGGGTTTTCGACGGGTTTTGTTGAAATTGGAGGCCTTGCCGACCGAATTGGCCTTGGCCACAGGAATGAAAGTTGCTTTACTCATTAAGATCTTCATTTCTGTAAATTTTGGTAATTTTTGGAAATAGTTGGATTTTCCGGCGAGCCGGGGCGGCCGACCGCCACCCACGGCGGCGTGTGCGGCGGCACGTGGCCAGTGGGCCGCCAATGTTATTTTTAAGTTATATTTGATGTCTTGAGTTCAGTTATGATAGTGGTTTAACGTTAGTTGATCATTTGGACTTAATTTCGATACGATTCATGGTTAGGCCAAAAGGTGAATTGACGATCCAACCGTCGGATCGTCACCAAATTTTGATACGTAGTAGTATGTAATATTTGAAGAATGCAGGAACTTATGGATTGAAAATCCTACGTATGGATCTTCCGAATTGGATTTGTAAGTTCATAAAAATAAAAGGTTAACCGCCACTCGGTTTTGGAAATTGGCGGAGATCCAACCGTCGGATCGTAGCGAAATTTTAGTATGTTGTTCTAGAAGCTTAATGTGTATCTTGGAAAGTGACAGATCGGAAATCTGAGTTGTGGATCTTTCAGATTGAGTTATGTGGGGTTATGACCCTACCGTCGAACTTAGTCGACGGTTGACCTTTGATCAACGGGTCTCGCATTATTCTTGAATGCCCTTGTGGATGTGTGTTATGTGAATTTCATATTCTATGGATAAGATTTCTGAGATGTGGTTTGATAACTGTTTTAGGAGCCGAGCGTTTGGGACGCCTTGGTTCTGATGTTAGGGAGTCGTAGCGCGGACCCCAGGTGAGTGGGCATTTGTTTTCTATATATATCTATATACTATTGATTTCCCAGAAATCGAGTTTAAATGAAATGCGTTATGAAATGAGTTTTGAAATGCCATGCATAGAAATTATATGAATTATATGATTTGGTATATGATGCATATATGTGAAATGGTGCTGTGGATGCACAGGTGAGTATCAGGTGAGGTTTATGTTGTTCATGTGATTTATTGATGATGTGAATTGTGTTGAGAGCTCATAACCTGCACCCCCGGTGTTAGTGCTTATGTTATTCACCCTGCATCACACACTCACCTTGGATCCAAGTAGATGCTAGTCGTACAGACCACTAGAGGTGGTTCCGACATGCTAGTCGTACAGACCATTAGAGGGGTTCCGACTGGTAGGTGACTTTAGATTATGTGCACAGATGATTGATGAGAGAAGCACTAGAGCGTATTATTTCACCATCTTAGTCTTACAGACTACTATAGGTAGTTCCGACTTATGTGCAGTGTAGTGCCGTATAGGTCACAGTTGGTGACTCCGGCAGGGCCGTACAGGTCACAGTTGGTGACTCCGGCTGGATGGGATATTGAGCTATAGAATCAGCCGTACAGGACCACTATAGGGTCTCCGGTTGATTTATTATTTCACCTGATTTATATTGATGCATTAATATTATATTTTGGCATATGGCATGGCATGGCATATTCTTTCTGAAAAGCGTTGAAGGATTGTGATTTGAGCTTTTGATGATATATATATATATATATATATATATATATATATGTTTATATACGATTATATATTATTTTCTGGGAAAGTATACAGGTTTTTCAGAGAGGGGTTATGAATGTTGAATAAATGAGATGTTTTGATAAGCTTTATTTTCGCCCACTCACGTTTTCTGTTTTGCGCCCCTCCAGGTTCTAGTAGCAAAGTTCCTTATCGACGAGGATTCGTGGCATGTCCCTGTTAAGGTGGCTACTTTTATGGGTACGGTTTCTACCTACATTGCTGTACTTAAGGATTTAAATATCGATAATATCGGCGAAATATCGCCGATATTATCGTTTTTTTGAAGATCCGAAATTTTTTTAACTATCCAAATGATTTTCATCAAAATATCGCAATATTATCGATAATATCGCAATATTTTCGATATTTTCGATATTTTCGATAAATATCGATAATATCGGAACATAATAATAAAAAATACTTAAATATGTTGAGAAAACTCAACATATACTTCACTTGATCATAGCCCAAAGGCCAATCAAGTTAGGATTTTCTCAGCTGGGGGAATGTGAATTTTATTGGCAAAATTGCTTGCTCACTGCCCTCACATGGGCGATGTGGGACTCCCCCAATGGGAGAGAAAATCAGAATTTTGGCCGAAATTTTACACCCACTTTAAACGGCCATAACTTTGTCAAAACTCAACGAAATCAAGCAAGACAAAAACGAAAGTTGTAGCCCTCGAATAGACGAAGAGAATGGTACCTCACAAGATGTCTAAATCGTCGTGGTTTGGTCGGAAAATGCCTCGAAAGTCACTGAGATCGGCGGAAACTGGGTAAGATTCAAATGAGTATAACGTTTTTAATACTCAACGAAATTGAGTGAAACAAAAAGGAAAGTTGTACTAATCAACGAGACGAAGAGATTGATACCTTGCACGCCGGCCAACTCGCCGTGGTTTGGCCGGAAATTTCCTCGAAAGCCACTGAGGTCGCCGGAAATTGGGTAAGATTCAAATGAGTATAACTTTTTCAATACGCAACGACATTGAGTGAAACAAAAAGGAAAGTTGTAGCCCTCGAAGAGACGAAGAGAATGGTACCTTACACGACATCTGACTCGTTGTGGTTTGGTCGGAAATTGCCTCGAAAGCCACTGAGGTCGCCGGAATCTGGGTAAGATTCAAATGAGTATAACTTTTTCAATACTCAACGAAATTGAGTGAAACAAAAAGGAAAGTTGTACTACTCGACGAGACGAAGAGATTGATACCTTGCACGCCGGCCAAAATTCAATTGACACACTCCTGGCTTCCAAAATTCAATTCTTTTACTTTATATAAACTTGAAAAAACATAATCGGCATCCAAATTAAAGTTTAGTCTTATTCTTATGTGTAAGAAATTTAAAGTATCAAATTCGGCACATTATTCTTCATCATTTTATTCACTTCCCTTTTTTTTTTAATATCCTAAATAAAACCTCCAAATATTGTACTAATTAATTATATATAAATGATTATGGTGTGTTTAAACTTCTTTCATTAATTACTACATATTTTCTATACTCACAATGTTTGCCAGCTCGCTATATAATCAACTTAAATCAGTTAAATCCATCATGCAATGCATTTCCTTCCAATTTTTTGTGATAAACTAATAGATAATTGACTAAATAAACATCCTACAAAGTTTCATTAAAAATTTCCAAGTTTTTCTTACAATTTCCGTGGTTTCCATGTAATTTTTATCGATATCGATATTTTACCGATATTTCCATCGATATTTCCGTGTTTTCGGACTACCGATATTTCCGATATTACCGATATTTTCTTCCTTGGCTGTACTTGACTATGCTCTGACATCATGTGGGATTTGGGTTCATACCCACGCACAGTGCACTCTGTTATTAGGCACTTTTAGGTTTAAAATTATTCGCATCTTTCCTTATCATCACTTTATGGCTTCGTCACCTTCCAGGTGGCGGCCAGCACAGCTCGATTCAGGGTCCTAGTGAACATTCCGGATCGGGGTGTGTCAAGGTTGGGTGGTTCATATAAAGAGAAAATTCTGATGACAATATGGGTGGTTCATAATAATTTGCAAAATATTTTTTAGAGATCATATTAATTTATGCTGAATTTAAAGAGAAATAAAGGTGTCAAATATGTGGATGTGGAAAAGGCACATTAGGACGCATAAAGATGAGACTTTGCACCAATACTTATTGGTAATGACATATAGCCTGACACCCCATCAGTTTTTATGAGTTAGGACTGATAGCTTATGGCTTTTTACAAAAAGCAAGTAATTTGATGCTAGGTGTCCAAATTTGATTGGAGAGAAACTAAGAGAAACATTAAATAAGAATAGTATGTAGAGTGGTCACGTGGTGTGAAAGGAAGAGAGAGAAAGTCATTGTCTTCATCTTTCCTCTTCGCCAAACCGAGAACCAGAAGAAGCCCATAAAGGTGATCTGCATTCTTGAAAACATAACAAAACTGAAATTCCTTGACCGCCTAGGCCACTTAGGCCATCTCCAACCGAAGGGTCCAGAGGGCCAGAGCCGAAAACCGTCTCCAACCGAGGGCTAGGCCAGAGGGCTCTAGAATCTGGGAGGGCCCCACGAAATCGGAGAGGGCTGGAGGGCTGGCTGCATGTAGCCAGCCAGCCAGCCAGCCAGTGGCTGGCCATTTTTTTTTAATGTTTTGTTGTTTGTCGGTTATAGCCGACATGAATGTATTCTATTACTTAATATAAATGTATTATTGTCGGTTTATAACCGACAATAATACATTTGTACTAAATAATATAAATGTATTCCTGTCGGTTATAACTGACAGGATTTCTTAAGAAAGAATTCAAATGCAACGGCTAGCTGACTAGCCGTTGCATTTGATTTATTTATTTATTTTTACAGTTTTATTATTATTTTTTATTTACAAAATTTTTCATATAACTTCTATTTTTTCCTATAACTTTTATTATACAAAATTTGTTTCATATTTTTTTAAAATTCCATTTTTTCCTATAACTTCTATTTCACAAAATTTGTTTCATTTTATTTTAAGTTGTAGTTTTTAAATAATAAATTATGTTTGGCCTTATGGTCCTTTGACCCTCGGTTGGAGATGGTTTTTTGTGACAGGACTAAAACGAGCCCTCTGGCCCTCGGTTGGAGACGGAGGCAAATATGGCCATGTACTGTTCATTAAAATATTAATATCTTGGAGGATATTGGAGGGCCAGAGGGCTAAAACGAGCCCTCTGGCCAACCATCGGTTAGAGATGGCCTTAGTCACCCGCCTAGGCCACCCAAGGGCCGCCTAATCCCTGTCTCGATTTTGCTCCCAATTTTAAGTTAATCCTTGTGGCTGGCCACTGCCCAGTGCCTAGGCGCCGCCTAGGCCAATTTTTAGAACACTGACTATGAGTAAAGATGTGTCTTCCCTAAGAATTGCACTCTTTTAATTTATTTATGGGACTTTGGTAACAAACATTTATTTTCATATTTTGTTAAATACTGCTTTACTCAAGTTCTTAAATACCGCTTTATTTTTAAGTTAATTAGCTTAAAATATCAAAAAATTATTTTAGAAACTCCCAAAAAAATTTCTACTTCAACCATACTCTCTAATTTAGGGAGGGAGAAAAATTATGAATCAATATAAATAGAGTTTTTTATTTATTTAAAAAATTATTCAAAAATAGTAATTTATGCTACGAGCTCCTAGAGATTTTTTTGCTATTCTCCAAGTATGATAGGGAGTTATTGAAGGTCAAAATTTTCAGATCCTCTCTAAATCTTAGTTAGGAACTCATTGAGGGAGCCCATTAGAGTGCTTCAATCATAAAAAGTATATTTCTTGGGAGATTACATTTCATTTGTATCACATTGTACCACTTATGTAATAGAGATCAAATCATACGATTCATCAATACAAGTAGTTCATACCTCTATTAGAAATGTGATACATTGTAGTACACATACATGTGATGTTCCAAATATTTTTTTTTAAATAATAACAAAATTAATCTAGCAGTGTACTTGGTATACTGTAATATGCTGATTTGGTTTTAGAATTATTATATGAGTAAAAATTAATACCTTAAATTATATATCCTATATTTTTTTAAATTAAGTCCTTAAACTCTTTAAAAACTACTAATTTCTTCTCTATTACAAGATTTGAAGCCATTCTATCTCATTTTTGTCAATTTAAGTCACGTGAAGTGACACACTTAAAAGAGTAGATTGATAATTTTTACTAATTTGGTGGACTTATTTGTCTTAAAAAATAGTTTGTTATGAATTTATCAAAATGATGATAAATTTTCAAATAAGTGGCGGAGCCCCAATTAATCCACAATAGGGACATATTAGATGCTCTATGTCACATCTCGGCCCAGGGTGGACCACTTCTCGGGCCCGCTCCACCACTGTAGCACGATATTGTCCGCTTTGGGCCCCGACCACGCCCTCACGGTTTTGTTTTTAGGAACTCATGAGCAACTTCCCAGTGGGTCACCCATTATGGGAGTGCTCTGGCCACCTTCTCGCTTAACTTCGGAGTTTCGACGGAACCCGAAGCCAGTGAGCTCCCAAAAAGCCTCGTGCTAGGTAGGGATGAGAATATACATTTAAGGATCACTCCCCTGGGCGATGTGGGATGTTACAATCCACCCCCTTAGGGGCCCGACGTCTTCGTCGGCACACTTCTGGCCAGGGATTGGCTCTGATACCATTTTGTCACATCCCGGCCCGGGGCGGACCACTTCCCGGGCCCGCTCCACCACCGTAGCATGATATTGTCCGCTTTGGGCCCCGACTACGCCCTCACGGTTTTGTTTCTTGGAACTCACGAGCAACTTCCCAGTAGGTCACCCATCCTGGAAGTGCTCTGGCCTCCTACTCACTTAACTTCGGATTTCCTACGGAACCCGAAGCCAGTGACCTTCCAAAAGGCCTCGTGCTAGGTTGGGATGAGAATATACATTTAAAGATCACTCCTCTGGGCGATGTGGGATGTTACAATCCACCCCCCTTAGGGGCCCGACGTCTTCGTCGGCACACTTCCGGCCAGGGATTGGCTCTAATACCATTTCCCACATCGCCCAGGGGAGTGATCCTTAAATGTATATTCCCATCCCTACCTAGCACGAGGCCTTTTAGGAGCTCACTGGCTTCGGGTTCCGTCGGAATTTCGAAGTTAAGCGAGAAGGTGGCCAGAGCACTCCCATGATGGGTGACCCATTAGGAAGTTGCTCGTGAGTTCCCAAAAACAAAACCGTGAGGGCGTGGTCAGGGTCCAAAGCGGACAATATCGTGCTACGGTGGTGAAGCGGGCCTGGGAAGTGGTCCACCCCGGGCCGGGATGTGACACTCTAAGTTCAAGAAATCTTGGTAATATGGGTTATGCTTGGCTGATCGGTACTATTATTAGTGTTGGAAAATAACAGTTTATTGGGGTCATTTGCATTCATTGACCCCCATCTAACTTCGCTATTGTTTCAAATGATGACAGTGATGAAGAAAAACGGTTTTGATTATTTATATTATATGGTACAAAAGAGAGTCGGAAAAAACGAAAGTACACAGTTATCACCTTAAAATATAAGAAAAATAAAAGGGACGAAAGAATACCATATTAAAATATGATTTGCCCTTAGACCATCTCCAAACCTGGGCTAAAAGCCAAATTACCCCCCAAATTATCCCTCCAAACACTCTCCAACCCATGTTAAAATTTTAGGCTAAATGCCAAATGTTATTTCTAGGCCAAATACCCCCCAGCTTTCCCCCCGGGCTAAATGCCAAATGTTTATCGGAATTTAAATTTTTTTAGATTAAAATGTTCATAAAATTAATTTACAATAATCTACATATTTATTTTTTTTTAAAAAAAATTTGATTTAAGAAAAAAATTAGCTTAAGTTCATTCTTTAATAATTCCGGGCTAAAATTTTAGGGCAGAAGGGTTGGAGCAAAAAAGATGTTTCTGAGCTAAAAGCCAAATTTTTCGGGCTAAAAAATTTGGCTTTTAGCCCAAGGGTTGGAGATGGTCTTACCACGCTAGTTCATTTCCTAATAATTGCCTAATTAATTTATTAAGACCCAGTTAATACTCAACGTTAATAGTATTACTGCAAATTATGTGCAAATTGCAGCACTACTATTACGTTTATGACCGCTGGATTAGGATCTTGTAATTGGTTGGTCTGTCATCAGTAGGGCCCCTAGCATCCAAGTCCTTTAGCGATTAGATCAAAATCTAACGTTTCTCCTTTAAACCGAGGAAATTTTTTGAAGTGTTTGGATATTAATTTAGTTCTGTGTGAACAGTTTTAGTGATATTTTATTTATTTATTTTGTAAATATGAAGTTTTATGTTCGAATTTCAACAACAACGGATTCACAATCAATGTATTTCCCATCTTCTTACGTAAATATCTTCTTCTCCTCCTCTCTGTCATGGGTTCGTTGCACAATATATTTCCCATCCCCTTATGTACATATCGTTTTACGCACCCTTATTTAATCATTTTTGTTCGCACAATTTGTATTTTTATGCCTAAAATACTCCTAATAACATTTGACTTTTGGTTGGTTACATGTTATAAACATTTACTTTACAGACCAATCCATATAATTGATGTTCCTTGCGAGATAAATTATGCAAGTTGACAAAAAAAAAAAAAAAGTTTAATGTCATGATTTAAATACATATTAATAATAACATTACATGATATAAGTAATGGGAATTGTTGCTAATATATAAGTAATGTGAACTGTTATTAGCACTTCACAAATTTCATTCTACACTCATCATAAGTGTATTTTTCTTTCTAAATATAGAAAGTTTAGAATATAAAATGAGATTTTTGGAGTGCCAATAATAATTCTTAAGTAATTTATTTTCATATTATATAATGGGGACAAATGCGTGACACCACTATTTTTACACTTTAGACATACGGTTTTGTGGACCCTACTTTGTAATGTTTAACGATCCGAACAATCTACGTTTTAGGTCTTCTCTCAAAGGTCATGTCTACCAAAAATCACCCAAATTTGAAACCATAGGACTGTTGGATTAAGGGTTTATGGTTTTTTTTTTACAATGATATTCGTCCATTTTCTTCACAACAGATGAATGTCTTAATGGTTTTGGATTTATCTAATTTTTTGCAAGAATGATCTATGAATGTTCTAAAAGATAGACGATTTGGATTGTTAAAATACATTACTAAGTGGCCCCCACAAATACATGTGTCAAAAGTTCAGTAAAAAGTTGGTACCCCAGATTTGCCTTACACACACACACACACATACACACACACACACACACACACACATATATATATATATATATATATATATGATTTAGGATCAAGGACACGTTTTTGCCTCATATTTTGATATACATTTTTTTAGGGCCCACTCCGTAATTTATTTTAACGATTTGAAGACGACACGTGGACTTTTTGCCTAAGAAGACAAGAATGCCCTCATTGAAGGGGAGGGCACCCAAATATTCCCACGTGCAGTTCAACATCCCTAGAGACTTGAGTAGCTGACTACGACATCTCCAAGATCCTTTGCTCGTGGCATGAAAAGTCAAAAGAATTAAAGATAGGATTAATCACCAAATCCTATATTTAATACATTCCTAATTGAAGATCAACTTAAACAAGCAAGGAATTCTTATAATAATCAATCAAGGATACTTACCTGATAATCCTGAGCTACTATCTCCTAATTAATATCTTCGGGATAATTCTTTCATCATCCATCCTACGGATGACTCACCTTAACCAATTGAAAACTGCCACGTATAGGGTAGAACCCTACCGTGGCCGGCCACCTCCCCATAAATACTTCATCTACACCATTTTATGGTACGCTTTTGCTATGCACTTAAGCCCTAAACTTTCTCCGTTTTCAGAGAAACTGACATAGGCGTTAGAGATCCATTGGCTAAACTTCCCCACCTCAAGGGTGCATAAGGCTTTGCCCTTGATCAAATGTGCTTATTGTATTGTAGGTACAAAATTGTCAAGACTGAAGATGAGAGAGTTTTTGTACCACAAATTCGTCAAAGGGCAGAAACTTTCGACATCCTTAGAAAGTACAAGATGAAGCTCAATCCCGCCAAATGCACATTTGGAGTATCTTCAGGCAGAGTTTTAGGTTACTTAGTAACCCAATGAGGAATCGAAGCACATCCCAAGCAGATCCGACCAATCCTAGGGATGAAGTCTCAAACTTCATTGAAGGAGATCCAAAGCTTTACTGGTTGAGTAGCCGCACTCAACTATTTCTTCTCGTGGTCTACCGATCGATGAAAGCTTTTTTTTCAAAGCAATCAAAAGGGCATAATGAGACAAATGGGATGATGAGTGAGAAAGAGTTTTCCAAGACCTGAAGAAGTATATCACATCACTTCCCATACTATCCAAGCTAGAAGCAGCGGAGCACTTATACATCTACATGGCAGTCTCGGAAGTAGCGGTGAGCTTTACCCTTATACGAGAAGAACTGAGGGCCAAACTACTGGTATTATACACTTCTAAAGCTTTTCTCGATGTGGAAACTAGATATTCGAAGATCGAGAAATTAATTTTGGCGGTAGTTGTTGCGGCTCGGAAGCTCAGACCATATTTTCAAGCTTATACAGTCATCGTTATGACTCAATATCCTCTACGATCAATCTTATATGGTCCAAATGCTTATCAACGTGTAGTGAAATGGGCATTGGAACTTGGCCAATACGGCTTAGTTTTCGGACCCCGCACAGCGATAAAGGCCCAAGCCTTAACGGACTTCATAGTAGAATCACGCCTAGCCTGGGCGACACAACAGAGTGGCCTAACGACGCCCCAGAGGCAACCGAGCACGTCTTACCCATGCCTACTTCACTTGACAGAGATTTCTGCCATTTGCATGTCGACGACGCATCCAACTACAAGGGTTCGAGAGTAGGCGTGGTCCTTGTCGCCCCAAACGGTTCGATGCTTGAGTAAGAAATCACTTTAGGCTTTAAAGTATCCAACAACGAAGTAAAGTATGAAGCCCTACTAGCAGGCCTCCGAATGGCAAAAGACTTGGCGGTGAAAAAACTTGCAATTCATTCTGATTGCTAGCTAATCACCAATCAGACTACCGGGAAGTACACAGTGAAACATCCAAAGATGGTGTAGTACCTAGAGAAGGTACGAAAGCAACTTTAGGCATTTCAGACTTACACCTTCACTCAAGTTCCACGGGCAGACAACACCCACGTAAACGTGCTAGCCGGCTTAGGCTCTGCCTTTGACCACTAACTCAAATGTTCTATTTCTATGGAGTATCTAGACAAGACAAGCATAAATGCGGAGCCAACAGCCAAGTTGTCACATGTTAGTACAACTCCAAACTGGCAAGACTCCATTATAGACTACCTGGTCAAACGCACATTCTCTGTGGAAAGATTTGAGTCTAGAAAGCTCCAAACAAAGGCAGTATATTACTACATGTGGAATGGCATTCCAGTCCGAAGATATTACACTGGACCACATCTTCGCTGCCTAGGGCCTCTCGACGACATAAAGGTTCTAAGTTCAATCCATGAAGATGTTTATGGAAATCACTCTGGAGGCTGATTCTTAGCACAAAAGGCTTTTAATGTAGGCTACTACTGGCCTACTGTGCATCAAGACGCTAAGGAGTTAGTGCAGAAGTGCGACCGCTACCAACACTGCCTGTCAGCGAAAAACACCCGCAGATGAGTCCATAGTCATTCATCCAATGGGTAATCGACTTGGTAGGGCCAATGCCGCTCACTACTAGGGGCAAAGGCATGATGATCGTGGCAACTGACTACTTCACCAAATGGATAAAAATAGAGCACATGACAACCATAACTCAAACGAACATAGAGCGCTTCATATGAAGGAACATCATTTTTCGATTTAGCATCCCTTAATCCATCGTCACAGACAATGGCTCGTAATTCGTAGGAAAATATTTGGAGAAATTCTTCCAAAAATATGGCATCAAGCAGTACATGTCCACGCTAAGGTATCCCCAAGGCAATGGACAGGCCGAAGCATCCAATAAGATGATTCTCGACTGCCTCAAGAAATCCCTCTCCAACAAGAATGGGAAATGGCCAGACGAACTCCCTGAATGTCTATGGGTGTATCGTACAACCAAACGATGAGTAGCTGGTGAGACTCCTTTCTCTTTGGCATTTGGCTTAGAAACAATCATTCCTCCAAATGTCATCGTGTCAAGTATCAGCACTCTATTGCCAAGCATCGAGCAGAACGGAAAAGAGATAGCCACAAATCTAGATCTAGTAGAGGAGGAACGCGAGAAGGTCATCACTCATATCTCAGCCAACCAGCAACAACTCTTCTCCAACTACAACAAAATGGGCAAGATCTGGCAGTTCCAGCTCTGAGATTTAGTTTTAAGAAAAGCATTCATCACTGCCCATAGAGAGTGGTAGTCATACTCTTGCCACCATGAACGACAAGGAGATCGAAAAACAGTGGAGTGTGTATAATCTGAGGAAGTATCATGCATGACCTCCTGTTACATCAAAGCCTGATGACTTAAACAGCTCAACGGGCATCACCTTGAAAGCCTAGGACTATTCAATTGTTATACAATTCCTACCTTATAGCTAAGTTTTCGTTCGTTTCACTCGTTTTTTAATGAAGAATTCAGAAGTAATTTACAACTTGGCTCGGTTGCATGCTTATAACAACTGATCACTCATGCATTTCAAAAGAAGACCGCACCCTTCTCAGGGACTTCTCGCAGGAATTGCGCCATTTAGAGACTAACCATGCTTTCCAGTGTGAGAGGGTAAACCAATTCCCTGACACCCATATGGGTTTGCTCTCTGATGCGGGAAGATAAACTATACACTCCGAATATCCAGACGTGGATGAGTCGGGCTGCCTTGGTATAACTAGGTGCACGATGGCTTGCGTCGGGATTCTTATAAATAGCCATAATGGTATTTTTCAAGGCTTAGCTAACTAAAGGATTTTCGGCCTCTTAGCCTAATCCTTGAGGAACCGAGCCTCAGAGATGGAGGAGGCATATTATGTAGTACGTCCTATGGAAGGCTGCCTTGGAACCCTAAAATAGCTACCAAGTGCATTAAGGTAGCCTACAGTTTCTAGAAGACTGCCTACCGCTTGCCCTTCAAGCAGTAAGCCGCGCTAAACTTATACAACAACATGTTTTTTGTGAAAGGTTAAACAAGTTAGCTTGCATATATGAAGCTTTATCCACCATCGACATGCTACACAGTTGATAAGCTTCACCTCTGCCAAAGTGTAGAATGATTGTTTAAGATCTACACTAATTCCTAAAGTGTTATGGTACTTGCTAAGGAACCTATGAAATTGGTTACATAAAAGCAAGGAGTTCTTTCAGACCTTTGCTTATGAAATTCCATACAACCACGTACTTATGATACGAAAGATTAGCGAATTTCATGACCCAAAAATCTTTAGTATGTTGTGATGCAGGCCATACAGCTTAAAGGATTGATGAAAGCCAAGGTTAACAGCTAAATGGTAACACGGATTCGTCTGCTTCTGTAAGTAAGGTGTCTGACTGCCGACCATATGGCTAATAACCTTGCAAAAATTCTACACCAACACCTACGACTGCATAGGCTACGTGGGCTTGTTTGCTTATGAAAAAGCAACACGTTTGTCGCTAGTCTAAAGGTCAAAAGTTGGACGTAATCAAAAGAAGTGAAGATGAAGAAAAGCGAAGGAAACAAGTTTATTAAATTTTTAAGCCAAATTAATAAACAAATAGCAAAGGACAAAATAGTTCAAGCAAAATAAAGCAAAAAAGCAACAAGGAAAACAAAGAAAATCCTAAAGGTTACCTAGAAGACTACTCTTTAGTAGCTTGGACATCCCACGCAGCAGCCGCAACACTCTCAGCAGCAGCATCATCCAGCGCTTCACCCCCGGCTGTCCTAACCTGGGTACCAACTTTTCCGACTACTTTACTAATGGAAGCCTTAAAAGTAAAGGCAATCATGTTTTTCAGAGAAATAGAGAAGATCTCGAAGTTTTTCCCAGCAAACTCAAAGTCAGATGGCTTACCATTAAGATAATCTACATAAGACAACTTGTAAAAATTGACCTAACTTTGAACAAGTGAAGCCTCGAGCCTATCATTCTCACCCTTCAGCTGCTCGTTCTCCTCAAGCAGACTAACACGGACACACTGCAGCTCATCCACTTCCTTTTTCAGTATTTCGTTGATTTTTAATGCACCTTGGAGTTCCAACACTTGGGGTTCAAGCCTGTCGACGATCTTCTTGAAATGGATCACTTGATTATAAACAGTAGTCAACTCTTTATCCTTTGTGTAAGTAGCAGAACAAAGTTTAGAAAAGATACATTCAAGATCTTGAATCTGAGGTATGTAACATCCAATCTCTTTCACTGCACTTTCATGCTTAACTTGGATTGTGTCGAGCCAAGTCTTCAAGTCAACGATCTTTTAGTGAGCGGTCTCAAGCTGTAGAGAAGTAGAGGCAGAGATATTAGACCCCTTCAAAGCGATGAGCTCAGACTTCAACTTTTTGATCTTCTCGGCAAAGGAATAACCTTCAGTTGCCATAGTCTTTGCCACCTCCTTGGCAGCCTTGGTATCCTCTTGGTCGAGGAGCATAGACTTGGCTGCCAGAATCATCGTTTTTGCATCATAGCACGTAGAACAGTCCTCCTATATTCGGTTGCATGCTTCGCAAAAGAGCTTGGGCAACCAACCCCTTTAACGCCATCAACAATCTTGGCACACACGTCCATGTCTTTAAGCAGATATGGTTTCAAGAGCGTATAAATCTCAACAACTTCCCCAGAAACAAGCATGGTGGATTTCTCATAAATCTTAGCAGCTTCCCCAGAATCAATCTCGACAGCGAGGGGAGTGGGCTTGGCGCCATTTTAGCAGCAGAGTCTACCTTATCGCTCTTCATAGTGGTAAACCTCTCCGAAGGTGAACCAGACTTGTCTCCCGATGGACGTCTTGGCATAAACTTCGGCACTTGGGGCACAACGAAACCTTTATGCTGAGCAATCCTATTAGCAATTGTACTAGCCACCTTTGGCATGGCAGGCGTCACCAACTCAGATCTAGCATCCATATCTTTTTTCCCCTTCGAAGAAGTTAAATCAATCACAAGCCTATTGGCAACAGGCGGACCCTCACGAGTAGCGGAGGAAGTCTTCGGCTATTTCTCAGTCGATATCTCTTGAGCAGGTAGCGAAAATCTTTTCTTTCCACCTTCATTCACAATAGGCTCCACGATAGCGATCGGACAAGCCAATTCCTCCGCCTTGATCCGTTTATCTCCTCTATCAGGGGTAGCCCACCTTTCTCCTAGGGAAGAGGATTAAACAACCAACGTCATTCACTGTACTCAGAAGGGATACCTAAAGCATCATGCACATTCTTCATATCTGGAGAAGTCTTGGGAGTTGAGCCGAGTTTCAAATCTATATAAGTAAATGATGACAATCAATAAATCACAGAACAGCTCAACAAAAGTACAAAGCAGCCTAGAGATTAAGCAGTATACTTACCGGTGATGAAAATCGTTGGAACACGTAGCTCAGGGAAAGAATCAGACTCCTACTCTCCACTTATTTCCAAAGTCTCCTTGGACCAGTCGTGATCTCCTTTGCTCGAATGATCGAATAGCCTATAGTGGGATCACAGCTACCTAACTCTTTCAATGTGGCATATGTCAAAAAGGTACCAAAATTTGTTGATGGTCAAATCCAAGTCGAAGAACTAGCTTAGATTGTGGAACCCCACCATCACACGGATCGCATTTGGAGAACAATGAGCAGGGGCACACTTTATGGAGCAAATCACTTCTTGGAAGAAACGCGACATGGGGAAAGTAAATCCCAACACGACGTAGTAGGGGTGAAACTTAATGGCTCTTTGAGCCTCATTATATGGCTCATGGCTACTACTTTCCTTGACATGCTTCACATGCACCCCCGACGGAATGGCGTGCCTATATGCCTTAAGAAAGTCTCTAAATGAGTCATCAGAGCTAATTACCCTTATGGCTTAAAGAAGACATGCTCGAGGAAATTCTACAAAGATGCGAGGAAAATTCATTAGACGGCTACACAAAATATATATATATATATATATATATATATATATGCACATCAGGCCCTACGACCCAAGATCGCAATAGCCCAGCAACCGTGCCCGCCCCACGACTTGGTCCATCTCCTTCTCAGTCCGTAGGCCTTATGGCCCAAATCAATTGGAGGGGGCTGGCACCCCCGCACCTCATTCTCTTATTCTTTTGCATGGGTCGAAGCCTAGCCATCCACAAAACCAGCCGAGTAAGAAGGCCCGAGCCTCTATTCCTCTCTCTGACACGGGCTTAGGCACAACGACCTAGACCTAAGCGCCATAGCCCTAGCCCAAGCCATCCACGTGCCGAGCCCAAGGCTCTAGCTGCCAGCCCTCGACCGAGCCACCGCCGTACACAGCCAATGAAGTAGCCCCACGGCAACAGTTATGTCGTGGCTTCCCAACCATTTTTCACACGTTCTCGACCCCTGTCGAGCCAAATTTCAAGCACCGAGGCACCTAAACAAATTAAGAAGACAAGAAGAATTTTTTTTTTTTTTTACCTTGGTGCGGCGTAAAGACGAAGAAAGCAACGAAAGACAGTCATTTGCACAGGCAAGAGTAGAAGATTGCTAGTGGAGGGGGAACAAATATCATCTAGCTTTCTCGAGTAGAATAAATTGCTCTCTGAAGTTGATTTAATCATGTACTTAAGGTAGACTTAAATTGATTTTAGAAGTGATTTATTTCACTTTCCTAGAAGGATTTAATTTTCAATTAATGAGAGTATCTACATCAAAATAGGAAACAATCTTATGTTTCCCAAAGCAAGGGAAGATCTCTACACCTGCTGCCTTCTTATGGGAGCAGCCTGTGTGGGGGCATTTATGAAGCCAAAAATAGTCAAGAAAATTATGGAGGTGACACGTGGACTTTTGGGTTAAAAAGATAAAATTACCTTGGAGGCACATTGGAATTTCCATACGCATGCAACAGACAATATCGGCTCAATCAAGGAAGAATCAAAGGTGATCAAAATCGTATTTATTCAAAACCCTCTCATCACTCCTCATCAAATCCTTACTTAAAAGGTAACTCCCAATTATCCTATTTCATTTAGGAATGATTACCAAATTAATTGCAAGATATTATTTCACGTAATATCTTGCAATTAAACTCATAATACCACCATAAGTGGCCGGGCTTATTGTCCAAATAGGGCCGGCCACTCTCTTATAAATGGTCCCATTTTCTCCACCAAAAAGCGAAGTTCATTCTCTTCCTAAAAATTCCCTAAACACTTTCTCTCTCGAGTTCTAACGTTGGCATCGGAGATTCTTCGGCCAAAACCCCCCCAATTGATTGTGGGTGTGTGAGGCTCTTGGTCTTAATCTTAGGTGTTATTATTTTGCATGTGCATTTTCGTCAAATGAGAAGACGAAGGAAATTTGCATCCATATAAAAGATTTTAGGTTGTTAGATTTGGATTGATTATGGCGCTAGGACTATTATTGGTGTTGGTAAATAAGAGCACATTGGGGACCCCAATCTAACTCCGCTATTGTTACAAATGATGACGATGAAGAAGAAAAATGATTTTGATTATTTATATTATACGGTGAAATTATCCCGTCAATGAGAAAAAGAGAGCTGGAAAAAAGGAAAGTCTACAGTTAATCACATTAAATATAACAAAAATAAAAAGGACAAAAGAATACCATATTAAAATATGATCTGCCTTTACCTGGCTAGGTCATTTCCTAATAATTACCTAATTAATTTATTAAGAACCAGTTAATACTCAACGTTTGCAGTATGACTGCAAATAATGTGCAAATTGCAGCACTACTGTTACGTTTATGGCCGCTGGATTAGGATCTTGTAACAGGTTGGTCTGTGATCAGTATGGCCCCTAGCATTCTAGTCTTTTAGCTATTCGATCAAAATCTAACGTTTCACCTTTAAACTAGAGAAAAGTTTTTGAAGAGTTTGGATAGTAGTTTAGTTTTTTGTGAATAGTTTAATGGTATTTCTTTTTTACTTGTAAATAGAAGTTTTATGTTCGAATTTCAAACGCGGTGAATTCGCAATCAATATATTTCTCATCCCCTTACATAAATATATTGTTAATATCATCTTCTTCATTCTTTGTTCTTCTCCTCTGTGCCGTGGGTTCGTCTTCTCTGATTCTCCTGATCAACGAACTTGCAGATGAATCCGATGAAGTTGTTCCTGAATATCCTAAGCTACGCTTCACACAAAAAATTTATGATATCCAATTAATTAGCTGATGGTGGCTTGGATACATCACCTACCTCATGGCAAGTGTAGTATTTACTATTTATATAATGTTGGGTAATGTATAAAAACACACAACTTTCCTAGAGAAATTCTGTGCTAGGGGTGAAGGCGTGTCTTTTCTAAGAATTGAACTCTTTTACTTTATTTATGGGACTTTGGTAACAAACATGTGTTTACATATTTTGTTAAGTACTGCTTTACTCAAGTTCTTAATTACTACTTTATTTTCAAGTTAAATAGCTTAAAATGTCAGAAAATTATTTTAGAAACTCCCTAAAAAATTTATACTTCAACCATACTCTCTAATTTAGGGAGGGAGAAAAATTATGAACCAATATAAATAGAGTTTTTTATTTATTTAAAAAGTTATTCATAAATAGTAATTTATGCTAAGAGCTCCTAGAGATTTTTTTTGCTATTCTCGAAGTATGAAAGGGAGTTATT
The DNA here is from genome assembly GCF_042453785.1 of Malus domestica. NCBI lineage: Eukaryota > Viridiplantae > Streptophyta > Magnoliopsida > Rosales > Rosaceae > Malus > Malus domestica. The sequence continues at coordinate 11,863,480 of NC_091663.1, forward strand.
GAAGGTCAAAATTTTCAGATGCTCCCTAAATATTAGTTAGGAACTCATTGAGGGAGCCCATTAGAGTGCTTCAATTATAAAAAGTATATTACTTGGGAGACTACATTTTATTTGTATCACATTGTACCACTGATGTAATAGAGATTGAATCATACGATTCATTAATACAAGTAGTTCATACCTCTATTAAAAAGATGATATATTGTAGTACACATTCATGTGATGTTCCTGATATTTTTTTTAAATAATAAAAAAGTAAATCTAGCAATGACTTGGTATAGTGTAATATGCTGATTTGGTTTTAGAATTATTATCTGAGTAAAAATTAATTCCTTAAATTATATATATTGTTTGTACCATACTTAGGGCCTCTGTATTTAGATCTCGTATGAATACTTGGGGGACTCAAATGTAATTATGTATTAAAGGAAGGGGCAAATATATAAAAAGGGGAGGAGCCCTTAGTCTATAAAAGTGCCCCTCATTCTCCTCATTAGGAGAGGCCATTTTCTTAAGCCCCCTCATCCTCTCAAAGCTCTCAGTCTCATATTCAGAGCTCTCTCCCTCAGAAATACAATATCAGTGTGGACGTAGCCCAAACCTTGGGATAAACCACGATACATCTTGTGTTATTTACTTTCTTGTAGATTCATGGTCGGATTTACGTTGTTCCAAGACCCCTCTGGTTTTGTGCATCAACATATATTTTAAAATTAAGTCCTTAAACTCTTTAAAAACTACCAATTTCTTCTTCTCTATTACAGGATTCGAAGCCATTCTATCTCATTTTTGTCAATTTAAGTCACGTGAGTGACACACTTAAAAGAGTAGATTGATAATTTTTAGTAAGCTGGCGGACTTATTTGTCTTAAAATAGCTTGTCATGAAATTATCAAATGATGATAATTTTTCAAATCAGTGGCGGAGCCCCCATTAATTCACTGTAGGGACATAATAGAAGTTCTAAGTTCATGAAATCTTGGTAATATGGGTTATGCCTGGCTGAGCAGTACTGTTATTAGTGTTGGAAAATAACAGCTTATTGGGGTCATTTGCATTCATTGACCCCCATCTAACTCCGCTATTGTTTCAAATGATGACAATGAAGAAGAAAAACGGTTTTGATTATTTATATTATAGCGTACAAAAGAGAGCCGGAAAAAAGGAAAGTATACCATTTTAAAATATGATTTGCCTGTACCTGGCTTGGTCATTTCCTAATAATTACCTAATTAATTTATTAAGACCCAGTTAATACTCAACGTTAATTGTTTTACTGCAAATAATGTGCAAATTGCAGCACTACTGTTACGTTGGCCGCTGGATTAGGATCTTGTAATGGGTTGGTCTGTCATCAGTAGGGCCCCTAGCATCCAAGTCCTTTAGCGATTAAATCAAAATCTAACGTTTCTCCTCTAAACTGAGGAAAGTTTTTGAAGAGTTTGGATAGTAATCTAGTTCTATGTGAACAGTTTTAGTGATATTTTTTATTTATTTTGTAAATAAGAAGTTTTATGTTCGACTTTCAACAACAGCAAATTCACAACCAATATATTTCCCATCACTTTACGTAAATATATTGTTAATATCATCTTCTTCATTCTTTCTTCTCCTCCTCTCTGTCATGGGTTCGTCGTTTGCACAATATATCTCCCATCCCCATTTGTACATATCGTTTTACTCACCCTTATTTATTCATTTTTGTTCGCACAATTTGTATTTTTATGCCTAAAATACTTCTAATAACTTTTGACTTTTGGTTGGTTACATGTTATAAACATTTACTTTACAGATCAATACATATAATTGATGTTCCTTGCGAGATAAATTATGCAAGTTGACAAAAAAAAAAAAAAAATTTAATGTCATGATTTAAATGCATATTAATAACAACATTACATGATATAAGTAATGGGAACTGTTGCTGATATATAAGTAATGAGAACTATTATTAGCACTTCACAAATCACATTATACACTCCTCACAAGTGTATTTTTCTTTCTAATTATAGAAAGTTTGGAGTGTAAAATGAGATTTATGGTAAAACCCAAGGTATGGGGAAAAACCCATACACGAAGGAGAAAAGTAAGAAGTATGCATAATGTCTTAAACAAACGTCAAACAGGACGAACGGAGTATGATCATCCCAAGATGGGCGCCTCGTTAAAACCTCGTCAGGTAGCAAAAATCTAGTGGGAAAAATGCGCCAATTGTAGGAAAAAAAGTACATTAAGATCAAGTAAGTATGCTTTAGGATACTCCCCCTGAGTTAGACATAACTTCCAAATAAGAGAACTACAAGCGATTCAACTCAGATAATTTATGCATACCGATTCCTTGGATAAGCTTTTGAAAAGTAGACTTGGGCAAAGACTTCGTAAAGAGATCGGCCAGGTTGTCCTTTAACTACTCGATACATGCTACATTGTCTTCAAAGATCGTCGTAGGAAGATCAACGATGAAAGAAAGACCACTAGTGCTTCGAATATTTTCCATAACTGCTCTAAACCAAAAGCACTCTTGTGAGGCTTCATGCAGGGCAAGAATCTCAGCATGGTTCGAAGAAGTCGTAACTAGCGTTTACTTGGTAGCCCTCCAAGATATAACGATGTCTTCAACGGTAAAGACATAACCCATTTGAGAACGTGCCCTATGTAGGTCAGATAGATAACCAGCATCTGCGTAACTAACGAGGCGAGAATCGACCCGAGGATTGAGGGGGTGGCTGCTCCTCTCTAGGATTTGTGGGTGTAGAACAAGCCTAAATCCGTCGTACCCTTGAGGTAACGGAAAATGTCTTTAACACAATTCCAGTGTCTGCGTGAAGGTAGTATTTAGCCAAAGGATTAACAGTGAAGGAGATGTCGGGTTTAGTGCATTGAGCCAAGTACAATAAATCACCAATTGCACTTAGGTATGAAATTTCAAGCTCCAAAATCTCTTTCTCATCCTCCTTTAGACGGAAGGGATCTCGTTTAGCATCTGGAGTCTAAATGACCATAGAAGTACTCGAAGGCTTTGTTTTATCCTCCTTAAAACGTCACAACACCTTCTGGGTGTAGTTCGATTGATGTACTAGGATTCCATCAGAACAATGCTCGATCTCTAGGCCGAGGCAATATCGAGTTTTCCCAAGATCTTTCATCTCATATTTCGATTTCAAGTGAGTGGCAGTTTCCTCAAGCTCTGCAGAAGTTCTTATGAGGTTTATGTTGTCGATATAAACTGCAACAATCGCAAATCCGAAATGTGACTTCTTAATGAACACGCATGGGCATAGTTCATTGTTCACAAAACCCTTACTTGTCAAATATTCACTCAGATGGTTATACCACATCCGCCTAGATTGTTTCAATCTGTAGAGTGACTTCCTCAATCTAATCGAAAGATTGTTCTGTGGTCTAGAACTATTTGAACCAGTCAATGGAAGTCATTCTTGAAATTTCATGTACATTTCCGTATCTGGATCCCCATAGAGATACATAATTACCACGTCTATTAGCTGCATATTCAGTTTTTCAGAAACTACCAAACTGATAAGGTAGTGGAACGCCTCCTTGTAATTAATCCCAGGGCGTTGAGAGAAGCCTTGCTCTACGAGGCGTGCTTTGTATCGTACTATTTCATTCTTCTCACGAAAACCCACTTGTAGCCCATAGGCTTCACATGTGGTGGAGTAGAAGCTACAGGCCCAAACACCTTTCATTTCGCGAGCCAATCGAGTTTGGCTTGGATTACTTGTTTCCAGTTTGACCAATCCATTCTACGTCGACATTCATCAACGGGGCGTGGTTCAATGTCATCATTAACCATGATGTCGAAAGCAACAATATACACGAATGCATCATCGACAATCATTTCATTATGATTCTAAACCTCATCCAAAACTGCGTAATGGATCGAAATCTCACGATTCTCGAGAGGCCGAATTGTTTCATAAAAAATATTATCGCAATCTAGAATAACCTCATGCGTTGGAACGGATGAGTAAGCAATGGTCGGATTCAGACTAAGGTTACTAGTATGTGCCATTTTCTTCTTCCAGGGTTGTGAATCCCTTGAACTAGGAGGCCTGCCACTCTTCAAGGTAAGAGCAGGTGATTGGCTAGCCACCATTGTACCTTGCCAAAAGGGAGGTGCGGGCCGCCCTACCCTCGGGGACGGTTCGACCTTCCATGGCAGTGTTATGGCTTACGTTCAGTACATCCATCCTTGCAGGTGCATTTGCAGTAGGTATATGTGATCTCGTCACCTTCGCTAGATCAGTAGAAGCATATGGCATACTTTGAGCAATGCTCTGAAGATCTAGAATACGTCACTCTTCAGTTTCATACTAAGGTGTACGGGGATTTAAATGAGACATAGTGGGAGTAATCCATGACAATTCACCGCGTTCTACATGAACGTTAGTGATCATATCTTCCCCTAACGATCAGAAAACTGTCTCATCGAAGTGACAATCCCTAAAATGTGCAATAAAGAGATCTCCTGTCAAGGGTTCTAAGTAGTAAATAATGGATGGTGAATCATAACCGATATAGATTCCCATTTTTCTTTGAGGACCCATTTTGGTACGTAGTGGCGGTGTTATTGGCACATAGATTGTGCACCCAAACACACGTAAATGCAAGACGTCAGGCTTGTATCCAGTAACCAACTGTAATGGTGAATGAGGTTGGGTAGCGATGAGCCTCAAGCAAACCAACGTAGTTGCATGTAATATTGTGTGGCCCCAAGCAGATACCAATAAGTTGGTTCTCATAACCAAAGTTTGAGCTATTGATTGAAAGTTCTTTATGAAAGCTTCCGTTAGGCTGTTTTACGTGTGAACATAGGGTACATGATATTCAATTTCAATCCTAACGGACATGCAATAATCGTCAAAGGTCTGTGACGTAAACTCTTCAGCATTATCCAGTCGAATCGACTTGATCGGATAATCAGGGTAGTGAGCCCTTAGCATAATAATTTATGCTAAGAGTTTCGCAAATGCAGCACTGCGTGTGGACAATAAGCAAACATATGACCATCACGTCAATGCATCAACCAGCACCATAAAACATCTAAATGGTCTGCACATTGGTTGGATAGGTCCACAAATATCCCCTTCAATCCTCCGAAGAAATTTAGGGGGGGTCATGAATAATCTTTGTAATTGAGGGTTGAGTGTTCAACTTCCCCAGGGAACATGCTTTGCAAAACGGATGGCCGAGATAAGATTTCAAGTGATACCCATGAGATGCTTTGAGGATACGGTGCATCATATCTCGTCTGAGGTGTCCCATTCGATCATGCTAAAGCATGAGAATATCTTTAAACCTAACCATGGGGTTGGCCACATGGTGTGTCATAACGGCTCGAATGGTTGTTATGTACAACCCACTCGGGAAATGTTCTAGCTTATCATGAATATGCTTCCGGCCATATTCGTAAGAGATCATACAGAGAAATTCAGAACCATTCTTTTCAGTGGTTTCAACATGATATTGTTTATCTCGAATATCTCTAAAACTTAATAACGTTCTTCCAGAACGTGGAGAATAGAGTGTCTTTTTAATGGTTAATTCAGCACCATTGGACAACATTATACGAGCCTTTCCGCATCCTTTGATCATGTTGGATGGGCCTGAGAGAGTTGTCAGAGGTGCATTCTTAGGTACGAAGTTAGTGAAATAGTGTTTCTCACGCAATATGGTGTGCGTAGTTGCACTATTAACCAGAAAACTAACTTCCCCACTAGTCATACCTAGAAATAAATTAATTGAATCGGTCACATACATAAATATAATTCCATTCATTCAATTAATCAATTCGAGTAATAATATCCATAAAATAATTATCCAAAGTTCAAAACAAACCAAACCAAACAAATAGTTTCAAATACTTAGAAAAATTGTTCGAAAAATTAAACCATAAACCTAGAAATTAAGGAGGAAGGGGGTTTGGCCACTAAGGGTGTTGGAAGTATGCCCACAAAGCCACTCATTTGATGTAATAGCTTTTGGAATACTTAATGTATTAAACTTTTATATGTTTAATGAAGGGCAAAGCTTATTGTTAATCACTATTTATTGTATCTTGTGTTTAAGCAATAAGGGAATCCAAGGAATGTATTTGATCTAAGAGATAAGTGATTTAAGTAAGTTAGATTAACGAGACCTTTCTCTTATGTTCATTCCTAAAACGTTCCTAGCCATAGGATTGCCAATTGGGCATTGACAATCCGCTAAGGTTAGTATGTGTTATGTCGACTCAAGCGCGAGTATGACAAGTCTCAAGTCATTTAGTGTTGTACACTAAGACAAACACATAGGTGCTCGAAAGAGTAATCGAGTACACTGAACAACGATCAAAAGAGAGTTCAAACATACATGTCATGTAAGAACTCGATAGTTGCAATATGCAAAGTAGTCCTTTGACCTGAGGCATCATAGATGTCTAATGGTTAGGTCCTTGATCTTTGATCATGTTAAATGGCATTCCATTGGAGTGTCCACGGCATTGTTGGGATCAAGCTATCTAGTCATGTAGGCATATGAATGTACAACAAGGGATCTCTAACCTTCCATGGTGGAATGAGAATACTCTAAGATATGATTCGGGAGTCTTTGGCCAAAGCGTATGAATATGACTTAGGAAGTTTGTTCCAAATCATGTTCAATTGAATCATATAGAGAAGTATCACATTGGATAGTAGACATGAAACAAACTATCACTTAAACAATGTGATTAAGAGTATTGTATTAGAGAAGGACCGTATTGCATTGTAGTTGTAACTGGATAGGTTCTCCAACCAATTTTACTTAGCTTGGGTAACCATGACATACTGCTAGGTGTCACTCATGGTTTGTGGAAGCCCTAATGATTAGCAAACACTAATTTTAAGGGAGAATTGAAATGTGGTTTCAATTCACAATCGATCGTTAAGAGTAACAATCGCCCACTACCTCGCTGAATGGAACCTAATGGATCGTACATCGAGTAAGGATGATAGTGAAGAAATAAATAAGATGGATATGCAATTAAATTGTTTAATTGAAAAATGGTCAAGATTAATTAATTAGTTAATTAATTATACGAAATGTTCGTATTAGGCTTTTAAGTTGGTTTTGGGCTTCGAGGCCCAAAAGCGTTTTGGTCCACAAGGCCCATTATGTTTAAGTTGTATGACAACTAAAACAAAATGGGCAAATTAGCCCAATAACAAGGTAAGGCCGGCCATAGGGTGAGGGGTTGCAAATTTGGATTAATTACAAGTTTGCCACTCACTTGAAATGAAGTATAAAATCAACTTTATAGCTTTATTTCTTATTAGGGTTTTTCTTGGTGAAATGAGGTGAAACACTTTCTCTCATTTTCTCTAAAGAGGCCGGCCACTTAGAGGGGATTTAGCTAGCAATCTTTTCTTATCTAAGTCATCCATTTTCATCTTCACACTTCATCCTTGGTGTGGAGACTTAGAGACATCAAGCTTTTGATGTTTTTTGGAGAACTAATCCTCAAATCCTCAAAGAAGAAAAGGAGCACTAAAATGAGGAAAATCACAAGGAAGATCCAATGAGCATGGAGGTGACTTGAAGGCCCTCCACTTGGGTGAATCCCTTGTGTAAACAAGGATGAGCTTCAAGGGTAAAGAATCTCTAAATTCTTAATTCTCTTTAATGTTGTTAAAGAGTCTTTTGGTTCACCATATACTAGGCTTTGAAAGTCATGGGTTTTATGAATTGTTTTTTAATGCATGCCTACTTTAATGTGTTAATAGTTTGCATATGTATTCAAATGTTCTTACTTGTTCTTAGCTAGGACAAAATTTTTCCTTCAAGGGGTATAACACCCTAAAACATGTCTAAAAATTATTCTTCCATAGGAGCGGATGCCTCTTGAAAATTTGAAACCTCCATGGATGTTGTAGCATATTTGGGATGTTTCACATGCGCAAAGTTAGATTCACGACGGGAATGATTCCTGGCAATTGCCTCAGGGGTAGCTCGACATACGCGTGACCAATGAGCCCTTGATCCATAGCGGTAGCACATGTCCATTTCAGTGGAATCCGATTGAACGGTAGCTGTTCCCTTGTTTTTGAAGTTTTGGGCCTTCGGGGCAAGGGGTTGGCGCTTCTGAGGCAAGTTTCCACCCTTGGATGGGCCTCTGTTTGGTGGGCCTTGCCGCCCCTTTCCACGACCATGATGGGATATTTGTCGGTTGTGGCTGCTATAATTTGTCACATGCACTTCAGGCACGGCGTTTGAGCCAATAGGTCGAGCTTGATGATTCTTTATCAAAAGATGGTTCTGTTTTTCAGCGAAAAGTAGAACATATATCAAATCTGAAAATTTGGTGAACTTCTGTGCCTTATATTGTTGCTGCATGACAATATTGGTGGCATTGAAGGTCAAATAGGTATTTTCTAGGAGATCCTGTTTAGTTAAGTCTTCGTTACAAAACTTAAGTAGTGATCGGATTACAAGTATTTGATCTGCAGTACATCATGGATGTGTCTTCGAATAAAGATCATATAAATAGCTTTTTGAGCTTCGTCGGTTGGTTCCTCGATAGTAGCTCTAAAACTCTTTGCAGTAAGATAAAGCTTCACGTCTTGAACCTACTTCAAGTAGTTTCATCCAGAGACTTCCAGAGGGGTAAAATCGAGCTTGTTCAAGTTCGATGTCCTTAAACATATGGTACAACAAAACGTGGTTAATCATATGGAAAACCATAGACATACATTATATAACATTCAAGTTCTATAGACATGTATTGGTTTAATTTAGGCTTGAAAGCTACAGGTTTCATATGGTAAGTTTTGAATGAAAACTTCAGGTTTCAAAGGTACTAAATTTGAAACTACATGTTCGATTTAGTTATGAATGTTTAGTTCATGTATAGGGGTACCTACAAGAACACATAGTACAATATACAATAAAGTGTAGTGGATTTGTGGATTGCTTCAAGAACCCAAGTGTGAGTGCTTCAAGACTATGGAAGATAGTCAACGGCTCAAAGAAATGAAATGATTTATTAGTTGCCAAAAAATGAGCTTCAGACCAATAATTTTGTATTAATTGTCAGATTAGTGGACTGCTGGTCACTTTAATTAATTTAATAGATTGGGACCATTCGAGGTCAATTGTAGAAGCAAAAATAATTATAACATATGGGTTAAAATTATTTAAAATGCCAAAAAATAGCATTGGATTCGAAAAACCATAGCCCAAGTACGGTGGGCATGGGTGTCGTGAGTAGGGCTAAGTCCTAAGGGCTTAGTGGGCTCGGGTGATTACAAAAGGCATCCTAATGCATGGCTTCAGGCCACGGGCCAAGAGGTGGGATGCCCAGCAGCAAGGATGCTGGTGTTTTGGGCCAAAACATTGCGTGAGAACAGGCTCAGTAGAAGCTGGGGCCGGGTTTTAGGTTATGGGACAAGCCCAGCCTACTGGGCTAGCTAAGGTACATGCAGGCTGAGGCAATGACAAGCCCAGCAAGCCAAGAAGGCTGTTGCAGACGAACTGGGGCAATGGGACAATGCCCAACATGGCTTCAAGCATGCGAGTGTGGGCTCGGGTTGAACTAGGGGCCTTCAGGCTCGTGTGGTAGGCAACCCAAGTCGAAGCTTGATTGGGTTCGAGAAAGGTAGCAAGCCCAAAGGGCCGCGCCCATGGTTTAGAACATCAGAACGATGTCGTCCCAAAGTGGTCCATGCGGCTGGGCTTTAGGCCAGCGAGGTGATCCTGACAGTGGTGCCCTAAACAATCCCAGATTTTGTTGTTTTCGAATTCTAAGGTTAAAAACCCTAATTGCTTCTAAATTAATTTTGATGCTTTAACTCACAGTTCCACATAGCATAAATGCGTAATGCATGAACAAGTATATATTGACAAAATATATGAACATATATACGATATATATAATTGGAAGGAAAATATAAATATAGGGGGTTCATACATCATGATGAATGTTTTCATGCTTCTAGGTTTTTTCAAATATCTTAATTTATTTTAGAAGAACCTGATTGGCAAAAAAAAACAATTGATAGCCTTTGAATTTGGTAGAAGAGAGCCTCCTACGATCCTTCAGTTCATTAGCTTCTGGCAAGAGCGTGTTGTATCACCCCCTTATGCATTTATTTATATTAGTAGGATAGGTAGAATCCTTATCCTAATAAGATTATAACTCTAATAAGAATTAAACTACTAAAAGGAATACACAAGATACTCCTAGATACACTAGGATTTATACAATCACATTCCTAATCCGATAGGACTGTAACAATTTTCATATTATATAATGGGGACAAATGTGTGACACCAATTTTTTGACACTTTGGACACACATTTTTGTGGGCATTGATAACTCATATATTTCATGCATTTATACCATCCATTTCTAGCCTCTTTGTGATGTTTTTGAGTTAAATTGGTTGTATTTTACCTTATTTTGTGTTAGTGTGCAATTACATGTACTTTAGGATCAATTTGAAGGAAAAGAAGTGAAAAGATGTCATTTTTGGGATTGACCCTTATTCAAACGTGGAAATAAGTTTAGTGGCCCATTTTGAAGCCCAAATAAAGAATCCAAGATGAATTTAGCTTGTTAGAAGACTAGGAATATAATGGGAAAGGAATGGGGATAACTAGCTTGATTTGGAGGTGCCAAATAAGGCAAAAACGTGCAAAATAAAGGCTAAGTTGCTGGGATCACTTTGGAATATTTTGCAACCCCATGGAGCATATAAATACTAGGGTTTCAGATCACTTTGACACAAGCCCCCCTTGGGGCCGCCTATAGCTCTCTCTCCTCTCTTTTCTTGGATTTTCTTCTAGAAACAAAACCCTATTTCTCTCACCATCCGCTGCCACCGAAGAAACCACACAGCCGCACTGTTCTTGAATGATTTCCACATTAGAATTGCTTCAAGGGGTTTCTTCTATGAACTTTAATTTCACTCATGTTGTTCTTGATATTTATATATTTTGTAATCATGTTGTGTAATTAGGCTCATAGCTGGGGAATTCGATGTAGCCTTACAAACCTACTCTATGTTATTAAGTTAAAGTATTCAAATTACCAATCCGTGTTCTTGTTTCATTCACTAATTTTTTTGTTAATCTTAATGTTTGATCACCATTAGGGCTTCTTATTATTTGATCAAGGTTATAGTACACATCATGCTTAATCTTGGTGGACATGTGAATGAATGAAGAAATTGCTATGCATACATCCTGCCATGTGATTTCTTTGGTTCTTTGAAGTTTTCTTGTTCTTTTTGGATTCTTACTTGCTAATCTAAGTTGAACATCACAACTAGGTTGCAAATTAGGAGTACTTGATCACAACCACACATCAAATGGATGATCATAAATAAGTAAAATAAACCCTAGTTGCAGATTGGAGAGTTGAATGAGTTTTGACTTAATTTTCATGGAATTGACTTGTAATGGTGAAATCGGTATCCCTAGTTCCGTTCCCATCGTTTCTGAATCAATCTATCATTCATCTTTATCTTGTCTTGCATTTTATGTTACTTTAGCTTTCAAAACAAAAATCTAAATTCAGTTTTCATTTTGTTTGCTTAGTTAGGGTTCATATAAAGCTAGTAATTTGTAGAGTTTTAATCAATCCCTATGGTTCGACACCTTTACTTGTGCCACTATACTATCCTTATACTTGCACTTGAAAGGAACACAACAGGCCCTACTTCGTACTGTTTAACGATTCAAACAATCTACCTTTTAGGTCTTCCCTCAAAGGTAATGTCTATAAAAAATTACCCAAATTTGAAACCATAGGATTGTTGGATTAAGTGTTTATGTTTTCTTTTTAGAACTATATTCGTCCATTTTCTTCACCACAAATGAATGTCTTAATGGTTTTAGATTTATCTAATTTTTTACAAGAATGATCTATGAATGTTCTAAAAGATGGACGGTTCGGATCGTTAAAATACATTACTAACTGGCCCCCACAAACATGTGTCAAAAGTTATGTAAAAAGTTGGTGTCGCGGATCCGCCATATATATATATATGAGTTAGGATCCAAGGACATGTTTTTGCCTCACATTTTGATATACATTTTTTGGGGCCCACTCCGTAATTTATTTTAATGATCTGAAGACGACATGTGGACTTTTCCCTAAGAAGACGAGAATGCCTTCATTAAAAAGGAGGGCACAAAAATATTCCCAAGGCCAGTTCAGCATCCCTAGAGACTTGAGCAGCTGACTACGACATCTCCAATGTCCCCTACTCGTGGCATGGAAAAGTCAAAGGCATAAAAGATAGGATAATCACCAAATCCTATATTTAATACATTCCTGATTGAAGATCAACTCAAACAAGTAAGGAATTCTTATCACCATCAATCAAGGATACTTTCCTCATAATCCCAAGCTACTATCTCATAATTAATATCTTCGGGATAATTCTTTCATCATCCATCTTACGGATGACTCACCTTGGTTAATCGAAAACTGCCACGTGTAGGGCAAACCCCTACCATGGCCGGCCACATCTCTATAAATACTTCATCTACACCATTTTCTGGTATGCTTTTGCTATGCACTTAAGCCCTAAACTTTCTCCATTTTCAAAGAAACTGACATAGGAATCAGAGATCCATTGACTAAACTTCCCCACCTCAAGGGCTCATGAGGCTTTGGCCTTAATCAAAGGTTCTTGTTGTATTGTACGTACAAGTTTGCCAAGACTAAAGATGACATGAGTTTTTGTACCACAAATTGGTGCTTTCATTGAGAACCCAATTTAATATTCTAGAAAAAGGCTTTTGCATTTGCTTTCAGGATTGTCTGTTACAATGAATTTCTCAAATGCAGTATCATTGAAAATTTTTCAGAAATGTTCTCTGATTAGTCTTTAGAGAAGGGACACAGTGGTAGAAAATTATGAAGCTACGTTAAACGAAATACCCTATGTCGAAAGATACAGAGTGAGATATGGCCTACACCGAAGATCCTCAAAGCTCAATGCAACGGCAAGAGCCCCATCGCTGCGGAACACTACCACCACCACCATTGTGGCCACTACCTAGAAGTCATTGCAGGGCCACCAGGTGACGGCACAAGGCGCTGCCTAGGCTTTTGCAGTGTGAAGACCTATCAAAACTAGGGGTAAGGACCCAGAAGTCGGCTACCTACGCTAGAACTGGGTTTAAGCTTTTTAGGCCTAGAACAAAGCAACAACAGCTGCATGCCATGCAACCTAGTCCGCCAAGATAAACCCTAGAAGGGTGTATTTATTCAAGTGAGATAAAGTCCTTTTAGGAAATATAATTCGTATTAAACCGGAAGAATCCTATAGGATATCTAGGAGTAGATATTGCATCATCTTAAGAGTATGATTACTTACGGCTCATGCCAAATCCTATATTGAAGGAATTTCCTAGGTGGAAACTGTTGAGTCTATGATTAGACTTCTAAGGTATTCGTATTCTAATCTGCCTTACTTCAACTCTGAAAAAACATGGTCCCACAATTGTCCCTAAATGTGTATCTGAAATGGTTGTTTCTCTTGAGAATGTATAGTTATCCAAAGAACAGCCTTTCGAAGTAAATAAAAATACATACCGTTTTTAATTCTTCTAGCATGTGGTAATTTCAACTTCATAACCCACGAACCATGATGTTCCAAATTCAAAGGTGCGGTCTCGAAAGTTATGGCATGAAGACATCAGCGATGAGGGATGTCATGTCGCGTGTGGACAATAAACAAGAAGTGGCTTTTTACGTTATCGAGTGACTTCGGTTATTGGACATGCGATATCGAGGTGAGGCATTTCGAATTCAACGGCGAGATCATCTAGAGACTCATTTGTAAATAACGTTGGTCATCTTTCCTTTTTTTTCTTTTCTAACTCCTTTCTTTCAAATTTTAAACCAAAGTATGGCTTTCCCCTATTCCTGCCATGCTTTACTTCTCCCATCCATTCCTCACTTTAAGCCTTTGATGACTAATATATGTCGCCAAGAAATTTGCAACACTCTCATTCAGTGTTATCAAGGATTATTAGATGAAGTAGGAATGAGTCATAAGCTTTCAATAGTAAACTTTTCTCCTTTATTGAGTTCCTTAGTCTCCATATTCTGCTGCATAGCCAAAAGCAGCATCCTTCTTGTGGTCTTTGCTTACGGGTTTAACTTGAGCAGAGTATCGAGATTATTCAATGATTATTCTTCATTGGAGCCCTCTCAGCATCCTCTTAAAGTGAGCTGAGTGGGCAGGAATAACAAACATCACCGCTGGAAGAAATCACCTTTTTTTTAGAGAAATTCTGTGCTAAAGGTGAAGGCGTGTCTCCCCTAAAAATTGTACTCTTTTTACTCTATTTATGGGACATTGATAACAAACATGTGTTTACATATTTTATTAAATACTACTTTACTCAAGTCGTTAATCCTGTTAGAGTAAAACACTTAAAACTTTTCTTCCTTTGCTTCCTAATCACAGAATAAAGTTTTAATCTGACAAATCTTTTCGATGTAAACAAAGGCCCGACACAGAGCTTTAAGCCCCCTCGGTAACATTGAATGGGAAAAAACATTATCTCCTAAACATAGTGTTCATAAAGATTTTCACTGCGATAATCGGATTACCACCTTATTCTGGCACCAGGTTCAAAAACCTATGAAAAATATTTTACTCCGAACTTGCTTTGGTGCATTGGTCGGATTAAGGATGAGAAAATGATGAGTCTTGTCCGAATTGGCCTCCAGTTCTTAATGTTTGTGCGATCTTCTTCTTTCAAGCAAGACTATGTCGATTTGTTCATTCACCTTACTTCATTCTGCGTCCAAAGATTTTAATAGTCCCAATATGTCACTAAGAAGGGGCTTCCCTCTTAGTCTAACTTGTGTGTCCGTTCGTAGTGAATCTTAAACAAAAGTTTGTTAGGGGCTTGGTCACTTGTATGTGGGTCATAAACACTTTCAGAATCTTTTTGTCAAACCCTATGTGTTGGAACTAATAGTTTCCAATCAGATTACACTTAGCAGGCTTGCTAAGGCACTTCTGCATATTAGGGCTTCACAAGAATAAAGTTCATCTTGAGAATTTCCTAGTCTAGATCAGGGCCAGTCCAGAGATTGTTGAGGCCCAGGGCGACGTAGAAAAAAAGTGCCCTAACTTCATGTAAGAAAATTATTTATTTTCACACGTAAGATATCGATAAAATTATACTTAGAAAAACACTTCAAACTCAATAATTTAGAAACACATAAAGACTACTTTATTTTGTATTGAGAGAGGGAAACAAAAAAAAATTCAGGCTTACAATTAGATAGATGATGAGTTTTGTTTTCCATCTGAACTTTGAATGTGTTTTTGAATAAATCGTGAGGTGTCTTTTTCTTATTTACTAACTTGTCAATATGGGACTAAAAAATAATGATGTTTTCAAGTCTTTAATTGATATGTATTATTAATGAATGAGCACTAAATTAAACATTTTGATGACACGTCATACAGTTTGCAAATTTGGTCTAGGTATTATTCTTTGTTGAAGATTAGGCTTGAATTAAAACGAATATTTAAAAAGAACAACCCACATAGCTACTAGATAGTAACTAAAAATAAATTAACAACCAAACAAAAATTTATAAAGATTGAAAAGAATAAACATGCACATAACATTTCGAACTTAGGATCTCTTGTTAATTTTAAACACAAAAATCATTGTTTATAATTAAACTTCTTGATCCTTTAACCAAATTTTATAAATTTATACTATTACGAAAAGAAATTTGTAAAAAATGGAAAGTAAATAAGCACACATGGTATTATGAACCCAAGACCTCCTCAGTATTTTCAAATGACAAACCACCACTTCTAGTTAAATTTATGTGTCTTTGAACCAAATTTTATAAATTTATACTCTTATAAAAACATATATAAATATACCACCCTAATAATTTTGGTGCCCCTAATTTTTTTGGGCCTTGGACGGTCGCCCTGCCTGCACTAGGCCTGGGCCGGCCTTGGTCTAGATGCCTCACTCGGACCTGCATTAGATCCCCATAGTCACATGATGAGCATCAGAATCTCCCTTGACTTGGTTGATGATCGAATTGCAATGATTGACAGTTCTTTGACTTGGATTTCCGTTGCTGCCCTAAGTCTGGAGAGAAATGCTTCATACTCTGCCTCGTTGTTACTTGCTTGAAATTTGAGCTTCGAGGCTTGCTTCCAATATGGATTTGTTCGGTGTCATCAAGATCATTCATGCCCTTGCTTCATTCACAATTGATAATCTGTCTACATAGAGTTTCCAAAGACAAGGATTGTAGGGTGTTTTTCGTGAATTTGTGAATGGCGAGATCTCTTGCTTAGTCGGGTGAATTTTGGTATGAAGTTCGCAAGCGCCAGGGCTTTGATCCAAGTCTTGCTGATAGATGATTTCATGCTGCCTTAATTCGATAACCTACATGGTGATTCTGGATGACGCATCTAGACTATGCAAGATAAATCGAATGGGGCATTTGGTTATTCATAACGACTAGAAGTATGGCTAGAGTTTCCTGGTCGCTGTCACCAATGCGAGAATAAGCTTTTCTATTTTCAGATATCTTGTTTCTTATTCAAGAAGAGCTTTTAAAACGTATTATACTAGTTTCTGCTCCATCAAGTCTTCTTGAATTAAAGTTGCACTTATTGCACACTCCGATACGGCTAGGTACAAGTACAAATCTTATCCATCTGCGTGTTTGGACGGGAATCACAGCATTACTATTGGCAACACTTACGACAGTTTTGGTGGATGATTTTAGGGTTTATGCCTGTATAGAATTGCAAGTCAAATGTTCAGTAGCACCATAATCAATTATCCATATATTATTTGTAACAGCTACAAAAACCATTAAAGCCATACCATCGTTACCTGTATTAGTAAGCAAGGAAGATACTTTCTCGACAATATATTCATAATATTCCTTAGATTTGGCAATTGAGGAACGTGACTTGTTACAAAAAGGATCACGAGTCTTGTCCCAATTATCATGATAGCTAATAAACTTGAAACATCAGTTTTTGGAATGTCCCTTCAAGCTGCAATCAGGGCCGGCCCAGGCCCAGTGCTAGCAGTGCGATCGTCCGGGGACCAATATAATTGGGGGCACCAAAATTATTAGGGTAGTATATTTATATATGTTTTCATAAGAGTATAAATTTATAAAATTTGGTTCAATGACAAAGAAATTTAACTAGAACTTGTGGTTTTGTTGTTTGAAATTAATGAGGAGGTTTGGGGTTCAAAACACCATGTGTGTTTATTTACTTTTCAATTTTTACAAATTTATTTTCATAAGAGTATAAATATATAAAATTTGGCTAAATGATCAAGAAATTTAATTAGAATCAATGATTTTTGTTGTTTAAAATTAACGAGAGGTCCTAAGTTCGAAATGTTAAGTGTATGTTTATTCTTTTCAATTTTTACGAATTTTTGTTTGGTTGTTAATTTATTTTTAATTAGTAGCTAGTAGTTATGTGGGTTGTTATTCTTAAACATTTTTTCCAATTCAAGTCTAATCTTCAACGAAGAGTAATACGTTGACCAAATTTTTAGACCAATTTTGCAAATCATATGACGTGTCATCAAAAAGTTTAATTTAATACCCATTTATTACTTATACATATCAATTGAAGACTCAAAAACATCATTATTTTTTTAGTCCCATATTGATAAGGTTAGTAAATAAGATAAAACACCTCATGATTTATACAAAAAACACTTTAAAAGTTTAGATGGAAAACAAAACTCATATTTATTTATTTGTAAACCCAGAGTCTTTTTGTTTCCTTCTCACAATACAAAATAAATTAATTTTTCTGTGTTTCTAAATTATTAAGTTTGAAGTGATTTTCTAAGTATAATTTTATCGATGTCTTACATGTGAAAACAAATATTTTTCTTCTATAAAGTGAGGGCACATTTTTTTATGTCGCCCCGGACCTCAAAAATCTCTAGACCGGCCTTGGCTGCAATGAGGACATTTTCTAGGTGGACGATATGAGGAATCAACATGAGCATCGAACCAATCATGATTAGTCCTGCTCTCATGTCCGATACGGTCAGATCGATTAGGAGGAACACGAGCTTGGGTTGCCATGGCTCTAGGTGATTTCGGTGCAATGTGAGTAGGTGGTTGAGAGGGGTTTCAATCAGCAGGTGGAACATATTTCCATGTGGTAGAAGTCAACCAAAAAGAACGCAGAAGAAAAACTACTTATGATCTGGACTTCGTTGGGGAAAAACATGCGGCCTAGGCGTGAATGTAAGACGGTAACTCCCGGTTTTTAGGTTTCAACCACTATTTAGACGAGAATGCAGTGGTCAACAACAGTAATTCGATGGCAGGGCCGAGATCTCACGGTGCGTCGCAATGAAACCGAACAGAGATCTGGTTTCTCCAAAATAGAATGGAGTGAGCGAAGAGGGTGGGCTTGGTTCAGCAACGAAGATGTCCCAACCTAGTCGAACAATGATGCACAGCTGGCAGCGCGGCAGGTGATCGGACTGCACCCTGCACAATTGGCAGTGTGGCTAGTGATTTAGGTCTACGCACAGCGGTGCATTTTTCTGGTTCTGCGCATGCGGCATGATTTTGTTGTAAACATTCCTAGTTTAAGTATGATTGTGTAAATCCTAGATAAGATTTGATTCTAGTTATCCTTTCCTATTACAACTTGTATTACTTGGAGAAGAAGGAATATCTTCTCTCCCTTTACTACTATAAATAAAGGCACAATGTAGGAGGGATAACAACACACACATTCCCCTACAATTCTACAAACACACATCTCTCTCCTCTCTCTCTCTGCCGCCGGCTCTAGTCCCTCTGTCAGATAAAATAGACCACAACACGTTATCAGCACGCTCTTCACGCTGTGCTTAGAAGAATTTAAAGAGAATTTATTCGTCTACAATCAGGGAAGTATTACGTTTCAATTATTTTTAATTGATTAAATCTTGATTTTATTGAATTCATATATTGTTATTGATTCAATTTATTTTTCTTCTTATGTTGAACGTGATACAAGCTTGAAGATGAAAGCCGAAATTGAAGAAATAATTTTTCTGCATCAAACCAGTTCATCTATATCATCACGCAATCAGGTTCTTTCTAAACAACGGCTTTTAACTCGATATTTTGCAAGCCCTGATAGCATGAACATTCACCATGATGCATGACCCAACTTTACGTTTAACGTATTTTAGATTCTACATAAATTGTGTATGCTTCATAATCAAAATTGCTACAATTATGTGAATTTGATATTTGTCATGAATTGAATCCTACATATGTACATGCATTGAAACTATTATTTGCATATGCATCAACGTAAATATGTGATTCATTAAAATTATACATGCATATAATATAATTGAATACAAAAAAAAAAAAAAAAAAAAAAAAAAAAAAAAAAACGAAAAAATTTTTTTTAGGGCTGCACACAGCAGCCCATTCCCCTCTTCTCACCCCGTGGGCCTGTAATCCCACCCGAGGGTTCTTGGCCTATATTTTTAGGCCCCGAGATTTTATTATTTAATTTTTTCTAAATAATATGGGTTTTTATATTTTCACCCACATTTTAATTTGGCCCCGAAGACCAAAAATAAATTAATTCACTTATCATTATACAATATTTCTGCATATATTCTTTGCATATTTGTTTGCATATATATTTGTGTTTGCCTGCAGGAATATATGAACCTGAAGTTCATAATTACTTTGAAACCCGAAGTTTCTTATACACATGCCTTGTTTGAAAACCCGAAGTTTTCACTTAAATATATCACCCATGAAAACCCGAAGTTTTTCATGCAAAATTAAACCAATACATGTCTATTAGAACCTGTATGTTCTACTCCTATGTGAATGGATTGATTTTTCTCCATTACACTAACCACATCTTGTTCATCCATTTTGTGATAGGAACATGTCGAATTTGAACAAACTCGACTTCACCGCTTTGGAGGTTTCTGGAAGGAACTACCTCAAGTGGGTTCAAGATGTGAAGCTCCACCTCACTGCAAAGAACTTGCGTCCTGCTATTGAAGAAGCAACAGATAAACCTGTTGGCGAGGCTGAAAAAGCCACTGCTATGATCTTCATCCGAAGACATATCCATGACGCTCTACAAACTGAGTACCTTGCTGAGGAGGATCCACGTGCATTATGGGTCGCTTTGGCTGATCGTTTCGATCACCAAAAGGACATATTCTTGCCTGAAGCAAGACACGACTGGCAGCACTTGCGCTTCCAAGACTTTAAGTCTGTGAATGAATATAATTCTGAAGTTTGTCGAATCCGATCACTTCTCAAGTTTTGCAATGAAACTTTGACTGAAGAGGATCTCCTGGAGAAGACCTACTCTACCTTCTCTGCTTCTAATATTGTCCTGCAGCAACAATATAGAGCTCAGAAGTTCACTAAGTTCTCGAATTTGATCTCTGTTTTACTTCTTGCTGAAAAGCAGAACCAGCTGTTGATGAAGAATCATCAAGCTCGACCTACTGGGGCTACTGCTGTGCCTGAAGCACATTATAGCACTAATCAGCACCCAAAACGCCAAAAGAGGCGTGGTAAGGGCGGCCAGAAGCCATCCCACCAAGGTCAACAGAGCCAAGGCCCATCCAAGGGAGGAAACAAAGCCCAGAAGCGCCCAAACCTCGCTCCCAAGGCCCCGAACTTCAAGAATAAGGGCAAAGCACCTGCCACAATGAATGACGATATGTGCTATCGTTGTGGTTCCAAGGACCATTGGTCCCGTATTTGCCGTGCTCCCAAGAAGGTTGTGGATGCATATCATTCTCGTCGTACGAAGTTTGAATCAAACTTCCTGCAAGTGGACGAACCGGAGACTACAAAGATGGAAGTTTCTGATTTTCAGGAGGATACCACTCCTATGGAAGATTAGAATCTTAGACATAGACTTATTTTTCAGTTAAAATAAGACAATTGGGGCCGAATTCCACCTTGTGGCCGAACCCCACCTTGTTTTTTGGTTGATTTTGAACAATTTTCCTTTATGTTTTGGATTATTAGTTGGCGATTTATTTTGGATATTAAGTTTTTAATCCTTGAATAAATGAAATTATTTTGAATTGATACTTGTTTTTATAAACTTTTATGCATGTGACCGATTCAAATTAATTTTTCATTCTAGGTATGACTAGTGGGAAAGTTAGTTGTCTGGCAGATAGTGCAACCACGCATACTGTTTTGCGTGAACTCATCTATTTCACTAACTTCGTACCTAAGAATGCACCTCTAACAACCCTCTCAAGCCCATCCAACCTGATCGAAGGATACGGTAAGGCACGTATAATGTTGTCCAATGGTACAATCTTGACCATTGCTGAGACACTCTATTCTCCACGTTCCGGAAGAACGTTACTAAGTTTCAAGGACATTAGAGATAACAATTACCACGCTGAAACCCACGTAGAAAACGGAGTTGAATTTCTGTGCGTAACTTCCTACGAATATGGCCAGAAGCGTATTTTAGAGAAGATGGAGCGTAACCCGAGTGGTCTGTATACTACGACCATACGCCCCATAGAATGCCACTATGTGGCCGGCCCTACCACAGGGACCGCGCACGAAATTACACTTTGGCATGATCGTTTGGGACATCCTGGACGAATAGCGATGCGCCGTATCCTCAAAACTTCACACGGGCATCCACTAACCCGAAGCTTAGGTTCGATCCATGAAATTGCATGTCAAACATGTTCTATGGGAAAGCTTATTACTAAGCCTTCTTATGACAAGATTCGTTCGAATCCTCCCATTTTTCTACAACGGATTCAGGGGGACATTTGTGGACCGATTCAACCTCCCTGCGGACCATTTAGATATTTTATGGTTTTGGTTGACGCTTCTACACATTGGTCACACGTGTGCTTGTTGTCCACAAGGAACGCTGCATTCTCCAAACTGTTGGCTCAGGTTATCAAGCTTAGGGCTCACCACCCTGATTATCCGATCAAATCTATTCGATTGGATAATGCTGGAGAATTCACATCTAAAACTTTTGATGACTATTGCATGTCGGTTGGGGTTGAAGTTGAACATCCTGTACCCCATGTTCACACCCAGAACGGCCTGGTAGAGGCTTTCATTAAGCGTTTACAAATGATTGCTCGATCGTTGGTCATACGTACCAAGCTCCCGATCGCTGCTTGGGGCCATGCAATATTGCACGCAGCAAAGTTGGTCCGCCTGAGGCCTGTTGCGACACAACCATTTAGTGCCCTTCAGTTGGTCACCGGATGCGAACCCGACATATCGCATCTGCGCGTTTTTGGTTGTGCGGTCTATGTGCCGATCTCGCCGCCCTTACGTAAATGGGGCCTCAACGAAGGATGGGAATCTATGTCGGATATGATTCTCCTTCGATTATTCGTTACTTAGAACCTTTGACAGGCGATCTGTTTACCGCTCGTTTCGCGGATTGTCACTTCTATGAGACAGTCTTCCCGTCGTTAGGGGGAGATAAGAACGTCAACGTTCCTAATGAACGATGCGAATTATCGTGGACGACTCCCACTTTGTCTCATTTAGATCCCCGCACCGCTCAGTCTGAAGCTGAAGTGCAGCGCATATTAGATCTCCAGAGCATAGCTCAGAGCATGCCAGATGCTTTCACCGATCTAGCGCGCGTGACAAGATCACATATTCCAGCTGCGAATACGCCTGCAAAGATGGATGTACCAAATGTACGACGGACTACCCTCCTGGAAGCCCGGGACGCCAATTCTGGTGATCCACGTACATTAGCGGCTAGCCAATCATCTGCCCCTACACAAAAGCGTGGCAGACCCCTTGGTTCAAAGGATTCACACCCCCGGAAGAGGAAAACCATGGCACAAGGTCCTGAAGAGCCTACCGTGAATCTGACTATCGCTTACTCATTTTACCCAACTCATGAGGAAATTCTAGATTATGGAAGCGTCCTTGAAGAGACGAATCCTCCTCCCGAGAATCGTGAGATTTCGGTCTATTATGCTAGCTTAGATGATGTGTGGCGTAGAAATGAGATGATTGTCGACGATGCATTAGCATTTGCAGTAGCTACTGAGATCATGTTGAGCGATGACATTGAACCGCGTTCCGTTGATGAATGTCGACGTAGAGCTGATTGGTCAAACTGGAAACAAGCAATCCAAGTCGAACTTGATTCACTTGCGAAACGTAAGGTGTTTGGACCTGTAGTTCCTACTCCTCCACATGTGAAGCCCGTTGGCTACAAGTGGGTTTTCGTTCGGAAGCGTAATGAGAAGAACGAAATTGTGCGTTACAAAGCTCGTCTTGTAGCACAAGGTTTCTCACAACGCCCCGGGATTGACTATGACGAAACTTACTCACCCGTTATGGATGTGATTACTTTTCGATACCTTATCAGTTTGGTAGTTTCCGAAAAACTGGATATGCAGCTGATGGACGTAGTAACCGCGTATCTCTATGGGGATCTTGATACGGAAATTTATATGAAAGTTCCCGAAGGACTTACATTGACTGGTTCAAATATTTCCAAACCCCGGAACACGCTCTCAATTCGGCTGAGGCGTTCACTATACGGTTTGAAACAATCCGGAAGAATGTGGTATAACCGTTTAAGTGAGTATTTGACTAGTCAGGGATATGTGAATAACGAACTATGCCCTTGTGTGTTCATTAAGAAGTCACATTCCGGATTTGCGATTGTTGCAGTATATGTCGATGACATGAATCTCATCGGAACTCCTGAAGAGCTCACGAGAACTGCTTCGCACCTGAAGTCGGAATTTGAGATGAAAGATCTAGGTAAGACTCGATACTGTCTCGGTCTCGAGATAGAGCATTGTTCGGATGGAATCCTAGTACATCAATCGAACTACACCCAGAAGGTGTTGCGCCGTTTTAATGAGGATAAAACGAAGCCTTCGAGTACTCCTATGGTCGTTCGTACGCTAGATGCAAAGCGAGATCCCTTCCGTCCGAAGGAGGATGATGAAGAGATTTTGGAGCCTGAAGTTCCTTATCTAAGTGCGATAGGCGCTTTATTGTACTTAGCTCAATGCACTAGACCCGACATCTCCTTCGCTGTTAATCTTTTGGCAAGATACAGCAATGCACCAACACACAGACATTGGACTGGCGTGAAAGACATCTTCTGTTACCTTAAGGGTACTACGGATTTGGGCTTATTTTATCCCTACGAATCCTCGAGTGATGCCGCACCCTATGCTCATCGGGTTGATTCTCGCCTTGTTGGTTATGCAGACGCTGGATACTTATCTGATCCGCACAAGGCGCGTTCTCAAACGGGTTATGTCTTTACCGTTGGAGGCACCGCAATATCTTGGAGGTCAACTAAACAGACCTTAGTTGCCACTTCGTCTAACCATGCTGAAATTATCGCCTTACATGAAGCAACTCGGGAATGCTTTTGGTTGAGAGCAGTAGTGGGCCATATTCGAAGCTCCTGTGATCTTCATCCCACCGTTAATGCCCCGACGACGATATTTGAAGACAACGCAGCTTGCATCGAACAACTCAAGAAGGGTTACATCAAAGGAGACAACACCAAGCATATTGCGCCGAAGTTCTTCTTTACACATCAACAACAAGAGCATCAGAAGATTGAAGTCACGCAAATCCGATCACAAGACAATCTGGCCGACCTCTTCACCAAATCACTACCGAAGGCGACGTTTCAGAAGCTTGTTCATGGAATTGGTATGCGTAAACTTTCTGAGTTGTAACTTTGCTATTTCTCTGTGGAATTATGTCAAACTCAGGGGGAGTATCTTCTAGATACTTGCTTGATCTTAATGTACTCTTTTTCCCTACGATTAGGAGCATTTTTCCCACTGGGTTTTTGCTACCTAACTAGGTTTTAACGAGGCACCCACCTTGGGCTGGTCATATCCCTGATGACGTCCTGTAGACGTTTCTTTTGACTTTGCATTTCTCACGCATTTTTCCTTAGACTATGGATTTTGTCCCTACTTGGGTTTTTGCCATAGCCTTAGGGTTTTTAGTGAGACTTACTACTTATGCAAGTTCCTACCTTATTGAGAATAAGCGTTGTTCCTTGGAATCAGTGCCAACGAGTCGACTTCCTCAACTTCTGCATGATGCTGAATCTACCTTGAGTATTTACACACTCAAGGGGGAGTGTTGTAAACATTCCTAGTTTAAGTATGATTGTGTAAATCCTAGATAAGATTTGATTCTAGTTATCCTTTCCTATTACAACTTGTATTACTTGGAGAAGAAGGAATATCTTCTCTCCCTTTACTACTATAAATAAAGGCACAATGTAGGAGGGATAACAACACACACATTCCCCTACAATTCTACAAACACACATCTCTCTCCTCTCTCTCTCTGCCGCCGGCTCTAGTCCCTCTGTCAGATAAAATAGACCACAACAGATTTCTCTTTTTCTTTTCTTTTCTGTTTTCCCTTAACCTAGGCACTGATGTCAAGAAGAGAATGCTCTTTTTGAAATAGGGATGTGCTATTCACACACTCTGTTTTACTTATCTCACACTCCTTGTTAATTTATGTCCTTTGATCTTCTTTAATTCATCCGATCTGACGCCCAAAAATTAAAAAGGTGTGAGAGAAGTAAAAATGGATGTGTGGATATCACATCCTTTGAAATAATGTTGTCTCTATTCATCTCTCATGAGGAATTTATAAAATGTTATAATCCTATCAATAAGAAAAAGCTAATTTATAAAAAACCATACTATACAGAGAATCTCAAAATTATAGAACTATACACAAAAATCAATAAAAAAAAACACACATAGACGGGTCAATGATTTATAAGAAGGCACATGGCCTGGTTGGCGACCTCCGTTGCACTTAGGACAGGTGCTGCTGCCTATGGTCTCCTCAAGCGGGAGAGATCCAACGTCATAATTTGCATTCGATTTTTTTTTTTTTTTTTTTTTGTTCAGTTAAGGTTTTCATAACTGGAGTTGGAATGTTCCAAAGCCTTAGTGAAGTACAACGTGTAGGAGACAAAGTCCTTATTACTGCCTGCCTTGTTGGAGATAGCTAGCTTATGGCCCATATATATTGCAGCTAACTTCAACAATTAATACTGGAAATTAGTTTAAGGCCAACCTCAAGTGTGTTTATCCAGGTCCAATAAACTTGGATCGGAACCTCATTAATTTTGCTACAGTTGGTTCCCTTTCGATATAGACATGTGAGTTTGTCACACTGATTGTATTGTTTAATACCCTAACTAATTGTCCCATCTTAATTCTAGGGCAACTCTCAAATTAGGGTGAGACAAAAAATACAAGGGGTTTCATGCTTTGTTAAGAGATTCTCCACTGAGGAGGACTTTCATAGCACAGGTGCATTATATTATCATGGTGGAAGTTACTCTAGTACGGATGACATGATCTCGCTCACTTTTAGGCTAAGTTCTGGGTCTCTTATGATCTCCCGATATCCTCTTAAGCAATCTCCAGTAGTATAGGACTATATTCTTAGTCCTCCATGATCTTGTAGTGTGAAATTCACTTTTTTTTTTAAAGGAATTATAAACAGGTACTCAATCGAAAGTGTTTGAAAATTTTTAAAAGAAATTGATCACTAACTGGGAAAATTCAAAACTTTGAACGTAATAGGTGTAAACATGTCAATTGACAGGGAAAGAGCTTGCTTTGTTTTAATTACAAGCAATATTCTACACCAATCTATGCTAAGGGGAGGGAAAAGGATTTGAACCTGACACACAATGAGTTGAAGTGAAATGTTCTAACCATAAGGGCAATCCACCACATATTTTTCTAATAACTCTAGTAATCATGCTAAACTCTAGTTCACCAAAACCAATTTGGGAGGTGTGCGTTTTCTATCTCTAGGTTCGCTCGTTGATTTTCAAATATTTTGGTTTGCTTCTATCTTTAATTGAAGAGTTGCCTGAGTAGTCAGCTTTAATGAAACGTATGAACGGATCATGGTGTGCCCTTAATTTGTCTTTATGAAATGTATGAACTGATGTTGGTGCGCCCTTAATTTGTCTTTCTTTTGATGTTGAACGCTTTGAAATTTTGTTCGCGGAAGGTGCTTTAGTTGGGTATTTGATTACTACTTTTTGTTTTTTTATCATATCTTTTATGATTTTCTTGGAAATTTCAATACTCCAGAGCACAACTTTCTGTAACTTTGTGCGCAAGTCAAGTCAACTAGTGCAATTGCTGAACTAAAAAATGATAGTCTTTGCGGGCAATTAAATACTCTCTCCTCCCCTTGCTTCCTTCCGAATTTCTACCTCTCTCTCTCTATTGTGCTTAGTGCAAAGAGAGACACAAAGACACAGACACGTTTGCCAAAAAAAAAAAAAAAAGACACAGACACAGCGACAGCGATGGAGTGTATCACGCCTCTCTTGCACATGTGCTGCAGATTGTTAACATTTTCTTCTCCGTCTTCTGCTGGTGCTGGTGCTGTTGGTGCTTCTGCTGCCGATGATATTGATGCTGATAACCCCCCTCGCCGGGATAAGTATGATGTATTTATCAGTTTCAGAGGTGAGGATACCCGCCTTAATATTACCAGCCATCTTCATGCTGCCTTGCTTCAGAGGAAAATTGAAACCTACATAGATTACATACTTCAGAGAGGAGAAGAAATCGGACCCGCCCTTCTAGAGGCAATCGAGAAATCAACTCTTTCGGTGATCATTTTCTCACAAAACTATGCTTCTTCCACGTGGTGTTTGGATGAACTTGTGCATATACTAAAATGCAAGGAAAAATCTGGCCAGATAGTTATACCTATATTCTATGACATCAATCCATCTGATGTACGACAACAGCGCAGGAGTTACGCGGATGCATTTGCTCAATTTGAAAAACGTTTCAATGACAGTATCGACAAGGTGCAAAAGTGGAGGGACGCTTTGACCACTGCGGCCAATCTGTCTGGGTTTGATCATTCACAAAAATCAAGGTAACTACTTCTTTAACTTGTATAAAATAAAAATTTTGTTTAAACTTGTGACAATTTGATTTGTGCTAAGATTTGGTAAAGGCATATTTAAGACTAACTTTTGTTTTCGTACATAATTATAATTAAATAATATGCCAGGACGGAGGCAGATTTAATTAAGAAAGTTGTTGATCACATTTGGACCAGATTGATTTGTGAATCATCATGCAATTTAGAAGGTCTGATTGGAATTGAAAGCCGCATCAAGCAAATTGAATCGCTATTAGGCATTCATTCACAGGACGCTTGCATCACTGTAGGTATTTGGGGTATGGCTGGTATTGGCAAGACCACTCTTGCTGAAATTGTATTTCACAGACTCTCTTCTAAATTTGAAGCTTGTTGTTTTCTTAGAAATGTCAGGGAGAACTCAGAACAACCACATGGACTAGATCACTTGGAAAAAACACTTCTTAAAGAGATACTAAAGGAGGAAGCTCTGTCCATAAGATCAATTTTTGTTCGAGAAAGGCTCAGTCGTACAAAGGTCCTCATTGTTCTTGATGATGTGAGTGATTCAATGCAAATGGAACGTTTAGCTGGCAATCGTCTTCAGTATGGCACTGGAAGTAGAATAATTATCACAAGTAGAGATAGGAGCATACTTCGGCAAACTGTTGAAGAGGATAAGATCTACGAGGTTGAGGGATTAAAACCAGATGACGCTCTTCAGCTGTTTCATTCACGTGCTTTCAAGAATACTCCTACAATAGATTATAAGGAGTTGGCAGAAAAAGCGGTGGATTATGCTGGAGGTGTTCCTTTAGCTCTTATAACTCTGGGGTCCTCACTCCTAAATTGCAAGAGCAAAGAAGAATGGGAAGATGAATTGAACAAGTTGAAACAATTTCCCAATGAAAATATCCAAAGAGTGTTGAGACTAAGTTATGATCGATTGGGAAGAAATGAAAAGGAGATATTTTTAGATATAGCTTGTTTTCATAAAGGGAAGCATGTGGAGTATGTAAAAAAAATGTTAGGCATTCGTGGATTCTTTGCGGCAGTTGGAATTAGAGTTCTCATTGACGTGTCTCTCATATCAATTGATTTAGCACAGGAAATCATAGAGATGCATGATTTGATTCAAGAAATGGGTTGCACAATTGTTCACGAACAATGTATTGAAGATCCCGGTAAACGTAATAGGTTGTTCAACGATGAGGATGTCTATCGCTTACTAGAAAGTAATACGGTAAGAGCCAAATGCATTTAATTTCTTTCTTTCTTTTCTTTTTCTACTAAAAATAAATAGTGAACTTTAGATGATAAAACACCAAAGAACTCATTCATAGCAAAAAAAAAGTCAGATTCCTGAAAGTTTAATTTGATTGAATTTTGTTGTATATATATTCACATTTAAACTTTGCTCTTACTGTCAGGGAACTCCATTTGTTCAAGCCATATTGATTAAGTGTTGGCAGATTGAAAAGCGACCATTGAAACGTGCAGACTTCAAAATGATGCCTAACCTCGTAATGCTAATTGTGGTTTATTCTGAACATTTTGGAAACTATAGCACAGTAACCACTTCTCTGGATCTTCCCAATTCTCTTCGTTATCTTTATTGGAATCGATATCCTTTGAAATCTTTGCCGTCAAATTTTTCTCCGGAAAACCTAGTTGAGTTGCATATGCCCGATAGCCTAGTTAAGCAACTTTGGAAAGAAGACAAGGTATATATGTTTATTTTACTTGTATAAATTGCATTGTAGAAAGTCACACTTACTAATTATCTTTAATTGTGTTACAGAGACTTGTGAACTTAGAAGTGATCAATTTGCAGTACTCTAGCGATCTAACTGAAGTTCCAAATCTCTTTGGAAGTCCAAAAATTGGGCATATAAATCTTCGTGGCTGTGAAAGTTTGGTTGAAATTCCTTCATATTTTCAACATCTCAACAAGCTTACTTATCTTGATGTTGGAAGCTGCACGAGTCTCTTCAGTCTTACGAACATTTGCAAGTTGAAATCTCTCAAGGAACTTGATATGTCTAGGTGCTCTAAACTTGAATCCTTCCCAGAGATTGTGGACCCAATCGAACATTTGGAGTCTCTTATTTTAAATAAAACAGCTGTTCAAGAGCTACACTCGTCAATCAAGTTTCTCCCTGCGCTGAAAAGAATTAAATTGAACGGTTGCAAAAGGCTTTTAAGTATCCCAAAGAGCATTTGTAAGTTGAAATATCTTGAGAGACTTGACCTCAAATGGTGCTCAATATTTTACAAATTCCCTCGAATCTTGGAGCCAATGGAACATCTGAACTTTCTTAGTTTGGAAGGCACAGCGGTCGAAAAGCTTCCTTCGTCTATTGGAAATTTAGTTGGGCTTGAGACATTAGATCTTGGTATGTGCAAGAACCTTAAGGTTGTCTCAAGAAGTATCTACAATTTGACCAATCTTAAAATTCTCAGCTTTTATGCCTGTCAGAAACTAAAAAAATTGCCTTCCAACTCTGTCGGTTTGCTTTCTTTGGAAGTACTAAATCTCAGTCGCAGCGGTATATTAGGAATCCCCGATGGCTTCGTTTGCACAACCTCATTGCGAGATTTAGATCTGAGTAGAAGCATGATTAGGAGCTTACCTGCGAGCATCAAACAAGCTTCTCAGTTGTCTACACTCTGCTTAATTGGCTGCAAGTGGCTTCAATCATTACCAGAGCTCCCAGTAGTACGTTTACTTCAAGCACATGGCTGCACGTCACTGAAGACGGTGTCAAGTTCAAGGACCACACACTACACACAAGGTTGGGATAAATATGAATATTTTGGAGAACTTGATTTTTCTAATTGCCGAAATTTGGATCATAATGCAAGGAGCAACATAATGGATGATGCACAGCTTAGAATTATGCAAGTGGCAATTGCATCGTCAAAGTTAAGAGAAAAAGAAGAAGAAGAAGAAGATGATGATGATGATGCTGATGGAGACGACGACCATGTATGTCTCCCTTTTTCTTTCTCACTTGTTGAATTGAATATATATGTTTCTGTGCTCTGACCAAATTAATGTTGGAGCAGCTGCTAGTTCTCACAAACTTAAATAATATAATTCCCATACATGTTACAGGAGTATTACAGTTATTGGCCTTTGGTTAGCATTGTATGTCCGGGAAAAGAAATTCCAAATTGGTTCAGCTATCAAAGTGAGGAATCTTCGGTAGTCATCGAGCTTCGTCAAGATTGGTTTCGAACAGGTTTATTGGGTTTCGCGCTCGCTGTTGTTGTTTCTTGGGAGTTGAACTGCCAGCTGAACTGGATGGTAAGAGCTAGTTTCAATGTCAAATTCAAGGGTGAAAGCCATGAAATGTTCACTAGTGAATTCGATATCAGACAAGCCAGTTGGAAATTGAATGACTACTGTTACGGCCAACATCACGTGTACCTGTGGAATGAGGCCTTTAAAAGTGAAGTGGTAGCAAAAAAATGCTCCCCTGACTTTTGCAACCTTGCCAATGATGCCTCTGTTGAATTCTGCCTGGTGGATGAGGATTCCGGCGAACCCACTTCCTACATGAAGGTGGAGAAGTGTGGGGTATGCCCATTGTATTTCGAAGATGCTGAGAGATTCAAATATGGTCATGTCATTGTCAGAGGCATCACTGAGGCAAAGCGAGTAAGGCCTGTTCCTTAGACCTCTCACTTTGTAATAGGCCTCATGTTTTTTTTATACCTTTATTTTACATATATATTTAAAATTTCATCTTCATCGTATACTCGAAAAAAGAGAAGAAAAAGCAAAAGTTTCCTTATTCTCCTAGTTTTCCTAGTTTATTAAAAGAAATTATATTAAAGTACTACATTTGGAAGGCCTCATTTCATTTTTGTCTTAGGCCTCATCTTGCATTGAGACGGCTCTAGCCATCGTGCCAGGGGAATCAAAAGAAGAAGAAGAAGAAGAAGAAGAAGAAAGACGCCATGATAATTTTGAAGCCAATGAGCCCGAAACCAATGGATCAGGTGATGAGTCTGAAGAAGAAGCAAGTGGATCAGGTGATGAGTTTGAAGAAAAAGCCAGTGGAAGTGGAATTGACAACAATACGGACCTGTTAGTACGTCAATCTTGCAGGGAAACTAGTCTTATGGACCTGAAGCAAATGCATATTAAGAGTTTGAAGCCAACAAGTCATGCGGTACCTAGGCCCTATTACTTTTCTCCAAGATATAATGTTGAATTTTGACGTTTACATTTTTACAACTAAAGCAGTATCAGTATGTTTCTTTTCTTTGTTTACTTTGTTAAACTGCGATTTATCCTCTTGAGTGCATTTTGCTCATCCCCAACAGTGGAGGCAATGCTCACCCTCTATTATTTATCATTAGATTAGTTTGATTTAATTCATTTAAGACACGAAATTCAAAGTTAAAACTAACCTAACAATAATCAATGGAGGGTGAACCTCATCCCCACTTTAGGAGGTGAGCAAAAATATTTTCTTACCGTCTTGAACTATCACCATATTTTCATTATTTTATAAATCTGCAAATTTAGAACTTAAACTGTTTGGAAATAGCCAATTTACCCCTAAATTATATTTGAACCAATTTCAACCAATCATTCGGAGCCATGTTACTAGATATCGATTTAGAAAAGAAAAAAAAGGTGAATTTGGAGGGAAAGGAGGAACATCTAGGCTGAGAAGAAAATTGTGAAAGGGATATTGTCGTAGTTTACGTAGCAGCTCTTCTGATATTAATACATTTTATCCAATTTCTCTAATGTTTATTTAAAGTGATATATATAGGGAGAAGTCAAAATAATGAAGTTTTCATAACCTCAAAATTGTCTTTCTCCCATTAGGATTTCAAAAGAACAAAACACCCGCGTAGTGGGACTGGGTGGTTTTGTAAGTTTATTATTTTTTAAAATAATTTAATAAAAACAATAAAACTAAAACAAGTAAAAATAAAAATAAAAATAAAAAACAAACAAACAAACCAATAAATAATATACCAGCCCCTTAGCTTTGAATACAACAACAACAACAACAACAAAGCCTTTTCCCACTAAGTGGGGTCGGCTATATGAATTTTAGAGCGCCATTGCGCTCGGTTTTGTGTCATGTCCTCCGTTAGATCCAAGTACTCTAAGTCTTTTCTTAGGGTCTCTTCCAAAGTTTTCCTAGGTCTTCCACTACCCCTTCGGCCCTGAACCTCTGTCCCGTAGTCACATCTTCTAACCGGAGTGTCAGTAGGCCTTCTTTGCACATGTCCAAACCACTGTAATCGATTTTCTCTCATCTTTCCTTCAATTTCGGCTACTCCTACTTTACCTCGGATATCCTCATTCCTAATCTTATCCTTTCTCGTGTGCCCACACATCCAACGAAGCATCCTCATCTCCGCTACACCCATTTTGTGTACGTGTTGATGCTTCACCGCCCAACATTCTGTGCCATACAGCATCGCCGGCCTTATTGCCGTCCTATAAAACTTTCCCTTGAGCTTCAGTGGCTTACGACGGTCACATAACACGCCGGATGCACTCTTCCACTTCATCCATCCAGCTTGTATTCTATGGTTGAGATCTCCATCTAATTCTCCGTTCTTTTGCAAGATAGATCCTAGGTAGCGAAAACGGTCGCTCTTTGGTATTTCCTGATCTTCGATCCTCACCCCTAACTCATTTTGGCCTCCGTTTACACTGAACTTGCACTCTATATATTCTGTCTTTGATCGGCTTAGGCGAAGACCTTTAGATTCCAACACTTCTCTCCAAAGGTTAAGCTTCGCATTTATCCCTTCCTGAGTTTCATCTATCAACACTATATCGTTTGCGAAAAGCATACACCAAGGAATATCATCTTAAATATGTCCTGTTAACTCATCCATTACCAATGCAAAAAGGTAAGGACTTACGGATTGTTGATGCACAAAAGCAGTGAGGACTTTGGTACAACAGAAAGTATTAAGTTTGTGATCTTTGCTAGATTGCTCCGGTCATTAGTGTGGATAAGTATGTACGTGGTTCACCCAGATTGGCTACGTCCACGGAGTAGAGGAGTTCTAATTAATTGTGAAGGGTTTACACAGGACATAGGTTCAAGCTCTCCTTTAGTGAGTACAAGTGAATGATTTAGTACAAATGACATTAGGAAATATTGTGGGAGAATGATCTCGTAATCACGAAACTTCTAAGCACCGATGTGTGGTATCGTCTTCACTTGCCTTATATGTCTCATAGGTAGATGTGGCATCTTCTTTGGAAGTACTCTTCCTCCAACCAGGGGTGGTATCTTTAACTGGTGGAGATGCACAAGGTAATGTATCAATTTCACTTGAAGCTTACTTGTAGTTTCAAGCTTGGTCAAGCGCGATACAAACCATGTAGTAGGAGTCCCCCAATTCGCCGAGCTAGGGGATCTGCTGAAAGAGATGACAGACAAGGTAAGCAATCAGAGCTCCAAGCAATTAGTCCCAGATCAGAAGTTTGATTTCGAGTTCCGGCTGATTGTTCTCATCCTCCCTATCTTGCAGGCAGCATGAAGGATAAAGAGAAGAAAATGAGAAGAGGTGATATGAGATACTTTTACTTTTGAAGAAGTAACTTTCCACAGGCTTATTCTTGAACTGGGCTGGAGGGTTTTCTGGTTTCCTCCAGAGTATAAGGCCGACTGAAGAATTTGAGGGTCAAAACAAGTCCATCAAATCTAGAGTACGTTCGACCCTGCTGATATGGGATACTTTTGATGTTGACAAAGTAGTGGATGTATCGGCACGTGTCCTGTTACGCTTGTCTCCACTTGTTTCCTTGTATCCTTCTCACTTGCCCTATTTGTTCCTCAGGCAGATGTGGTATCTTCTGGAAGCATAAGATGTTGAAGATGAGTACTCGAGAGCAATGCCAGGTAAGTAATCAGGTAAGGGGTTCCAGGTAGTCAGTTCCGGACTGGAAGCTTGATTCTAAGTGCTGACTGATTGCTCTCTTTCTCTTTGTCTTGCAGTAAGAACAAGGCCAAAGGAAAAGACAGGGAAAAAGCATGATATGGGATACTCTTGCTTTTAACCCTGATGATATGAGATATTCTTGCTCTGGTGTAGCTTGTTTGCAGAGGTATTCTCGGGGGGAAAGAAAGCTGAGTATTTCGAGAGGCTTCGTTGGGAGTGCCCTCTCAGATATGAGGAAGGGTTGAGCATTTTTGCAGGTCTGCCTGTCCGTTGAGGATGGAGGTCGACATATATAGGAGTCTCCCTAACAACAAGTAGTAATGCTATTCTTTTACCCTGTTTGGTCATAGCACGGTAGTGGGAGCTGCCAGCTTCACGTGTTTTAACTCTGTCAGAGCACTTTGAAAAAATGGTCTGTGGTATCTGGAAAACTGATGTTGCGTGTGAAGATTACAGACAAGCTTTATCCAAGGAGATATGGCTCTCGAAGTTGAGAAAACAGTGTGAAGATTACAGACAAGCTTTATCCAAGAAGATCTGGTTCTTGAAGTTGAGAAAGCGGTGCCTCTTCGGTTTTCGAACAAGTAATCCTGTCGGGGATCTGTCTCTCGAGATTCGGAGAACAGTGCCTCTTCGATTTTTGAGAAAGCAATCCTGTTAGGAGTCTGGCTCTCGAGATTTCGAAAGCGGTGTCTCTTCGATTTTTGAGAAAGTAATCATGTTGGGAGTCTGGCTCTCGAGATTCGGAGAGCGGTGCCTCTTCGATCTTGAAGCAAGCAATCTTGTTGGAAGTGTTTTCTCGAATGTGAGTAAAGGTTGGGCCTGTTTGCTAGTCTACCTTGCCACGGAGCACAGAGGTTGACACACAGGGACTTTCCAATTATCCAGCAGTGGTCCTGTTCCTTTACCCTTGTGGGTAATAATATGGTAGCTAGACCTTCAAAATTTATGTGTCTAAACTTTGTTAGTGCTGTTTCATTGCTATTCTTTTACCCTTCTTGGTCATAGCGATGTAATGAGAGCTGCAAGCTTCACGTGTCTAAACTTTGTCAGAGATCTTTGGCAAAGTTATATGTGGTACCCGTGAGCTGATGTTGCGTGTGGAAAGTGGATGATTGAACAGTAACATTCACGTGTTTTCTACTTCACCAGAAATCTTGGATAGAAAGCCCTTTAATTTTCGCAAAGTTGAGTGTGCATGTGACAGGTGCTGACAAGGCTGAAAAAGTAAGTGCCTCTTCGATTTCTGAGATCAGCCCTCGTGGTCTCAGAATAGCCCAGCTTTTGAGAAAGCAAGCGCCTCTTCGATTTCTGCGATCGGCCTTCGTGGTTTTTGAGCAGCCCAGCTTTTGAGAAAGCAAACGCCTCTTCGATTTCTGAGATCGGCCCTCGTGGTCTCTGAGTAGCCCAACTTTTGAGAAAACAAACGCCTTTTTTATTTCTGAGCAGTCGCCTCTTCGATTTCTGAAGCTCCGTCGAGTGCAGATTTTTATAGAGGCTGGCATTAAGTTCCAAAGCACACTTGAATCTCCACCAGTAGAAGCTCCCTTCTTGCATTTCTAAGATCTTGATTTGTCTGACCTCTTCTCTCTTCAACACCTTTGAAAATGTCTGGCCCCTCCAACCATCGTTTTGACTTGAACCTTGTTGAAGAGGCAGCCACGCCTTCTCCAGACAACATATGACGCCCATCCTTCTTATCCCCTACTGGTCCTCTTACCGTTGGGGATTCCGTGATGAAGAATGATATGATCGCTGCGGTGGTGGCCATGAACCTTCTCACTCCCAAGGATAACAGACTACTTTCCAAACGGTCTGATGAGTTGGCTGTTAAGGATTCTCTGGCTCTTAGTGTTCAGTGTGCACGTTCTGTGTCTAATATGGCCCAACGCCTATTTGCTCGAACCCGCCAAGTTGAATCATTGGCGGCTGAAGTGATGAGTCTCAAACAAGAGATTAGAGGGCTCAAGCATGAGAATAAACAGTTGCACCGGCTCGCACATGACTATGCTACAAACATGAAGAGGAAGCTTGACCAGATGAAGGAATCTGATGGTCAGATTTTACATGATCATCAGAGGTTTGTGGGTTTGTTCCAAAGGCATTTATTGCCTTCATCTTCTTAGGCTGTACCGCGTAATGAAGCTCTAAATGATCAACCTCCGATGCCTCCTCCTTCTAGGGTTTTGTCCAGTACTGAGGCTTTGAATGATCCCCCTTCGGTGCCTTCTCTTTCTGGGGCTCTACCGACTGCTGAGACTTCTCCTAAGCAACCTTTGTGAAGGCTCCCTCTTGTTTTTTTATTTTGACTCATGTATATGTACATATTTGTAACTTATCGAAGATATCAATAAATAAGATTTGTTTCATTTCAACGTATTGTGTTAAATACACCAAAGCCTTCTTCACTAAGTTCTTTGAATTTTTCTTTTGTTGAAGCTTTGTGAGTGGAGCATGTAGGTTGAGGTAGTGTTCCCTTAATTTCCCGAGTAAGGAAAACTTCTCGGTTAGAGACTTGAAAAATCCAAGTAATTGAGTAGGGTCGGCTATATGAATCTTAGAACGCCATTGTGCTCGGTCATGTGTCATGACCTCCGTTAGATCCAAGTACTCTAAGTATTTTCTTAGAGCCTCTTCCAGAGTTTTCCTAGGTCTTCCTCTACCCCTTCGACCTTGAACCTCTATCCCGTAGTCGCATCTTCTAACCGGAGCGTCAGTAGGCCTTCTTTGCACATGTCCAAACCACCGTAACCGATTTTCTCTCAGCTTTCCTACAATTTCGGCTACTCCTACTTTACCTCGGATATCCTCATTCCTAATCTTATCCTTTCTTGTGTGCCCATACATCCAACGAAGCATCCTCATCTCCGCTACACCCATTTTGTGTACGTATTGATGCTTCACCGCCCAACATTCTATGCCATACAGCATCGCCGGCCTTATTGCCGTCCTATAAAATTTTCCCTTGAGCTTCAGTGGCATACGACGATCACACAACACGCCAGATGCACTCTTCCACTTTATCCATCCAGCTTGTATTCTATGGTTGAGATCTCCATCTAATTCTCCGTTCTTTTGCAAGATAGATCTTAGGTAGTGAAAACGGTCGCTCTTTGGTATTTCCTGATCTCTGATCCTCACCCCTAACTCATTTTGGCTTCCATTTGCACTGAATTTGCACTCCATATATTCTGTCTTTGATCGGCTTAGGCGAAGACCTTTAGATTCCAACACTTCTCTCCAAAGGTTAAGCTTCGCATTTACCCCTTCCTGAGTTTCATCTATCAACAATATATCATCTGCGAAAAGCATACACCAAGGAATATCATCTTGAATATGTCGTGTTAACTCATCCATTACCAACGCAAAAAGGTAAGGACTTAAGGATGAGCCTTGATGTAATCCTACAGTTATGGGAAAGCTTTCGGTTTGTCCTTCATGAGTTCTTACGGCAGTTTTTGCTCCTTTATACATATCCTTTATAGCTTGGATATATGTTACTCGTACTCATTTCTTTTCTAAAATCCTCCAAAGAATGTCTCTTGAGACCCTATCATACGCTTTTTCCAAATCTATAAAGACCATGTGTAAATCTTTGTTCCCATCTCTATATATTTCCATCAATCTTCGTAAAAGATAGATTGCCTCCATGGTTGAGTGCCCAGGCATGAACCCGAATTGGTTGTCCGAAACCCGTGTCTCTTGCCTCAATCTATGCTCAATAACTCTCTCCCAGAGCTTCATTGTATGACTCATTAGCTTAATACCCCTATAGTTCATGCAATTTTGTATGTCGCCCTTATTTTTGTAAATAGGCACCAAAGTGCTCTTTCACCACTCGTTTGGCATCTTCTTCGTTTTCAAAATTCTATTGAAAAGGTCAGTGAGCCATGCTATACCTATCTCTCCCAAGGCTTTCCACACTTCAATCGGTATATCGTCTGAGCCCACTGCTTTTCTATACTTAATCTTCTTCAAAGCTACAACCACTTCTTCCTTCCTGATTCGACAATAAAATGAGTAGTTTCTACACTCTTCTGAGTTACTCAACTCCCCTAAAAAAGTACTCCTTTCATGTCCTTCATTGAAAAGATTATGAAAATAACCTCTCCATCTGTCTTTGACCGTGTTCTCTGTAGCAAGAACCTTTCCATCCTCATCCTTGATGCACCTCACTTGGTTTAGGTCCCTTATCTTCTTTTCCCTTGCTCTAGCTAGTTTATAGATATCCAACTCTCCTTCGTTGGTATCTAGTCACTTATACATATCATCATAAGCCGCTAACTTAGCTTCTCTCACAGCTTTCTTCGCCTCTTGCTTCGCTCTTCTATACCTTTCACCATTTTCATCGGTCATATCCTTGTATAAGGCTTTACAACATTCCTTCTTAGCCTTCACTTTTGTTTGTACCTCCTCATTCCACCACCAAGATTCCTTTTGGTGTGGAGCAAAGCCCTTGGACTCTCCTAATACCTCTTTTGCTACTTTTCGGATACAGCTAGTCATGGAATCCCACCTTTGGCTAGTTTCCCCCTCTCTATCCCACACACATTGGGTGATTACTTTCTCTTTGAAAATTGCTTGTTTTTCTCATTTTAGATTCCACCATCTAGTCCTTGGGCACTTCCAAGTCTTGTTCTTTTTTCTCACTTTTTTGATATGTACATCCATCACCAACAAGCGATGTTAATTAGCCAAGCTCTCCCCCAGTATAACTTTGCAATCCTTACAAGTTATACGATCCCCTTTCCTCATTAGAAGAAAATCTATTTGTGTTTTTGACGATCCACTCTTGTAGGTGATCACATGTTCTTCTCTCTTCTTAAAGAAGGTGTTGGCTAAGAAAAGATCATATGCTATTGCAAAATCCAAGATGCTTCCCCATCCTCGTTTCTCTCCCCAAAACCATGGCCATCATGAAAACCTCCATAGTTGCCTGTCTCCCTGCCCACGTGTCCATTTAAATCTCCTCCTATAAATAACTTCTCCGTCTGAGCAATTCCTTGCACCAAATCTCCAAGGTCTTCCCAAAATTTCTCCTTCGAACTCGTATCCAACCCTACTTGAGGTGCGTACACACTAATCACATTGATGAGTTATTGTCCTATTACAATCTTGATTGCCATGATTCTATCTCCTACCCTCTTGACATTTACAACATCTTGTGTCAAGGTCTTGTCCACGATGATGCCAACACCATTTCTCGTTCTATTTGTGCCAAAATACCAAAGCTTAAACCCTGAGTTTTCTAGATCATTTGCCTTAAGACCAACCCACTTAGTTTCTTGTAGGCACATAATATTTATCCTTCTCTTCACCATAACTTCCACTACTTCCATAGATTTTCCCGTTAAGGTTCCTATATTCCACGTTCCTAAACGCATTCTACTCTCTTGAACTCTACCCTTCTGTCCTAGCTTCTTCACCCTCCCCCGTCTAATAGGATCAAAGTACTTCTTTTGTGTGTCTTGTGTAAAGTTGATAGGAGCATATGCTCCCAAACAACTTTGAGTGGAGTAGTTCGAAAAGAAGTTTCTATGGCCCCTTTGCTCATTTAACACTACATCCGGGTGCCGATGGAGATACAGCGACCCTTGCTCATTTATCATTGTGCTCGGGCCACACAGCGCGCCACTTACGGGTGACATCCTAGCTTTAGCGCGATTTCGTTCTGGATTCATTTTCATAAGGATTCGACGTAACCGAGGAGTGCCGGCTGTCGACTACCTGACGCCTTCCCCCTCCTCCTTTATCTGGGCTTGGGACCGGCAATGTAAGATAAACTTACACAGGCGGAGTTAGCCCCTTAGCTTTGAATGTTAAATTAAATTTTTTCTTCTTTCTAAAGTTTAAAATTTTAAATTCATTCAAAATTAATATTTGTTTAATTATTATAACTCCTTGTAATTCAATTGTAGTTTTAAAATTCTTGAGGAGAGCTAATAGTTTCATCCCACTGTTTTCTCTCCCCTCCCACATTTTATTAACAATTTTGATGCCCTTTTTACTCTCTTATAAAATGACATATAAGGACTAAAACCAAAAAGTACTTGCTTCCATTGATTTGCAAGTACACCCTTAATTCACACCAAAAATAACAATTCACGGACTCACACAAAAAATCTACATTCTTGTTCGGATTTTACCATTCTACGGTTCTTTTGGGTGTCGATCAGGCCCACAAAGTTTTTGAAAATGTTGAAAACCCGGTACTAATGTGTGAAACCAAATCCTCAAAGCTCAAAGCGACAGCTGATGCCCCACAGCCATGGAACACTACCACCACCACCACCGTGACCACTACCTAGAAGCCACTGTAGGGCCACCAGGCGGCGGCACAAGGTGCTGCCCAGCATCCCTTGTAGCGTGAAGACCCAGCAATACTAGGACAAAAGGCCTAGGAGCAGGCAGTCCACACTAGAACTGAGGCCCACGCCTCCTAGGCACCAGAACAAAACAATAGCAGTTGCA
Source organism: Malus domestica (assembly GCF_042453785.1). Taxonomy (NCBI): domain Eukaryota; kingdom Viridiplantae; phylum Streptophyta; class Magnoliopsida; order Rosales; family Rosaceae; genus Malus; species Malus domestica. The sequence goes on from NC_091663.1 coordinate 11,904,860, forward strand.
TACCATGCAGCTCAGTCGATCAAAATGAACCCTAGAAGTGTGGATTTATACAAGTGAGATAAAGTTTTTTTAGGAAATATAATTCATATTAAACCGAGAGAATCCCAGAGGATATCTAGGAGTAGATATTGCATCAATTTCAGAGTATGATTACTTGCAACACATGGCAAATTCTATATTGAAGGAATCTCGTAGAATATAAGAAACCTGATTGATTCCATATTGGATCAAGTTTCTTTATCTTGCAAAACAAGCATGGTGAATTACAACGAAGTAGACGAACTTTGCCTACTGCTTCAGAGCAGGATGATAGTGGCATCACTAATCCATTTGTGTAGCTCCAAGGTGGAAGCTGTTGAACCATGACTGGACTTCTAAGGTATTTGTATTCTGATCCGCCTTACTTCAACCCTAAAAAAACATGGTCCCATAATTGTCCCTAACTATGTATCTGAAATGGTTGTTTCCCTTGAGGATGTATAGTGATCCAAAGACCATCCTTTCGAAGTAAATCGAAATACATACCCTTTTTAATTCTTCTAGCATGTGGAAATTTGAACTTCGTTACCCATAAACTGTCACGTTCTAGATCCAAGGGTACGGTCTCGAAAGTTATGGCATGAAGACATTAGCAATGAGGGGTGTTATGTTGCGTGTGCACAATAAACAAGAAGTGGCTTTTTAAGTTACTGAGTGACTTCGGCTTTTGGACACTCGATCTCAAGGTGAGGCATTTCGAATTCAACGGAGAGATTGTCTAGAGACTCCTTTATAAATAACATTGGTCTTCTTTCCTTTTTTTTTTCTAACTCATTTCTTTCAAATTTTGAACCAAAGTATGGCTCTCCCCCATTCCTATTATGCTCCACTCCTCCCACCCATTCCTCACTTTGAGCCTTTGATGATTAATATATGTAGGCAAGAAATTTGCAACACTCTCATTCAGTGTTATCAAGAATTATTAAATGAAGTAGGAATGAGCCATAAGCTTTCAATAACTTTTCTCCTTTATCGGGTTCCTTAGTGTTCATATTCTGCTCCATAGCCAAAAGCAACATGCTTGTTATAGTCTTTGCATACAAGTTCAACTTAAGCAGAGTATCGAGATTCTTCAATGGTTATTCTTCATTGGAGCCCTTTCAACATCCTACTAAAGTGAGCTGAGTGAGCAGGAATAACAAGCATCACCATTGGAAGAAAGCACCTTTTTTTTTTAGAGAAATTCTGCGCTAGGGGTGAATACGTGTCTCCCCTAAGAATAGTACTCTTTTCACTCTTTTTATGGGACTTTGATAACAAACATGTGTTTACATATTTTGTTAAGTACTACTTTACTCAAATCGTTAATCATGTTAGAGTAAAACACTTAAAATTTTTCTTCCCTTGCTTTCTAATCACATAATAAATAAAGTTTTAATCCGACAAATCTTTCCGAAGTAAAGCAACTTCAGAGTAATGTGTCACAAGTTAAAACATGAACAAGTTTGTAGGCCCGAGACAGAGCTCTAAGCCCCCTCGGTAACATTGAGTCAGAAAAATCTCTTAAACATAGTGTTCATAAAGTTTTTCACTACTGGAATACCACCTTATTCCAACACCAGGTTCAAAAACCTATAAAAAAATCTTTTACTCTGGACTTGCTTTGCTGCATTGGTCAGATTAAGGATGAGAAAGTGATGAGTCTTATATGGATTGGTCTCCAGTTCTTAATGTTTGTGCGATCTTCTTTTTTCAAGCATGACTATGTCGATTTGTTCATTCACCTTGCTCCATTCCAGGTTTGAATATTTTAATAGTCACAATGTGTCACTAAGAAGGGGCTTCCGTCTAAGTCTAACTTGTGTGTCCGTCCTTAGTGAATCTTAAATGAAAGTTTGTTAGGGGTTTAGTCTCTTGTGTGTTGGCTAGAAACACTTTCAGAATCTTTTTGTCAAACCCTATGCGTTGGAACTAATTGTTTCCGATCCGACTACACTTAGCTGGCTTGCTAAGGCACTTCTGCCTATTAGAGCTTCACAAGAATAAAGTTCCTCTTGAGAATTTCCTAGTATGGATGCCTTATTCGTACATGCATTAGATCCCCATAGTCGCATGATGATCAACGTAATCTCCCTTGACTTAGTTGATGATCTGTCCACGTAGAGTTTCCAAAGACGAAGATTCTCGAGTGTTTTTCGCAAATCTGTGAATGGTGAGATATCTTGCTTAGGCGGGGTGAATCTGGTACGAAGTCCGCAAGCGCCTGGGCTTTGATCCAAGTCTTGTCGATAGATGATTTCATGTTGCCCTAATTCGATAACCCACTTAGTGATTCTGGATGGCACATCGGACTATGCAAGATAAACCGAAGGGGGTATTTGGTCATGTAGATGATTCAGAACGACTGGAAGTATGGCTAGAGTTTTCTGGCCGCTGTCAACAATGCGAGAATAAGCTTTTCTATTTTCAGATATCTAGTTTTTTATTCAAGAAGAGCTTTTAACACATATTATACTAGCTTTTACTCTGTCGAGTCTTCTCGAATTAAAGCTGCACTGATTGCACACTCTGATGCAGCCAGATACAAGTACAAATCTTATCCATCTACATGTTTGGACGGGAATGGCGGCATTACCATTGGCAACACTTACTACAGTTTTGGTGGATGGTTTTAGAGTTTGTGCCTGTCTAGAATTGTGTCATTTGTTTAGTAGCACCATAATCAATTATCCATATATTATTTGTAACAACTGCATAAATCTTTAAAGCCTTACAATCATTACTTGTATTACCAAGCAAGGAAGATACTTTATTGACTATATATTCAGAATCTTCCTTAGATTTGGCAATTAAGGAACGCGACTTGTTACAAAGAGGATCATGAGTCTTGTCCCAATTATCATGATAGCCAATAAACTTGAAACATCGGTTTTTGGAATGTCCCTTCAAGCTGCAGTGAGGACATTTTCTAGTATCGGACCAATCATGATTAGTCCTGCTCTCCCATCCGATACGGTCGTATCAATTAGGAGGAACACGAGTTTGGGTTGCCTTGGCTCTAGGTGATTTGGGTGTAACGTGAGTAGGTGATTGAGATGGGTTTCAATCAGCAGGTGGAACATATTTCCATGTAGTAGAACTGTAGAAGTCAACCAAAAAGAACGCAGAAGAAAAACTACTTATGATTTGGACTTCGTTGGGGAAAAACAAGCAGCCTAGTCGTGAATGTAAGACGGTAACTCCCGATTTGTAGGTTTCAACCACTGTTTAGACGAGAGTGCAGTTGTCAGCAGCAGTAATTCGATGGCAGGGTTGGGATCTGACGGTGTGCCGCAATGAAACCGAATAGAGATCTGGTTTCTCCAAAATAAAACGGAGTGAGCGAAAAGGGTGGGCATGGTTCAGCAACGACGACGGCAGTACGGCAGGTGATTGGACGACACCCTACACAACTCGCAGTGTGCACAACAACGCATTTTTCTGGTTCTATGCACGTGGCGTGATTTCTCTTTTTCTCTTCTTTTCTCTTTTTTCCTTTAACCTAGACACTGATGTCAAGAAGAGAACGCTCTTTTTTGGAATAATGTTGTCTTTACTTATCTTACAAGGAGGAATTTATAAGATGTCACAATCCTATCAATAAACAAAAAAGAAAAAGCTAATTTACAGAAATCTATACTATACTATGAATCTCAAAATTATAAAAATATACACAAAAATCAATATAAAAAAACACACATAGACGGGTCAATGATTAATAAGAAGGTACATGGCCTGGTATAAAAATATACACATGAAAAAAAATGAGCTTTAATGAAAAGGATTTGGGCTAAGTTTATATTAACCAAAAACCACTCTATACTATTATTGAACCAAAAAGGCTTCATATTTCATGATAGGGACAAAACTATTATATATCAGGCCGTATAAAAATTGAATACACATAGACTGAATTAAAAGCCCAAGACGAAATAATTTTTTTTCACAGCTCTTACCCCTCACAAAAACCCCACTCCGTCAGCCACTCCTGTTAGAAATAGACTTTCCTTTTTTTAGAAGTATGCCACTTCCTCATTAAAAAAATTGAAAAAAAAAACCCCAATAATTTTATACGATCACAAATCCCATCTTGAATTTTGTTCGTTCTTGCTTCGTTAATTTTAAATAGGAGGGGAAAATGTTAGGACCTATTTGGTTGCTCAAAAAATTTCACTGAGATTCTGTTTTTTGTTTAGAGTTTGAAACTTGTCAATGGAGGAAGCTCGGAATGTGAGGAGCCCTCATTTTTTTGCGTTTTATCATTTGTTGATTTTAGCTCCGAAAGACTGAAAATCCCATAAAGATTCATGAGAAAAATGGAAGGCAAAATAACTAGATTAGTTTTGTTGTTCGACCATAGCGCCAGTGCGTGGAGTATTGAATTGATTCAACAGAATGGTGGTTTGTTCTTTGCATCATGGGTGGCCGACATTTGTGATAGACCATGACGTGGAATGCTGGGACTTCTTGATTTTTAGATACGACGGTGATTTGCATTTCACCGTGTTGATCTTTTATCAAAGTTTATGTGAGAAAGAAGCTACATTTTGTTTTGGATATAGCCAAGCTTCTAGCAACTTTGAAAAGTATGTGTATATGGAACGAAAAAGGGGAAGGGAGGAGGCCGCATCATCTGGCAATAAGCTGGTTGATGGTGCGACGAAGAAGATGAGAAATGGCTTGTCTCAATTCCAGTCAGAATGCATCAACTTGTTCCAAGGAAGAAAATCCACATGAAAAGCCTGGGTTGGATGTTGTACTATGAAAAGCCTGGTTTGGATGTTGTTCTATATATAATATATATATACACACACACACGTATATATAGGCAAAGTTTCAAAGAAACGAGACCATAATATAAGATCCCGCTGAGCAGCACCCACCATTAACATTCCTTTATGTGCCACAATGCTGGCAAACACTAGCAGTACTAGTGCAGTGTTATAGTACTTATGAGCCATTTATCCAAGTTTCCTTGAGAACGTGCTTGTTACTTGTTTGATGTTTTGTATATATAGCATCAGCATAACACACATGACTGTGGATGCAAATTTCTTCCTCCTTGATCTTGGACGATTTTGCACCTACAAAACAATTAACATCTTAGGTTAAGGCCAAGAGCCTCACGCGCCCACGATGAATGGGGGGGGCTTTGGCCGAAGAACCTCTGATGCCAAAGTTAGAATTTAGAGAGAAAGAGTGTTTAGAGAATTTTGGGATTTTTGCCAAAGTGTTGGAATTAGCTTTTTGGTGAGAATGGGAGTATATTTATAGGGATAGGAGGTGGCTAGGGTTTTTAGGTTTAATTAGCCAATTTATTTGGCTATTAAACATAAAATGAATGTTTTGGTGGTTTTTTGTATAATTGGCTAAAAAAGGAAGAAATGGTGGGAAAAGGTAGAAAAAAGGTAATGGATTAGGTTTTGAATGGGATAGCCGGCCCTCTTGTGTTTTTAGGTTTGAGTGGATGTTTCAAATTGACAATTAAGGGATTGATTAGGTAATTAATCCCTTAATTAGTCAATTATTATGATTTTATGAAATATGAAAGGAATAAGTATATTATTTAGCTAATTGATTAGCTAAATAATGAAATGGGAAATATATGAATAAATTAGGTTTTAAGTTGATACCTATTTTGGGCACTTTTGACTTGGTTGAAAAAATGATTCTCTACTGCTCGCGTGTAGGAAACCCGGTATGCCTCGAGGGTATTTTTGTCCTCTTTTGTCCAAAAGTCCACGTGTCGCCTAGTGAATATTTTTGGCTCCACAAATGCCCCCACACCTGTTGGGCTGCTCGCAAAAAAGGGCAGCAGGTGTAGAGATCTTCTTGCTTTAGGAAACTTAAGACTGCTTCCTATTTTGATGTTGATTCTCTCTTTAATAGGAAATTAGATCCTTCTAGGAAAGGGAAATAAATTTCTCTCAAAGCCTATTTAAGTCCACCTTAAGTGGGTTATTAAATCAACTTTGGAGAGCGATTTACTTTACCCTACAAGAGAGAGATAGCTTAGAGGATATTTGTTCCCCCTCCTCTAGCAATCTTCTACATCTTGCCCGTGCAAAGGACCGTCTTTCGTTGCTTTCTTCGTCTTCTTCGTGCCGCACCGATGTAAGAAAAATTTAATTTTTCTTGCCTTATTCTTGGATAGTGCTATTGCGGGGCATCCGTCGAGGTGGTGCGGCACATCGGCTGGCAGGGGCCAGGAGTTGATTCGGCATGGGCCGAGGAGATGTTGTGGCAGGGACCACTGCTTGGGCAGCTTGGCTTGGCTTGAGCCAAAAGGCAGCTTGTGCAACTAGGGTCGCGGATTGTGGCGCTGGGGCGCAGTGCTAGGCGAGCCGCATGGCTCATGTCCTTTGGGCTCTTGGACCTGACTTGGGCCAGGCTGGTGATTGGGAGAAATAAGGAGATTGCGGGTCTCATAGGCTGCTGGAATGTTGGGCATGCAGGCCTCCTGCCTGCTGGAATGCTGGGTTGAGCTCCCCTGCTGAGTACCATGAATGTCGTTGGCTGCTTAGTCCTCTTTGCTGAAAGAAAGGTGGGCTGCTCTAGAAAGAGGAGGTAAAGAGGATCAAGGCGGATGCATTGGCTCGTCTGATCGCTGTCGTGGAGCTTACTATGAATGAAGATGGAAAGAAGAGATCTTCCCCGCCTGCTCATGAGATGCCACTTAAGAAAAAAAACTGAAGACTTCTTCTGCTGCTCATGAGGGTCCGCTTGCTACCGAGAGGTATGTGATTGACATGATTTTCCAATGGGAAAAAATGTAAGGCTGCTAGATCTGAGCATGTGGCGTCTTCCATGTTGAGAATGGCTAGTACAATTGTGGATAAGATTACTCAGCGTAAAGGTTTTATCATGCCCCCAGTGCCGAAGTCTGTACCAGGACGTTCTTTGGGAGCCAAGTCCGGTTCACCTTTGTAGAGACTTGCTATTATGAAGAGTGGTAAGGTGGACTCTGCTGCTAAAGTGGCGCCAAAGCCTGCTCCCTTTGCTTCTGAGATTGATTCGCCTCAGATTCAAGATCTTAAGCTTGCAATTTCTGAGCTTCGTTTCGCTACTTATGCTAAGAAGAGAGTGGATGAGCTGCAGCGCGTCCGTGTTAGTCTGCTTAAGAAGAATGAGCAACTGAAGGGTGAGAAGGATGGGCTTGAGGTTTTAAGACCTTCTCTATTTCTCCGGAAGACTTGCTTGCTTTTACTTTTAAGGCTTCCATTGGTGAAGTAGTTGGAGAAGTTAGTGCCCAGACTGGGGCAGCCAGGGGTGAAGCGTCGGATGATGCCGCTGCTAAGAGCGTTACGGCTGTTGAAGGTGTGGCGACCGAGTAGTCGTGGGATGTCCAAGCTGCTGTAATGTAGTATTTTAGGTAGCCTTTAGGATTTTCTTTGTTTTTCCTTGTAGCTTTTGTTTTGCTTGAATTCCTTCGGCCTTTGCTAGTTGTTTATAAACATGTTTTCCTTCGTTTTTCTTCATCTTCACTTCTTTTGTTCATGCCCTAACCTTTAGACTTGATAGACCAGTGGCAGACATGCTACTTTTTTATAAGCAGACAAACTCGCGTAGCCTATGCAGCCGTAGGTGTTGGTGTAGAACTTTGCAAAGTTGTTAGCCATAGGGTTGGCAGCCGGATGCCTTACTTACAAAAGCAGACAAGTCCGCGTAACCACTAGGCTGTTAACCTTGACTTTCTTCAATTCCGTAGGTTGCGTAGCAAGTATCACAACACTTTAGGACTTGGTGTAGGTTGTTCCGCGCTTGGCAGAGGTGAAGCTTATCGACTACGTAGCATGTCGGCAGTGGATAAAACTTCGTATATGCGCGCTAGCTTGTTTAACCTTTCACAAGAATGTGCGGTTGTATAAGTCTAGTGCGGCTTCACTGCTCGAAGGGCAAGCCGTAGGCAGTCTTCCGGAATCTGTAGGCTACCTTAGTGCACTCGGTAGCAGCTTTAGGATTCCAGGGCAGCCGTCCATCGGATGTACTGCGTAATGTGCCCTCTCCGTCTCTAGGGCCCGGTTCCCCACGGATTAGGCCAAGAGACCCAAAATCCTTCAGTTAGCTAAGCCTTGAAAAAGACCATTGCGGCTACTTCTAGGAATCCCGGCGCAAGCCATCGTGCATCTAGTTATACTAGGGCAGCCAGGCTCATCCACGTCTGGATAGTCGGAGTGTAAAGTTTATCCTCCCGTCTTGGAGAGTTGACCCATATGGGTGTCGGAGAATTGGTTTACCCTCTCGCACTGGAGAGCATGGTTGGTCCATCGGGGGGCGCAATTCCTGCGATGAGTCCCTAAGAAGGGCGCAGTCTTCTTTTGAAGTGCAGGAGTGATTAGTTGTTGTAAGCATGCGGCCAAGCCAAGTTGTGATTACTTCTAAATTCCTCATTGAAAAACGAGTGAAACGAACGAGAACTTTAGCTGTAAGGTAGGAACTGCATAACAACTGGATAGTCCTCAGCTTGTGAGGTGATGCCCGTCGAGCTTATTGAGTCTTCGGGTTTTGATGTAGCGGGAGGTCACACATGGTACTTCTTCAGATTGTAGGCCATCCATTTCTTTTCAATCTTTTTGCCGCTTCATAGTGGTGAGGGTGTAATTACTCTTGCCCCCTACTCTGCTGATCTTGTACGGATCTTCCTAGATGGGATCCATCTTTTTGGAGCCTTCTCTGCCGGCAGTGATGAAGGCTTTTCTGTGTCGTCGACATGCAAATGTCAGAAGTCTCCATCGGGTGGAGTAGGCGCAGCTAGAGTGTGCTCGGCTACTTCTGAGGCATCGTTGGGCCGCTCTGTTGCGTCACCTAGGCTCGGCGTGAAGACGCAGTAAGGAGCTGTGGAGATGGGGCCATGTCATACGCAACAGGAGATGTTCAACTGCCGGTATTAGGCCACTCTAGAGTTGAATCATTGAGCAAGGGTCGGCTAGGGCCGTGTGATGCGCAGCAAGAAATGGTACTCAATTGCCGGTACATGTTGCTCCTATGTAGAATCTTTTAGGGTGACGAGGACAAAACTTGCTTTTGAGTGTGTCCTTCCAGTGTTGCGTTCGTCAGAAAACTTTACATCCGCCAGGGTCTACGCCTTTATCGTCGCGCGTCTGGATTGGGCAGAATAGTACGTCATTAGGATGATTGCATGCGTTTGAAAGTAAAACTTGTGCTTCTGGGTTGCAACAACTATCGCCAAAGTTAGCTTTTGAATTTTTAATAACATCGAGGAGAGCTTTTGAACTGTAGAATACAAGTAACTGTGGAATACAGGTAGTCGAGCCCTCATATCTTCTCGCATGATGGTAGAGCTTATTGCTACTTTAGAAACCGTCAAACATGTGAATAAGTCCTCTGCTGCTTCTAGGGAGGTGATGTCGGGTACTTCTTCAAGTCCTTGAATGTGCATTGGCGAGCCTCATCCCAAAGTGCATACTTCTCTGCCAAAGCAAAAGAGTCTGCTAGAGTTAGATCTTCTTTCATGATCAATTTTCCGAATAGCGGGTGGTCTGCGGGAAGTCCTTTTTGGAAGGCTGCTCTAGCTATCGAGTCATTGCATCCGACTATTTTTGCCTTCTCTACTTTGAACCTCCTCACATAGTCGCGAAGCGACTCTTTTGGGTTCTTCTTGACGTTGAACAAATGATCAGACTTCTTTTTGATCGAGCGATAGGATGAATATTCTTTGGTGAAAACCAAAGAAAGTTCGTAGAAATTCCGGATGGATTGTGGCGGCAGGGTGTAGAACCAATCTTGCGCCTCGCCTTGTAGAGTGGTGGCAAATATCTTACACATGAGCTCATCGTTGTTTCGATAAAGGATCATTGCGCTTCGGTAGCGCTTTAAGTGTCTCTCCGGGTCTTCATCCCCTTTGAAAGATGTGAAATATGGCATGCTGAACTCGCGTGGAGGCTCTGCCTGCTCAATCTCCTGCGTGAAGGGTGACCTGCTTATGTTGGTTATGTTCCGTCGTAGTGCCTCGTCGGTGACCTCGTTGCGTTGGAAATCATGCAATCGCTTGGTCAAGAGTCTCTCTACTTCTTCCTGAATTTGCCTTTGTTGGGGTAGCGGAGCTCTCGGCTGCCCCCAGTCATGACTTGATGATCTAGGCTGCTCTTCCATGTGTTTGGCTCATCTATGCCGCGGATGCAGTGCATGTGATGCGTTCCTAGTAGGCGAGCGAGTTCTTCGCATGCTGCTGGTTGAACTTGAGCTGGATTGAGTGACTGATTCTCTCCGTCCGTCGTGCTGCCTACTCTGATGTGAGGTGGAAGACGCTCCTTGTGGGCTTAGCTGCGAATAGACATTTTTCCCGGAAGGTTGTTCATGTTGACTATCGGAGTATAACCCCAACCGTGAATGTATGCTCCTCCGTGGGCCTAGTCGAGAGTGCATGCTTATTCGCGCTCTAAGACGGGAATGTACACTGCCCAAACGTTCGGCTCGTGGCTGCTTGCCGAGACGCTGCTGGAAATGTCCGTCTGCCCTTGTCCTACTTCGGGATACCTCGTCCGGGGCACGTTGGATCCCAATGTGTTGCAAAAGTTGATTCACCAAGGTTGTCTGTTGTGCAAGGGCGCTCGTCAACTCTATGACTTGTCGAGACAAGTGTTGTTCGCCATTTGGATTGGAAGAGCTTGGAAGGAATGCGCCTCCTTGGGTAGTGAAAGGGTGGTAGACTTCGGGCGCGAGATTTGAGTTGGGAAATGTCAAACTCGCGAAAAAATGTGGTGAGAATGCCCCCGGTTCGATGGTAGGTCCGGATGGTTGAGATAGTCTTGGGCCGACTTGGGCTGCTTGGAAAGCCACTGGAGCAAGATAGGCAGTGAGAGTGGGCTGCTCGTCGGGAGCAGGCTGGGTCATGAAAGCAGGCTGCTTGGCAGGAGCAGGCTGGGCCACGGGAATGGGCTGCTCGACGGAAGCAGGTTGGGCCATAGGAGTCGGCTGCTTGACGGAAGCAGGCTGGACCATGAGAGTGGGCTGCTCGTTGGGAGCAGGTTGGGTCACGAGAACAGGCTGCTTGGCAGGAGCAGGCTGGGCCACGGGAGTGGGCTGCTCGTCGGGAGCAGGCTGGACCACGGGAGTGGGCTGCTCGTCGGGAGCAGGCTGGGTCACGAGAGCAGGCTGGGCCACGGAAGTGGGCTGCTCAACGAAAGCAGGCTGCTCAATGCGCGGTGCATGTGAATGCGAGGCTTGGGCTTGGGTCCACGTAAACTTGGATGGCACGGCTTGGATTGTGGTCTTGGTACCGTGAGCCTTGGATGGCACGGCTCGGGCCGTGGTGAAGGCTTCATGGACCTCGCCACGAGTGGCTACCGAAGTAGCCACCGCAGTGGTTCCCATGGTGGCCGTGGTGAAGGCACCATGAACCTCGCCGTGGGTGGCTACCGAGGTAGCCACCGCGGTGGTTCCCATGGTGGAAACTTGTTGTGGTGATGCCGCTCCCCTTATTGTCGCATTTTGCCTCACGGATCTCCGGGCCGTGGTGAAGGCTCCATGGACCTCGCCACGAGTGGCTACCGAAGTAGCCACCGCGGTGGTTCCCATGGTGGCCGTGGTGAAGGCACCATGGACCTCGCCGCGGGTGGCTACCGAGGTAGCCACCACGGTGGTTCCCATGGTGGAAGCTCGTGATGATGATGTCGCTCCCCTTATTGTCGCATTTAGCCTCACGGATCTCCGTAATCCCATTTCTTGAACATTAGAATTTTCACTTGTGGAATTTTCTAAATTTCTAGCCATTATATTTTGCTTATACGTTTTATCAAAGAACCTTTGCAAGTAAAAAATTCTAATAATAAGAACGTATGAAAAATATTCAAATGGACTAGAAAATAAAGAAAAAAAAACCTTTTTGTGCGAGAGTCTTCTACGAGTATGGATTTCAACTCTCAATGAAAGCACCAATTTGTGGATGCAAATTTCTTCCTCCTTGATCTTGGACGATTTTGCACCTACAAAACAATTAACATCTTAGGTTAAGGCCAAGAGCCTCACGCGCCCACGATGAATGGGGGGGGGGGCTTTGGCCGAAGAACCTCCGATGCCAAAGTTAGAATTTAGAGAGAAAGAGTGTTTAGAGAATTTTGGGATTTTTGCCAAAGTGTTGGAATTAGCTTTTTGGTGAGAATGGGAGTATATTTATAGGGATAGGAGGTGGCTAGGGTTTTTAGGTTTAATTAGCCAATTTATTTGGCTATTAAACATAAAATGAATGTTTTGGTGGTTTTTTGTATAATTGGCTAAAAAAGGAAGAAATGGTGGGAAAAGGTAGAAAAAAGGTAATGGATTAGGTTTTGAATGGGATAGCCGGCCCTCTTGTGTTTTTAGGTTTGAGTGGATGTTTCAAATTGACAATTAAGGGATTGATTAGGTAATTAATCCCTTAATTAGTCAATTATTATGATTTTATGAAATATGAAAGGAATAAGTATATTATTTAGCTAATTGATTAGCTAAATAATGAAATGGGAAATATATGAATAAATTAGGTTTTAAGTTGATACCTATTTTGGGCACTTTTGACTTGGTTGAAAAAATGATTCTCTACTGCTCGCGTGTAGGAAACCCGGTATGCCTCGAGGGTATTTTTGTCCTCTTTTGTCCAAAAGTCCACGTGTCGCCTAGTGAATATTTTTGGCTCCACAATGACTAAGATGACTTGTCGTGAGTGTGATCGGTTAGGATTAGCCAAATTAGTAATCCAACTTCTAGTTGCCTAATTGACTAATAGTCTAATAATTAAAGTCATTGTCGTAAGTACATTCATTGTTACTTATTAGAATGGGTTATTTTGGTTCAATTCAAAAATGTTGCCATGAGTAATAATTAAAAGGGTATGTAAATATATTGTAAATATTAGGAATCCTCTATTAGGAAGGATATATGTTTGTGTCATTTATTATTTATTGTTTCCTTAGGGAATAAGGATTGTATCTTGTATATATTTTCAATTATGTAATACAATGAGAATTAAACTATAAAATTCAAGTTGGCATCAGAGCCTACCATACCCTAGGAAAAAAACCAAAACCTACCATACCCGTATATTGCAAGGAGGAAAACAGCATGGTTTCTGGACTGTCGCTGCATCCCTGTAGCAAATCGAACCCTTAAGTGTAGTTGTCTTGCTTTGTACTGGTGTGCCGTGCTCTGTGTGCTACTGTGCTTATCAATGGCTGGTGACAAAAGAGGTTCAAGACTGAAATTGGAAGGTGAGGCGCGTGGCTCATCCCACAACTCGGCCATGAGTCCGGTCGTAATTCAAAGTGATGCTTCAAACATACCAAATACCATAAAACTTAATGGATAAAATTATCCTCTTTGGTCCAAAGTTTTGGAAATGCATATTGTTGGGCGTGGAAATAAAAAGTTCGTGACAAGGAGTATTAAGGAGCCCAAAGAAGATAGTGCCGAATATGATGCTTGGGAGACTGAGAATGCAATTGTGAAAGGATGGTTGATTAATTCCATGGATCCTACCATCATGGGTTTTTTCATCCATCTTTGTACCGCTAAAGAAGTATGGGAAGAAGTTTCCAGGACGTATTATGATATCTCTCAGATTTATGAGTCAAAGGTAAATTCATTCCTACTTCGCCAAGAAGGGTGGCCTATTGGTGTATACTATGCCGATCTTAAAGCTATCTGGCAAGAACTAGATTAGAGAAGACCAATCAAGATGGAGTGTGCTCTTGACTTGAAGACACTTCGAGAGGAAGTTCAACTAGAACGCGTGTATGCTTTCTTAGCGGGACATCATGATATTTTTGACAAGGTCCATAGTGATATTTTGAGAACTCAACATTTACCATCCATAGAGGAAGTGTTTTCAGTAGTTAGGCAAGAAGCTCAACGCCATGCTATTATGATGGGAGGTAGTTTCACTGGGAATCAAGGAGGAACCCTTCTCGTGGCATGGTGTCACAGCCTCCTTCTTTTGGCTGGTCCTATGACCGTCTTGATCAACTGATTCTCGCTCATTCACTCGAGAAAATAAAGATGATTTGAAGTGTACCTTTTGTGGGCAAACTCGTCATATGGAAGATACATGTTTTCAAAAAATGGAGTACCTGAATGGTTCCCTGAATTGAAGAAAAATTGCGTGCTAAAGAGTAAGCCACTACCGGAGCTAGTGGGAGGCATCCACTTGTAGTTGCCGCAACAACTGGAAACAAAGATGCTGTGCCTACTCTAGGGGATCCGAGTCAAGCCTTGTGGACCCGGTCCTATCCTAGTGAGTCATCGTCTAATACAGGTACTGATCGGCGTGTTCTTTTAGCCTATGGTACTGAACACTATACAGGTTGGATTCAGGACTCTGGAACAACTGATCATATGACATTTGATAAAAGGTTATTTAAGTATATGACAACGACACATCAAGAATATGTTCTCACGACAAATGGCACCACTGCTATGGTGACTGGGGCAGGCACAATTGACCGCACGCCATCTATTTCTCTACACCACTGTCTGCTTGTTCCATCATTGTCTCATCATTTATTATCTATTCCCCAAGTTATTGAGTAATTGGATTGTGTTGTACTTATGTATCCGTTTTTTTGTTTGCTTCAGGATATTCAGACCAATGAGATAATTGGGCGTGGCACTAAGAGAGATGGGTTGTATTATGGGGATTCCATTGTTCTTGGTAGAGCTAATGCAGTTCGAGCATCTCGTACTAGTAATCTGCAAGAAGTTTGGTTGTTGCATCGTCGGTTAGGACATGTTTATTTTGGTTATTTAAGGAGTATGTTGCCTAGTATGTTTCATGAAATAAAAGAATCATACTTACATTGTGAAGTATGTATTCTTGTTAAGAGCCATCGTGCTTCGTTTTCTCCTAGTATGAATAAAATATTGCTTCTATTTGAGCTTGTGCATTCAGATGTTTGAAGGCCTTCACCCGTTAATACCGTTTCAGGAGTTAAGTGGTTTATTACGATTTTTGATGATTGCACTCGCATAACATAGGTGTATATGTTAAAACATAAAAGTGATGTAAGTACAATTATTTGGTCTTTCTCTCAGATGGTGGCTGTTCAATATTCCTTTGTTATTAAGGTTCTTCGTTCTGATAACAAGGGATAATATGTTAACTCTAAGCCATCTTCTTTTTTCCGTGATCAAGGGATTATCCATAAGACAATGTGTTCCTATACCCCACAACAAAATGGGGTAGTTGAGAGAAAAAACCTTCATATTTTGGAAACTGCTTGTGCCTTGCTTATTGGTAAGTCTGTGCCCAAGATTTTTTGGCCAAACACCATCACCTATGTCGTGTATGTTATAAATCGCATGCCATCCCGGGTTGTAGAATTTCGTACTCCTTGCGTTGCTTATGTTCATATTCACAAGATTCATCGTAGTAAATTGGATGTGACCATGACACCCACCACATGTATATAACCATGGATGTGAGTTTCTTTGAGTCAGGATATTTTTATAACCCCGTATCACCACCTTTTTATCACAAAAGGAAGAGCTCTAGTTGTGATCTTGATGATAATTTTGGATGGTTGGATGTACAAGAGGTAGCAGCTTCAGGGGGAGTACACTGTGATCATAACGGTGCCATACCGAGTGATGCAGCTGATATTCGATCTCTTCCTGCCAAACCTACTGTGAGTGGTTAGCCACTACTCATCAAAGCAGAGTCTGCCAATCCGTGTGTCTTTGCTACCGAATAGGAGTGTGATGATGGTCAGCCAGTTACTGCTGAAGCCGAGAGACTGGAGCTTGCTGAAGCAAGCAGCCTCAGGATTGTTGTCGAAGCTTCCCTTTCTCTCTAGCTCAACAGTGTCGATGTCTAATACGTCTTCTCTAGATGTCCCTGAGGTAAGCACTAGTGATGCTCATATAACTAATGATGTTATAAGTACATATAAATTGCCACCAAGACAAAATTGTGGTATACCTCATGACAGGTTCTCTTTGGAAGGAAAAATGAAGTATCCAATAGCCAATTATGTGTCATGTAAAAACCTTTCATCCAAACGTCAAACTTGGGTGAATAATGTGGATTTAATTCAAGTACTAACTCGAGTAGAAGATGCTTTAAAAAGTCAAGAATGGACCGCAGCAATGGATGAAGAGATGAAGGCATTGCAGAAAAATAATACATAAGAAGTAGTTGAGCTGCCGAAAGGAAAAAAACCAGTTGGGTGTCGATGGGTTTTTACAGTTAAAATACAAGGCTGACGGATCACTAGACACGTAAACGGCAAGGTTGGTGACAAAATGGTATCCTCAAACGTACGGGGTTGATTATCAGGAAACTTTCTCCCTGGTGGCTAAGATGAATACGGTACAAGTCCTTATCTCATTAGCTACAAATTTGAATTGGCCACTGAAACAGTTTGATGTAAAAAATGCGTTTCTTCATGGACATCTAGAGGAATAAGTGTATATGGATTTTCCTCTAGGATACAATAACGGAGGAAAATCAGGAGTGTGCCAATTGTGAAAGTCACTTTAAGGGCTTAAGCAGTCACCTTGTGTATGGTTTGGGAGGTTCACTCAGGTCATGAGAAAGAATGGGTATTATCATAGTCATTCTAATCATACTTTATTTGTGAAGCGAAGAAATGGTAAAGTAACAGCCTTGATTATTTATGTAGATGATATGATAATAACAGGTGATGATTCAGATGAGACTGTCAAACTAGAGAAGAACATTTATGCCGAGTTTGAGATGAAGAGTTTAGGTGATTTAAAGTTTTTTCTTGGAGTTGAAGTTGCTCGCTCATCCAAAGGTATTTTCTTTTCTCAATGAAAATATGTTCTGGATTTATTGAAGGAAACAAGTATGCTTGGGTGTAAACCCGTGGATACTCCCATTGTGGAGAAACATTACTTGGGGATTTATCTGGATCAAGAAGCAGTACATAAAGGTAAATATTAGAGGTTGGTAGGAAGATTAATTTATTTAGCTCATACCCGTCCTGATATAGCCTATGCAATAAGTGTGGTGAGTCAGTTTATGCACTCACCGAGTGTGGATCATATACGGATTTTAGCTTATTTGAAGTCGGCTCCGGGAAAAGGAATTTTGTATAAAAATTCCGGTCATCTGAAGAATGAGGGATTTACTGATGTTGATTAGGTAGGTGATGTGACTGATAGGCGCTCTACTTCTAGATACTTTACGTTTGTTGGTGGAAATCTAGTCACTTGGAGGAGCAAGAAACAAAATGTGGTGTCAAGGTCTTCAATTGAGGCTGAATTTAGATTTATGGCGCATGGAGTATGTGAAGTTCTTTGGTTGCGTAAGTTACTTTGGGGTCTAGGTTTCAAACCAAAAGAGGCCATAAATTTGTATTGTGATAATAAGTCCACACGGGAGATTGCAAAGAACCCGGTACAACATGACAGAACAAAGCATGTGGAGGTTGATCGTCATTTCATTAAGGAAAAACTTGAGAAGAAGATTGTGTCAATACCGTTTGTGAACTCGGAATAGCAACTTGCGGATATTCTCACTCATGCCGTGTGTAGTAGGTCTTTTGGTGACTCACTTGTCAAGTTGGGCATGTGTGATATTTATGCTCCAACTTGAGGGGGAGTGTTGCCATGAGTAATAATTAAAAGGGTATGTAAATATATTGTAAATATTAGGAATCCTTTATTAGGAAGGATATATGTTTATATCCTTTATTGTTTATTGTTTCCTTATGGGATAAAGATTGTATCTTGTATATATTTTCAGTTATGTAATTGTTTGGGCCCAATTTTACACCATCAATCCAAGTAATCGAGACCGTTAAATGATAATCATACTAATTATCATTTGAATAATTGGAATTATCTTAATATTTTATAATCTTGTGGCGTTCGAGTGCAATCACATTTGGGATACCGAGGTCATTTAACCAGGCCTAATATCACGCATGCTAGCCTGTTGTTATTATCCTTTGGATAAAAGATTGGAATGAAATAAATGAGATGCATGTAATATCTCTAATTTGGGAGCCAATGTCGATTCAAATTAATTAGGGATATTTGGTATTTGTCAATGCAGCTAATACTGAATTAATTTCATGCAATTAATCCATGCATGGGATAAAGGTGAAATTGTGAGATGGTGATGTGATGTGATTAGGATGGTTATATCTAGAAAAAAAAAAGTAGGCTTCAGCCTATGAACATGATGGAAAAGCTAATTATTAGAAGGTAGTGACATAGTAATTTCTTGACCATTGATCACATGATGATGGGATAAAGCCATCACTGTTTGGTCAGATGTGGTGTATTTAAATATTGAAGATTTGTGGCGTAAGAAGACTCAGGGATTGCTTCAGCTTGATAGTCGTGATACATAAAAAAACTAAAAGATTATTTTCAAGTAACCGTGACACATCAGGAGACTCAGAGATTTACGGCTTGGCCATCAGCGAGAGCAGCGTTATAAATACAGAGGCAATGTGCATTGAAAAGGCCCCATCCAATTCAACACACAAACTGCCATGCGCAAACCCTTGCTCTAAGTGAAACCTCTCAACAACCTTGAGATTTTTATTTTCTTTTTTCACCAACACATCTTCAGTTTGGATAAACAGCACTGTGAAGGCAATCGGCGAACATCTTCAGTTTGGATAAACAGCACTGTTGCTGTAGAATCAGCCAACCACAAAGCACCTTCAATTTGGATAAACAGCATTGCGACGAGGCCGACTGGTTATCTATCCAAGTCTCAGTCAAGAAGGATTTTCAAATCCTTATTGGCAGAGGTCATCTCATCAGCCTTCTCTGCGAAGTGAGGTATTACCAGGTTACTACATTCGTCACCCTGAAAGCTGAATTTGATATTGAACTTTGCAGAACTAGTAGCCTTGTCTTCAGGCTCCAGAACCCGATGGTCGAGATGTGTTCCTTCTTTGGTTGCAATCGCGAGATTCAGAAGTCAGCAGCGCGCCCAACGCAACATCAACAAATTTTACTCACCGGCTGAGCCCGGCCGTCGAGTTGGCACACCCCGCATACAACCGAATGACGTAGTTAGCTCATTAGTTACTCGCCCTGCGTGCCACGTAAGCTTGGTAGTTTTTAGGGTCAACAGTAATACAATGAGAATTAAGCCGTAAAATTCAAGTAAAAATAGTGTGGGTTATTTTATTGTAGTTCCATATATAGAGGTTATTTTGTTCCCATTTAGACATAATGTGGGTTATATTGGTTTAGTTTTAAAAAAAATAGTGTGTAATTTTGTTGTAGTTCCATCAATAATGTTAGTCATTTTGGTTCAGTTTCAAAAATAATGTAGGTTATTTTCGTTTAATTTTGAGAGATAGTGTGTAATTTTGTTTTAGTTATATAAATAGTGAGAGTTATGTTGTTTCAGTTTTAGAAGTATGGGTTATTTTGCTGTAATTTCAAAAATAGTGTGAGTTATTTTGGTTCAATTTCATAAATAGTTTTGCAATAGTATCATAAATAATGTGAGTTATTTTGGTTTAATTTCAGAAATAGTGTTGGTTATTTTGCTGTATTTTCAAAAGTATTGTTTATTTTGTTTCCTTCCAGAAATAGTGTGTGTTATTTTGGTTCAGTTTCAAAATAGTATGAGTTATTTTGTTGTAGTTCCATAAATAGTGTGAGTTATTTTACTGTAGTTCCAGAAATAGTGTGGGTTATTTTGGTTCTATTTCAGATATAGTGTGGGTTCTTTTGTTGTAGTTCCAGAAATAGTGTGAGTTATTTTGGTTCAGTTTCAAAATATGTGTAGTTTTGCTGTATTTCAACAAATAGTTTTGATTATTTTGGTCAGTTTTATAAATAAAGTGAGTTATTTTGCTGTAGTTTAAGAAATAATGTTATAAATAATGAACCTTGAGCGAATGCATGCCTTTTAGAACTACTTTTTATTTTGTTCCCTATCAGAATTAGTGTAAGTTATTTTGTTGTAGTTCAAGCAATAGTATAGGTTATTTTGTTGGTGATTTTTTGGTTCAATTTTAGAAATAGTGTGGCTATTTTATTGTAGTTTCATAAATAGTGTGAGTTATTTTTTGTACTTTAAAAAATAGTGTGGATTATTTTGGTTCTGTTTCATAAATAGTATGGATGATGTTGCTGTAAATCTACAAATAGTGTCTAATTTTAACATTTTCGTACATGTAATTTTGAAATGATTCATCTGAATTCATGTATCCAAATAATGTTAATAAACTTGAAAGAGTGGATTTTGCACTGTTAAATGGTATCAAGGATACAAATATTTAATTGGGAGTTTTAATGAAAATGACTTGGACCAAGATTATTTTAACAAAAAACCACCCTATAATTTTCTTTAACCAAAAGCACTTCAAAATTAACCATAAGGACAGGGGCCCCCAAATTTTACACGGGCTGGATTATAGAGCCCAACAAAGACAAAAATAAGTTTCCAAACTTGCCCCAACATAGACAAAAATAAGTTTTCAAAAAGGCGCTGCTGACAATTATCATCGATCCTGGTAGAAAAATGTGGAGTTATTCTTGATGAAGAAATATCATATGTCTATTTTAAGAACGGAAACTATGATATGGTAGCCAGTGATTGAGCTATGAAGGAGGGAAGGGGCGGTTGCCCTTCTGCTTGCATTAAAACAAGTCCAGGAGCGAGTCTTAAGCCCCTCTGGGTCAGCCAAATATTAGAAACCACGGTGGCTATCTATTCATGCTGCAATCTGCACCCGCACCTCTGATTGCTAGAATTCTTTCCCAAATCCCAGAGTTCGCCCCTCTGCTATGGTGCTCTGTGCTGCATTTTGGTTCTCTAGTGGAAGAAATGGAGCATTTGATTGCGGTAAGAAATGGAGCATATGGTTGCGGGAAACGGGTTTCAATAGATATGGAATTCGTGTCATGTTTTCGTATCATACCCGATATCTTAACGGGTCTTGTCGTGTAACATCCGTTAAAATAAACGGGTAAAATGATCCGACCCTAAATTGACCCGATAATATAAACAGGAAATATGACCCGACCCATTAACCGTTAAGGAAAATATATTTTAAACCAATAAATAATCAAATGAAAAACATAATACTAAATAAGTATATACATATCATATTGTCACATCCCAAACATAAAAACACATTTTTCTTTTAAGTAAAGTCTTTAATAGTTTTTTAATTAATGTAGAAGTGTAAAAAATATAGAAAAAAAAGATATAAACGCTCGTAATGATAAGCTTTACAACTTTCATGAAGAGCTTAATTTCGAAATTCGCCACTATAATCATATAAATCACATATCAAAATTTAACCGTTGATTATTGTTTACATTTATGCTTCATTGTTCTCATCAAATTTTGTTTTTTTTGATTTTCTTTTTTGAAAACTTGATCTATTAGAGGATGCAGGAAGATAAACGGTTTGGATCGTTGATATTATATTCATAGTTTTACGGTTAGTGAAAATATTATTTGATGTTTATAAAGTTTCTACAAATTATATGACATCGACTCATATTTCAGTTAATCGTAGATATTGAAACGTGATATCAAATATCTAAACCGTTCATCTTCTTACATCGGCCAGATGATCATGTTTTCAAAAAAGAAAATTTTAAAAATGAAATTCAGTAAGAAGAAGAAAGTGTAAATGGCAATCGACGGTTAAATATAAATTTAAGGTTTATGAATTATAGTGTTGGATTTCGAAGCTGACCTCTTCATCAAAGTTGTAAAGTTTGTCACTATGAGTGATTGTATATTTTTTTTTACATTTTTTACACTTCTACAATAATTATTATTAATTTTATTAATTTTGTCCTCAAATAAAAAAACATTATTCATGAAGGTTTCGAGGATTTTAAAATCTAAACGATAATGTAAGTGTAACCATTATCTACTCGTAGAGGAATAATGATGAATCACGAGTGTTTATATATTCTTTCACATTTTTCATACTTGTATGTATATCTTCTTTGTTCTTGTCTATACAAATCTTATATTAGTTTATTTTAATTTTGGACAACAACATGTTAAGTAAAATTTATCCTCGTAATGATAATAAGGAACTCTCATAATAAAAATAAATAATGACTAAAAGTTTTTTCTTAAAACTTATATAGAATAATAATACAGAACTATATATTTAATATAGAATATATTGTATATATTAATATGATTATTGTATTTTATAATAAATCTTTTAGTATTAAACTTTAAAATTATCAAAATAAAATTTTTCTTAACAAGTCGAAACGGGTTACCCACGTGTTACCCGCGTGTATACCCGTTATTAACGGGTTCTTAACGGGTCATCCAATCTCATGACACCCAGTATCTTTTGTTGTGCATCAATTCATTTCTGAGCATCACCCATTTGGCAGCAGCACCAATGACAATTTTAACGTCTGCCGTGGAGAGCTTCAAGTTGTTGCGTAAAGTCTTATTGAATTCGAGGCCTGGATTCCAAGATTTAATTCGTTGGTTATTCCAGTTCGACAATGCACGACCGACCCCATAAATAGTTTGACGGTGATTGAAACGCCTCTACCTACCCATATTTTCTTCCTCTGCTTCGCGGCAGCCACAGGGTGCAGGAGGAAGTTCGCTTTTGTTTACCGTTTACTTGCACCCTTCGTCTTCGACCTCCTGGTAGTCCTGTCTCCGTCGTTTAATTTCCCTTCAAGCCATACATACACATTACAAGGCCAACAGTGCTCTGCTCACATGTGATCCGGGTTACGACTAAGATTCCGGTCTCTCTTCCTCCAAACTTAAGCTCTTGAATTTACTCCATCAACCGCCTCCTATTTAAATGTCTGCTTAAGGAAGCAGCAATCGAAGGAGTTGATTTGAAAGTTCAGCTCAGCAGCGTGTATTGGCGTAGGCGAGTCAAGAAGTTCTAGGTTCGACTTTCAAGAGGTTTCTGATTAATTTGTCAAAGCAACGTTTGCAACAGGACAGATCCCGCTAAATCGGAATTTCTGCCAAAAGTGTGGCATGCAGAAATTAATCATGCCCTCGGCCGGAGTCTTCTCTTTCTCTTGATGTTTTTTTCTTGGCGTCAATTTTCTGTTCTCGATTGAGATTGAGGATGCTAGCCAATATGTGTATTCGTCGACAATCGAATAGGTAAAGGGTGGCCGAGGATTGATGGTAGGCCGAGTAACTGAAACTCAAGTTTTCTTTTTCTCGGCCCCACTTTTATTTTTCGACCGAATGAAGAAGACTGTGATCTCGGCAGTCCACTTATAGGCATGCATGTCCCCAGCCAAAGTTCCTCATGTTGCTGGACCACCAAAGGAAAAGCCATCATGATTTTGAAGGTAAGGATTAATGATGGGACATGCTACTTGTCCATAAAATCTCGGTGATGAATAGCTCGGCAATTATGTGGCCCTAAATGTTCATTGGTTGACAACAACTCCAAAATGTTTAGTTTCCTTAACCATTCGGCTTACTAGCCGAAGCTCAAGGAAACTGGGAGGCAATGTTTGGACCTAAAATTACACCATCGGTCCGAACGATCGAGATTGTTGAATGAGTAGAGTTCTAGACCTTCATGGAGTTGTTAAGCTGGTTGTTTATTCGATCAAGGAGACAGAATTGGGATGTTTGGTACGACTCACGTGGCAAACAATTTGTGATAATGGCTGATAAGGATTTGCAATTGATTTGCAAATGGTGCATGGATAAGACGACATGGAAAATGGAGCCTTGTTAATGGTCTCCACGTGGGAGATTATTTGAAATGGTGCCGTGCAATAATGAAATGTCAGAGGAAGGGGTTTTGCTTTGGTTGCATGTAGATGGAGGAAAGCATGTGGTAAAGCCACATCACCAAAGCAAAGCAAGAAGTGTAAGAGGAAGGTGTTTTGTAATTGATTGTTTTTTATGCGGA
The DNA here is from genome assembly GCF_042453785.1 of Malus domestica. Classification (NCBI taxonomy): domain Eukaryota; kingdom Viridiplantae; phylum Streptophyta; class Magnoliopsida; order Rosales; family Rosaceae; genus Malus; species Malus domestica. Next base: position 11,928,706 of record NC_091663.1, read on the forward strand.
TCAACTTCAGGAATTAGAGTTGTAATTAAACTCTGCAACATTATCTGACCGTGCAAGTGAAATACTTCAACCCTATAAATACAAGACATCATGCAACATTTGAGAAGACCCTTTCAATTCAATACACAACTGCCCTCCGTAAATTCTCTCAACAACCTTGAGACTTTTTTTTCCTTCTCTTTTTTCACCAACACATCTTCAGTTTGGATAAACAGCACTGTGAAGGCAACCCGTGATATCTTCAGTCGACATAGATAACACTGTCACTGTAGAACTAGTCGGTCTCGCAGCTTCTTCAGTTGGCATAGATAGCACTGCATCGAGGGTGATTGGTTATCTATCCAAGTCTCGGTCGAAAAGGATTTCTGAATCCTTATTGGTCGAGGTCATCTCATTAGCCTTCTCGGCGAAGTGAGGTGTTACAGTTTATTGAGCTCGGCACATTACACGCTGAGTTAGTTTAGGATTGGACACTCTCAAGTGGGATTTAGAGTTCGGCATTCCGACGGTCGAACCACGTTTATTGTTAAGACATATATCCGCTTTGAGTATTTGTGCCCTTACACTTTGGTGTCGATTCGACGTGAGTTTACTCTGATGAATACCATCACTGTGGCCGAATCCAACGACGACGATTTGTGAACTTCGTAAGAATAATGGCCTTGTCTTCAGGTTCGAGAACCTAAGAGGCCGAGACGTGTTCTTTCCTCGGTTACAATCGCGAGATGCAAAAGTCAGCCGCGCACCCAACGCAACATCAACAAATTTTACTCCTCGGCCGAGCTTGACCGACGAGTTGGCACGCCCCACATTCAACCGAAGGACGTAGTTAGCTTATAGATTACTCTGCCTGCGCGCCACGTAGGCTTGGTAGTTTTTAGGGCAACAGCTTCATATGCCCTATAGCCAAGTTAAGCACCTTTGGAAAGAAGACAAGGTATATATGTTTATTTTAGTTCTTGTATAAATTGCATTGGAGAAAGTCACACTATTAGTTGTCTTTAATTTTGTTACAGAGACTTGTGAACTTAAAAGTCATCAATCTGCAGTACTCTAGCGATCTAACTGAAGTTCCAAATCTCTCTCGGAGCAAAAAAATTGGGCGCATAAATCTTCATGGCTGTAAAAGTTTGGTTGAAATTCCTTCGTATATTCAACATCTTGACAAGCTGACTTATCTTGGTCTTGGAAGTTGCACGAGTCTCATTAGTCTTACCAATATTTGCAAGTTGAAATCTCTCAAGTTCCTTGATCTGTCTTGGTGCTCTAAACATGAATCCCTCTCAGAGATTGTGGTCCCAATAAAACATTTGAGGTCTCCAATTTTAAATAAAACAGCTGTTCAAGAGCTACACTCATCAATCAAGTTTCTCCATGCACTCGAAACAGTTGACTTAAGAGGCTGCAAAAGGCTTTTAAGTATCCTAAAGAGAATTTGTGAGTTGAAATCTCTTAAGCGTCTTCATCTCAAATGGTGCTTGATGTTTTACAGATTCCCTCAAATCTTGGAGCCAATGGAATCTGCAATCTCTTAATTTGGAAGCGACAGCAGTCGAAAAGCTTCCTTCATCTATTGGAAATCTAATGGGGCTTCGCACATTAGATCTTGGTATGTGAAAGAACCTTAAGGTTGTCTCAAGAAGTATCTACAATTTGACCAATCTTAGGATTCTCAGCTTTTATGCCTGTCGGAAACTTAAAAAATTGCCTTCCCACTCTGTCGGTTTGCTCTCTTTGGAAGTACTAAATCTCATTTGCATCGGTATATTAGGAATCCCTGATGGCTTCGTTTGCACAACCTCATTGTGAAATTTAGATCTGAGTAAAATGATGATTAGGAGCTTACCTGCGAGCATCAAACAAGCTTCTCAGTTGTCTACACTCTGATAAGTGAATTTTATATTATATATTTAATCCTATTTTTGGTATATTTTGGTTCATATTTTGGAAGAATTTTGATACTTTGAATTGTATTTTCAATATAGGACTTTCGACTTCCTCTGGAGCAAAACCTATTCAAATGGACGAATTTTGGAGTAATTCTAGTTGGAAGACGTTCGTGAGTCACTTAGCTTGATTGTATCAAAAATTGGGATTTTTCCATCAAGCGGTTATTTTCTGGCGATAAACTAAAGGAGATATGTGCGGTGCTGGAAAATGACGTTTCTGGGCTTAAATTGCGTTTTTAGAGCCCAAGCTGACCTCGGATGGTTTCGTGGCCATATGGAGATGTGTTCGGAACGTCATTATCTTTAAAACAAGCTATCTTGGGCCGGATTTGGAGGAGATCTGAGGTTAAAACGTGGCTAGACAAGTACTTGGCAGATTCTCCTAGTTTAATTAGGGTTTTATTTTCTAAGATATTTGATTATTTTTCTTAGTTTCCTAGTTGGAATAAGAAACCTATGTCTTAGGGTTTGTAAGGGGTGAGCAAATATATTGCTTTGGTCGTCTATAGTTTTTCTCTACCCTTATTATTGCTTTCATTCCTTTTATTCTTAATAATATTTTCTATGATTTCAATTATGAATATGCATAACTAATTCCTTTTGCTAGGGCGAAACCTTGAGCCTTAGCATGAATATGTAATTTTTATTTAATTGCTTATGATTGATTGCATGCACACTTTTAATTATTGATCAATGTTTTAAACCATCTAATTATCTTGATGACTGGCCACCATTAGGATGTTTAAACAAGTAATTGGATGCAATTTGGTAGGAATATCACCGGAGGATTGAGTATTGCTTCTTGTGATTGATAATTGTAATTTCATCTAAGGCGAATATCACGTTCTTAGGGGTTGCATGGTTCTTCAAAAGGTTTTCATAAAACTTAATGAGTCTTGCATGTTCATATTTGATCTGAATATCACAAACGGATTGCATGTTAGATATATAATCTTGCTTGAATATCACGAGGAGAATATGTATTAGGAAAACCTAACCTTCGAAGTGGCATGTGTAAATTATAAGTAATTGGTAAAAATATAAGTAATTGGTAAATTATAGAATTGCTAGGTGATGGTGGAACCCTGGTGCCTTTATAAATTGGTATTTAAAACTCTCTTCTTCGATTATATTAGTTTTTGTTTAAAATTCGTTTTTAATATTACCCACTCTCAAACTCTCTTTTCTCAAGTTTTAATTCCAAGTATTTAATTAGGAATCGTTTCTACATAAATTATCCAAATAGTCCTTGAGGAAAATGACCTTGCATGAGCATCTATACTACAACATCCTTGTATTCTTGCAAGTATTTCATGTGATTTTGACCCTATTTGATCATGTATTCTGAGAGATTCAAATTTGATCATGTCATCATGAGAGGTGTCCCAGAGGCAAAACGAGTAAGGCCTGTGCCTTGGGCCTCTCCCTTTGAAAGAGGCCTCATTTTTTAATACCTTTATTTTACATATACCTTTAAAATGTCATCTTCATCGTATACTAAAAAAAAGCGAAGAAAAAAAGCAAAAAATTCCTTATTCTCCTATTTTTCCTAGTTTATTAAAAGAAATTATATTTAAAGTACTACATTTTTGGTCTCAGGTCATCGTGCCGGGAGAAGAAGAACAAGAAGAACAAGAAGAAGAAGAAGGTGTCCTAGAGGCAAAACGAGTAAGGCCCGTGCCTTGGGCGTCTCCCTTTGAAAAGGCCTCATTTTTTAATACCTTTATTTTACATATACCTTTAAAGTGTCATCTTCATCGTATACTCAAAAAAAGCGAAGAAAAAAAGCAAAAAAAAATTCCTTATTCTCCTTGTTTTCCTGGTTTATTAAAAGAAATTATATTTAAAGTACTACATTTTTTGTCACAAGTCATCATGCCGGAGGAACTAGAAGAAGAAGAAGAAGAAGAACCAGAAGAAGAGGAAGAAGAAATAAGTCATGATGATTTTGAAGCCAGTGAGCCCAAAGACAGTGGATCAAGTGATGAGTCTGAAGAAGAAACCGGTGGAAGTGGAATTGACAACAGTGCGGACCTATTAGTCTGTCAATCTTACAGGGAAACTAGTCTTATGGACCTGAAGCCAATGCGAGTTAAAAGTTTGAAGCCAATGTTTTTTAAGAGTTTGAAGTCAACATGGAATGAGGTACCAAGGCCCTATTACTATTCTCCAAGACATTCGGTTGAATTTGAAGGAGAAGAAGAAGAAGAAAGAAGAGCTAGGGAATTTCATGTGTGAAATTTCTTTTGGAAGTGGATCGAGTGATGAGTCTAAAGAGGAAGCCAGTGGAAGTGGAATTGACAACAGTGCGGACCTGTTAAGAATAAGAAGAAAGATGGTGGATCAAGTGATGAGTCTGAAGAAGAAGCCAATGGAAACCTGTTAAGAAGAAGAAAAATAAGCCAGTGGAAGTAGAATTGACAACAGTGCAGACCTGTTAGTCCGTCATCTTAAAGGGAAACTAGTTTTATGGACCTGAAGAAGAAGGACGGTGGATTAAGTGATGAATCCGAAGAAGAAGCCAGTGGAAGTGGAATTAACAACAGTGTGAACCTGTTAGTCCGTCATCTTACAGAGAAACTAGTCTTATGGATCTGAAGCCAATGCGTGTTAAGAGTTTGAAGCCAATGCTTTTTAAGAGTTTGCAGTCAACATGTAATGAGGTACCTAGGTCCTATTACTATTCTCCAAGATATCCAGTCGAATTTAACGATTAAATTTTTAAAGAAGAAGAAGAAGAAAGACGGTAGATCAAGTGATGAGTTTGGAGAATAAACTAGTGGAAGTGGAATTGACAACAGTGCGCCTGTTAGTCCGTCATCTTACAGGGAAACTAGTCTTATAGACATGAAGCCAATGCGTGTTAAGAGTTTGAAGCCATTGCTTTTTAAGAGTTTGAAGTCAACATGTAATGAGGTACCTAGGCCCTATTAATATTCTCCAAGATATCCAGTTGAACTTGACGATTAAATTTTTACAACTAAACTGGTATCGGTATGTTTCTTTTAAGAAGACCTAAAGCCAATGCGTGTTAAGAGTTTGAAGCCAATGCTTTTTAAGAGTTTGAAGTCAACATGTAATGAGGTACCTAGGCCCTATTACTATTTTCCAAGATATCAAGTTGAATTTGACGATTAAAGTTTTACAACTAAACCGGTATCGGTATGTTTCCTTTAAGAAGAAGAAGAAGAACCCAGTGGAAGTGGAATTGACAACAATATGGACTTGTTAGTTCGTCTTCTTATCGGGAAACTAGTCTTATGGACTTGAAGCCAATGCATGTTAAGAGTTTGAAGCCAATGCGTGTTAAAAATTTAAAGCCAATGCTTTTTAAGAGTTTGAAGTCAACATATAATGAGGTACCTAGGGCCTATTACTATTCTCCAAGATATCCAATTGAATTTGACGATTAAATTTTTACAACTAAACCGGTATCGGTATGTTTCTTTTCTTTGTTTACATTGTTAAACTGAGATTTATCCTCTTGAGTGCATTTTGTTGAGCCCCAACAGTGGAGGCAATGCTCACCCTCTATTACTTATCGTTAGATTAGTTTGGTTTAATTCATTTAAGACACAAATTTCAAAATTAAAACTAACCTAACAACCCCCCTCAGGAGGTGAGCAAAAATATTTTCTTACCGTCTTGAACTATCACCATATTTTTCATTATTTTCTAAATTTGCAAATTTGGCACTTAAACTGTTGGGAAATAGCCAATTTACTCCTAAATTAAATTTGAACCAATTTCATCCAATTTTCCGTCATTCGGAGCCATGTTACTAGAGGTCGAATTAGAAAAAATAAGGTGAATTTGAAGGGAAAAGAGGAACATCTAGGCTGAGTAAAAAAATGTAAAAGGGATGTTGCTGTAGCTTACGTAGGAACTCTTCAGAGATTCGAATTCTAATACATTTTATCCAATTTCTCTAAAGTTTCTTTATCTATATGAAGTGATTGTAAACATGAAAATTCTGTATCAAATGAAACGAGAACACGTGTACAAAGTAAATTTGTATTAATGAATTTGTAAGGTTACAATCTCTGTTTACAAGTTTCCTCTTATTCAATCTTCAAATTTGATGTAGATGCGTAGATTGTTGATCAAGGGTCGCGATGACTTGATCTCGGACGAAAGATTGAACAATTGCTTAAAGTTTTGAGCTTGAAACAACGCGTGGATAGTCTTTTACCTCAAGGTTTGTGTGTGACTTGCGGCAAAGATGATGTTGATGTGAGATTTTATGGCTTCAAGGGTCTTGGCGACTTGTCTTGAATTGAACGTCGTTATAAGTTTTGAGCTTGCAACAAGGTCTTGAAAGAATCAGCATAAGTGCTTGTTAATTCTTCAAGTGAATGCTTCGGCTTTGGTTGTGCGTTCCTCGAAGAGAGCTTTGGCACCGTATTAGTCTTCAAAGATTTGATGCAAAGGTTCCTCTGGATCTTAAGAATTTTGGCCCCTTTGTTTGTCTTGGGACCTTGTATTTATAGACTTCCAAAGCCATGGCTTTTGATGGATTTGGCCTTGATTTGTGTCTTGATTCGTCCATGAGAGAATCTAGACATGTTTTGTGTCCTGTTTCAACCACTTTTCCTCATATTGGCCGAATTCTAGGGCTTTGTTGCCTATTTTGTGAGCAATCTTCAATTCTTGCTTGTTTTATGAAGATGCTTTAGCTTTCTTTCCGATTTAGAAGCAATTTAGACCCCTTGCTGATTTTAAGGGATATTTTCTCCCTTTTGCCGAATTTCGGGAAGGTTTTGTACTTCCTTTGCTTAATTTGTGCGACATGTCATTGATAACTTGTCCAATTGTGATGAATCATATGTCATGTGGAGCTTTGTGATGCACTATTTGTATGCAATGAAATTTACATGTCTACAAATGCCCCCACTTCAAGGCGCTTTGTAGGCATGTGCTTGTTACATATAGGAAAGGTGTTTTGAAGTCCTGGAATATGAATGTTCTAACTCAAGATTCGTCGAGACTTAATCTTGAATTAGTTTGCTTCTTCAAGGGCCATTGAGGCGTATTTGTTAGACGAAACATTTCTTCAAAGGCCGTTGAGGCTTGGTTTTGAATGAAATGAAAATTTTCTTCAAGGGCCGTAGATACTTGATCTTGAAAATTTTGAAAATTTCCTTCAAAGGCCATAGAGGCTTGATCTTGAATGAAATGAAAATTTTCTTCAAGGGTATTGATTTTCCCTAGTCTTTGGCAAAGTACATTTGGTGTATTTTGAGACTTGGATTTTTTACTTGTGGGTGTGGTAAAAAAAATGCTTTTCCTTCCTTAAGTAGGAATCTCCTTTAATTTTGGTAATGAAGGTGATTTCGTTCAAGGTGCTGGAAAGCTTTAATGTTTATCCTTGGGTAAGTAGGATTTGCATTTTTTCCTTTCCCTTGTTTTTTTTTGGCAAGGAGAGTGTTTTCCCTTTTGGTTAGGGAAACTTGAAGACTTGTCCTTACTTTAGAGAGATTTCTCCTTGTATTTCAGCAAGATGAGGCACTTTCCTTTGATGTTTTGAAAATTTTGAAGCCTTTTCCTTACTGCTTTGTTTCCTTTTCTTTTCTTTCCTGATTTTCGTTGCAAAAACAACATGTATTTCTCCTTGTTGTCGATTTCATGTTGCCTTTTTTGCTTATAATTTGCTTCATTATTTCAGCTGGAATATGCTTCCTTCTTTTGATTTTTTTTTTTGCTATTTGGTATGTATTCTCCTTATAGCATTAAGCAACAATTGACCCTTATTTATAAGGCAATTGGGTGTTTTTTTGTCACAAAATTCCTTGCCGTGCCCTGTTGTCGTTGCTACTTGTCATGCCTTTTGTTGCTTGGTGCCGTGTGTTGCTGCTGCTTGGTGTTGTTGCAATGCGTTGCTTTTTACCGCATGGTGCTGTGCAAAAGACTGCAGTAGAGTTGCGCTGTGTAATGCTTTTTGTTGCAGTTTTCCTCTGTGGTGATGTTGCCATGCAATGCAAGAAACTGCTTGCGTAGTCACGTTGCGAGGTTGCGTAACACTTTTAGCTTTCTTTGATACTGTAGCATGCTTTGAAGGATCGTCTTGTAGTTGCCCTCTTTGTCGTGTTGCCCAAGCTTTTTGTGGCTGATTTCTTTTCGTCATTGTGACTTGATCATTGTCATCCTTCAACGCTCATGAGGTTTGTTTCGCATGTCTTTTGCTTTAGCGAAGCAATTTTTATTCTTGCCATCCCACTTTTATGCTTATGTTGTCTTGTTTATTTTGTTGAAGCCATGGCATTTTTTAAATGCTTTAAGAGCAATACCATCACTATTCTTGCGAAAGAAGGCGATACGCAAGATAGGGGAACGACGTTGAAACTTTGTGCGTCGTTGATTGGCCTTAAGGTGCTTGTTCTTCCTGCGAAAGACAACTTTATGCATATCAAGTCGTGGTCTTCTAAAGTATCTTGGGAGGTGACGGATTTTGATTGACCAAATAAGAAAAAGAAGGCTTGTATGTCGAGAATTCTTATTTTGAATCCTTCGCACCATGTTCGTGACAATCCACCGGCTTCATTTAAGTTTCTTGGCGATCGGATCCGTAGTGGAGCTACGAATTGGAATAGCATCTCGTCGACTACTGGAAAAGTTGTCTTTGCTGAGTTTTATTGGTGATGTGACTGTACTTGAAGTTTAAAGTTTCAAGCTGCCTACATACCTTCAATTGAAGAGGGATCAAGTCATGACGTAGTTCAAAGGAGTGATAAATTTTTTTTATGGCTATTTTGATGATGATTTTGATGGTGATTTTGATTTTTATCGTACACAGTTTATGCTCTTACGGGCCATGAGCGTTGAGTGTCGCCTTTTAAACTTGTGCGAACGAGGAGCGTTGAGTGTTGCCTTTTATGTCATGCGAACAAGGAGCGTTGAGTGTCACCTTTTATGCTCATGCGGATAAGGAGCGTTGTGTGTCGCCTTTTATGCTCGTGCGCACAAGGAGTGTTGCTGCCGTGTGTAGTTTAGGCTCATGTAGGCGAAGAGCTTTGAGTGTTTGGTTTAAGGGTAGTAGTGCTTCAAGAATCTGCCGTTGATGGGGCCGATCTTCAAACCGTCTTCCGCTGTGATTAAGTAGGCACCGTTGGTGTAGACCTTTTATATTACATAAGGTCTATCCCACTTTGATGTGAACTTGCTTTTTTTTTTTTGTGAGTTGTGGGTCTTCGTAATGCCAAGACAAGATCTCCAGTTTGGAAAGACCTTCGGCGGACCTTCTTGTTGAATGCCTTGGATAGCCTTGCTTGGTAGCATTCCAAGTGTTGTTGAGCTTCGAGCCTCATTTCATCGAGTGCTTCCAACTCTTGAAGACCATACCTGATCTCCAAATAGCAACACTTTATTTGGGACTCAGCCACACTCTATTTCTCAGACAATCCTACTTTGTATAGGACTTGGCTACTTTAACACTACTAGGCTGAGATTGCCGAGACTTAATTCGGCCTAAAATGTTAATTTAGGCTCAAACATTGTCTCCCGGTTTCCTTGAGTTTCATCTTATACGCCTTTTCGGTTGAATTAGATGTGAACCTTTCAGGTCAGATTAACCAACTAGCCTATATGAAGGCCTATTGATTAAAATAGGTGGCCATTAAAATTGTTTTATTTTTCTTTCAAACAACGGTTTGTTGTCCCCTTATTTCCTAAGCATCGGTCGAACATCCGAATGGTTAAGAAAATGAAATTATCATATTTATTATTATTTTTAACAAACGAATATAAAGTGGCCAAACCATAATGAATAGGAGGCCAACGATGCTTTATTTTGAGTCGAGATCTTTGCATATGACCATTTTCAATATAATATTGCTTCAGAAGTTGATGTGAAATAACAACGGCAATCTTTAAATTCTTTTGTTTTTCAGCTATAAAGTAATTCGAATTGTTATGGCCCCCGAGCATAATTACTTCACCAACTTCGTCTTTTAATTCAAACAACTCAGCCGAACAAGATTGCTCCACATTGAATTTATCTCCAATAACCATATCGATTGACATGGTTTTTGCGTCTGAGCTCGTGTTTCGGCCTTGGTTGTCAAATTGCCTTCTGAATCAATTTTTTACTTGGCTAAGAAATTTCAATTTGTTCTTCCAGGCTAAGTGTATTTTCCCTTTCAGATGAAAGAATAAGTGACCTAACTTCTTCCTTGGCCAAGTTGATAATTCTCTTATGCTGAGACTTGATTGGGGCCAAAGTGAAAAATTGCCCCGGTCTTTTAGTCCAACTACACTTCAAACGAAATTGATTTGTATGCAAGAACATAAGGAAATTGTGTTCCTCATAAAGTGTTCCTCATGACGACTGGCGTCGGGAGATCCGGGTTCGTCGAGACTTGACTTGTTAGATTTCTAGGTTGGTGGTGGTGCGATAGTGTTGATCGACAACAGTTGATCATAGGTAACGTCAAGTTGGATGCAGGTCAATCATGCGATTCAGCCAGCTACGTTTGCAGATGGTGGTGCTAGGCAAAGGCATAATTGGTTTTGCCAGAAGATGGTGGTGCACAACAATTGATTTCAATGGCAGCTAGTTCGATGCAACTCAGCTCCAGACTTCAACATAATCTTTTTTTTTTCTCTGACTATGAACGACAAACAAAGGGTAACTTAAATCAGAAAACAAAAAAAGTTTGTCGGAACGAAACTGGACAAAACAACAATGGAAACAGATAAATTGATATGAAGAAAACAGAAGCAAATAAAACCTTTAAGAATCAAACTTGTTTTGATACCAAGTTGAAACTAAACCAAAGGACGACCAAATGAAATATAACTATGAACATTATTTAATTAACAAAATACAAATAAACAAGAATGTCGAGACGGCTACAAACTGAGAACTATTAGGGCTGGTTTGGTATTGCTATGCTTTGAAAAAAAATTGTTGTGAGAATAAGCGGATGTGCTGTGAGAATAAGCAGCTGTGAAATCAATCAGCATAGTGTTTGGTAAACTTTTTTGTAAAAGTGCTTTTGGAAAAAAAAGTAGTCTGATAGTGGGTCTTTTCATTAAAGGAGTACTGTAGCTCCGTGTGCTTTGAAAAAAAGCCGGTTTTCCAAAGCTGCAAATAGCTGCTTCAACTTTTCCTTTGATTTCAGCTTATTCTCACAACAGCTTTCAAAATAAGCCCTTTTTTTTTAGTTTATCAAACACCTAAAACCCTCACAGTTTTTTTTCATGAGTGTTTTTTTTTAAGCACCTCACTCCCAAACCATCCCTTAGATTGACTTATTTACAAGTAAATAACAAGCATACCATTTATAATAAACTAAACTCTAATGTCTAAACGAAAACCTAATTTGAACGGACGGGGCCCAAACCCTAAACTTATTATTTTCCAACAATAACAACAAATATAAAACCGCAAAAATAGAAAGCTTGAAAGTACTACGTAACATTGGAAAAAAAAAAAGAAAAAAGTACTACGTAACCGAGAAGCTATAAGAAAAGGACTAGGATTCTCTCCCATCCTCTTTCCATCTCCTTCCATCCCCTCCTCTCAAATTCTCTATTTTCTCTTTCTTTTTCTATAAAAAATTAATATAAAATGTTGACACGGCTTAACCGTAACCGTTCAAAAAGGAGGGGAGGGAAAAAAGGAGGGGAGAAAATCCTACTCCATTAGAAAAGAAAGTGGATTCATCATAACGTAGACCCTAGCTTCGGCTGGGGTTGGTTAGCCATTCTCTCCTTCCTTTCGTTGTCTCCTCTTCCTACCTTCGGTTGCGTTTCCCCTGCTCTCTATTTCATCTTGCCCTTTTCTTCTTATCCCATTGGCGTCCCTTTTCCTTGTTCATCCATACTCCAATCTGCATTCATGCTTTACTGAGATGGTGTGTAGAGTTTCGGTGCTTGCCTAGGCTCGGATGTTCCCAACACCACCACTTTCTTTATGTCTACCTTTGCTGGCAATGTTGCTCGTGGATTTTCACGGACTTCTTTCATCTGGTAGACGAAATTCTTCTTCTGGTTGCTTGATTTCTTCAATTGAGGTTGCGTACGAGGTGGTGCTTGGGGTTGGGTGCTATGATCTATGAGTCGGCATGAGGTTGGAGGCGTGGAATTGGGCGAATCATGAAATACTATTGCAGCAGTGGTTACTGTTGAATTCTCGGCTTTCTTTTTTTCTTTTTTTTTTTTGGGCCCACGTTGTTGGTTGGGCTTTGGTTTGGTTTGCTTGGCTTGTCTATGTCCTTTTGTCTTTGGAACTTTGGTTATATAGTTTGTAAGTTTGTTTGCTTCTTGTGGTAATATATTTACCATTTTACCAAAAAAAAAAAAAAAAAAAAAAGAGAATCCATTCCGACTTTGGAGGGGCAGAGTAATGAGAATAAAATGTTAAGCTTAATTAATCAGTTTATATGATTGACAAAAAAAAGATTAAAAACATTGTCCGACCGTCATGGGCCATGCCCCCAATTAATCCCGAGCTGAAATGACATAGCGAGTGACGCAAGATAGCTCTCTTTCAAAGTCAAATAAGCATCTAATATTTCTATAATATTTTTATGTATGCAAATAATTTGAATGTCACGAGTCACGATTTGTTTGAAGAAGATTATTACGTGTCTAGCACATCGTGCCGAATAGTGAGGGTTTAGCGCTAAACACGGTATGAGAGTTTCAAGAAAAAGAAATTGATGCTGCCACGGAATAATATTTAACTACTTAAACGATAAGATGAATTCCTACTTATTCGTTACCGATTTAGAAAACTCTATATGTATGGTTAGTACTATTTATATTTATAAATCAATTTATAAAGATCGCATCTACAAAAAAAATCAATTAAAACTAAAGTCATTTAGTTATTGAATTGTATAAAAACATATGAATGAAATTAGTAAAAGCATCACAAATCGTCTATGTATTTGCTACAATAGATTGACTAAACAACCTTAGTTTTAATTCAATTTTTGTAAAAATGATCTTTACAAAGTGATTCATAATATGAACGGTTTTGATCATAAGCACAAAACCATGTGATTCAAAAACGATTAGTTTTGATTAGGAGCTCATACTCATCCTTGAGTAACCAAGCATTGTTCCTATCGACACACCTCTTTTTATCTTCCACACATATTCGAGTCGAATGAATTAAAGAAGATCAAATGACATAAATGAACAAAGAGTGTGAAATGATATATAGAAGATGACGCTTTACCGTAATGCCAAAAAGCAATCATGCTTATGCACTATGGTGCAGGTTTGATTCCCTCTGATCCACTCCCTCTAAAAACTAACAATTTAACTCATTGACGCTATTGTTTGTCAAAAAAATTTGTCAGGTATGTATGATTTAAAAAATTTATTGGTCTACTAAAAATTAAATAATAATAATAATAGCTTTTGGAACTTTAAAATTCGAAAGGAGAATATGATTTTTGAAAACATTTGACATAAGCATGATTTTTGTGGCCTAATCCAAATAATGGAATTGGATCCTCTCCTGAGCAAAGGCTCGACATCCTCTTGACCCACTAACATGGGCTGTTAGATTTTGATCCAACGGCTACAATTATTATAACTTTTAGAGGGGCCCCCTATTTCTAGCCGTTGAATCAAAATCCAATGGCCCGTGTTATTGAGTCAAGAGGATCCCGAGCCTTTGCGCAAGAGAGGATCCAATTCCCCAAATAATAGAGGTTTATCTAAGGGAACCGGATCCCCAAAAAATGAGCCTCCTAAGCAAAGAATCCAGACCATTAAAATTTGATTCAATGATTACAAATAGAGGGGAGTCTTTAAAAATTATAATAATTGTAGTCGTTGAATCAAATTTCAATGGCCCAGATTCATTGCTCCTTGAACTCAGTTTTTGGGATCCGGAGGGGACCCGGTTCCTTATCTTAGTTTATTTTCAATTCAACTACTGTAGTTTAATCAAAAGAAGAATAGTCCAGGGTTTTAGTATTGATTTTATTATAGTAACGTTCAGTGTGAACGAACTTTGATGCCTATTTGGTGGTTTATTTTATGTAAATTACATCATTTAGTCCACATATATATGACCAATAGTATTTTGTACTATATCAAGAACTACAGCTTCAAACGTCATAAGAAACCCCCATCTGATTCCTTTCACACTTAACGTAAACAGGAACTCACATCTACGAATTCTGTATATAATTATATACTAAATGGCACACAATTACCAGCTGCATCGCACCATCAAACAAAGAATACGAATATGGATGCGCTTGGAAACCATCTAGAGTGTCATAACATCGACAGCTCTGAGTTACATGATTTCATAGATGATGCAAACCTTGATCAATTCATTGATCTTATTCGCGGTGGCGAAGGTGAAGATCCGATAGCTAATTTTGATTGTGAACTTATGATCAATGGCTGCTTGGATGATTATAACCTGTTCGGTCCAGCTAGTACTACTCCTCCAAGTCCTATGTTTGGTTTCAATGATGCATTTCTACCTGACCCGAGCACTTTTGTGTCAGAAACAACAAACACAAACACAACCACGACGACAACAAAGAGGCAAAAGGTTGATCGGTCACGAACTTTGGTGTCAGAGAGGAAGAGGAGGGGGAGAATGAAGGAAAGGCTCTATGCATTGCGGTCCTTGGTTCCTAACATAACTAAGGTAAGTGTTGGTACCGTAGAAGTAAGTTATATACTGCAGTGCAAGTTTTACTCTGCCAATATGTGATAACACGTGGACCATACCCTTTTTTTTTGTTTTATTCCTGAAAACCATTGTACAAACTAGCATTATGGGTAAAATTTTGCTAGTTTTATTGAAAAACTTCTAATAGTACTGTGTCCTACATTTTTTTGTTTTTTTTTTTTTTCTTATCAAAACGGGCTCTTTCGGTTTGAAGTATGAGTTGTACAACAATATTTATGAAGAACAAACAAATTATGCAAGCACGATTGTTGTTTAATCTTTTGGAGATATATGCACAGATGGACAAGGCCTCCATTGTTCGAGATGCTGTATTGTATGTACAAGACTTGCAAATGCATGCTAAGAAGTTAAATGCTGAGATTGCAAACCTTGAAGCATCATTAGCAGGAGGATATCTACAAGGATCAACCAAAACTAAAAACAAGAAAAAAGTTTCAGACAATAACCATTTAGCTTCTAAAGGCATCATTCAGGTCTATAACCACTGTGATTGTAATTTATTAGCTATTAATTTCCGAAAATAAAGTAATTTGCCCTTGTACTTAATTACGTATCATGCCTTTCTGCAGATAGACGTGTCTCAAGTGGAGGAAAAAGGTTTTTATGTGAAGGTGGCATGCAACAAGGGACAAGTAGTAGCTACAGCACTTTACAAGGCTCTCGAATCTCTTGCACGCTTCAATGTTCAGAGTTCTAACTTAAACACGGTTTCAGCAGACAGATTTGAATTCGCATTCACTTTGAATGTATGTATATATCAGTACAATATGATATTCTACTTTGTCCTTGGTTGGCAATTTTTACAATCCTAATTACACTTCATGTAATTATCTGTGTACATGATTTAACCTCCTGCTTTGTTAATCCAATTATCCAATAGATGTAGGGAAATAAAAACATAAATGTTTTTTTTTAAAAGGTACAAAATATGAGTGTGAAAACCGTTACTCCTCTCTTTGTCAGCAAGTTTTCAATCTTTCACTAATTAACTATTTGTTAATACTTGTTAAAGCAGGCAAAGGATTGCGAGCAGGGCATCATCAACTTGCCAAATTTGAAACATTGGGTGGCTGGGGCTTTTCTGAACCAAGGCTTTGTAATCTGAGGATTGCAAAAAGTTCGAGTTATAGAGGTTGTAGTCATCGAAGAGCCAAGAACGCCTGCATTGCATGCATGCACGTAACCAGCTGATATTATGCTGACAATTAGTTAATTTTAACTGTCATCGATCCCATCGACGTATAATATATCTTGGCTGCTCCCATCGACGTATAATATATCTTGGCTGCTCTATCTCTGATTATTATTTTTCTTTGTTTCTAGAAACATGTTTGTGGTTTTGAGTGTTGAGTGGTGACCGTGTCAAAAGGAGAGGATCACTCGTGGGCCCTTGCTCACCCACACTCTGCTTATACGATTGCAACTTAACCTTATGAATTTTCTTGGGCTACTTCAATCAATCATTTCAAATCGTTGGGTGAAAGGGTTGTGCTCGTATTCTATTTAATTTTTGGTAGTGTTGGTGTAAAAACTTGAATAGGGTCTGACTAAGTTCAACACGTATTTATTTTGGGTATTTTGGTGTTGCTTACGCTTTCAGTGCGTGGGAAGACTTGAGAGAAAGTGAAAACAAGCATGTCACTGTTGGAAGGTTGACAACAGGCATGTGAAGTTCGTGCGTAGAACTGACTTCTTAACCAAAAGATTGTGCACCGAGTGGGATGCTAGTTCGGTTAAATTTTTTATTGTGCCTTGAGCAATTGAGGATTTAGAATTCAATGTGATTTGTGTGTATTTGCCTAAGAGTAAATGAGAGAGAAATAGAAACTAAAACGAGAAACTAAATGTAATCATTTCATAATGAAGTAATGATTGCAGTCAATTGCAAAAAGATATAGGGGGTTGATGAGTCGATCTACATAACTTGATAAGTAAATAGACAGAAAACATATAGAAAATCAATAGTCTCTAGAATGACCTAGGCTATGAAGAGTAAAATAATGCTAGAGGAGTCCACCGAGTCCACTAAGGTCGTTGGTATCAGAGTGGACTAAAGAAGAAACATATGCCTCAGAAAGGAGTTCAAGAGTGGTTGGATTTCAAGGATTGTAGGCAATGTTTGCTTCGAATGAAGGCTTTGAGACTGTACCTGAAGAGCTAGGGGTTATGCTGAAGAGCAATTTGGGTTATGTTGAAAAGCAGTTGGATTGATTGAAGAATCACTTGAGGTATATAATCGTAAAGATTGTTTGATGAAGGTCCTGAACTTGAAGGACTTTGGCCTTATTTATAAAGGAAAACTAATGAAAAGAGCTTGAAAACTTTGAGTTTTAATGATAAGGACAAAATAAAAGGTAAAGTGAATAGTACCAGGATTGACTTTTTAGTGTAAAAATGTGGTTTTTCATTAAAATGAACAGTACCGGGTGCTTTTCGTTAAAATTCCGTATTTATAAATGGTGGAGGAGAAGTAATCTCAATCTCATCGCTGAGCTGGAGCCGAGGTAGATTGGTCAATTGACACTGACAATGACTGCAATTCTTGGTTTGTTGCCTTTAGTTATGTCCTGTATCATTTCGAACGAGTGTTGTAGTGGCATCAACCTGTCAGATGATGCGTTCATCGGTATTTAAGAAGACAAGATATTCTCGGGTTTGGTCATCTGCGTGGTATACGGACTTTAGGGAAGGTCGAGTTTAAGCTCTCATATGGTAGTAGAGTGATGAGAGTCAACCATTTGATCCCTAGGATAGGATCCCGGATTAGGCCTTGAAGTTGGTTGGCCGGAGTTACCCAACATTTAGTAAATAAAAATAGATTAACCCTGTAGCATACCTTATTTTTATATATGGCCAGAACAAGTTGTCTTTAGTCTTGGTTTTGTAATTTTCACACCAAGAAGAACAATCACCATCGTTTTCACACTTTTATCATTCCCAATTGAAAAAAAAAAATAGTTCTCAAATTGACTTGGTTTTAGAAGTTTGGAAACTAATGGTCCTATGAAGCCCCAAACACTACTATGGACTTCTTGCCGTGAAAGTGAGGATAGCTTAGAAGCAGCATAGCCTCGAACTAAACCTTCTTCGAAATCAGATAGACCAAATTTAATGAAAGATCGAAAATCTCATCCGTTGGATAACCATTTTGCTTTGAATTTTGAATTTTTAGTTTTACGAGCCATTTGATAACAATTTTGTCAGTTTTTAGTTTAGATTTTAATTTTTAATTTTAATTTTAATTTTATAGTTTTGATGTTTTTTTAAACTGAAAACTAGTTTGGTAACTATTTTAAAAATTGAAAGCTAAATTTTGAAAATTTATGGGTGTTTTGATAATCATTTAGTTTTCAGTTTTCATTCTTAACACGCCATCTCATGTGTGAAGTCATTTGAGCTTAATACATACACAACAGATATTGAATAAGATAGAGCACATGGATCGTTGGGTTTGATACTAGATAAGGCTTGAAATTTCTGATGTGAGATTCACACTTAGTTAGGGGTGGGTTCGGTTCCATTCGGTTCGGTTTTTGTCCAAAACCGAAAATCAAAACGAACTTACTATTTGGTCTAGTTTGGTTTGGTTTTTCTCGATTTATTTTCGATTCGGTTTATTTTGGTATGGTTTCGGTTCGGTTCAGTTTTTATTTTTTATTTTTTAACCAAATCAAACATCCATAATTCTAAGTAATAGACAAAACATTATCCTTTCAAACAAATGAGTCAACCCAGCCAGGCTACAAAAGTTGTAAGAAAGTGAGAGATTCAGAGACAAGACAAATTTGGAGCATGAGGTTTCTGAGGATTTTAATGTTGGACCAAAAAACGAAGTGCAGCGTGAGAGAATTTTCAGCTTCTTTCACAGTGTGCGGATTTTATTAGAGAGAAGGCCACTGATGAGGATTTTAATGTTGAAATTATAAGGACTTAATGTTGGACTAAAAAAAT
Organism: Malus domestica; assembly: GCF_042453785.1. NCBI lineage: Eukaryota > Viridiplantae > Streptophyta > Magnoliopsida > Rosales > Rosaceae > Malus > Malus domestica. The sequence continues at coordinate 11,947,276 of NC_091663.1, forward strand.
ATGAGGACATTTTACTACATAGAAAACAACATAACAAACAAATGAAAGAAAAAAAAAAAAAAAAAAAAAGAGCCCTTGAAAGGCAGAGAGGGAAAGTGAGGAGAGAGAGAAGAATTAAATATATAAAATAATTCATTTGAATATTATATAAAATAATTAAATATTGGTTTAGTTTGGTTCAGTCAGTTTTCAAATCATTGAAACCAAAACCAAACCAACCAATTTCAGTTTGGTTCGATTTTTGATAATTCGGTTCGGTTTGTTTTTTCGGTTTTTTGGTTTTTTGAACCCACCCCTACACTTAGTAGGGACATTAGTCTCCAAAGGCACATGTTGATGGTGAAGCACTTTAGCATACGAGTTGCAAAGAGCGTCTTGAAATATGTTTCTTTTAAGACACATGTAGAATTTTTCGCAAACAACTTAATATGTGATTTGGTAGTATAAATGCCAAAATGGCTTAGTATCCCTATCTTTTCTGGTAATTATGTGGTAGAAAGTAATGGAGTAATCATGAAGTCAAGAAAGTTACATGTGAATCGAAGGTTATATGCGAACTTAGTATCCCTATATTTTCTTGTAATTATGTGGTAGAAATTTTGGAAATGAAATTTTCTTAAGAAAAATAGATTGTTATAACCCATCTCTACTTTTTTGTGGGAAATAATTCATTTATTATGAAATGATCAAAATACCCTAAAAGGGAAGGGTTAGCTTCGCTTGACCTTTGAGCTCTTGACAAGTATTGTGAAACTCTGTATGTAAGTTGTATTATTTAACTAATTGTATAACGTGTTAATGCTAAAAGGTGATAATTTTTTTTTTTTTTTTTGAGTGTTGATCGTAGTGATTAACTTAATAAACAATTATATCTGCATCCTCAATACTATGACAATAAGTGGAAAAAATTGAAGGGGGAGGAAAAAGTAGGGAAAGTTCAACGGCACAGGGAATCCTCTGCCTCGTCAAGGTGCTTTCGTTGTCCATTTGATTATTCAATTCATGAATCCCTCACATCTGTATTCGAACTTTTTTTCCGAAATATTACTTGTTATATTATTGATTTGGGTAATTGGGTATTTGCGGATGTGGTGAGTTTAGTTTAATTCTGGTGAACAAATGGTGGTTGCACGCCAGTTAGTGAATCTCTTAGTTTGTACTCTATGCCCTTTAGTTGATTGTTTGAAATTTGAATGTTTGACACTTTTTGACTTCGAATTAGTTTAATGGGTGTTTATTGAAGTCTTAGTTTGGTTTTGTACTGGCATTGCTCACCAGGATTACTCTGCATTTCAAGTTCATAGTATACTTTGGTTAGATTTGTCAAATTGTGTTTGTTTGTACCATACTTGACCAATCCCGAAACTACTGAGCACCGGTCAACGTTATACCATCAAGGACCCAGAAGAGTTTCCCTCTAACCAGGATGCCAATCACAGCGCGACACGTGTCAACATAAGAAGCCAATAATAGCGCGACACGTGTCAACATCAGAAGCCAATCACAACACGACACGTGTCAATGTTAGAATGAAACTAGAAACTCTCTTCTATAAATAGAGATCATTCTCTCACAATATTTTCTAATGTCATTTGTACTAAATCATTCACTAGTACTCACTAAAGGAGAGCTTGAACATATGTACTTGTGTAAACCCTTCACAATTAATGAGAACTCCTCTACTCCGTGGATGTAGCCAATCTGCGTGAACAACGTACATCTTGTGTTTGCTTCCCTGTCCCTATCCATTTACATACTTATCCACACTAGTGACCGGAGCAATTTAGCGAAGGTCACAAACTTAACACTTTTTGTTGTACCAAAGTCCCGACTGATTTTGTTCATCAACATTTGGCGCCGTCTGTGAGAACGACACTTATTCCCACTCTCTTCAGCTTTGTTAAGCTGGTTTCCACCATTCGTACACTTTCTTTTGACCAGGCATCCCTTTCCAACATGGGGAGCGAATGAAGCCACAACACACAGAATGACACCCCTCTTGCACCTGGTGCAAAGCAACGAAAGAAGGAACAAAAGAAGTTTGCTCTTCAGGCTAAAGTCGATGAGCTGGAGGCTCAGAACAACAAGATAGTGATGAAAAATGAGATCCTCCAAGAGCAGTATGAGAAGGTCTTCGAGATGCTCCACGAGGCTAGATATACTAAAACACACGAGCTCATCACCCCTGTTGAAGTCAACCACCAACTGGGTGCCCCCCAATTACAGAGGGTCATTTGCCCTCAACATGGGTATTCTTGTAAAGGAGCAAGCTACTCATCGAAATGGCGACCAACATGAGACTTCTCTCAACCCAGTTGCTTCGACCAGAAGTAGGAGGAGTGGAGGAAGGTACCTCCTTACAGAAGGAGTGGAAGGATTGAAAGCCGTCTTTCGCGACTGTCGAGACTTCCTAAAGCAACGTCGAGACAATCTCATCCATGTAAGCTCGAAGATCAATGACCCAAGGGTTTCTAAAAGACTCGGTCCCCTCCCATGTCCCAGACCGACTACCAATTTGGGGAAGGGGCAACAAGTCCTAGAGAAACACAAAGGTATAGGGGACTCAGAGATGTTCTGACAGACATACCTTGGAAGTCAGTACGGCGAGTCCAGGGAAAAATCACATGCTCTTGATCAAACCTTTCTACTGCCAAGAGGAGATGGAGATTTATGAAAGAAAGCTCCAGTGGTACATGACTCTACTCAGGACCCTCTTGTCCTACAACTCCTTAAGGAAGTAAACAAGTTGAAGGCCGAACGACAAGCTGAGATACCTGATTGGAACAAACCTAGGTCTGGCCCTCTTACAAGGAGGATCCTCGACACCCTCTCCAAGCGAAGACAAAACAGAAGTTTGGCTTGCAACTCTATACTGGAAAGGAGGACCCGATTGAACACCTTAACCTCTTTGAGTCCATCATGGCATACCGGTTGCACACCGACGAAGAACGATGTATTCTCTTCCCCTCTACCCTCTCTGGCGGAGCTCTAAACTGGTATTGTTGTCTTCCACCTGAGACGGTAAACTCATTTGAGAAATTGAGGAAACTGTTTGTTTCTCAACACATTTTTCAGACTGATCGCTTGCACTCTGCGGATGACTTGTACACTATTCGTCAGAAGCCAGACGAGTCATTACGTATGTATGCTGGCCGCTTCAACCATGAGTATTCTTGTTGTGCCTAAGCAGACGACAAAACTACCCTCAAAGTCTTCACTGCAGGCCTACGTGACTGTTTCTTTAAGTACATGATCAATGCCAACACTTGGAAGACTTACTCTAAGGTGATGACGCAGACTTATAACCATGCCTTCGCCGAGGCAATGACATACCAAGAGAAACCCCCAACAACCATCCCCTATCAGCAAGTGGGGAGTGGAAGCCAGACCCACTCAAATGAGAAATCTTCAACCTTCCAAACGGCAGCGGTGCCTCCCCCTGCCTTACTTAATACTTTGCCAAGTCAACAGACATATCAATCTCAGGGCAAAAGGAAAGATTTTCATCATCACAAATCTCATTTTAGTAAAAGGAGTAAGGACACCATCGCGATAACCAAGGGTATCGCCACGATAATGCCCATCCCCAGGCAGTCAACACAGTGGGCCAAGCACGTGTCAGGACAGGCCCTACCCCGAGGTATGAGACATACGCACATTTGAACACCACATGCGTGGCCATTTACCCCAGCATAGCACACCTGATACCGAAACCAATACCGAGGCAGTCGGGTTACAAGCCCACGAAGAACACGGGCACATTTTGCTGTTACCACGAGCATAATGGCCATGACGGCGAAAAGTGTATCACCCTTCGTGATCATATTGAAGCTTTGGCGCGTGAAGGAAAAATTGATCAATTCCTCCTTCACCCTTCAAGGGATAACCGTAACCAACGCCAAGTGAATATGATATATTCCATAAGTGGTGGCACACCCATATCTGAATCTTCCAACAGAGCCATGAAAAACAGCGAACGAACTTTAAGGCCTGGTCACCAAGTGTTTCAAGTGGAAGACATCAGGGGAGGCAAGTGTCAAAAGCCTAACTAGGATCCAATATGTTTCTACCCTGAGGAAGAAAGAGGTATCATCTACCCTCATAATGACCCACTGATCGTGGAAGCTCACATAGCCAACTTTGAAGTATGACGAATCCTGGTATACACGGGGGCTTCGGTTAATATCATGTTTGCTAAATCTTTCAGGGCACTTAATATAGCTGAACACTTGCTCGATCATTCGATTTCTTCTCTGATAAGCTTCTCCGGTGATATCATGCAACCTTTAGGGAGCATACACTTACCTTTCACCATTGGTACAGGCTCTTACATAACTACCATTACCATTAACTTCATGGTGGTTAATTGCCCAACGACATACAATGTCATCTTTAGACGTACAGGCATCAATGATCTCAAGGCCATGGTATCGACACATATGTTGTTGATGAAATTTCCAACCCCCTATGGCAATGGTTACATCAGAAAAGATCAACTTAGTGCACGATCATGTTACAACACTTCGGTCAAGCAACAACACCTGCCTATGCCCAAGCAAACCCTTTCTATACATGACCAAGTCATAAAGACCAGCTCGGATAAAGCCAACTTGGATCTCCATGGTGGCAACAGTCAACCCGACGATCTTCAAGATGACTATTTCACCCAGCAAGCACAACCTGTTGAAAAGCTGTAAAAGGTTTCTATCTCAAAAGATTATTTAGATCGCATGGTGAAGATTGGCACCACCTTGTCACCACCTATTAGGTTGGCATTGATCTCTTTTTTGTAAGAGAACACTGAGGTCTTCGCTTACTCATACGAGGACATGCTAAGCATCTCTCCCGATAACATATGTCATCGCTTGAGTATTGACCCCAAGACCAAGCCGGTGAGACAGAAACGAAGATCTTATGACGTTGAACGATACAAAGCAATGAAGGCAGAAGTTGAAAAACTCAAAGGCATAGGCTTCATCCCCGAAGTCAATTACCCAACATGGGTAGCAAATGTGGTCTTTGTTAAGAAAAATCCAACCAAAGAAAGTCTCATGCTCCAAAAGGTCTTATGGAGAATATGTGTCGACTATACCGACCTAAACAAAGGGTGCCCGAAGGATAGCTTTCCTCTTCTTCTCATCGACAGAATTATAGACTCTATGGCAGGGTGTGAACTCCTGAGCTTCATGGATGCTTACTCAGGATACAACCAAATCCTAATGAACCCTCCGGACCAAGAACACACAGCCTTCACTACTGATAGGGGACTATATTGTTATAAAGTCATGCCCTTCGGCCTAAAGAATGCAGGAGCGACTTATCAAAGACTGGTCAATTCAATGTTTGCCGAACTGATTGGGAAGAGCATGGAAGTTTACGTTGATGATATGCTAGTCAAGAGCAAACATACTGACTAACACATCACCAACCTATCTGAAACTTTCACCATTCTGAAGAGGTATCGAATAAGGTTGAACCCCAACAAATGTGCCTTCGGCGTAGGTGTTGGCAAATTCTTAGGCTTCATGATAAGCCAACAAGGCATTGAGGCTAATCCCAAGAAGATCAAAGCAATCATCGACATGAAGGAACCGGTAACTTCAAAAGACATCTAGAGCCTTACTGGCAAGGTGGCAGCCTTAACTAGGTTCATCTCTAAGGCCACAGACAGATGTGCTCATTTCTTCAAAGCACTTAAGGGAAGTAAGAAATACATTACATGAACTAATGAATGTGCTGAGGCATTCAAGAACCTCAAAGACTACATGAGTAAAGCCTCTCTGCTCTCCAAACCTGAGGTTGGTGACACTCTCATTATTTATCTGTCGGTATCGGTTTCAGCAGTAAGTTTCGTTCTCATTCGAAATGATGGTAAATTCGAACGGCCTGTCTACTACGCTAATAAGGCCTTACAAGATGCGGAGACATGATACTTCAACATTAAGAAATTAGCTCTAGCATTGGTCATGTCTGCTCGAAAACTTCGCCCTTACTTCCAAGCACACTCCATCATCGTGCTTACCAATCATCCTCTTCGACAGATACTCCAAAGTCTTGACAATTCTAGGCGAGTGATCAAATAAGCGGTGAGTTTGACATCTCCTACCAACCAAAGCCAGCTGAGAAGGGTCAAGCAGTGGCAGACTTCATCGCCGACTTCACATATCATGTTGACATTGTTTCTACGCCTAAAGAAGTGGTTTCATTACCATCAGAAGCTCAGAAAATAGAAGCAACAGCCCCAGCATGGAGTCTATATGTTGATGGCTCGTCCAACCAACAGGGTTGTGGAGCAGGGCTAGTCCTTATGACCCCTGACAAAGTGGCGATGGAGTATGCTTTTCGTTTCAAATTCAAGGCATCGAACAATAAGGCCGAATATGAAGCCTTCCTAGCAGGCTTACGTTTGGCCAAACACCTTGGGGTTAAACGAATTGATATCTTTAGTGACTCCCAATTGGTGGTTAACCAGGTCATAAAAAAATTTGACGCTAAGGATAGCTCCATGTCAGCATATCTGGCACAAACACAATTGTTGCTCAAGCACTTCCACTACCAGATCACCCAAATTCCTCGAGCGACAAACAGTCATGCAGATGCTTTGGCTCGCCTTGCCTCAGCGGTGGAAGACAAGATTGGGAGAAAAATTCAGGTCGAATTGTTGGCAGTACCAAGCACCATGGCTGCATAAGTGTGCAACTTACAACAGGGGGATAGTTGGATTACCCAGATTTATAGATTCCTTGCTTATGGCACCCTTCCAAATGACAAAGTCCAAGCTAAGCATATTCGATACAAGGCTACCCGTTACTTGATCATTAATGACCAACTCTACAAGCGGGGTTTTAACTTACCATGCCTAAGATGCCTTACGCCCACAGAGGTGGAAACTGTCCTTCGGGAAATACATGAAGAAGTCTGCGGAGATCATGCTGGATCTCGATCCCTAACACACAAGGCTTTTAGCCAAGGATATTACTGGTCAACACTTCACCAAGATGCCATCAGAATATCTCATTCATGTGATAAATGTCAACACTACGCAACTATTCCTCACTCCCCTCCCGAGCCCCTCACTCCTATAATCAGCCCTTGGCCCTTGGCCCAATAGAGACTTGATTTGATCGGCCCAATGCCTACAGGGAATGGCAAGGTTCGCTATGCAATCGTTGTAGTTGACTACTTCATAAAGTGGGTCGAAGTAGAACCTTTGTCAACCATTACTGAGGCAAAAATACAAGACTTCGTATGGAAGCACATCATTTGTAGATTCGGCATTCCCAATGCAATAGTCACTGATAATGGGCGACAGTTCGACAACAATAAGTTCATGATGTTCTGCTATAAGTTCAACATCAACTTATGTTTTGCCTCCTTAGCTCATCCCCAGTTTAATGGACAAGCTGAAGCCATAACCAAAATAATCAAGCGAACTTTGAAAACCAGCTTGGACAAGGCTAAAGGTTGTTGGCCAGAATTTATACCCCAAGTTCTTTGGTCATATCGCACTTCGTATCGGACATCAACAGGAGAAACCCCATTCTCACTTGCCTTTGGTACAGAGACAGTTGTCCCAGTTGAGCTTGAGCAAGCAACGTTCCGAGTCTAGAACTACGTGCAAAGCGAAAATGACAAACAACTTACCCTCAACTTAGATCTAGTCGAGGAACACAGAAACCAGGCTCACTTCAGGAATGTCGCCTACAAGCAACGCATCTTTAACTACTATGACTCAAGGGTTAAACCTCGTTCTTTCAAAGTGGGGGACTGGGTATTGAAGAAAAGATTACTCTGCGACAGAGTCCCGAGTGAATGAACACTTAGTCCAAACTGGGATGGACCTTTGAAGTTGTTGGCATCAGTTACCCTGGCTATTACAAGCTTAGAATCTCCAATGGAAAGACCCTTGGCCATCCATGGAACGCTGATCACTTGAAGTACTATTACAAGTAAACTCACATTGTACAAGTGTTAAGCTTCAGCCGTTCGACATCCTATGTAACGAAGACTATTTGGCATGAATTCAATAAAGAGGTGATTTAGACAACTAGGTCCTAATCCTCTTACATTCTTAGCAATGAAACACTCGAGTTCAAAGCTTCAACATGAATGCTTCCAACATGAAACAAAGTCTAAGTATATGTCAACAAGACTATGCAAATAAACGAACAACTTCACAGTATATTCGTTCAATCATACATTCCAACACATTCATACATAAGCCAACTGTGCTTTGAAAGGGTTCAACGTACTTTGTGTCATTCGACACTTGCTACGATGTGCCTAGACACCTTACCCTTATTCTCACTAACCAGGTGATGAAATGTGAAGAAGGAACTTATCTTCATGCCACCAACCAGGTGATGAAATATACAACCCATACTCTCCTTCATGCCACCAACCAGGTGATGAAATGTACAACTCGTACTCTAATATCATTTCGCAACTTGCCACTCATGCCACCAACCAGGTGAAGAAGGAACTCATTTTCATGCCACCAGCCAGGTGATGAAATGTACAACCCGTACTCTCTTTCATGCCACCAACCAGGTGATGAAATGTACAACCCGTACTCTAATATCATTTGGCAACTTGCCATTCATGCTACCAACCAGGTGATGAAATGTACAACCCATACTCTCTTTCATGCCACCAACTAGGTGATGAAATGTACAACCTGTACTCTAATATCATTTGGCAACTTGCCATTCATGCCACCAACCAGGTGAAGAAGGAACTCATCCTCGTGCCACCAACCAGGTGATGAAATATGATGAAAGGTGATGAAGGAACTCACCTTCGTACCACAAACCAAGTGATGAAAACAACTCACCATTCATTCCACCTACCAGAAGACGAGTGGTACAACTTGTACATGTGAACTCCTAGTATTCACAAATAATCAAAAACCCTCAAACTTGACAACTCAACTATAGGAGCACTTATGCCCAACAAAAGTTATAGTCACTAACAAAGTCTTATTGCAAGCCAACAACAACTTCAGTGCATGGCATACGAAGATCAAGCTATTCAGCCCTCTTGCATCTACTTCAAACATTTCCCCTCTGTAACAATGCAAACACTACAACTCGTAGAAAGCTTCACACTCTTGATTAAGACAGTGTAAAGCAAAACCAATTTATGGTGCCAACGAAAGCTTCATCAATGGAGGACAACTACAAATTCTCAAAAGTTTCACACTATCTAGATCAAGATAATGTGAAGCAAAATCAATTTGTGGCACCCAACAAAGCTTCACCACAAAAGCTTCACCCACAAAAGCTTCATCCACCACAAAAGCTTCACCCACAAAAGCTTCACCCACCACAAAAGCTTCACCTACAAAAGCTTCACCCACAATAGCTTCACCTACAAAAGCCTCACCCATAAAAGCTTCACCAATAAAAGCTTCACCCACAAAAGCTTCACCCACCACAAAAGCTTCACCCACAAAAGCTTCACCCACCACAAAAGCTTCACCTACAAAAGCTTCACCCACAATAGCTTCACCTACAAAAGCTTCACCCACAAAAGCTTCACCCACAAAAGCTTCACCCATAAAAGCTTCACCAACAAAAGCTTCACCCACAAAAGCTTCACCCACCACAAAAGCTTCACCCACAAAAGCTTCACCCACCACAAAAGCTTCACCTACAAAAGCTTCACCCACAATAGCTTCACCTACAAAAGCTTCACCCACAAAAGCTTCACCCACAAAAGCTTCACCCACAAAAGCTTCACCCACCACAAAAGCTTCACCTACAAAAGCTTCACCCACAATAGCTTCACCCACAAAAGCTTCACCCACAAAAGCTTCACCCACCACAAAAGATTCACCCACAAAAGCTTCACCCACCATAAAAGCTTCACCCATAAAAGCTTCACCAACAAAAGCTTCACCCACAAAATCTTCCCCCACCAAAAAAGCTTCACCCATAAAAGCTTCCCCTACAAAAGCTTCCCTCACCACAAAAGCTTCCCTCACCACAAAAGCTTCACCAACAAAAGCTTCACCCACCACAAAAGTTTCACCTATAAAAGCTTCAACACAAAAGCTTCACCTACAAAAGCTTCACACTATCTTGATCAAGATAGTGTGAAGCAAAATCAATTCATGGTACCCAACAAAGCTTCAACCTCAAAGCTTCACATACAAAGCTTCACATACAAAGCTTCACCTATAAAGCTTAATATATATATATATTTCGAAAATTCGAAAATTCAAAAAAAAAAAAAAAAATTGCCTAGGCCTCCTCTTCTTTGGGCCTAACAACTTTCATAACAAATATATATGAAGGAGGAGTTTTGGGCTACCACTTAGAAAGGAAAATGGTGAAGTTTTGTTACTTTGGAAACTTGGCTACTAGCAAGACACCTCATTCGTCAACTCCCTCGACCGGAGACTTGGGGGACTCCTACCATATGCTACTGCACCTTGATACTCGGAAGTCTCATGACCACTCAGTGACTTGGATTTTTTCAAGTCTCCAACCGAGAAGTTTTCCTCACTCGAGAAATTAAGGGAGCACTACCTCAACCTACATGCTTCACTCATAAAGCTTCAACATACAAGCTTCAACAAAAGGAAAAATTCAAAGAACTTAGTGAAGAAGGCCTTGGTGTATTTAACACAATACGTTGAAATGAAGTAAAGCTTGTTTATTGATATCTCCGATAAGTTACAAATATGTACATATACATGAATCAAAATAAACAAACAAGAGGGAGCCTTCACAAAGGTTACTCAGGAGAAGTCTCAGCAGTCGACAGAGCTCCAGAAAGAGGAGGCACCAGAGGGTGATTATTCGGAGCCTTAATACTAGGCAGAACCTTACAAGGAGAAGGCACCGAAGGTTGATCATTTAGAGCTTCATTACGAGGTACAGCCCCAGAAGACGAAAGCAATAAATGCCTTTGGAACAAACCCACAAACCTCTGATGATCAAGTAAAATCTGACCATCAGATTCCTACAGCTGGTCAAGCTTCATTTTCATGTTTGTAGCATAGTCATGTGCGAGCCTGTGCAACTATTTATTCTCATGCTTGAGCCCTTTGATCTCCTGTTTGAGACTTATCACTTCAGCCGCCAATGATTCAACTTGGCGGGTTCGAGCAAATAGGCGTTGGGCCATATTAGACACAGAACATGCACATTGAACACTGAGAGCCAGAGAATCCTTAACAGCCAACTCATTAGACCGTTTGGAAAGTAGTTTGTTATCTTGGGGAGTGAGAAGGTTCCTGGCCACCACTGTAACAGTCATATCATTCTTCATCACAGAGTCCCCAACGGTAAGATGACCAGTAGGGGATAAGAAGGATGGGCGCCATATGTTGTCTTGAGAAGGCATGGCTGCCTCTTCACCAAAGTTCAAGTCAAAACGACGGTCGGATGGGCCAGACATTCTCAGAAATGATGAATAAGAAATAAGGTGCAATAAATCTCTAAAGTAAGGGGAAAATTCCTACAAGCAATAACTCTTTGAATGTACTTCTTGCACACAATTGGTGTCCTTATAAAAGAAAGGGCAATAGGGCTGTTGGTTCAAAAATCGAAGATGCACCACTCTCCGGATTCCGAAGAGGCACCACTTTCCACACTCAACATCAATTCCTCGGGTACCACAGATAACTTTGCCAAAGATCTCTGACAAAGTTTAGACACATAAATTTTGAAGGTTCAGCTACTCTACTATTACCCACAAGGGTAAAGGAACAGTACCAGTGCTTGATAACTAGAAAGTCTGAATGTGTGTCAACCTCCATGCTCCGTGGCAAGGCAGACTGGAAAAAATGCCCAACCTTTATTCACATTAGAGAAAACACTCCCAACAAGATTGCTTGCTCAAAAATCGAAGAGGCACCATTCTCCGAATCTCCAGAGCCAAACTCCCAATAAGATTACGTGCTCAAAAATCGAAGAGGCACCGCTCTCCGAATCTCAAGAGCCAGGCTCCCAACAGGATTACTTTTTCAAAAATCGAAGAGACATTGCTCTCTGAATCTCAAAAGTCAGACTCCCACCATGACTGTTTTCTCAAAAATCGAAGATGCACCGCTTTTCAAATCTCGAGAGCTAGACTCCCAATAGGATTATGAGCTCAAAAATCGAAAAGGCACCACCCTCCGAATCTCGAGAGCCAGACTCCAAACAGGATTACTTTCTCAAAAATCGAAGAGACACTGCTCTCTGAATCTCAAGAGTCAAACTCCCAATAGGATTGCTTTCTCAAAAATCGAAGAGGCACCATTCTCTGAATCTCGAGAGCCAGATCCTCGACAAGATTGCTTCTCTGAAAACCGAAAAGGCACCGCTCTTCGAACTTCGAGAGCCAGATTTCTTTGGATAAAGCTTGTCTGCAATCTTCACACGCAACATCAGCTTTCCAGATACCACATACCACTTTTTCAAAGTGCTCTAACAAAGTTAAAACACGTGAAGCTTGCAGCTCCCATTGCATTGCTATGACCAAGAAGGGTAAAGGAATAGCACTACTACTTGTTGTTAGGAAGACTCCTATATATGTCGACCTCCATCCTCCACAACCAGGCAAACCTGCAAATAAAAAAAAATGCTCAACTTTTCTTCACATCCGAGAGGGCACTCTCACCAGTCTCTCGAAATACTCAGCTTTTTTTCCTCCCGATAATACCTCTACAAACAAGCCACACCAGAGCAAGAGTATCTTATATCATCAGGGTTAAAAGCAAGAGTATCCCATATCATGTTTTTTCCCTGTCTTTTCTTTTGGCCTTGTTCTTACCTGCAAGACAAGGAGAAAGAGAGTAATCAGTCAACACTTGGAATCAAGCTTCCAGTCAGGAATTGACTGCCTGGAACCCCTTGCTTGATTACTTACCTGGCATTGCTCTCGAGTACTCATCTTCAACATCTTATGCTTCCAGAGAAGATACCACATCTGCCTGAGGAACAGATAGGGCAAGTGAGAAGGATACAAGGAAGCATGTGGAGACAAGCGTAACAAAACATGTGTCGATACATCCACTACTTTGTCAACAGGAAAAGTATCCCATATCATCCGGGTCAAACGTACTCTAGATTTGATGGACTTGTTTTGACCCTCAAATTCTTGAGTCGGCCTTATACTCTGAAGGAAACCAAAAAACCCTCCAGCCCAATTCAAGAATAAGCCTGTGGAAAGTTACTTCTTCAAAAGAAAAAGTATCTCATATCATCTATTTTCCATTTGTTTCTCCTTATCCTTGTTGCTGTTTACGACACAAGGAGTGGAGAACAATCAACCGGAAGTTGAAGTCAAACCTCCGATCCAGGTTGCTTGCTTGGAAGTCTGATTGCTTACCTTTTCTGTTACCTCCTTCGGCAAATCTCTTAGCTCGACAACTTGGGGGACTCCTACTATAGGGTTTGTATCACACTTGACCAAGCCCGAAACTACAAGTAAGCTTCAAGTGAAATTGATACATTACCTTGTGCATCTTCATCGGTTAAAGATACCACCCCTGGATGGAGGAAAAGTATTTCCAGAGAAGATGCCACATCTATATATGAGACAGATAAGGCAAGTGAAAAATGATACCACACTTCGGTACTTAGAAGTTTCGTGATTACTGAATGGCTTGAATCTTGCAAGTCCCCAACCGAGGAGTTTTCCTCACTCGGGAACTTAGGGGAGCACTGTTTGTACCATACTTGACCAATCCCGAAACTACTGAGCACCGGTCAACGTTATACTGTCAAGGACCCAGAAGAGTTTCCCTCCAACCAGGAGGCTAATCACAGCGCAACACGTGTCGACATAAGAAGCCAATCATAGCGCGACACGTGTCAACATCAGAAGCCAATCACAACACGATAAGTGTCAATGTCAGAATGAAACTAGAAACTCTCTTCTATAAATAGAGATCATTCTCTCACAATATTTCCTAATGTCATTTGTACTAAATCATTCACTAGTATTCACTAAAGGAGAGCTTGAACCTATGTACTTGTGTAAACCCTTCACAATTAATGAGAACTCCTCTACTTTGTGGACGTAGCCAATCTGGGTGAACCACGTACATCTTGTGTTTGCTTCCCTGTCCCTATCCATTTACATACTTATTCACACTAGTGACCGGAACAATCTAGCGAAGGTCACAAACTTAACACTTTCTGTTGTACCAAAGTCCCCACTGATTTTGTGCATCAACAGTGTTTATTTGGATTGGAAGGCTGGTACTATGTGTGCACAAGCTTATGGTATTCTGCTATACGAGTGCATAATGCTTGTTGGATCTCTTAACATGTGGTACAATGTAGCTAGACGATATTAGTTCTATTGATTAGCCTTAAGGTATTGCTTTTGCGAAATGTTTATTTTCTCCCTCGTATGAACACACATATGGGCAGTGAATTGTTTGCATTGTTTTTATATACATATGGGAAAAAGAATGGCAAGCAAATGTGTCTGATTGTCTACATTGGCATTTGTTTCTTTTATTGATAGCATAAAGGGGTTGTAAAATGTTATTCCGCATATCTCAGCTGTTAGTTGAACTCTTTCATATGCTTCTTTCATATAAAAAATTCTCAAGGTACAGCGAGGAGAGAGAGAGGTGTGTGTGTGTGTATATATTATCAGAGATGAGATTGAATAATTACAGGAACAAGTTATAGCAGAGCTCCTCCGTTTCCTTTTTTTCTGTTAATCTCCTTCTATGCCTTCGAGTAATAGAGATAGGAAATCTGTTTCATGCCTCCTTGTCTGCAACCGGATTAGAAGAAAGGGATTGAGGTTGATCCAAACCATCGGGCAAAAGCACAATTTCATTTGCCAAACCTGTGGCATGCTAATTATCAGTAAAGATTTTCATATTTTCTTTAGTCTTTCCATAGCTACTCTATATTACGTTTGTAGAACTCATCAGGTCCTCTTCTGGTGGTTTATATACATATGTATATCCGCAAGGATGCATGACTTTTAGACTTTAAATTGGAGATCAGTTCAATTGCACATGTGATAAGAGTGAAGCTATACGACTATTTATACTAAATATTGCTTCTGATCTTTGATAGAGCTTTCTATGGTAGTGGACTCGAGCAGGTTGTTAACATATATTTTATTTCTTACTACTTTTATGCAGTATTAGATTATATGCCCTGGACAAACCAATGCTCTCCCAACTTTACAGATGCCTATTTTAACATATGAAACAATTTGACCTTTTGGGTATAAATGTTGAAAAGGCATATATGGTAATTTCCCTATGTATGAAATATCTATTTAAGGTCTCCATTTGTTTAACATTATCAGACCTGTTGTACATGTCTGAAGTTGGAACGAATATATATGTATAAAACCTGAAAGGGATGTGTGTGTGTGTATATATATATATATATATATATATATTTTTTTTTTTTTTTCAGTTGAACTTACTTGTATCACTGGAATTCATATCATGCATTGTCATAACGAAGGCATGATTCGGTGAACTATGAATGACTTGATCCCGTTTGAGAGTACATAGGCAGTCTAATACAAAGGGTAGATGTTGAGAATATCGCGTTTAAGAATGGGAAAAATAGAACAAAGTTAGGAAATCGAAAACAAATAACCAAGATAAATAACACCAAGAATTTACGTGGTTCGGCAATATGTGCCTACGTCCACAGAACAGCAACAACAATCTTTCACTATACCAATAATGAGTACAACCAATAATCTTGCCAAATCTCTAGAACTAGGACTTGAAGAAAAACCTGAAAGAACAAGAACAAGAAATACACTATCTCTTTTCTTTTCTCTCGCACACACTTTACAATATTCTCTCACTCTAATCCGTTGAGTGGTATACAATTTATTGTTTTGCTCACTCCTAAAAACTAGTATAATAGCCCCTTCATATAGACATAATAAAGGTCTACTTCAATAAGGATTATTAATCCTTATTATCTAGTTATGAATCCTTCTCCAATTGAGAAACTAACTGCAATTGGGAAAACAACTTCAATTGGGAAAACAACCCCAATTGGGAAAACAATTTAATCCTCTAAGACTATAATTCCTTGTAGACATAGGACAACTTATCATGGGCTGGAAAAAACCCAACAGTAGATGCATCCATAAAGCAAACAAAAAGGTTACTACGCCATTGGACCTTGAGTTGTGTTTTGTCCATGTTTCGAAGGCAAGGCATGGTGGATGCACAGGTACATGGTGATGTCATGTGTCGATCCTGAATTTATCTCAGGATTCGGGCATGACAATGATAGCCAATAAACTTGAAACATTAGTTTTGTTAATACGCTAACTAATCATCTTAATTCTAGGGCAACTCTCAAATTAGGGTGAGACAAAAATATACATGGGGTCTCATGTTTTGTTTAGAGATTCTCCACTGAGGACTTTCATGGCACAGGTGCATTATCACGGTGGTGTCTTGTACGTGCCCATGATACAATGTTATCACGTGGTGTGTGTGTGTGTGTGTGTACACACACAAAATTAATTTGACATGGGACACACGATGGTGTGGAAGTTACTCTCGTACAGATGACATGATCTCGCTTAGTTTCAAAGTAAGTTATGGGCTCTCTTATGACCTCCTGATAGCTTTTGAAAGACATATTTTAAATCTTAAGCAATCTCCAGTAGTATAGGACTATATTCTTAGTCCTTCATGATTTTGTAGTGTGAAATTTACTTATTTTTCTTCTGTTTTTAGAAATTATAAAAAGAAACTCAATCGAAGGTGCTTGGAAATTTATATATACTAAAACTCAAACTGATGCGGTACTGTTCTAGAGCAGTAAAATGGCAAAAATACCCTTACAATGTTGTTCTGGCTGCCTTTTGTTTAGGATCATTTACAGTAAAAAGGCGTTTTTACCCTTCCTCTCCACCTGTCGAGACCATCGCAGCGTCTTCTGGTATCATCCCTTTCTTTTCACTTCTTTTCCTCTAATTTGAGTTCGATTGTTTTGGCTTCTGAGGTTTTGGTTTCGTTTGCTCCCTCGCCCTTTTTCTCTCTTGTTCTCTCTCCCAGAAACCCTTTGTTCTCCTCTTTGCCGACACTTTGGTGATTATATTCACTAACCGCATTAATAATAAAATTAATGATAATAAAGAGAAAGTAAAATTAACTTACTATTTTTCTTCCTTCCTCTTTGCCGATACTTTGGTGCACAAATTTTAATTCACTGACCTTGGTGTAGAAGCATGTGAAGTTGCTGGCTCATCACAACCAACCATATTTGAATAAATTATTATTTTTCTTTTTCAGATGTGACCACCATCACCAAATTACTGTTCCCCTCTTTCTCTACTTTCTCTGATTTTCTTTTCCCATTTTGTGACATCTCGTGAAGATAGTTTTTAATGTGAAGATAGTTTTTAATATGTTCGGCGTACAAGTGGTGCATCATATATTTTTATACAAGTAGTGAGATTTTTATGTTAAAAAATTAATAACATAAAAAAAAAATTTCACCATTTATATAATAACATGTGGTGTGTACAAAGAAATAAGACATAATATTTACGAAATTGAACAAATGTGTTTACATTCTCAGAACAATAGCAGTGGTTATCTCATTATCAAACTGAAATTACAAAGGAACGGAAGCAAGAGATTGTATTTTTTTTCTTCTCTGTATTTTCTCTACATATTTGTGAGCTGATAGACCTTTATATAAGAAAACTATGTCTTCTCTGTTAAAGGCAAGAGATGTGAAAAGTAGGCTGCACATCTTCAACATCTGTTGACTGACAAGAAACGGTGGATGTTGCATATTTCTTTATTTGGGTCATCCACTTTTATAACAAATTTGTCTTTATGAAATGTATGAAGTGATGATTATGTGCCCTTAATTTGCCTTTCTTCATTTGTATGAAGGTGCTTGAGTGTAATTGCTGAACTGATAAATGATTTAGTCTCTGCGGCAACTGCTCTCTCCTCCCTTTGCTTTCTCCCCAATTTCTACCTCTGTCTATGCTTAGTGCAGAGAGAGAGAAATGGCGAGAGACACGGAGACAGAGAGAGACACACAGATAGAGAGAGACGCAGAGAGAGAGAGAGACAGCGACAACGATGGAGTGTTTCATGACTCTCTTGCACATGTGCTTCAGATTGTTTAAGTTTTCTTCTCCGTCTTCTGGTGCCGATGATAATGGTACTGATAACCCCCCTCTCCGGGGAAAGTATGATGTGTTTATCAGTTTCAGAGGTGAGGACACCCGCTTTAAGATTACCACCAGCCATCTTCATGCTGCCTTACTTCAGAGGAAAATTGAAACCTACATAGATTGCAACCTCCAGAGAGGAGAAAAAATCGGACCTGCCCTTCTAGAGGCAATCGAGAAATCCACTCTTTCGGTGATCATTTTCTCACAAAATTATGTTTCTTCCACGTGGTGTTTGGAGGAACTTGTGCATATACTCAAATGCAAGCAAAATTCTGGCAAGATAGTTATACCCATATTCTATGACATCAATCCATCTGATGTACAACGACAGTGCGGAAGTTATGCGCGTGCATTTGCTCAACTTGAAAAACGTTTCAACGATAGTATCGACAAAGTGCAAAAGTGGAGGGATGATTTGACCACCGCAGCCAGTCTATCTGGTTTGATTATTCAGAAAAATCAAGGTAACTAATTCTTTAACTTGTATAAAATAATAATTTTGTTTAAACTTGTGACAATTTGATTTGTGCTAAAATTTGGTAAGGCATATTTTAAACTATTTTTTGCTTTCGTACATAATCATACTTAAATATGCCAGGACGGACGCGGAGTCATATCTAATTAAGAAAGTCGTTGATCACATTTGGACCAGATTGAAAAGTAAATCATCATGCAATTTAGAGGGTTTTATTGGAATTGAAAGCCGCATCGAGCAAATTGAATCGCTATTAGGCATTCATTCACAGGACGCTTGTATAACGGTATGTAGGCCTGGCAAACGGGTTGTGTCTGTTGTGTTCGTGTTATTTTCGTGTAACACCTGTTATCTTAACGAGTCGTATCGTGTCACACCTGTTAAGAAAAATATTTTTTTTCTTAAATTTGCACATACCACATATTACCACATAAATATTACTTCAAAACATTAAAACATATTTGTCATTTAAGTACTACATCTACATTAAAAAATAAGAGCCTAATAAAAAAAACATTCATACACTAGTCTATTACAAAATATTAAATGTGCAAGGATATGCAAAATGAAAGAGTTTTTGTTTTCAAGGTTGTGAAGCCTTTCTCAAAAGTTTAAACCTTGCCAATGGAACTCAAAGTTTGCATGTTATTTCTTTTACAAAATCCTCAATTTTCATCGATCATCATGGGGAAATTGTATTGGAACTTTGGCTTGATCTATTGCCTTCAAGAGTTATGTTGATGATGTTTTCGGTAAAGTTTTCCACGTCAGAACTCTCTTTCGCATAAACTAAGTATAGAAAAACCAAACATTAAAAATCATTCAAATTATGAGAAGTTTACCAAAATAATTATGAAAAGAAATAAAACAATAGTATTATACCATATAAAAATATATTACCTCCTTTTCCAAATAGCCAATCTCGTGTGCACAACAAAGCTTGAACTGTTTCTGATAACAATGAACTACGATACTGATCTAGTACTCTACCCCCAATACTAAATGCAGATTCTGATGCAACAATTGAAATGGGAATTGTTAACACATCTTGTGCTAACTGAGAAAGTATCGGATAATGAAAATGCTCCATTTGCCACCAAGAAAGGACATCTGTGTCTACTTTTCTATCTATTCTTTTATCCTTCAAATACTTTTGCAACTCATTTTTTTCAATCGAACTTGAACCATCGTAATTATTATCAAAGTCCTACATCATAAAAAACAAAAATGAAAAACGTAATAAGAATCATGCATTATGTCAATTTCAAATATAATATCAACACTTTTTATAGTACTACTACTACAAATATATAAAGTAAATAAAAACAAACTTATGTTACCTCAAAGAGAACATCTCCAGATTCTGTTTGACGGTTAGGCATTGAATTCACTGGAGTATTTGAATTATCAAGATGCGAAAGTTTTTCCAAGTACACACCAAAATGAACATTCAATTTGTCATTAACCTTTGTAAATTCGACCGAATTCATACCATGAAGCTTTGTGTAAGCCCAATCCACAAAATGCAATTTATAACGAGGGTCTAAGATGATTGCAATTGCCAAAATCAAGCTGCACTCTGACCAATACTTCTCAAACTTAATGTACATGTAAGTCCCCATCTTATTCATGAAACTTTCAGAGTCATTCATGGCTGCTTTAATTTGAAGTTAGATTACGAACATCGTAAGGAAGAACAAATTTGATGTGGGGTACTTTGTCCCAGAGAATAAGTACGTAACCTCATAAAAGTACCCCAAAAACTTGGAAATCTTCATTATTTTATCCCACTCTTCAGAAGAAGGACAACTACTAAAATTGGAATCACTCAACCCTAAATGAATCAAAGCATATCGATAGAAAATTGCACTATCTAGCATAATATAGGTGGAGTTCCATCTAGTAGGGACATCTTGTCTCAAACCTCTATCCAATATTCCCACTTGTCTAACACATTCATAAAACTTTAGTTTCCTAGCCTCAGGGCCCTTTATATACATGATGCATTCACGAATCTTTATCACCGAAGAATCAATTTCTTTAAGTCCATCTTGGACTATCAAATTCAAAACATGAGCACAACAACGCACATGAAAGAACTCACCATTCATCACAAGAAGACTTCTAAGATTCAATTGATTCTTCAAAATGCTAACAAAAGAAATATTTGAAGAAGCATTATCCAAAGTAATAGAAAATAACTTCTTCTCAATCCCCCACTCAGTCACCAATGCATTAATTTTCTCAGATAATGCAACACCAGTATGCGGAGGAGGCATGTGACAAAAACTTAAAATTCTTTTATGCAATTTTCAATCTTTGTCTACAAAGTGAGCAGTAAGAGCAAGATACCCATCAGTGCATTGTGAGGTCCATAAGTCTAATGTCAAACAAATTCTACCTTCAACTGAGCCTAACAAATTATGAAGCTTTTGTATTTCATTTTTGAACATCCTCAACACACAAGCTTTAATTGTATTTCTACACGGTAACTTAATATCAGGAGATATATATGCAAACAAAGCCCTAATTCCCTCATATTCTGAAAAACTAAAAGGAAGATTATGCTTGATGATGGCCTTTACCAATAAGCTTCGGAATACTACAGGATCAAAGTTTTGGGGATAGAATTCAGACATCGACAATAATCCACCGGTCAGTCCAGGTCATGTTTTCAAATGTCTATTCATATTAACTGTCCCATGATGACTATCATCTATTACCAATTTCTTACAATCTTTACATTGAGCACGACTTTTACCATCTTCAAAAATAGTAGTCTATTTGTTGAAAGTTTTCCAAACAGGAGATCTGAGTGTTCGCTTACCTAATTTGATCACTCTAGCCTTTTTCTTTGTCGGACTTGTATTTGTATCTTCTGTATTTTCACTTCCATGATCAGGTTGTATTCCCATTGTAACTTCCACTGACCCTTCATCACTAAGGTTCGTAAAATCTTGGTCTACAACATCCATTGCTTCAAGAAAGAAAAACAAAATTAAGATTACCAATTCTAGATAAACAAAACTGCAAATTACCAAACAATACTAAGAGTCGGACATGTTCTAAAAAACAAGTAAGAATTTGCACACTCAATACTAAGATTACCAATTCTTTAGCTGAACACAGAAGTGGAACAAACAGCTAGCTAGTAGTTGATTTGTTTTGTTTACCAAGGAGTGTAGTTGAAAAAAAATCATCAAAATCGGAGTTAAAATAACCATTAAATCGTGATTTTTTGTTTTATAACCATCGAAAAGTTTTGTCTCATTACTTGATCTCTAAATGTTTGTTTTTTGTGATTTTTGGCATATGCAATCTCGAAGCATATACAAACAAGTTTGACGGTTGGATCGTTAAAATTAGTTTCATAGAATTCGTATCCCATCAAAACAATAGATTCACTAACACTTAGAGTTTATTTATACTTTCATTAAGTATAACATAAGATTTTGTGGTATCCACTTGTGTAAATATTTTAAATTGATGATCAAATTCATTCATTGTATCCATATAGGGTCAAGGAGTGTAGTTGTAAAAAAATCATCGAAATCGGAGTTAAAATAATCGTTAAATCGTGATTTTTTGTTTTATAACCGTCGAAAAGTTTTGTCTCATTACTTGATCTCTAAATGTTTGTTTTTTGTGATTTTTGGCGTATGCGATCTCAAAGCATATACAAACAAGTTTGACGGTTGGATCATTAAAATTAGTTTCATAGAATTTGTATCCCATCAAAACAATAGATTCACTAACACTTAGAGTTTATTTATACTTTCATTAAGTATAACATAAGATTTTGTGGTATCCACTTGTGTAAATATTTTACATTGACGATCAAATTCATTCATTGTATTCATATAGGGTCAAGGAGTGTAGTTGTAAAAAATCATCAAAATCGGAGTTAAAATAACCATTAAATCGTGATTTTTTGTTTTATAACCGTCGAAAAGTTTTGTCTCATTACTTGATCTTTGAATGTTTTTTTTTTGTGATTTTTGGCATATGCGATCTCGAAGCATATACAAACAAGTTTGACGGTTGGATCGTTAAAATTAGTTTCATAGAATTCGTATCCCATCAAAACAATAGATTCACTAACACTTAGAGTGTATTTATACTTTCATTAAGTATAACATAAGATTTTGTGGTATCCACTTGTGTAAATATTTTAAATTGACGATCAAATTCATTCATTGTATTCATATAGGGTCAAGGAGTGTAGTTGTAAAAAATCATCAAAATCAGAGTTAAAATAGCCATTAAATCGTGATTTTTTGTTTTATAACCGTTGAAAAGTTTTGTCTCATTACTTGATCTCTGAATGTTTGTTTTTTGCAATTTTTTGCTGATGCGATCTTAAAGCATATACAAACAAGTTTAACGGTTGTATCGTTAAAATTAGTTTCGTGTATCCCATCAAGTTCAATGGTGTGTATATATATATATTGATTATGTAGATTTAAATCTATTTATTTTGTACGTATAATTATTATAGTTTTTAGGGGTATAAAATTTAATTTAAAATTTAATATATATATATATATATATATAATTATTATGGTTAATTTAATATATATATATTATAGTTTTAAACTTTTTAGGGGTATAAAATTGTTAAATTAATATATATAATTATTATAGTATTTTTTAGGGTTATAAAATTATTAAATTAATATTCTGCTTATCGTGTATCGTGTTATCCACGTGTATACTCGAACTAACCCGTTATCTTAACATGTGCTTATCGGGTTACCCGATAACACCCGATTCATTATCGTGTCAACCCGAACACCTGTTAATTTCGTGTCGTGTCATGTCGGGTTATCGGATCGTGTCAGGAATTGCCAGACCTAACCGTAGGTATTTGGGGCATGGGTGGTATTGGCAAGACCACCCTTGCTGAAATTGTATTTCACAGACTCTCTTCTAAATTCGAAGCCTGTTGTTTTCTGAGAAATGTTAAGGAGAACTTAGACAACCAAATGGACAAGATCACTTGGAAAAAACACTTCTTAAAGAGATATTAAAGGAAGAAGGTCTGTCCATAGGATCAACTTTTGTTCGAGAAAGGCTCATTCGTACAAAGGTCCTCATTGTTCTTGATGATGTGAGTGATTCAATGCAAATGGGACGTTTAGCTGCCAATCGTCTTCAATTTGGCACTGGAAGTAGAATAATTATCACAAGTAGAGATAGGAGCACATTTTGGCAAACTGTTGAAGATGATAAGATCCACAAGGTTGACAGATTAAAACCAGATGACGCTCTCTATATCATTCACGTGCTTTCAAGAATACTCCTAAAATAGATTATAAGGAGTTGGCAAAAAAGGCGGTGGATTATGCTAGAGGTGTTCCTTTAGCTCTCATAACTCTGGGGTCCTCACTCCTAACTTGCAAAAGCAAAGAAGAATGGGAAGATGAATTGAACAAGTTGAAACAATTTCCCGATGAAAATATCCAGAGAGTGTTGAGACTAAGTAATGACCGATTGGGAAAAAATGATAAGGAGATATTTTTAGATATAGCTTGTTTTCACAAAGGGAAGCATGTGGAGTATGTAAAAAAAATGTTAGGCATTCGTGGATTCTATGCGGAGACCGGAATTAAATCTCTCATTGATGCGTCTCTCATATCAATTGATTCAGCACAGGAAATCATAGAGATGCATGATTTGATTCAAGAAATGGGATGCACAATTGTTCACGAACAATGTATTGAAGATCCCAGTAAACGTAATAGGTTGTTCAACAGTGAGGATGTCTATCATGTACTAGAAAGTAACAGGGTAAGAGCCAATGCATTCAATTTCTTTCTTGTATTTTTCTATTAAAAATAAATAGCAAAACACCAAAGAACTCATTCATAACAAAAAAGTCAGATTCCTAAAAGTTTAATGTGGTTGAATTTTATTGTATATACATTCACATTTAAACTTTGCACTTACTGTCAGGGAACTCGACATGTTCAAGCCATATTGATTAAATTTGGCAGATTGAAAAGTGACCATTGAAATGTGCAGAGTTCAAAGTGATGTTTAACCTAAAAATGCTAATTGTGGTTTGTTCTAAACATTTTGGAAACAACAGCACATTATCCACGTCTCTAGATCTTCCCAATTCTCTTCGTTATCTTTACTGGTACGGATATCCTTTGGAATCTTTGCCGTCAAATTTTTCTCCTGAAAATCTAGTTGAGCTTCATATGCCCTATAGCCGAGTTAAGCAGCTTTGGAAAGAAGACAAGGTATATATGTTTATTTTAGTTATTGTATAAATTGCATTGTAGAAAGTCACGCTACTTAGTTATCTTAATTTTGTTACAGAGACTTGTGAACTTGGAAGTGATCAATCTGCATTACTCTAGCGATCTAACTGAAGTTCCAAATCTCTCTGGGAGTCCAAAAATTGGGCACATAAATCTTCATGGCTGTGAAAATTTGGTTGAAATTCCTTCATATTTTCAACATCTTGACAAGCTTACTTATCATGATCTTGGACGATGCACGAGTTGTCTCATCAGTCTTCCCAATTCTCTTCGTTATCTTCACTGGGATCGATATCCTTTGAAATCTTTGCCGTCAAATTTTTCTCCTGAAAATCTAGTTGAGCTTCATATGCCCTATAGCCGAGTTAAGCATCTTTGGAAAGAGGACATGGTATATATGTTTATTTTAGTTCTTGTATAAATTGCATTGTAGAAAGTCATGCTTATTAGTTATCTTTAATTTTGTTACAGAGACTTGTGAATTTAAAAGTGATCAAGCTACAGTACTCTAGCGATCTAATTGAAGTTCCAAATCTCTCTCGGAGCAAAAAAATTGGGCACATATATCTTCGTGGCTGTGAAAGTTTGGTTGAAATTCCTTCATATTTTCAACATCTTGACAAGCTTACTTATCTTGATCTTGGAAGTTGCAAGAGTCTCATCAGTCTTACCAACATTTGCAAGGTGAAATCTCTCAAGGAACTCATTCTGTCTAGGTGCTCTAAACTTGAATCCTTCCTAGAGATTGTGGTCCCAATAAAACATTTGGAGTCTCTAATTTTAAATAAAACAGCTGTTCAAGAGCTGCACTCATCAATCAAGTTTCTCCCTGCGCTCAAAAGAATTAACTTAAGAGGCTGCAAAAAGCTTTTAAGTATCCCAAAGAGCATTTGGGAGTTGAAATTTCTTCAGAGGGTTGATCTCAAATGGTGCTCGATGTTTTACAAATTCCCTCAAGTCTTGGAGCCAATGGAACATCTGAAATCTCTTTGGAAGCGACCGCGGTCGAAAAGCTTCCTTCATCTATTGGAAATCTAATTGGGCTTCACACATTAGATCTTGGTATGTGCAAGAACCTTAAGGTTGTCTCAAGAAGTATCTACAATTTGACCAATCTTAAAATTCTCAGCTTTTATGCCTGTCGGAAACTAAAAAAATTGCCTTCCAACTCTGTCAGTTTGCCCTCTTTGGAATTTCTAAATCTCAGTCGCAGCGGTCTATTAGGAATCCCCGATGGCCTCGTTTGCACAACCTCCTTGTGATATTTAGATTTGAGGAGAAGCATGATTGGGAGCTTACCTAAGAGCATCAAACAAGCTTCTCGGTTGTATACACTCCGCCTAATTGGCTGCAAGTGGCTTCAATCTTTACCAGAGCTCCCAATAGAATGTTCACTTCGAGCACATGGCTGCACATCACTGAAGACGGTGTCAAGTTCAAGAACCACACACTACACACAAGGTAGGGATGAATTTAAATATTTTGGAGGACAACTTGATTTTTCTAATTGCCGAAATTTGGATCATAATGCCAGGAGCAACATAATGGATTATGCACAGCTTAGAATTATGCAAGTGGCAACTGCGTCGTCAAAGTCAAGAGAAAAAGAAGATGATGAACACGACGACTACCATGTACGTCTCCCTTTGTCTTTCTCACTTGTGTTATTGAATTGAATAGATAGGTTTTTGTGCTCGAACCAAATTAAGGTTGGAGCAGCTGCTAGTGTCTCACAAATTTAAATAAATATAATTCCCATTAATGTTACAGGAGTATTACAGTTATTGGCCTTCGTTTAGCATTGAATGTCCGGGAAAAGAAATTCCAAATTGGTTCAGCTATCAAAGTGAGGAATCTTCTGTAAACATCGAGCTTCGTCAAGATTGGTTTCGAACAGGATTATTGGGTTTCGCGCTCGCTGTTGTTGTTTCTTGCGAGTTGAACTGCCAGCTGAAACGGATGGTAATAAGAGCTAGTTTCAATGCCAAATTCATGGGTGAAAGCCATGAAATGTTCACTAGTGACTGCGGTATTGGACAAGACGGTTGGAAATTTTTTTTATGAGGGGAAGGAAACTTTTATAAAAGGGCACAAAGGCCAGAGCAAGTACATCAGGCCAAAAGGCAAGCTCAATAGGAAGACCTTTGGAAAACCATACCTGGAAAGACCCATGGGGAAATTCCAGGGAGGGAATGAGAGGCCGAGCAAGCCAAAGGTGGCCACCATCCAAAACATTAGGTAAATACAGACTCTGAATTCAAGATTTCAGTAAGCCACGGAGGACCCACGTCAGTCCAGAAATCGAATCCTTGTTCATGGAGACCATATCTTGCAACACGATGCGCAGCTCCATTCGCCTCCCTGGGAATTGCAATTAGGACCAGATGATGATCCACGGTTAGATGTCTAACTTCCTCCACGAAATTTCCTTCTGGTGCGAAGCATGTATCATCTTGGGTAATTAGGCGAATGGCATTCAGTGAATCGAATTCAACAATAAGAGGAAGCCATCTCGCATCAATGGCGAATTCAATACCCACTTTTAAGGCGTAAATTTCCGTAGCCAGGACACTAGACAAGGGCTGGGCATTGCAATAGCACCTTGAAAGACACCATTCCAATCGTGGATCACAGCTCCCACACCCCTTCTACCTCCTCTTGTATCTACCGTACCATCCACATTTAGCTTGAACCAACCTTCCGGTGGGGACGCCAAACATTACTC
The DNA here is from genome assembly GCF_042453785.1 of Malus domestica. Lineage (NCBI taxonomy): Eukaryota > Viridiplantae > Streptophyta > Magnoliopsida > Rosales > Rosaceae > Malus > Malus domestica. The sequence continues at coordinate 11,974,892 of NC_091663.1, forward strand.
TAGGCTTGTAAAGGAGCGCTCCTATGTCGGGAAAGATTGACCTCACGGTATTCCTTGACATAGTCCTTTACACGCTGAATTAGCACCTCAAATTCCAATCTTTGAGACCCAAAAACGAGCTGGTTCCTATCGTTCCACAGCCACCATATCCTAGCAACGAACAGGGGAATTAGTTGCGCTGGGATCATGCTCCAAGCATTCCGTAACCACCCCGCTGCATCATTACTCTGTAAGTTCCATGCCGAGTTGGGGATCCCCAGCTTAGTCTAAAACTGATTGCAGAAGTTGCAGTCTCTGAAAACATGGAGCACATATTCAATTGCATTGTGGCATCGAGGGCATACCGCAACATTCACGATTCGGTGATGCAGTAAGTTTTGACGTGAAGGAATGCAATCATTCACAACACGCCAAAGGACGTGTGACACTTCCGGATGGGCTTTCACTTTCCAGATTTTTTTCCATAGGAGATCGGGTGTAGACCGAGTACTACCACTCGGGGAATCTCCATTAATCAGATCCCTATACTCCTGAGCTACCCAATATCCACTTTGAATGACTACTTTTACGACCAACATCACGTGTTCCTGTGGAATGAGGTCTTTAAAAGTAAAGAGGTAGCAAAAAAATGCTCCCCTGACTTTTGCAACCTTGCCAATGAAGCCTCTGTTGAATTTTGCCTAGTGGATGAGGATTCCGGCGAACCCACTTCCTACATGAAGGTGGAAAAGTGGGGGACATGCCCATTGTATGCGGAAGATGGTGAGAGATTCAAATTTGATCATGTCATCATGAGAGGTGTCCTAGAGGCAAAACGAGTAAGGCCTGTCTGTGCCTTGGGCCTCTCACTTTGAAAGAGACCTCCTTTTTTAATACCTTTATTTTACATATATATTTAAAATGTCCATCTTCATCGTATCCTCAAAATAAAATAGAAGAAAAAAACAAAAATTTCCTTAGTCTCCCAGTTTTCCTAGTTTATTAAAAGAAATTATGTTAAAGTATTACCTTTAGTTTACATATATATTTGAAATGTTCATCTTCATCGTATCCTCGAAAAATAGAGAAGAAAAAAACTAAAAATTTCCTTAGTCTCCCAGTTTTCCTAGTTTATTAAAAGAAATACGCATCATGATTTTGAAGCCAGTGAAGAAGAAGAAGAAGAAGAAGTACGCCATCATGATTTTGAAGCCAGTGAGCCAGTGAACCCAAAGACGGTGGATCAAGTGAAGAGTCTGAAGAAGAAGTCAGTGGAAGTGGAATTGACAACAGTGCCGACTTGTTAGTCCGTCAATCTTACAGGAAAACTAGTTTTATGGACCTGAAGCCAATGTGTGTTATGAGTTTGAAGCCAATGCTTTTTAAGAGTTTGAAGTCAACATGTCATGAGGAACCTAGGCCTTATTACTATTCTCCAAGATATCCAGTTGAAGAGGAACCTATGCTCTATTACCATTCTCCAATATATGCAGTTGAAGAGGAACCCATGCTCTATTACCTCCTAGAGGGTGAACCTAGGCCCTATTACTATTCTCCAAGATATCCAATTGAAGAGGAACCTATGGCCAATTACCTCCTAGAGGGTTGAACCTGACCCCACTCTAGGAGGTGAGCAAAATATTTTCTTACCGTCTTGAACTATTATTATAACTTCTTTTAATTCAATTGTAATTTTAAAATTCTTGAGGAGAGTTGATAATTCCATCCCACTGTCTTCTCTCCACATCCACATTTTAATAAATAAAAAATTGATGCCCTTTTTACCCTCTTATAAAATGACATATAAGGACTAAAACCAAAAAGTACTTGCTTCCATTGATATGCAAGTACACCCTAATTCACACCAAAAACAACAATTTACGGACTCACACAAAAAAGCTACATTCTTGTTCAGATTTTATCATTCTACGTTGCTTCTAGGTGTCTCGATCACGCCCTCAAAGTTTTTGAAAATGTCGAAATGTGTGGAACCAGATGATCATAGGCCACACCATGAAATTCTGTTAAATTGTATAAACGGCTAGTGGGTTCGAAGGCGGAGGCTGATGATGGGTGTACCTATTCGTATGTATTAGCGCAAGGTTGAGGTTGGTGAGAGAAGGGGAACATGTGCACGGAAGGGTTTGGGAAGTGGGTTTGGGTCCAATGTGTTTGTTTAGACGAGTTCGATTAATTTGTATGCAACAAGTGGAGAGTCGGGTAGTGTTGTGGACTGTGCACGCCGGGTGTTTGATGGTATGCGTGAGAGGAGTGTTGTGAGTTGGGGTGTACTCATACACATATATGCCAGCTGCGGTTTAATTGATGACGCCTATAAGTTATTCAAGCAGATGCCCAGAAGAAGCACTGTCTTATGGACCAACATCATCATTGGGTTTGCAAAACAAGATCGCGGGGAGGAAGCTCTTCGTATCTTTCGCTGGGTTTGCAAAACAAAGTCATTGGACTTATTAGCTAATATTTATTCTACTAAAAATTAAAAAGAATTTAAATGTATAGTTGAGGTTATTATAGGTATAATAGTGGGTGTAGAAATAGTGTTTCAATTTTTTAACTTTTTACGGTGGGTGAAATTATAATATGGGTTGGAAATAGAACAATGAGGTGGGTTTAGCAGCATTCTTCTTGAAGGGCAATTTATGATATTTTGAATGTTTCACCATTTTGGGGTGCTTCTTATGTATAGATTACAACAACAACAAAAAAAAAAAAGAATTAGTTGCCACACATATACGCGTATGGCAAGATGCTAGTTTCATTCTAATATCCAGTTGATCAGTGGCTTAAGTGGACGTTGTCAAAAGATGATTTTTTATTTTTTTATTTTTTTAAATTTACCTCATTTCCTCCCTCATTATTAATTTAAGGAACAACAATATTGATTAAAATAACCTCAACAGTACCGTTGACCCTAAAAATAACAAAGCGCATGTCAAGTAACTATGAGCTAACTATGTCTTTCTTGTGAATGCGGACGTGTCAAATTACAACCGAGCTCAGTCGGGCGAGTAGAATAGATTTAGTAGTGGTGTTGCCAAATGAGTTGCTGACTTCTGTACTTTAGCGATTACGACCGACGAAGGAATATGTCTTGGCCTTGGGTTCTAAAACTTAAAGACAAGGTTGTCTAGATCATTGCGAAGTTCTTGATCTCTTGCTCCAACTTTGGCTGCCTCGACTATATTCGTGAGAATATTGCATCAAATGCATCAGCCTATAGGGACAGAAGTACGCAAATGAAATCAGCATTTTTATGGTAGATGTGGTTCAACCGTCTAAATGCCAAACTGCAAAATGCACTTAAGAGTAACCAATCATAGAACACTTCAACTCGTTGGGAAGCTAATGGAATGACCTATTTATGTGAAAAAGTTAGAAACTCTTTATCGCCTGAGACTTGGATAGATAACCAACCAACCAGAAGTAGTGCTGTTAATTCAAACTGAAGATGCTCCTTGATCACTTGATTCTACGACTCCAGTGTTGTTAGTCCAAATTGAATATGTCGTCGATTGTCAATACAATGTTGTTAGTCCAAACTGAATATGTGTTGACGGGAGGTGGATAGTTAGTGTTTTCTCAAAAAGTGTGAGAATGTTTCATATAAAGCAAGGTTTTTCGTGTAGAGAGTTTAAGTTGTTTGTTGTGTCAAATGAGGTTTCTACGTTGAACACCCTACTGTATTTATAGGATAAATTTCTTGGTGCCCAAGCCTGTCGGCTGATAAAATTCTAATAATATTCCAATTCCTGGACATATTCTCCGAATATACTCAAAATTATTCTTAGCCAAAATTCTATCGCGAAGTCTCGGCTTCCTCATCTTAAACTAGGATTCTAACCTAAACTTGTTTGAGGATCACTTCATATCTCATCCAAAACCAATCCTGATCAGTTCGAGCTCCAAAGACCATACCTAATCTTCAAATAGTCACACTTTATTTAGGACTCGGCCACACTTTAGTTCTCAGACAATCCTACTTTGTCTAGGACTTGGCTGCTCTAACATTACTAGGCTGAGATTGCCGAGACTTAATTCGGCCTAAAATGTTAATTTAGGAAAGAAAAAAAAAAGTTTCCTTGAGCTTCATCCTATACGCCTTTTCAGTTGACTAAGATGTGAACCTTTCCAGCCGGATTAACCAACTAGCCTATATGAAGGCCTATTGACTAAAATAGGTGGCCGTTAAAATTGTTTTATTTTTCTTTCAAACAACGGTTTGTTGCCCCCTTATTTCCTAAGCATCGGTCGAACAACCGAATGGTTAAGAAAATGAAATTCTCATTTTTTTTCAACAAACGAAAATAAAGTGGCCAAACCATAATGAAGAGGACAGGAGGCCAATGATGCTTTATTCTGAGTTGAGATCTTTGCATATGACCATTTCAATATAATATTGCTTCAGACGTTGATGTAAAATAACAATGGCAATCTTCAAATTCTTTTGTTTTCGGCTATAAAGTAATCCGAATTGTTATGGCCCCTAAGCATAATTACTTCATCAACCTCATCTTTTAATTCAAACAACTCAGTCAAACAGGATTGCTCCACATCAGATTTATCTCCAATAACCATATCGATTGACAAGGTTTTTGTGTCTGAGCCTGTGTTTTGGCCTTGGTCAACAAATCACATTCTGAATCAATTTTTGTACTTGGCTAAGAAATTTCAATTTGTTCTTCCAGGTCGACCGTATTTTCCTTTTCAAACAAAAGAATAGGTGACCTAACTTCTTCCTTGGCCAAATTGATAATTCTCTTATGCTAAGACTTGATTGGGGTCGAAGTGAAAAATTTCCCTAGCCTTTTAGTCCAACCACACTTCAAATGAAATTGATTTGTATGCAAGAACGTAAGGAAATTGTGATCCTCATAAAGTGTTCCTCACGACGACTGGCGTTGTGAGATTCGGGTTCGTCGAGACTGGACTTGTTAGATTTCTAGGTTGGTGGTGGTGTGGCAGTGTTGATCAACAACAGTTGATCACCAGGTAACGTCAGGTTAGATGCAGGTCAATCATGCGATTCAGCCAGCTGCGTTTACAGATGGTGGTGCTAAGCAAAGACATAATTGGTTTCTTCAGAAGGTAAAGGTGCACAACAATTGATTTCAATGGCAGTTGGTTCGATGCGACTCAGCTCCAGACTTCAACATACTTTTTTTTTTCTCTGACTATGAACGACAAACAAAGACTAACTCTAACTAGAAAACAAAAAAAGTTTCCCGGAACAAAACTGGACAAAACAGCACAAAAACAGATAAATTGATACGAACAAAACAGAAGCAAATAAAATCCCTAAGAATCAAACTGCTTTGATACCAAGTTGAAACTAAACGAAAGGACGATCAAACAAAATATAACTATGAACATTGTTTTATTAACGAAAAACAAATAAACAAGACTGTCAAGATAGAAGAGAATGCTTTGAATGATGATATATTCTTCTCAATAAGAGAAACTTATAGGTGTACAACCCTAACATAAAAGGAAAGAAAACTAATTACAAGTGATTACATGGGATTACATATCAATGAGGGATCCTACCTAAAATACAAAAGTCAACACTCCCCCTCAAGTTGGTGTATATATGTCGCTCATGCCCAACTTGTGTAAGAAACTTAAAAACTTGTGACTCGAAACAGCTTTTGTGAGGATATCTGCCAACTGATCTTCTGTTCTTATCGCTGGCTTCAATTATTTTCCCTTCAAATTTTTCTTTGATGAAGAACCGATTAACTTCAACATGCTTTGTTCTATCATGTTGTACCAGATTATGTACAATGTCGCGAGCAGCTTTATTATCAAAAAATAATTTCATGGGCTGATCATGTTGTATACCCAAATCGCTTAACAGAAGCTTAAGCCACAAAATTTCACAAATCCCCAAAGCCATACCTCTGTATTCTGCTTCTGCACTGGAACGGGCAACCACATTCTATTTCTTACTTCTCCATGTAACCAAGTTACCCCCAACAAACGTAAAGTAACCTGATGTTGAACGTCTATCATCAATGGAACCTGCCCAGTCTGCATCAGTATAACCTTCAACACTAAAGTGATTATTCCTCTTAAACAAAATTCCTTTGCCCGGACTTCCCTTCAAATATCGCAATATTCTCATCACGACATTCATATGTTGTTCTCCAGGATCATGCATGTATTGACTCACTACACTCAAGGCATAAGCAAGGTCCGGTCTTGTGTGTGCCAAATACATCAAACGGCCTACTAACCTTTGGTATCTTCCTTTGTCAACTGGTACTTGATTAGGATTAACACTAAGCTTCAATCCTTCTTCTAATGGTGTAGCTACTGGCTGACAAGCTGACATGCCAGTTTCGTGCAGCAAATCAATAATATACTTCCTCTGAGACAAGAAAATTTCAGAACTGCTTCTCGACACCTCAATCCCTAAAAAATATTTCAGGGATCCAAGGTCCTTCATTTCAAATTCTGTAGACAGGTATCTTTGCAAGGCCGCACGTTATTCCAAATCATTACCTGTTACCACCATATCGTCTACATACACAATAAGTGCAGTAAGCTTCCCATTCTGTCTTTTCAGGAACAAAGCATGATCAGAGTTACTTTGTCTGTAACCAAATGCTCTCATAGATTTTGTGAATCTTCTGAACCATGCTCGAAGGGACTGCTTCAAGCCATACAAGGATTTCTTCAACCTGTACAATTTTCTTTTGTATTTATCTGGAGCATTACATCCTAGTGGAAGATCCATATAAATCTCTTCTGTCAAGTCTCCATGCAAGAAGGCGTTCTTCACATCGAACTGTTGTAAGGGCCAATTAAGATTTGCAACCAAGGACAACAAAACACGAACTGTGTTGATCTTGGCTACAGGTGCAAATGTATCTGTGTAATCGATTCCATATTTTTGAGTGTATCCTTTTGCTACCAGTCTTGCCTTGAAACGATCCACCGTCCCATCTGTTTTGTATTTCACAGTATAGACCCATTTGCATCCCACAGGTTTCTTGTCAGCTGGCAAATCTGTGATCTCCCAGGTAGCATTCTTCTTCATAGACTTCAACTCTTCATTCATTGCTACTTGCCAACGTGGATCAGTTAAAGCCTCCTACACACTGTTAGGAATAGATACAGTAGATAATTGATGCACAAACGACTTATTTAATTCTGACAAGTGACTGGTAGACACATAATTACTTAACGGGTATAACACATTAGACTCAGGGTTGGGCTTACTCACCGGATACCTAGTTTTGCATTTAGGGTCGGCTTCATAAGTAAGTTTAGGAATACCTCGGTTGACGCGATCAGGGAGACGACGTGGTGGTGGTGCATCCGGGATCAAAGACAATTGATTATGGTTATTGGGACTCAAGATCGACTGTGAGGTAGCTGGCGACACAGGGTTGTCCGGTGGTGAGGAAACTGGCAGTGAGCTATCAAGCAATGAGTTATCTGGCGATGTCGACCCGTCCCTTTCAAGGTTTTCAACATTGTTTCCATGTGAATGATCACCAAGGTTTTCAACATTGTTTCCATGTGAATGATCACCACATATCTCCAAGACATTACCACTTAATTCCAATTCATTCACATCATTATTTTCGTGTAAATGATCACCACTTATTTCCAAGACATCACCACTTAAATCCAAATCATTCACTCTATCTATATCTGGAATAGTATAATCAAGAGTTTGAACTTTTTCCTGATTCTCCCCCTAAAGTGAAGACTCGGGATTGGCAAAGTACATATCATTCTCATAAAACGCAACTTCCATAGTGACAAACAACTTATTCGTCAGTGGGTGATAACAACGGTATCATTTTTGCCTTGATGCATACCCCACAAATACACATCATAAGGCTCGAGGTTCAAGCTTACTTCGTTGTTGTTTATGAAGATGAATGAAGGCCATACAACCAAACACATGAGGTGGAAGATTAGGGACTGCAGGAGCATCAACATGTGAAGAAAGTGCCTGAAGGGGTGTCTGAAAATCAACCGATCGGGATGGAACACGATTAATGAGATACGCAGCTGAGGTGAGAGCTTCTCCCCAATAGGATAACGGGAGATAAGCCTTGAGTAAAGAAGCACGAACAACCTCCAGAAGCTGAAGGTTCTTGCGTTCGGCAACCCCATTTTGTTGTGGAGTATATGGACATGTAGTTTGATGAACAATCCCATGATGATCAAGAAAGGCACGAAGTTCAGAGTTAACATATTCGCCACCATTATCACTCTTGAGAACCTGTATTTGTGACTTATATTGTACTTGTACCATTTTGTAAAATTGTTGAAACAAAGAAGTAACTTCACCTTTGGATTTCATCAAACAAACCCAAGTCATACGTGTGCAGTCATCAATAAAAGTAACGAACCAAAGAGCACCACCAAATGTAGCAGTTTTAGATGGACCCCAAACATCAGAATGAATTATCATAAATGGAACAGAACTTTTATTCAAACTAGATGGAAAGGAAGCACGATGACTTTTAGCTAGTTCACAAACACCACATTTAAAGCTAGAAACATCATGCTTAACAAATAAGCTAGGAAACAACCTCCGTAGATAGCTGAAAGAAACATGTCCAAGTCGACGATGCCACAACCAAACCTCCGTAGATAGCTGGATTTCTGTCCACTGCAAGAGCGTGAGTCAACATTCGAGAACTGGTTGATGTCAGCTCCAAGTAGTAGAGCTTCCCCTTCCTAATACCATAACCAATCGTCTTGCGAGTCTGAATGTCTTTAAAAACACAAAAAGAAGGCCAAAAAATCACAAGACAATGCAGGGCGACAGTTATTTGAGCAACAGATAATAAATTATAGTCAAGAGAAGGAACAACAAGCACGGTATCAAGACTAAGGGTATCTGACAGGGAGACAGTGCCTTCTCCAATACTGGGAACAACATTACTGTTGGCAACACTCACAACGGTTTTGTTGGATGGTTTTAGGATTTGTACCTGTCTAGATTCACAAGTCATATGTTCAGTAGCACCGGAATCCATTATCCATGTATTATTCGTAACAGATGCAGAAACTTTTAAAGCCTTACCATCGTTGTCTGTATGTTTATAAGCTACCTTAGCTTTGGCAATTAGTGCATGAGTTTGGACTGCCATTGTTCTGGATGAGTTTGCTGCAATGTGTATGGGTGATTGGTAACGTCCAAACTTCCAACCAAAGGTCCTGTAAAACAATGACCAAAAAAAAAAAACAAATTTCTTTTTTCTTTTTTTTCTGTTTCCTCCTTTCTTCTCCTTTTATTTTTTTTTATTTATTTTATTTATTTTTTGTCTTTTTCCTCTTTCTTTACTTCTTCACCTGTCCCTCCTATTTTTTTTTAAAACAAAAAACCCCTTTTCTCTTTCTTCTTTCTGCAATAGCACAACAACTCTTTTTCCTTTTTGTTTTCGCAACAGCACCCATTTTTCTGCTGTTCTTCAAGATAGCAGCAAGTGGGTCACGGAGTCTAGGCATAAAAAAATAGATTTGCGGTTGAAATCTTGTGGTGCAGAAGAAGCCAACAGTAGAAAGCCGTGGTTCAAGGCGATGGCGATTTGGGTCTGCCCGGAATCTGGGACAAACTTCAAGCAGCGTGTTAAATCTCGGTTTGTGGTGGTGGATGCAGGGAGTGGCTCGGTGAACTCGGATCAGCAACGACGACGTCGCTCGCTGGTCGGACGGTGTGCTGCACAACTGGATGTACTGCTGGTAGTTCTGGGTTCTCGGGTCAGCAACGATGGCGTCGCTCGCTAGTCGGATGGCGCAACACAACTGGCTGCGCGGCTGGTGATTTTGTTTCTGCGCACAGCGCACTGCTTTTTTTTTTCTTACCTAACTCTGGTGCCAAGAAGAGAATGCTTTGAATGATGATATATTCTTCTCAATAAGAAGAACTTATAGGTGTACAACCCTAACATAAAAGGAAAGAAAACTAATTACAAGTGATTACATGGGATTACATATCAATGAGGGATCCTACCTAAAATACAAAAGTCAACAAAGATGGCTACAAACTAAGGGCTATTAGATTGACTTATTTACAAGTGAATAACAAGCTGTTTGGACCCGATTGTACATTTTCGGCCTAAGCAATCGAGACCGTTGGATGATTATGAAGAATTTTAGAAGTTGGAATGTGATCAACTTTATACCCAAAGTACAGATTGAAATCAAGGACTTTTCTTCTTCCACGGTTCTGTTCGGGATTTTCGTATTGCAGTTTTTTAAGTGTTTTGGGAGATTATCTTCTAATAATTCAAGCATGGAGGAGTTCAAACAACATGTGCAAATATAGAAGAATCATAGCCACCGAGTATCTTGGTAAGATGCCAAGTATTTTAATTAAATGGGATTAATGAAGTTGCATGCATTATCACATCCAGGAAAAGGTGGGATTCCATGCAAGATGTGGAGATAAAGTGGGACTGCATCAGGTGGCTAAAAGGGACACGTGGATTTTGAACGATGGTGATGACGTGATTAGAATTGAATATTTGAAAAAGATTGTATTGGAAGGTCAGGATGACAAGGTTGGGATCAAGCTTTGATTGATGTGATAAGGCGTGGACTTATGTGCATATAAGATAAAGTTTTCAAAGCTTCATTTGTTATTGTGATTATGCACGGGATAAGTGTGTGGTCAGCAGCAACAAATAAAGACTCAGAATCACAGCGCAATTGGGATTGGTTTTCACGACTTGGGCATGCAGATCTTTATAAATACCAAGCGGCAGACGACTAAAAGACCCCTCCAATTCAACACACAAAACTGCCCTGCGCAAACTCGCGCTCTACATGAAACCTCTCAAACACCTTGAGATTTGTTTTTTCTTTTCCACCAACACATCTTCAGTTTGGATAAACAGCACTGTGAAGGCAACCGGTGAACATCTTCAGTTTGGATAAACAACACTGTTGCCGTAGAATCAGTCTACTGCGAAGCACCTTCAGTTTGGATAAATAGCAATGCGACGAGGCTAACTGGTTATCTATCCAAATCTCGATCAAGAAGAATTTTCAAATCATTAGTGGCAGAAGTCATCTCATCAGCCTTCTCGACGAAGTGAGGTGTTACCAGGTTACTACATTCGACACCTTGAGAGTCGAATTTGATATTGAACTTCGCAGAACTAGCAGCCTTATCTTCAGGCTCTAGAACCCGAAGGCCGAGATGTGTTCCTTCCTCGGCCGCAGTCGCGAGATTTAGAAGTCAGCAACGTGCCTAACGCAACATCAACAAATTTTACTCACCAGCCGAGCTTGGCCGTTGAGTTGGCATGCCCTACATACAACCAAAGGACGTAGTTAACTCATTAATTACTCGGCCTGTGCGCCACGTAGACTTGATAGTTTTTAGGGTCAACACAAACATACAATTTATAATAAACGAAAACCTAATTTGAATGGACGGGGCCCAAACCCTAAACTTATTATTTTCCAACAATAACAACAAATATAAAATAGCAAAAACATAAAGCTTGAAAGTACAACGTAACATTGGAAAGAAAGAACCGAGAAGCTATTAGAAAAGAAAGTGGATTCACTAGAACGTAGAATCCATTCCGACTTTGGAGGGGCAGGGCAATGAGAATAAAAATGTTAAGCTTAATTAATCAGTTTATTTGAACATTATCAGGGTCCGACCGTCATGAGGCATGCCCCCAATGAATCTGGAGCCGAAATGACATAGTGACTGCCGCAAGAGAGCTCTCTCTCAAAGTCAAAGAAGCATCTAATATTTCTATAATATTTTTAAGTACGCAAATAATTTGATTGTCACGACTCACGATTTGTTTAAAAATGATTATTTTGTGTCCAGCACATCGTGTCGAACAGTCAGGCTTTAGCGCTAAACACGGGGACCTGGATCCTCTCCGAGGCAACCCTCGAGATTCTGCTGAGCGATAAACACGGACCGTTAGATTTTGATCCAACGACTACAAACAGGGAGGTCATTCTTAAAGTTATAATAATTGTAGTTATTGGATCGAAATTCAACGGCCCGTGTTTGTCGCTCAACAGGATCCCGAGGGTTTGCCTCAGAGATAATCCAGTTCCCTAAACACGGTACTACACTATGAGAATTTTTCTAACGTTTAACACAATAGTTAAAACCAGAAAGTCCTTGTTTCAAGTCAATACGAGCCCGGCAGCCCACCAAATGCAGCAGCGAGACTACCTAAATCGGGAAAAAGAAATTCTCAATAAAAAGAAATTGGTGCTACCACATAATAATATTTGAGTACTCAAAAGATGAGATAAGTTCTTACACAAAATTGTTTGTTATTGATTTATAAAACTCTGTATTTATGGTTAGTATTGTTTATATTCATAAATCACTCTATAAATATCGCATTTGCGGAAAAAAAAAACAATTAAAACTAAAGGCGTTTGGTCATCGAGTTGTATAAAAATAGATGAATAAAATTGGTAAAAGTATTACAAACTGTCTATGTATTTGCTATAATATATTGACTAAACAACCTTAGTTTTAATTCAATTTTTGTAAAAATGATCTTTACAGAATGATTCATAATATGAATGGTTTTGATCAGAAGCACAAAATTCTGTGATTCGAAAACGATGAGTTTTGATTAGGAGCTCCTACTCATTCTTGAGTAACGAAACATTGGTCCTATCAACACACCCATTTTTACATTCCACACATATTCAAGTCGAATGAATTGAAGAAGATCAAATGACATGAATGAACAAAGAGTGTGCGAAAAATGTGTGTGGATAGCACCACCAAAAGAAAAGCAGAATTGGTAAAAATATAAGATTTAAATTTGTTAGTTATATAGCAGGTGACGTTTTACCGCAGTAACAAGAAGCAATTATGCTAATGCACTATGGTGCATGTTTGATCTCCTTCCTCTAAAAACTAACAATTTAACCCACTAACGCTATCTTTTGTCAAAAAAAAAAAAAAAAAATTATTGTCAGGTATGTATGATTTTAAAAATTTATCGATCTACTAAAAATTAAATAATAATAATAATAATAATAATAATAATAATAATAATAATAATAATAATAATAATAATAATAGCTTTTAGAACTTTAAAATTCGAAAAGAGAATATGATTTTAAAATACACTTGACATAAGCATGATTTTTATGGCCTAATCCAAATTATAATAGAGGTTTATCTTTGTTCATTTTCAATTCAACTGATGTAGTTTAATGAAAAGAAGAATAGTCCAGGGTTTGATGAGAGTTTTAATGAAACACTCCAAATACTATTCACTTTTAATGAAAAACCATTTTTGTTACCTTTCCTGTACTACTCACTTACACCTTTATTTGTCATTTTTCATTAAAACTAAAGTTTTTTTGAACTTTTCATTAGTTTTCCTATTGATTTTATTATAGTAACGTTCAATGTGAACAAAACTTTGATGCCTATTTGGTGGTTTATTTTATGTAAATTACATCATTTAGTCCACATATATATGACCAATAGTATTTTGTACTTATGTATCAAGAGCTACACAGTTTCAAACGTCATAAAAAACCCCCATCTGATTCCTTTCACACTCAACATAAACAGGAACTCACATCTACGAATTCTGTATATATAAGTATATACTTTATGGCACACAATTAGCAGCTGCACCCCACCATCAAACAAAGAATACGATATGGATGCGCTTGGAAACCATCTAGAATGTCATAACATCAACAACTCTGAGTTACATGAATTCATAGACGATGAAAACTTTGATCAATTCATTGATCTTATTCGCGGTGGCGAAGGTGAAGATATAGCTAATTTTGATTGTGAACTTATGATCAATGGATGCTTGGATGATTATAACCTGTTCGGTCCAGCTAGTACTACTCCTCCAGGTCCAATGTTTGGTTTCAATGATGCATTTCTACCTGACCCGAGCACTTTTGTGCTTACTACATTACCAAATTTTGATGAAGAAGACTATAATGATGGGGAAGATTCGTCTGAAACAACAAACACAAACACAACCACGACGACAACAAAGAGGCAAAAGGTTGATCGGTCACGAACTTTGGTGTCAGAGAGGAAGAGGAGGGGGAGAATGAAGGAAATGCTCTATGCATTGCGGTCCTTGGTTCCTAACATAACTAAGGTAACTGTTGGTATAAGTAAGTTATATACTGCATTGCAAGTTTTACACTCCAATATGTAATAACACGTGGACGGTCCAATATACTTCTAATAGTACTGTGTCCTTCATTTTTTTATCAAAACGGGTTCTTCCGGTTTGAAGTATGAGTTGTACAACGATATCTATGAAGAACAAACAAATTATGCAAGCACGATTGTTGTTTAATCTTTTGGAGATATATGCACAGATGGACAAGGTGTCCATTGTTGGAGATGCTGTATTGTATGTACAAGACTTGCAAATGCATGCTAAGAAGTTAAATGCTGAGATTGCAAGCCTTGAAGCATCATTAGCAGGAGCAGATGAGCATATGGGATATCTACAAGGATCAACCAAAACTAAAAACAAGAAAAAAGTTTCAGACAATAACCATTTATTTTCTAAGGGCATCATTCAGGTCAATAACCATTTTGATTGTAATTTATTAGCTATTAATTTCTGCAAATAAAGTAATTTGCCCTTGTACTTAATTACGTATCATGCCTTTCTGCAGATAGACGTGTCTCAAGTGGAGGAAAAAGGTTTTTATGTGAAGGTGGCATGCAACAAGGTACAAGGAGTAGCCACAGCACTTTACAAGGCTCTCGAATCTCTTGCATGCTTCAATGTTCAGAGTTCTAACTTAAACACAGTTTCAGCAGACAGATTTGAATTAGCATTCACTTTGAATGTATGTATATATCAGTACAATATGATATTCTACTCTATCCTTGGTTGGCGATTTTTACAGTCCTAATTACACTTTATGTAATTATCTGTGTACATGATTTAAACTCCTGCTTTGTTATCCAATAGATGTAGGAAATAAAAACATAAATGTATTTTTTTTAAAGGTACAAAATATGAGTGTGAAAACCGTCACCCCTCTATTTGTCAGCAAGTTTTCAATCTTTGACTAATTAATTATTTGTTAATACTTGTTAAAACAGGTAAAGGATTGCGAGCTGGGCATCATCAACTTGCCAAATTTGAAACATTGGGTGGCTGGGGCTTTTCTGAACCAAGGCTTTGTAATCTGAGGATTGCAAAAAGTTCGAGTTATAGAGGTTGTAGTAGTCAAAGAGCCAAGAACGCCTGCATTGCATGCATGCACGGAGAGATTTTTAAATGTGACCGTTACACGAAGTGGTACATTACGTGTTCTTATATAAATGATGAGTTATGTGTGTTAAAAGGTTAATAACTTAAAAATTATGCTGACAATTAGTTAATTTCAACTATCATCGATCCCATCGATGTATGTATTGTGTATCTTGGCTGCTCTATCTCTGATTATTATTTTTCTTCGTTTCTAAAAACATGTTTGTGGTTTTGAGTGTTGAGTGGTGACCGTGTCAAAAGGAGAGGACTACTCGTGGGCCCTTGCTCACCCACACTCTGCTTATACGATTGCAACTTAACCTTATGAATTTTCTTGGGCTACTTCAATCAATCATTTCAAATCATTGGGTGAAAAAGGCTGCGCTCGTATTCTATTTAATCTTTGCTATCGTTGGTGTCAAAACTTGAATAGAGTCAGACTGGGTTCAACACATATTTGTTTTGGGTGTACTTACACTTTCAGTTCGTGAGAAGACTTGAGAGAAAGAGAAAACAAGCATGTCACTGGTGGAGGTTGACAACAGACATCAATGTGTTCGAGTGTGTGTGAGGTTTGCACATAGAACTGATTTCTTAACCAAAAGATTGTACACCGAGGGGGATGCTGGTTCAATTAAGTTTTTTATCGTGCCTCGAGCAATTGAGGACTTAGAATTCAATGTGATTTGTATGTATATGCCTAAAATGAGAGAGAAATTGAAACTAAAATGAGAAACTGAATGTACTCATTTCATAATGAAGTAATGATTGTAATCAATTACAAAAAGATTTAGGGCTGATGAGTCGATCTACATAACTTGAAAATTAAATAGATGGAAAACATATAGAAAATCAATAGTCTCTAGAATGATCTAGGCTATGAAGGGTAAGATAATGCTAGAGGAATCTACCGAGTTCACTAAGGTCGTTGGTATCAGAGTGGACTGAAGAAGAAACATAAGCCTCAGAGAGGAGTTTTGGAATTGTACTCAACTGAATCATATCATGGGATACAAAGTTATACGAGTTTTAGATTTCAAGGATTGTAGCCAATGTTTGCTTCGAATGAAGACTTTGAGATTGTAGCTGAAGAGCTAGGGGTTATGCTGAAGAGCAATTTGGGTTGTGCTGAAAAGCAGTTGGATTGATTGAAGAATCACTTGAAGTATATAATCGTAGAGATTGAATTTGATGAAGGCCCTAAACTTGAAAGACTTTGTCCTTATTTATAGGCAATGAAGAATGAGTACGTAATCTCGATCTCATCGCTAAGCTGGAGCTGGGGTAGATTGGTCACTTGACAGTGACAATGACTGCAATTCCTGGTTTGTGGCCTTCAGTTGTGTCATGTATCATTTCGAACGAGTGTTGTAGTGGCATCAACCTGTTAGATGATGCATTCATGGGCATTTAAGAAGACAAGATATTCTTGATTTTGGTAGTCTGCATGGTATATGCACTTTAGAGAAGGTCGAGTTTAAGCCCTCATATGGTAGTAGAGTGATGAGAGTCAACCATTCGATCCCTAGGATAGGATCCCGGATTAGGCCTTGAAGTTGGTTGGCCGGAGTTATGCAACATTTAGTAAATAAAAATAGATTAACCCCGTAGCAGACCTTATTTTTACTTATGGCCAAAACAAGTTGTATTTAGTCTTGGTTTCAAAATAGTGATGCATTTGTATGGCTGCAACGGTTGCAGATTTTTTTTTTTTTTTTTTTTGGTGAACTTTTCAGATATTCTTTTGTAATTTTCACACCAAGAAGAAAAATCACCATCGTTTTCACACTTCTGTCATTCCCAATTGAAAAAGGTAAGTTCTCAAATTGACTTGGTTTTAAAAGTTTGGAAACTAATGGTCCTGTGAAGCCCCAAACACTCCTATGGACTTCTTGCCGTGAAAGTGAGGATAGCTTAGAAGCAGCATAGCCTCGAACTAAACCTTCTTCGATATCAGATAGATCAAATTTAATGAAAGATAGAAAATCTTATCCGTTGGATTACCATTTGCTTTGAATTTTTAATTTTTAATTTTTAGGGGCCATTTGATAACCATGTTGTCAGTTTTCAGTTTAGATTTTCATTTTTCATTTTTCATTTTTATTTTATAGTTTTGATGTTTAGAAAAAATAAAAAACTGAAAACTAGTTTGTTAACTACTTTAAAAATTGAAAGCTAAATTTTGAAAACTTATGGGTCTTTTGATAACCATTTAGTTTTCAGTTTGGATAAATACATATTGGTTAAGGTAGAGCACACGGATCATTGGGTTTGAGATTCATACAATTCATACACTCGGTTAGGGGTGAGTTCGGTTCCATTCGGTTCGATTTTAGGTAAAAAACGAAAACCGAACCAAACTTACTATTCGGTCTAGTTTGGTTTGGTTTTTCTTGGTTTATTTTCGGTACAGTTTCGGTTTGGTTCTTTTTTTTTTTTTTTTTTTAAACCAAATCAAACATCCATAATTCTAAGTAAAAGACAAAGCATTATCCTTTCAACCAAATGAATCAGCCTAGCAAGGCTACAAAAGTTGTAAGAAAGTGAGAGATTTAGAGACAAGACGAACATGGAGCGTGAGGTTTCTGAGGATTTTAATGTTGGGCCAAAAAAGGAAGTGCAGCGGGATAGATTTTTCAGCTTCTTTTACACGAGGACGAAGCCAGAGATTTGTATGAGCCGGGCATTCTCAAACAACAAAGTCACAATTAAAAATCTCAAGAATTTATTGAACAAAACACTAATATATTTATCCATAAAGTTTTTCATACAACATATTACATTATTCCTCAAATCGTTTTCATATTTTGAAAGCATTGCATAACAATATCATTACCAATACCATTAAATATCTCTTTATATAAAAATAAGGGTAAATTACTGTTTGGGCCCAAAATATTGGTTTGGGCCGAGTTTAGAATTGTTCTTGGCCCAGAAGCCATGCTTAGGAGTCGTTGAGGGGCATCCGGTTTATGGGCCACATAGCCAAGGCCGGCCGTGTCCTATTAGGAATCCATGGGTGGTTGAATCCTGATAAGAGAAGGAGTTTCAACAGGATAAGGATATAGAAGTTTGGGATTGAATACGGCTTGATATAGGGGTTGAGTTCAAAGTCTTAGTAGGAGTAGGACTGGCCGAGATAAGGTTAGATCGGGGGAAGGAGTTCTAATCCGAGTATGGTTGTGATTCGATTGGAAGTAGGTTGACTACTATAAATAAAGGGAGGAGGACATCATTAAAGCCCCTCAAATTCAACACACAAACTGCCCTGCGCAAACCCTCGCTCTACACGAAACCTCTCAACAACCTTGAGATTTTTATTTTCTTTTTTCACCAACACATCTTCAGTTTGGATAAACAGCACTGTGGAGGGAACCGGTGAACACCTTCAGTTTGGATAAACAGCACTGTGGCCGTAGAATTAGCCAATCGTGAAGCACCTTCAGTTTGGATAAATAGCACTACGACAAGGCCGACTGGTTATCCATCCAAGTCTCGGTCGAGAAGGATTTTCGAATCCTTATTGGTAGAGGTCATCTCATCAACCTTCTTGGTGAAGTGAGGCGTTACTAGGGCTCGGCACATTGAACGCTGAGTTGTTTTATGATTGGATACTCATAAGTAGGCTTTAGAGTTCGGCATTTTAACGGCCGAACCACATTTACCATCAAGACATATATCTGTTTTAAGTATCTATGCCCCTATACTTTGGTGTCGATTCGGCGTGCTTATACTCTTACGAATATAACCACTATGACAGAATTCGACGCCAACGATTTGTGAACTTTGCAGAACTAGTAGCCTTATCTTCAGGCTCTAGAACCCAAAGGCTGGGACATGTTCCTTCCTCAGGCACAGTCGCAAGATCGAGAAGTTAGTAGCACGCTCAACGCAACATCAACTCATTTTACTCACCGGCCGAGCTCGATCGTCGAGTTGGCACGCCCCGCTCACAACCGAAGGACGTAGTTAGCTTACTAATTACTCGGCCTACGCACCACATCGGCTTGGTAGTTTTTAGGGTCAACATTTTAGCACGTTCGGTAGGACCCAGTGCTAAAACTACGAAGTTCATGACCATCGAGACACGATCAGTAAAAAAGAAAACAACCATGGGAAAATCAGCGACCGATCCACCAATTCAGAGTCCTGGACAAGAGGTGTCACATGCGCGAAATCCTCTCGTTGATGTAACCCTTGAGGCTGCAAGTGTGACACACCGAGAAAAGGAAGTTTGTCTCGGTACCCAGCCTCAAAACACAGAGGTACCTAACCGAACCGCATGTGTTTTCATTGAAGGAATAGTGGATGACTGCGACGAAGACGGTGGTGAAGGCTCTGACTCTCCAACTAGATCGTTTCTCGGAAGGCGACTTGATGAGCAATCTCGACAAGTTGAATAGACAGTTGTCCAAAAAATGAACAATTTGCTCGAGGTAATATGAAGTAATGGTGAAATCCACACCAAATTACTCGAATTATTAGTCAGCAGAGTCTTTAAAAGAAGACCTGCGGATCAGGCTTGGTAGCTTTCACTTAAAAGTAATCGGCTACAGGCCGAAGTAGTGTCTACTCGACCCAAAACGATTGACTTAGAAAAAAAAAGAGGATCAAGTAGTAGGTCAGATGGATACGACCAGAGAATGGAAGCAACATCCGTCAATATGACTGAGGTCCAACGGATGATCTATTCGGCCATGAAAAAGGGGTCGAAGTTCCCGAAATTCATCCATCCATATCCAGCTTATGTGGAAAAGTTTGAATATCCTAAAGGTTTCAAGATTCCAAACTTCAGCCTTTTTGCTGGAGAGTCGTCCTTATCCTCGTTAAAACATATAGCCTGTTTCACTGTGCAATGTGGAGATGTTAATAGTGATTTCCATAAACTACGGTTGTTCAAATTTTCGTTAACAGGCTCAGTATTCGCATGGTATATCAAGCTTCCCCCTAATTCTAACCAGAGCTAGGAGGAGTTGGTCGAGAAATTTCACGAACAGTTCTATCTGCCGGGGATGGAAATGTCAGTTTCTTCATTGGCTAGAATGGCTCAAGCATCTGATGAGTCACCAATGGACTATCTTACAAGGTTTAAATCGGCCAGGATGTGGTGCCGAGTACCTTTGCCCAAAGTCGAATTTGTTAGGCTTGCTCTGAATAGGCTCGACGTGGAGTACAAAAAGAAATTTCTGGGGGTAAGCTTCCGAGATATGTATGAATTAGCCCAACATGTTGAGCAATATGATTATTTGGTCCGAGAGGAAAAGATCTCAAAGCCTCCATCTCGAGGAACAATTTACAAAAATCCCACGGTCAGCTACGCATCGGCCGAAGGCGAAGAATCCCAATACGTCAGTGTGGACGCGGCCGAGATAATCATAGACAAATCATATGTTTGCAAGGTATTGACTCAAATTAATTCTAAGGATGCCAAAACACACTCGACCACTGAGGAAACAGCGCGAAACCATTGAAAGTTTACACTTTTGATATCACAAATGCCGAGGCAATTTTCGATCAATTGTTGTTAGCAAAGATTATCAAACTTTGGCCAGGACATAACATTCCTAAGGCTGAAGAGCTTAAGGGGAAGACGTATTGCAAGTACCATAACTCAACTAAGCATACCACGAACAACTATGTCGTATTCCGTGATGATATCCAAAGCTGGATCGACAAGGGCAAGCTAAAATTTCCTGAAAAACGAATGACGGTCGACGTTAATCCATTCCCTTCGGCAACAATTGGCATGGTAGACGCCCATTTGCCCAAGATGAAAGGGAAAGGAAATGCCGAGTTTGTCCCAGTACAACATGTCCCAAAGAAAAATTCTCGGCCGCGACTCAAGATTGACCTATTTTCCAATGAGCCACCCACCGAGTTGTCAGGACCGGCCATAGTTGAATCTATGTCAGATTCCAGTGCAGCAAAAATTGACGGGCCGATGGTTTTGTGCAACAATTGTAGGGCACGCGTCGTATTAACCGAACCAAAGGAGTAACCAACACCACGACAACCATCCAAGTATGCGACGACACCTCCAAGGGAACTTGGCGGAGGCCAGCACTAGAAAGTGTTCGATAGGCTCGACCCTCAGGAACAGACAGATGGTCCTACCTCGGCTAGACGACGTCTTGATTTTGACGTGCCGTTTTATAATGAGGACTATTACTCACGTAATTCCAGCAGCTTGAGGTTATCGACGAATCAAAAAACCTTCAAGCCGTTTGAGCCACGCGACCAATGTTGATACAATTACAACTCTCCCACTGATATGTATACTGCACTATCCAAATCTAAAAAACGTCGATGTTAGCGAAAAGATTGTATGGCTTGAAGACAGGCAGCACAAGCTATTCCGACTACTAAATGGCAGTCGAAAGAGGCAACAGGAAACAAAGATGACCGACAAACCCCGACCATCATGGTCGAAATACTACAAGAGAAAAAGGCAGTTGATAGCAATTTTAAAACCACCATTAAAGAGTCCGAGAAACGCATCAAACTCCTTCTTTGGCCCGGAAAGATGAAAGATCGTTTTGAGCATTTCAGAAAAGAAGCCGAAAGCAAGCTTCCCTCATTACCCCAGTGAAAGCCATTAATAAGGATCCGACGAAACTTACACCCTCCATTCCTCAGCGAATCCTTGGAGTACATGTGTAAATTTCATAAGAAACATTCTGCCAATGACTTGTACGGCTTGCCTAAAACATGTCAAGAAGCCCTCGACTTGGCACTAACCTGCCCTGATGTTGAACAGATCATCCAGAAAACTACCGATCCAGCAATGAAAGCCAGGTTCCAGTACATACGAGAAGCCAGGGTCCTTGGCTTCGAGGTCGACCCATACACAAACATTGATATAGCCGAGCTTCATTTTTCTCTTGAAGACCTTCAATATTTATGACATAACTTCGAAGTCTTTTCGACCGTATCTCTCTCCGATCTTATGACCGATGAAAAAAATTGGGTGGCACGTTTGGACGCCTACCTAGACACAAGGGACGCCAGGATTGCCTATGAGGAACGAGCTCGTAAGACACTGTAGGGGCAAAGCCAGACACCAGAAATGAATGGGCTCGACGACAGCAGTCAAAATGATGCAAGGTCGGGTTACATGGCACAAGAGCAAGTACGTGTTGAGACACACGATTATCAAGCCGTGGATGTTCTAACGAACGATGTTGTAGTCCTCGATAACCTGGAAGACGACGACCAAGATCCAATGAGCCCTTCAGTTCTTGAGAACATGGAAATCAGCATGGTCCATGTTCTACCTGCTGAATTCTAGCCAACTACACACCAACCAAATTTCTTGGATGGTGATATGGTGGCCCAGGAAGCAACCCAAGTTGATTTCATCGCCAACGTAGAAGATGAGCAAGCAAATAACGACGACAAACTTAAAACAACCCTGGCCATATTATTTGCTCACTCATCCTCGACTAATCTTCAACATTTAAAGCCATTGTATGTCACGGCCCATATTGAAGGTTACACAATCTCTAAAATTTTCATCGATTGCAGAGCGACGGTCAAAATCATGCCCGTATCTGTCATGAAAGCATTATGACAATCCAACGACGAACTCATCCTACTAGGGATAACCATGAGCAGCTTCGTCGGTGACAAGTCTCAAACCAAAAGAGTGCTCCCTTTAGAGGTAAACATTGTGAGTCGCAATCACATGACCGCATTTTTTATCGTCGACTCCAAGACTGAATATAATACTTTGCTCGGTCGGGATTGGATTCATCAAATGAATTGCATTCCCTTTTCCTTATACTAAGTTCTCATTTTTTAGGACGGCAAATCGGTTGTGGTCCACCCAGCGGATAATCAGCCATTCGAAACCAACATGATTCAGGCCCGCTATTATGACGACCACGTCAGCTACATTACCTTACAGGGTTTTAATAAAGATGGACGACCGACTTGAATCTCAGTCCAGAAAGTCATCAAGGTAGGCGCCGAGACTGTACACCAAGATTCGGCAAGACTCGGCTTAGCCGACTTAATTACCAACACTGATAACTGATGCCACAAGAGAAAGGCGTCGGGCCGCAGTTTCATTCACGATGGAACGACTGCTGGCCCATTGGTATGCTATTTCCAAGCATCCACATTCGAGCTTCAACTTAATCGAATTTTTGGTCGAGGAAGATAACGGCCCAGTACTATCGTTAGATAAAGTTCAGGCTGCACCGGTCGAACTTGAAGACATTACACCCCAAGTTAAAGACCCCTTCGAAGAAATAAATGTTGGAACGACTGATGACCCTCGACCGTTATTTATTAGTGCATTGTTACCCCATTCCATGAAAATCGAACTCTGTAAATTACTCAACGAGTTTAAAGATTGTTTTGCTTGGAGTTATCATAAGATGCCCCGCCTTGATCGGACCCTTGTTGAACATGAATTACGCATCAAAGCTGGTTGTAAGCATTTCCGCCAACCCCCTCAACATCTTCAATATCTTCAGTCACCGCATGTTCACTGCCACTGCAGACCTGACTCCAGTACCTCTCTCTCCTCCATGCCTGGTCAACCCACTCATCACTTCTCTTTCTCTCCTCCATAGCCTTCGAACTTCATAATTGGAAGAGCCCAAAAAGAGAAAACATTTCATAAACAATTGCCAGCGGGGAAATCCGATGGCTAGAGAAGAAGAGGACTTTGCCGGAGTGTCCATCTCCACGGCATCGTTGCGATCTCCAGATCATGGTTGCTCAGGAGGTGGGGGTGGGGTTCTGGGTTTGAAAGGAAGGTTTTTGAGAGGGGAGGAATGGGACAGGAAGATGAAAATAAGGTATGACATTACACAGAGAAATTGACAGACAACTGATGGAAGGTATGACATTGCAACAAATTCGAAGATAAGGTAAGACATTGAAACTTTTTAAAGACGAGGTATAAAATTGTTAATGACCCAATAGTTGAGGTAGTTTTATGTAATTTACCCTAAAAATAATATGTTATCATTCATCCATTGATCTCTAAATTAGAAAGCTAAATTCTAAATTGAAATGCCAAAAATAAATTAATGAAGTAAAGTCATATAAAATACCTTGGGGAGTAAAATTCTTGTGTTGAATTTTGATAATTGATTACTTGAACTCCAACTGTCTATAACACTCCAAATTCAATTGAGTTTTCGTTGAATGAAAGGGGAGGAAAAATCTAGAGAAGTTGAGGACTGGAATTGCTTTGCCGTACGTGGTGGGATGAGTTTTGTGTGGATTAACGACCTAGGGTTAGAAAAACGGAGAGGCACAATTAAATTAATTGTTAATTAAATTGTCATCTAGTAGGGCATTTGGGATCCAAAACGGTAGACTAGTTTAGTTAGGGCTAGTTATTGAGAATTGGAACGCAACCATACAATTTTCTTTTTAAATGAGTGGGGGCATCCGCCCTCTAGGCCTACACTAGCTCTGTCCTTGCTTTCACAGCGTGAGGATTTTATTAGAGAGAAGGCCACTGATGAGGATTTTAATGTTGGAAATATAAGGACTTAATGTTGGACCAAAAAAAATATGAGGACATTTTACTACATAGAAAACAACATAACAAACAAATGAAAGAAAGAAAAAAAAAAGAGCTCTTCAAAGGTAGAGAGAGAAAGTGAGGACATAGAGAATAATTAAATATATAAAAAATAATTAATTTGAATATTATATAAAATAATTAAATGTATTGTTCGTTCGATTGTTAAATCATTGAAATTGAAACCAAACTAACCAATTTCGGTTTGGTTCGGTTTTTGATAATTTGGTACAGTTTCCTTTCGGTGTTCGATCTTTTTTTTTTCTTTCAGTTTTTTATTTTTTTGAACCCACCCCTACACTCAGTAGGGATCTCAATCTCCAAAGGCACATGTTGATGGTGAAGCCCTTCAGCATACGAGTTGCAAAGAGCGCCTTGAAATACGTTTATTTTAAGACGCATGTAGAATTTTTTACAAACAACTTAATATGTGATTTGGTATTATAAATGTCAAAATGGCTTTCATGTAGGGTGCAACTAGGCAAGTGAGAACGTTAACCTATCATTCTCAATTCAGGTTAGGTTATGCAGACTCGGGCTTTAGTTGGGTTTATTTGGTTTGAAGTTGAGTTGGACATAGGCGGATTCGCGTTGACCCAACCGAAATTGCACCCTTACTTCCATGCAATGATCCACTAATATACACTACTAAGAAAAGAAACCCTTACTTTTACGTTAAAAGGCAGTTTCATGAAACAATAAAAGATATATTATATAAAGCAACTAACAAGAGTACAAGAAAGCATTGCAAAAAATGAGAAAACCACTACTGAGAAGTAAAAAAAGAAAGACATGAAACAGAGATGTTAAGTTAATAAGTTTCAAACTAATTACATAACTGTTGATTCTAAAAACTACACAGCCTACGTGACGCGTAGGCGAAGTACAAAGAGTAATTAACTACGTCCTTTTGTGTTCGTGAAAATTGAAGCAGGCATGCCAATTTGCTACAGAACTCGCCCGAGTGGATACTTCTAAGTGTGCTGGTGTGATGTGATGGGTGATTTCTGAATTAGGCGATTTTGGCTGAGGAAAGAATAATCTCGGCCTTAGCTTTTAAAACCTGAAGACTAGGTTATTTAACTCGCTACGAAGTTCTGGGTTTTTTGCATCAGGTTCAACAACTTCAACTATATTAGTGGGAATATAGGTCCGAACTGGAATCAAACTATAGAGGCAAAGATAAGAGGCAAAGATAAGATGAGTGTCTTTATGATAAAAGTTGTTCGGCGGTTGATATGCCTAACATTGGATGTCACTTGGGAATATCCGATCATAGAACACTTTGTTTTGCCAAGAAAGTTAAAGAAGTGATCTCGTTCGACGAAAGAACCAAAGACTCTTTTTTGGAAGAGACTTAGGATAGATAACCAGTCGAAAGAGGAGAACTTGCTATTAAACCAAACTGTCAAGACTCCCAAACCAAGCTAATTTTACGACTCTAATGTTCTTTAACCAAACTGTAACCTTCGTCGGTTGCCTCTAGAAAATTTTGTTTAACCACACTGTAATAGTCCATTGGCAACTAACTCCAAACCTGTTTAACCAAACTGAATTTGTGTTGACTTGTTCGTAAAGCAGTTAGTATTTTTCTCAAGGGTTGATTTGTGTGTTGTGTTGAAGATCTCTTCTATATTGTAAACTCCCTTGTGTTTATAGGAACAAATTCCCTTAATGCCCAAGTTTGTCGAGTTGCAGAGTCCTAATAACATTGCAACTCCTTGGCATATTCTTATTATACTTAGAATTCTCTTTCACTGAAGCTTTATCACCACTAAGTCTCCCTTGTCGACTTGAACTAAGACTCTAACCCTAGACTTGCTCAAGGGAAAATCCATATCAAGATTCTAAAATACACTAGGCGCTAGTCGGGCGGCAGGCTAGGGCCTAACGCCTAGGCGGGGGCCTAGATGGAGTAGGCGGATTTAAGTAAAGTTATTATATATTGTATAAATAAGTGCCTATTTATACTAAAAAACACACATAATTATATTAGGATACATAAATTGCAAAATAAATTGACATATAAATTATAAAGTATTAGACACATAGGGAACAAGCATATAATGATTGTTCGTCCAATTATTCATTAAGTCTCTTACATTTTGTTGAAAAATTAAAATGCAAGTGAAAGTTTTCTATTTTCTGTCTATTTGAGAGTCACAACATAGGCATGTTTAGGTGGGCACCTAGGCGAGTTAGGTGGACGTCTAAGCGGAGTTTAGGCGCACTTTCTTAATTTCAAACATATAGGGACTAATTGGAGCGGTGGCCAAGCGAAATGTGGGGATTTTTAGAACAATGATCCATATCCCATCCAAAACCATCTTGATGAGTTCAAACCCTCGTCCAATCAATCATGATCCCTAGACATCCTAATTTGTGTAGAACTCAGCTACTCCATTAGCACCGCACCATTGGGCCGAGACTCATAACCTCCTTTCTGGGCTGACATTAATCAACTTTGCCCAAAAATTAATTATGCCAAAATCTGAATTTTAGACCCCAAATATTAGGATTTGGCTGAAATGTGAATTCCCGACTCAAACAGTAACGTCAAGTAATAAATTTGAAATAACTGGTTACTTAGTGCTACGATCTAATAATATTCTTCTTAACTTATAAAAGTGGTTAAGTTCAAATCTCATAGATGACGAGTTCAATCTCAAATTCTTATAGCGCAAAATTTTCATCCCTTATTGCCAAAAAATACAAATGAATAAGTGATGATGCGTAAAAGAAACGATTAGAAGAATGTGATTATGAACAAATTTATTGTAAACTTGAAACAAACTGGGAACTAATTAAGAGCGTGGACTGCACATGCATGCACGAGTCCTAATGAGGTGTCTTACAGTCACGTGTGGTGCAACACATGCACAACTCAATCCAATTATTCTTTTGTTTTAATTGCAACTAATTGTTAGGATATAAGCTTAACTAAATGGTTCTTCGAAAATTATTAGTACCCGACCGCCAGAGAATATGAGTAACTTTGTTTAAGAAGATGATGATGCCGTCATGTGCCATGCCTTCAAGCAATTCACTACCAAATGACACATTGGCCGACGCAAGGAAGCTCTCTCCACGTCAAGGAGCAATTAATAATAATTCAGGAATATTTCAATTATGTTATTAATTTGATTAGGTGATTTGTAATTAAGAAAAATTTGTGTATGTGTCCTGCGGATTGTGTTGAATGCTTAGGGTTTGTCTGGTGTCTGATTGAACTTGATTGAACAATTAACTAGATTCAATGCACGTGTAAGAAACAAATGGATACTAATTTTAAAATTTGTGCAATTTAAAAGTAGAATCATAGATGAAATAGTCACGACAAAAACTTATCTTCACTCCTTGACATACATTTCTTTATTCATTTCTAATTCGATTATAAACAATAGAATCGACCTAACGGTTTTATCACCAAACATGTAGAGTTCATCACCAAAAGGTAAACCTTATGAATGACATAGTCAGCAATGAAAGAATTTAAGCTAGGGTTGTAAATACTGATTGCATAAACTCAACTCAATTAATTATGAGTGAGGTATGGACTTCATTATATAGAGATTACAAGATGAGGTTGGTTACAGTATAAACATATCATTTAATTACACTTGAAATTCAAAACTAAGTTACACAAGAGTTTTAGATAAGGAAGGATTGTGATTCCTTTCTATCTATTGAAGAGTTTGAAGAGTATACAACTTGTGTAGCTGACTTGGAGAGTCCTTTACCATGCATTACTAACGTGGAGAAAGATCCTGAATATTTGGTTTATCACGCCCCCGCAAGCTGAGTGGGCATTGACGAACAGGAAGCTTGGAAATGACATAACTGAAACGAGCTGTGGACAAGCTCTTTGTTAAGAGATCTGCAATTTGGTCAGCGGATGAAACATATCCCACAACAAGTTCATTTCGAATTACTTTTTCTCTAACGTAATGATAATCAACTTCCACATGACGCATACGAGCCTGATAAACTGGATTGGAAGCGACTGCCAGTGCCCTGATATTATCACACCACAATCTTGGTGGATTGAGAGGAAGATGAAGATCACGGAATATGTGTCTGAACCAAGATAAAGTGGCGGAGGTATAGGCCATTTGTCGATACTCAGCCTTTGTACTGGAGTGAGACACACCTCTTTGCTTTTTAGATCCAAGAGATTAAGTTATCCCCTAGAAAAATGCAATGACCACCAGTGGAGCGACGATCATCTGGGTCACCAACAGAGTCAGCATCTGCAAACGCTGTTAGGGACAAAGAACTGGGTTTATAAACTATACCGTGATCATGAGTGGCTTTCAAATAACGAAGAATGCGCTTGACTGCAGCCCAATGTGTAGTGGTGGGTGAATGCATGTACTGGCAGACTTTATTTACAGCAAAAGCAATGTCAGGCAGTGTGAATAAGAGGTATTAGAGAGCCCCAACAACGCTTCTAAAATTTTGTCCATCATCCAAGGGTTCACCCTCATATAGACTAAGCTTGCAGCCAGGGAGGGCAGGAGTAGACAATGGTTTGGCGTCAACCATCTGAGTGCATTTGAGTAGGTCTAGGATATACTTGGATTGTGTTAAATACATGGCCGTCGGTGTTCTCGTAATTTCCATTCCCAAAAATTAATGTAAGGCCCCAAGGTCCTTCATTGAAATTTTTTGTCCCAATTGTTGAATCAATGTGGAGATGTGAGATGGATTATTACCTATGACAAGAATGTCATCAACATAGATAAATAAATGACAGTAGTTCCATTGAAGAAAATGAACAACGAAGAATCTGCAGTTGATGCTTGAAAGCCGAGGTCTTCCAAATGTTGAGAGAAGCACTTAAACCAGGCACGTGGGGCCTGTTTTAAGCCGTATAGGGACCGTCGAAGGCGACACACATGTGATGGAAATTGTGGATCGACCAAGCCAGACGGTTGGTGCATGTATACTTCCTCATTTAAAGAACCATGGAGAAACGCATTTTTGACATCAAGTTAGCGAATTTGCCAGTTAAAATGAAGAGCCATAGAGAGAATAAGTCTGATGGTAGCATGAACTGGACTAAATGTTTCATTGTAGTTGATTTGTTGATGAAAACCATTGGCAACAAGACGTGCTTTAAATCTTTCAATGGAACCATCAAATTTACGTTTAATACGGTACACCCATTTATTTGGTAGAACATTCATGGAGGGATGAAAGGGAACCAAGGACCATGTTCCTGTGCTTTGCAGAGCATTGAACTCTTCTGCCATTGCCATATGCCATTCAGGGTACTTATTTGCCTGTGTAAAACAAGTAGGCTCAACTATTTCATTAGTCACATCAGAAACAAGAGCATACTTGGGATTTGGTTTTTGAATGCCATCCTTTGAACGTGAGTGAACAGGTTGAGTGTGTCTCTGAGAAGAAGATGAGACAGGGGAAAGACGGACTGCATTCGTAGAGGATAAGGTTGGTGATGTAGAGGATAGGGTTGGTGAAGGGTCAGGGAGAGAAGGTACAGTGGAGATAGGTGATGGTGATGAAATAGGACTGTTTAATATAGGGGAATAAGGAAGGTTAGGTTGGGTGGATGATATGGCGGGAGGTATGGGGTGGTGCGGGTTTTATGGTAAAGGAGAGAGAATAGGGTTTGGTTGTGTGGATGGTATGATGTGAGGTATAGGGTGGTGCGGATTTTGTGGTAAAGGAAGGGAAATAGGGTTCCTAGAGGGATATATTAAAGGGGAGGGGTCAATATTGAGGACTATAGATGATGGGGAGGATGAAGACTCTGTAGAAATGGATTCTTGGTATGGAAAATTGGTTTCATCAAATAGGACATGACGTGATAAAAATATGCGACCCGTGGACATATCTAAACACCTATAACCTTGTTGATTTAATGAATAACCTAAGAAAATGCAACGTTTGGAACAAAATTGTGACTTATTAGTATTATAGGGACGAAGATATGGAAAACATGCACACCCAAAAAATTTAAGAAAATCATATTGAGGAGATTTTGTAAACAACTTTTGAAATGGAGACTTATCATGGAGAACTTTAGTTGGTAAATGGTTGATCAAATAATTGGTTGTATGAAAGGCGTCATCCCAAAATGAAGTTGGTAAGGAGGAATGAGCAAGGAGTGTGAGACTAGTTTCAACTATATGACAATGTTTACGTTCGGAAATGCCATTTTGTTCAGGATGATGTGGACATGTAAAATGATGTTGAACTCCATGGTGAGTCAAAAACATTTTAAAATTGTTGTTTACGTACTCTCCTCCGCCATCAGTTTGATATGATTTAATTTTAGTAGTGAACATGTTTTCAACCAGTTTTTTGAATGACACAAAAGTAGGAAAAACATCAAATTTTAATTTTAATGGATATAACCAAGAGTAGCGAGAATAATCATCAATAAATACTACATTATATTTAAAACCATTGATAGAAAATGAAGGTGAAGTCCATACATCGGAATGAACCAATTATAATGGAGATGAAGACCTAGAAACTGACAATTGAAAAGGTAACTTGTGACTCTTACCCATGGGACATGAGTGACAGAACTCACTAGTTACAACGCCTTTAATGGGCAATTTATGCTTAGAAACAAAACTTTGCAAAATTTGAGAAGATGGATGACCTAACCTAGAGTGCCAAATTGAATTGGACACCCTAGTACCTAAAAATGCAGACACGCCTTTATTTGAAGATGAAACACTAGAAAAGGGATAGAATCCATTTCTGCTCGGGCCTTGGAAAAGCATCCTCCCTGTGTGAAGTTCCTGAACAAAGTATGAGTTAGGATATAAGGTTAGAGAGTAGTTATTATCATTTGTAAAGCGATGAATGGAAATAACATTGGTTGATGCATTTTGGCACAATAGTGTACTGGGTAATGTAAAAGTGGATTTAGGTGTATGAATGAAAGTGTTGCCTATGTGTGAAATTGTCAAACCTGTTCCACCAACAACTCCATTGACTTGGTCCGGGCCATTATAAGGACGAGGATGTGAAACAGTAGCAAGATTATTGGTGATGTGAGCATTGGTCCCTGAGTCAAACAACCACTCCTATATGGCAGGTGTTGTTGCAGAAGCAGGAGGTACAGTGGCAGCAAAAGCTTGTAGTCGTGGGGCAGGGACGCGTCCCTCATAAGACATGTTTAGGCGGTTGAAACAATCGATCGCAAAATGACCATGACGACTACAGATTTGACATTGAATCCATCCATAAGTGAAATTACCTTAGGAGGGAGTGGGGCCGAGAATCCCATCATTGGGGCGAGAGTGTGACCCTTGGTGAGAGTGAGACCCGTGGTGTTGAGGTTGGTGAGAAAGATGAGAGTTGCAATGTCTATTTGAAGAGCCACGACCATTATTGAAATTACTACGACCGCAAAACCCAGTAGAGGATCCTCGTCCGTGAAAAGTAGTAGGGGTACGACCTCCATTGCGAACCGCTGCAAGAGTAGTGAGGCCGCTGTCAGTACCAAATGCAGAATGCATTTTTTGTCGTCTTTCAGCTCCAAGGAGAAGTGCTTCCAAAGTACTATAGGTAATAGCCTCATCACGAGCTTGGGCCGAGGTAATAATGCTTTCATAGGCAGGGCCAACGTTGTTGAGAATAATGCCGACAATGTCGGAGTCTGAAATAGGAGCACCAGAGAGAGATAGGGTATCTGCGAGACAATTAATTTTATCCAAAAATTCGAAAATGGAAGAATCACCTCTGTGAGTATTCATCAACTCATTACGAAGCTGGAGAAGGCGACCGGTTGACTGAGAAGCATATCGATCACATAATGTTTTCCAGGCAGAATGGGAGCTTGTTTTCCCAATTAAAGCAGCAAGTACGATGGGGTGAACGGAAGAGTTGATCCAAGACATAACAGTGGCATCCTATTATATCCAGGTGTCAAAGTCGAGGTTGACTTTGTCAGTGATGTTGCCATCCACGTCTGTCAAGAATGGTGGAGGACACTTACTGGTTCCATCGACAAAGGAAACAAGATTTCGACTACGGAGGAGATGGAGCATTTGGGCTTGCCAGAAGGGGTAGTTGGTACGATCAAATTTGATTGTGAGAAAATTGGAGACATTTGGTAGGGGAATGGAAGAGGAGGATTGAGACGCCATGGGAGAGGGTAAAAAAAATTCTGTCGTTAGAATTTAGCTCTATGATACCATGAAAGAATTTAAGCTAGGGTTGTAAATACTGATTGCATAAACTCAACTCTATTAATTATGAGTGAGGTATGGACTTCATTACATAGAGATTACAAGATGAGGTTGGTTATAGTATAAACATATCATCTGATTACATTTGAAATTCAAAATTAAGTTACACAGGAGTTTTAGATAAGGAAGGATTGTGATTCCTTTCTATCTGTTGAAGAGTTTGAAGAGTATCCAACTTGTGTAGCTGACTTGGAGAGTCCTTTACCATGCATTGCTGACGTGGAGAAAGATCCTGAATATTTTGTTTATCAAGCAAGACGTATAAATTAATAAGATTTTCTTCAAATGAGTATATATATTATCAATTATGACATAACTGATACGTATCGGCATTAAGTGTGTTTTTAATTTTTTTTTAATAAACAATATTATTTACACTAAGGGGAAAGGGGTAGACTTAGTCTCATAATGAGCTAGCAATAATGTGATTCAAATTCACCTTTGACGAGAATCGAACCTAAGACCTCTCACTTACAAATGAAGATAATATTACTAGATCATAGTACTGAGTAGCGGCATTAAGTGTTTTAAATTGAAAAATTATACAAAGACTGGAAAGTGAAAAGTCCTTGTCGTAGGAGTTTGACGGCACAACAAATCAAGCAAAGAGGGTAGCTGAAACATAAAGTTAACCTTATTTTCCTTTCTCTTCCTTGGTGACAACCTTAACCTTGAAAACCTCCAGCCGTCGGTCCCTTGCTTAGGCTTGGGCTGACGACAGCCCCTTCCACCTCTCTCTAACTCCCCTTTCCTAGTCTCTCCACCCCTTGCTTCCACTCCCCTCCCTTGCTACAACCCACTCATTTCCCTTCCATCCGCACCCCGACCCCCTCCCCTCGCTGGTCTAACCAGAACTTTTTCCTCATACTCTTCCTACGCAACCTGTTTCTCTTGGCGTCGTAGCCAGCCTTCAACCCACTTCCTCAATTTATTGCCGCACAGGCTCCTGTTTGGGCCTTAAATCTAGGATTTTGGGTGGGTTTTGGTTTGTTTCATGGTTTTTCCTTGCTTTTCAGTTGTTTTGCTCTTCTATCATAGGTATGGTGTTCGTGTAGCTCCTGAGTAGGGTTTACACTTAGAGTTTCCTGGTGACGGCTTCCTGGGCACCGCCGTGGTGAGTTCCATATTTTCCAGTTGTTTTCTAATCGGTTGCTTGGACATTTGAGGGCTCTACCCTTGGAAATATCATTGTGTCCTCTTTGGGTTCGTGGTGGTGGTGGGGATGGCGGTTAGTGGCATGGGTGATCTTGGCTTCCCCTCTTCCATCCATGCCACTGTCATTTTTTTGTGCCATTACTGTGACCAACTCTGGTCAGAGGTATCGCTGGCGGCTCTTGGTACTTTCATGTTAGGTTTTGGTTTATGGTGGAGTTTCTGACGACTGCGGTGGCTCTGGCTGGATTCCTTTCCGCCCCACCTCTCTGAGTTCGTCCTGGCTTCTGCTGGCCTCGCACACCTCCTGAAATTTCTGCATGTGCCTTTGCCTATGCTCCCCACGCCTACTGCAAACTTGCAACTGCACCTTTATTGTGGACACGTCACCTTGTTTTTTTTCTTTTTTTTTTAGTCTAGTTTTTAACTAGTATGTGTTGCTTCGACAATTGATTTTGTGTCGCTTCTGAGATTTTGTAACCTCGCTGATTCACGTGGGTTTTGGTGAGGGTCTCGGAACTTGTTATGTCACTCATGGGACATATCTTTCACAGGACTACTTGTTCGTTCTAGTGGTGTGTTCTTTGTAGGATTGCCTTATAGGGGTTTTAAGATTATTTGTAATTTGTGCTTATTACCTTCGGATCAAGAAATTGATCACTGGAGTACATTTATCCATTTGGCAACCTTGTAAGTGTTTGGTTATGGTAATGAAATTATATCGTCTTTGATCAAAAACAAAAAAAAGAAAACAAACAAACAAAAAAAGTTTCCATGCGGAAATAATAAAATGAGAAGTTTGTACGAGGCGAATACAGAATTCATGGAACCTCTTACTTTGTTGACAATCACTTGGGAAGGCGTTGGATAAGCTAATTAACAGCCTATATGTATAGATTAATATCTCATAAGACATAGAAAAAAGATTTGTTGGGAGTTGACTAAACAAGTGGAGTAATCGTTAGAAATAAGATTTCTTTAATTAGTCTTTAATATATGTATATAGAAATGTTCTCTTAGTCATCTAATGACCAAGACAGTTCTGCTTAATCATAAGATTATATTAGTTTAAATCCATAAATATTAAAATATTTGACAACTTAATAAAGCTCCATTGAATTTGATACAAAACAATACTTTACAAGCATATTCAACTCTCTAAGGCCTCATTTAGCCTTAACGAATAGAGTGAGAAAGGATAATATAAAATATTCAAGGTATTTTAATAAGAAATGAAAAAAAAATTATTGCTACCAACTTGAAGTCATAAGATAGGTTACTCTCATTAAGAAAACTTATGCAAAACAATCTCCCACAAAAAAGGAGGATTAGATGATGTTAGTTTTCTTCATGTTTGATTCACTTCTAATCCCTCAAAACGAAAAAATCAAGCACATTTACCTTCACTATGGTAAGTTATTTATTCGAATCCATTTCTAGCAAGGAACAAACAAAACCTAATGGGTGAGAGTTTTGAGGCAAGCCACACAATAGACTAACCATGATAATACAAAAACATTTAGAAATGCTAGAAATGCTTTTATTATAATACCTTTCAAACGCTTAATTAGGAAGCACCTTCAAATACTTTTTTAGAAAACACTAGAAATTTGAGATTCTATGACCATAATTTCTAACTTTTTTTTGTCAAAATTCAAAAAGTGATTTTAGTTATTCGAATGAGATATAACGCTTCTAGAAACAATCCCAAACATGCTCTTAATCTTTTATTAGAGTTACTTTCAGTTCGAAACTTTGATGCTTATACTTCTCTTTGTGAAGGTACATATATAGAGATACAATTCTAAGGAAAACAATACTTCTAATCTATTTACAACAGAAATAAAATCTTACAAGAAAATAAAACAAAAGTAATTACATTCCTTCATAGAAATTACATCATTTAGTCTATAAAAATATGACCAAAAAAATTTGTACTTATTAAGAGGCAATGATTTGTTGTAGTTTTGTCAGCTCCTTCAAACGTTAAATAAATGGCTAATACAAGGGAAATGAAAATTTTAAATCAAATTTGCAAATTAAATGATGTATCACCAATAAGAAATAAGCACATTAATCAACACTTAAGTAATAATCCGCTCATCAACGTTCACTTCATTTGATTTACAAAATTTAGTTTAAAATTTGGTCTCCCTAGTATTAATCTATACAATAAGAATTCGAGCGTCTTAGAAACCGCATCTGATTCCTTTCACACTTGAGAAACACATGAACTTTACTTGTACGAATTCTATATCTATGTAAGTATATTTTAAGACACGGTTAGCTACAACTCACTACCAAACAAACAAAAACAATATGGATTCGCTGGGAAACCATCAAGGAGGTCATAACATCAACGATTTTGAGTTGCAAGACTTCATAGATGATGCAAACTTTGGTCAATTCATTGATATTATTCGCGGTGACGGTGAAGATCCAGCGGCTAATTTTGATCCTGACCTTATGATGAATGGCTGCTTTGATGATTATAACCTGTTTGGTCAAGCTGGTTCTACTACTCCACCAGTTCTTATGTTTGGTTTTAATGATGCAATTGTACCCGATCCAACTACTTCTTTGTTTGCTACATCACCAAATTTTGATGGAGAAATGAAAGGCGGGGAAGAAGAGTACTATAATGACGGGGAAGATTCGTCTGGAACAACCACAACCATGACAACAACGAAGAGGCAAAAGGTTGACCGGTTGCGGACTTTGGTGTCGGAGAGGAAGAGGAGGGGGAGCATGAAGGAAAGGCTATATGCATTGCGGTCTTTAGTTCCTAACATAACCAAGGTAAAGAATACATATCCAATCCAAAACTTGTAATTTCGTACGGAGGCTTAAGAACTTTATATACTTTTGTGGAAACTATCTTTGAAGAACAAAAGTTATGTGTGCATGATTGTTGTTTAATATGTTGGAGATGTATATACACAGATGGATAAGGCCTCCATTGTTGGAGATTCTGTATTGTATGTACAAGACTTGCAACAGCAGGCTAAGAAGTTGAAAGCTGAGATTGCAAGCCTTGAAGCATCCTTAGCCGGAGCAGATGATCGAGACGGACATCTGGAAGGATCAACCAAACCTAATAAAGATTCAAACAATGACCAGTTCGTTTCTAAGGGCATCCTTCAGGTTAGAGTAATGTTATTTGTACCACCTCTATTGATTATCTTGTTAACCACCGGTTTACTAAAGACAGACTCATCTATGTATGTAGGACCCACTTGTATTAGAGAGGTGGTTAACAATATGATCCTATAACAACAATCTCTGATTGTTCCAACAATCAATTTGTGCAAAATTGTTGAAACTAAAATAACTAGTTTGCAGATAGACGTGTCTCAAGTGGAGGAAAAAGGGTTTTATGTGAAGGTGGCATGCAACAAGGGAGGAGGAGTAGCCATATCACTTTACAAGGCACTTGAATCCCTAACAAGCTTCGATGTTCAAAGTTCTAACTTGAACACAGTTTCAGCTGACAGATTTGAAATCACATTTGCTTTGAATGTATGTATAAATGATGTGCTTTACTTTCTCTGA
Organism: Malus domestica; assembly: GCF_042453785.1. NCBI lineage: Eukaryota > Viridiplantae > Streptophyta > Magnoliopsida > Rosales > Rosaceae > Malus > Malus domestica. The sequence continues at coordinate 12,012,601 of NC_091663.1, forward strand.
TCCGTTGGCAATTGTTACACTTCTAATTTTATATATACACTTCTTAAAAACAAGGTATAAAAGATGAGTGTTAAAATTGCTACCCTCTCGATGTCGTCAAGTGTTCAGTCTTTGTCTTTCTTATTAATTACCTAACTGTTAATATTTGTCAAAAACAGGTAAAGAAATGCGAGCAGGACGTCGTCAACCTGCCAAATTTGAAACTTTGGGTCACGGGTGCTTTTCTTAATCAAGGTTTTAAATTGGCTTCTGGATTCTCAGCCTAATCTCTCTCATATGCATGTATGTTGTAATCTGAGTATTTAAATTAACCCAAGTTTCCATATAAAGCAGAATGTAACAAAAAGGTCTAGTTATATAGGTTTCTACTTGCCAAAGAGCCATGAACACATGCATGCATGCAGCGAGAACAATTTATGCTTTGTAATTTATCATTTTCAACTATCTTCGACGCCCATCGATACATGTATAATATTTCTTTCGTGTTATTCTATCTAATAAATTGTTACTTATCTAGAAATATGCTTTTAGATTTCTGAATATGGTATTAATCTCCTGTAATAATAACAATGATTAAGGTGCAAGTCAAATATACAAATGGATGATGATAGTAGACAAAGAGCTTAACCTGAAGAGCTAAAAGGTTGCTGGACGGTCGTCGAGAATTTTTTTTAGTATAACGTCATATAATACCAGTTTCTGTGTTATAATTAAGTGGACGACACAAATGATATATTAATGATTTAGTCTGGAAAATCTTTCTTCAAAATACTTAAACCGATAGTGGTTCTTGACACCTGAGTGTTTTTGCTATTTGACACCCATTTCTTCATAACGTGCAAATTGACCCTCTTCTAATACTTAAGCTAACAGAAAATAAACAATAACAAATGTTGATGAGTTAGTGATTGTAACTGAACTCTAATATGGAGGTCGTCCGCATCACCACCGACATACAATTTTTTTTTTTTTTTTTATGAATAATCTTGTTGACCCTAAAAACTACTAAGCCTACGTGGCGCGCAGACCAAGTAACTAATGAGCTAACTACGTCCTTTGTGTGTGCGGGGCGTGCCAACTCGACGGCCGAGCTCGGTCGGGGAGTAAAATTTGTTGATATTACGTTGAGCGCGCTGCTGACTTCTTGATCTTGCGACTGCGGCCGAGGAAGGAACACGTCTCGGCCTTCGGGTTCTAAAGCATGAAGACAAGGCTGCTAGTCTGGCGAAGTTCAGGGATCGTCGGCGCCGGGTTCGGTCACGGTGATTATATTCGTAAGAGTATAAGCACACCGAACTGGCTCCAAACTATACGAACACAAGTATTCAAAAGAGATATATGTCTAAAACTTACTTGTGAATATCCAATCATAAAACAACTCAACGTTCAATGTGCCGAGCCCAGTGATCTGTAACACCTTACTTCGTCGAGAAGGCTAATGAGATGACCTTTGCTAATAACTCCTTCTCAACCGAGACTTGGATAGATAATCAGTCGGCCTCGACGTAGTGTTGTTTATCCAAACTGAAGGTGCTTCGCGGTCGGCTGATTCTACGACAACAGTGTTGTTTATCCAAACTAAAGGTGTTTGCCGGTTGCCTTTACAATGCTGTTTATCCAAACTGAAGATGTGTCGGCGAAAAAGAACATAAAAATCTCAAGGTTGTTGAAAGGTTTCGCGTAGAGCGAGAGTTTGCATAGGGCAGTTTGTGTGTTGAGTTGGAGAGGCTTAGAATGATGTAACCCCTTCTTATTTATAGCAGCCACTCTTATCATGGCTGAACCAGAACTATACTCATATCAGGATTCCTTAACCTAATCCAACCAGGTCTCGACCAATCCTGCCTCCATTAGGGCATTGAACCAACCTCTTTATCCGGCCACATTCACCTTTCAAATCTCAGCATCCTCATCCTATTGAGACTTCTTGTTATACTAGGATTTGACTTACCCCATCAATCCACCTCATACTAGGACTCAGCCGAACTTAACCAAGCAGCCTATAATAACTAAAATTCGCGATGATTTTAGAAACATACTGCTGGGCTGAGAATAACTCCGAACTCGGCCCATACCAATATTTTGGGCCTAAACATTGCCCCCTCGCTTCTGAGGTCCTTGGCTTTCATTCCTTAGCCGAGCCTCGACCTTGAAAAAGCAAAATTGACTATTATACTTCTTCACTACTGAAACGCCTTAAATAACTTAAACACGCTCATTTATAAGACACGATCACACGTTTATGATTCTTTAACATCCTGCCACGCAGCAACCTTCTACTCATTTGTCCTCTAATGATGACATTTGAAACGTGCAGATGCCAAACATTTCTTCATCATTAATCCTGCCATTACACATACCCGTGCTACCATGAATCATGAACTACTAGGTCATCAAATCGTCCATTCATAAAAAAACGCCGCCACACTTCACCACGTCTCCTCAATCCACGAGTTCTCCAATTTTTTCATACAGATTTCCCGAATCTCCATGATGATTGTAAAACTGTCCAACTAGTCTTAGCATTTCTTTTCAAAATCAAACGATTGGCCTTCTTCCAAAACCCCTATAAATACCCAAAATCCTTCATTTTTTCCTTTACACTTTTAGAATTCTCAAACCTTTTACTCTCATATCAACCTTCAAAGCTCATTTTCTAACTAGAAAAACTCTTTTGAGTCCAGAAATTTCTTCGAGTTCTCAACAATGGCTCTCAACACCTTCATCTCTAAACTTTCCGACGAATGCACCAAGTGCCGGAACTTCATTGATTGGACGCCATAAAAAACCTACGAATCGAAGGTGACCCAAGTGCTTCTCACCAGACCCTGGGACCAATCTTTAAAGATAATGTCCCAGCGTCCATTACCAACCTCCTCAAAGATCACTGCCTGGAACTTTTGTTTCAAGGATATGACTGGTCGAAGTGGGAATTGACCAAACCCCAAGAAGTCTGGCCTTCAACTACCGCGGTCTAGGTAGCATAGGTCGAAAGGATGGAGAAATACTTCAGTAAGGAATGGAAGATTCTCAGCATTTATAATGCCATCAAGCTCTTGACCATTGAGATCGTCATGGACAAAGAACTTCTCATGGCAGCTCTAGGCTTTTGGTGCTCAGCCACCAATACTATGGTGCTTCTGCTCGGCCCTATTTGCCCCACTATTCTCGACGTCTCAGCCATCATCGGGACCTCCCCTTCAGGTCTCCCAATTGACGTCTTCCTCCTTGGGTGTCCATCCAACCTCGAATTCAAGATGCTATTCGACGAACGCTGTAACACCCGCCCCCTAATTATAAAGATTTATGTTTGTAATTACCCCTAAATGTTTTAAATATATCTATTTCATCCTTTTTGTCTACCAAATCAGGATCCAAAGCATTGGATCCCTTTTCTTTCTAAATCTGCCACGTGGCAGCCCCCCAAACAACTTCTCTTTCTTCTCTCTCTGTTCCCCCGTGAACCCCCCCTTCCTTCTTCTTCTTCTTTTTCTGTCTGTCATGTCTCTCTCCCTTCTCTCGGACCTCTCTCAGCTCCCTTATCTCTCTTCTCAACCGCGAACGCACGCACGCAACCATCTCCCCTGCGCGAGGAAGACCCCTCATCGTCGCCATCTCGTCCTTCTCCCCCTCTGTCCCGTGCTGCAACCCCAGGAAACCCGGAAAGGAACTCCGGCGAGTTCCTATTTTCCCGGTGAGGTAAGCCTCAAATCTCCCTTATTTCGTCCAAGAATCTTGTGGGTTGAGTTTTAATTGAGTTTATTGTGTGATTTTTGGAGGTTATAGGACGAAATCGAAGCCGGGTGTAGGCACACCCATCTCCGACGACTTTCGAGAGAATTTCCGGCCAAACCACGGCGAGTTGGCCGGCGTGCAAGGTATCAATCTCTTCGTCTCGTCGAGTACTATAACTTTCCTTTTTGTTTCACTCAATTTCATTGAGTATTGAAGAAGTTATACTCATTTGAAATCTTACCCAGTTTCCGGCGACCTCCGAGGCTTTCGAGGCAATTTCCGGCCAAAACACGGCGAGTTAGACGTCGTGTGAGGTATCATTCTCTTCGTCTCTTCCAGGGCTACAACTTTAATTTTTGTCTCGCTTGATTTCGTTGAGTAGTGACAAAGTTATGGCCGTTTAAAGTTGGGTAGTTTTCCGGCCGAATTCCGGCCTTCTCCTCCCTTCGAATCCGGCGACCCACCAACCCAAGGCCTTTGGGCCTTTCTGCCGAGCCCAACCCAAAACTAACCTAAACCCCTTTACCTAGAAACCCAACCCAACCTCCTTTTATTTTATTTTGTTTTTAGTATATTGTTATTATTTGTTTAAAAGGCCTTGGGCCTCATTTGTGAAAGCCCTAAATCCAAACTCATTTTCCTTTTAAAACCCAAACCCTTTTAGCCCTTAACCGAACCCAAACCCAAATCCTAAAACCCTAAACCTTAACCGATCCAAACATTTTTGGGGAATATTCCGTCAGGGAATATTCAAGGAATATTCTATGGACTTTTAAGAAATTTATCCGGAAACCTTCTTAGGGTAATTCGACGTCCTAAATCCGTTTCCGACGTCCGTTTTCTCAAATTCAATTGTTATGCTAGAGTTTTATTAATTGGACCCCTTTATGTGCTTAGGGGCAATTATAGTGGCGTTTCTGTCTTCGCTAGCTGCGTGACTTTTCGACGGCGAAGTACTGTGAGTGGACCCCTTCTAAAATGCATGTTTTATAGTAGAAATGCATACATGAAAAGCATGATTTGATGATTACGTTTTATGAAACGTTTTGTGAGATAACATGCTTATTGAGGCTACTTTAAATTATTACTATTTTTCCTATAACCCGTGTTCTTATAGAATATCTGATGGATGACGATATGATATTTAGAACATGTTTCGAACACCTCTTTATAGTATAGATGATTGATGACTTTATACTATGAAGTTGTTTTTCAATATATGTATGTTCAATGGTTTTGTACTTATCTAGTGGTCCTTTCCGCTACGGGACGTAGGGATAGATTCCGGTCCGTCCCGGGCGACGGTTTGGTGTTGGCATAGGGCCTGGAGTGTGTTTCCTCTGGCTATTTAGCACAGGGACGGGGAGCCGGCATGGGGCCTGAAGTGTATTTTCCTCTGACTGTCTGCTCAGAGACGGGGAGTCGGCATGGGGCCTGGGGGTCATCGGACAATTCACTAGTGATTATTATATATACAAGTTATGATTTGAGACACTGCACATCATGCTAGGTTTCGGAAAACCTATGTTTATCATTATATATGTGTTTTCATAAAACCTGGGGGTTAGTACGTTGATAACTGTTTTATTATATATATATATCAACTTGGTCCACTCATGTTTGTTTTGCGCCCCCTTCAGGACTTAGAATCGAGGCATACAATTCCGGCATCAAGGCACTTCCGCATCGGCATCTTCGAGTCCTCTTGGTGTGGGACTCATTCTTTTATTCATTCCATTTTATATTATTTCTTTTAGTGTTCTAGATTAGATGTGTGCTCTGAACACGTTCCTTAAATACATATTCTTTATTCTCTTATATTTATAAGTCTTATCTATCCCTTGTTGTCAGCATTTGCACTCAATAAATGGCTTTCGTCACCCTTCGGGTGTCGGCCAGCATGTGACCATCCCTTTGTCCCTAGGACATCGGGATCGGGGCGTGTCAGATTGGTATCAGAGCCTAGTTTGTTCAGAGCATACTTAGGATCTTCTCTTACTAAAGTTGTGTGTCGGTTTTGACATCATTTGGATGTCAGGACTTCTGGATTTGGTGCCATTTGGCGCAGCTATGCGAATCTTTCTCTGTTTGAATTGTCACATTCTGGTTGAATATACAAGAATTCGTGTCGGGATTGTGCCTCATTGGTGACGTGTTTGAATTGTTGGATGACTTTCAGCTTCAGATCGATACTCTACGACGTGCGTTCCCCAGGAATGGCGGGCAGAGTCATATCTTAGTAGCAACTACTCGAAACATTCGAAGTGCGTGCTAAAGAAGCGAGTAAGTGCTAGTGGTGACGACGGTTAGTAGGTGGTAGTTGGTGGGAGCAAATCAATGTTCTCGGACTCGTTTCCATTAAGGACATTCGTGTGAATCTTTATAATGAAGCTTCGGGGATTGTTTTATCGATAATCTTCTTGCTTATTTAACAACGAAGTCAAGTTCACTGACCTTTGACCGTCAGCTTCACATCAAATCTTTCGAGAGTTGACTTCGTCTAGAGATTACACTTTTCTTGGGAAACTCCTCGGTAGCATATGTTATTCCCATCAATTTCCCTAAATGGAGTTACAATTCTTGTTGTTGTTGTAATGGGACTCAGATGATGAAGATCCAGTCTTGTTTGGATAAACAGATTCCTTGAATTTCACCTGGGTCTGGTACTCGGTGGTAAAATGCCCCTTGTCCTTGTACTTTTCGGTAGAGGTAAACTTAACCTCTTGCTTGTAGCCCAACTGACCAGTGCTCTTGTCCGTTAACTGTTTAGCCTTGTAATTTTCAGTGTAATGGCTTGAGACTCTACCATATTCATCATTGTACGAAGATCGAGCTTTACTCTAAACTTCTCTAGACTCATTGAGCTTTGGTTTGCTTAGAGGCATCACTTTAAGGTAGCCAATCGTGTCACTGCATGCATACGCGGACTGCTTCGTATCTTTCTTCATCGTCATTCTGTTGATTCAGAGGTTCTATGTTTAATTTTAAACTTTGAAACAGCTCTCACAAAGTATTGTGAATTTCGAAATGTCTCTGGCCTCGTCAAATCTTATTAACAGTTCTTAACTATTCTTGAGATTAGACCTGTTCCTTTTGGCTAAGAAACCCGTCAACCTTATTGTGATGATTAGCCAAATAATCATAAATAGTGACTTCTATTTCTGCATCTTCATTTTCCTTCGCTTGTTTATTTCTCAATGTAAACTGAATCATGCCGGAACAAAAAAAATAAAAATAAAAAAATAAAAAATTTGTTCTCAGCATGGTTTTTGGTTTAAATCCCGATATCTTGTACTCCAGTTTTAATGGACTGTTTTGACTCTCAAATTCTTGAGTGTACTTTTAGCCTTACCGACATGTTTTCTCGCTCAATCAGTGAGAATTCACGATCGATCGATTCGGCGGAAGTGTGCACCCAATTCTTATCGTTTTGGACAGGAATGGTGGGAGTATAATATTTTGACAAGCTTACCAGACTTACTAGAAAGAGTTCCTCGTGGGTGTGAAGTTTGAGTCGTCTTTTGGTAAGAGACCAGTGAAAGATTGTGATGCAGATGAGTAGCATATTGCATCACTATCTTCACGCTAATTGAATGGTCACCATTCATTATCTTGCTACAATTCATAACTATCATATCTTACTTTAGTAGACCTTTTCGATGATGTGATGTGTTCGCCTCAACGCAGCTTTCCACTACCTCTCACCAGGATCCTTCGGTTCGAGAGCACATGGGCGTGAGGTTTGAGCGGTCTTTTAGTAAGAGTTGGTTGAAGGTTTTAGTACAGAAGGTCAGCATATTGTATCACCATCTTACTAGAATTCATAGGCATCACATCGGTTATTTTCCAACGATATGTGTTCGTCTCAACGCATATTTCCACTGCTTCACTTCTGAACCTTATTCTTGTGAGTATGTGGATGTTGAATCACTTCTAGCAGATTGTTTGGTGCACTCTGGAATGGCACCACAGCGCTGTTGAGGCGAGAATCGGAAGATCTTTAAACTTCCTTTGAATGGGGTGTGCTCTCATGGGGTTTTTATGTTGATCACTTGAGAGTCCTTCTTCTTTCCTCCAACTTTGACTTTGTTTGACTAGAAGTCTGCAACTAAGCAAAAATGGAGAGGTGGATTGAGCATTACAACAACTCCCAAGAGATACTGCGTGTTGAGGAAGATGACTTCTCGTTTTCTGCTTGCTTGGTTCGAGCTGTTGGGTCTACTACTAACATGGTAGCCACTTCTCTTGAATCCCAAGGTACAATTTTCAAATGGGCTCTTTACTAGTGATACTCTGGAGTAGTTGGTCACATTCGGAAGAACTGAGGAGGATAGGATGCTTGGTGTTGGATAAAGTTTTACGACGACAGTTCTTATTTTGTTCGGTTTGAGTATGGCACTTTTGCAACATGGTACGAGGGTTTCTACATGCAACACTGGTTAGCAGATGAGTATTGTGAACTGGTATTCGAAGGATCGAATTTACGACGTGAAAAAATTGTGCACCCTCAGGAAATTACTGCTTGCTTATTGAGACAACAAATATGTGATCGATATCACGGGCGGCCGACTGTTGTATCGATAACTTATTCGTTGGGTTCGTTAAGCAAGTGGAAAAGAAGATTCGTCTACAGCAGCTGATGCAGATTCGGAATTGATATTCTTGGGACTCGACCCAAAGACTCATCTTTTATCGGAGTACGTGAAGTTACGAATTTTTGGGCGAGACCCACTTCCATTTTCAGTTTTGGTTTTTAGTATAAGTATTTTAACTTCCTTTAATTTAGTTAATTGTTTTTGGTCGTTATAAATGTTTTGAGGAAAGTGTTTTCCGTTTTCAATTTTAAGTTCAGCTCAAAATTTTGACCTATATGTTAGTACATATCTATTTTAATGTTATCGCATTTTATGTACTTACTTTTGACCTTAAGCTATTATATGTTTTTGACCTTATATCTTATTAAAGTATGTTTTCTATTTTTTTACACTGATGGGGAAGAAAGTAAGAGCTTGGAGGCATGATAGAGGATTTTGCAACCCGCTCGCGACGGTGTGGCATATTCTCTTTGATGCACCCACTCTGACTTGATTTCTCTTTATACATATATTCTTCTTACTATTTTCGAATACTTCAGTTTAGTAAATGATTTTAAATTTCGGGGACGAAATTTTTATAAGGGGGAAGATTGTAACACCCGCCCCCTAATTATAAAGATTTATGTTTGTAATTACCCCTAAATGTTTTAAATATATCTATTTCATCCTTTTTGTCTACCAAATCAGGATCCAAAGCATTGGATCCCTTTTCTTTCTAAATCTGCCACGTGGCAGCCCCCCAAACAACTTCTCTTTCTTCTCTCTCTGTTCCCCCGTGAACCCCCCATTCCTTCTTCTTCTTCTTTTTCTGTCTGTCATGTCTCTCTCCCTTCTCTCGGACCTCTCTCAGCTCCCTTATCTCTCTTCTCAACCGCGAACGCACGCACGCAACCATCTCCCCTGCGCGAGGAAGACCCCTCATCGTCGCCATCTCGTCCTTCTCCCCCTCTGTCCCGTGCTGCAACCCCAGGAAACCCGGAAAGGAACTCCGGTGAGTTCCTATTTTCCCGGTGAGGTAAGCCTCAAATCTCCCTTATTTCGTCCAAGAATCTTGTGGGTTGAGTTTTAATTGAGTTTATTGTGTGATTTTTGGAGGTTATAGGACGAAATCGAAGCCGGGTGTAGGCACACCCATCTCCGACGACTTTCGAGAGAATTTCCGGCCAAACCATGGCGAGTTGGCCGGCGTGCAAGGTATCAATCTCTTCGTCTCGTCGAGTACTATAACTTTCCTTTTTGTTTCACTCAATTTCATTGAGTATTGAAGAAGTTATACTCATTTGAAATCTTACCCAGTTTCCGGCGACCTCCGAGGCTTTCGAGGCAATTTCCGGCCAAACCACGGCGAGTTAGACGTCATGTGAGGTATCATTCTCTTTGTCTCTTCCAGGGCTACAACTTTAATTTTTGTCTCGCTTGATTTCGTTGAGTAGTGACAAAGTTATGGCCGTTTAAAGTTGGGTAGTTTTCCGGCCGAATTCCGGCCTTCTCCTCCCTTCGAATCCGGCGACCCACCAACCCAAGGCCTTTGGGCCTTTCTGCCGAGCCCAACCCAAAACTAACCTAAACCCCTTTACCTAGAAACCCAACCCAACCTCCTTTTATTTTATTTTGTTTTTAGTATATTGTTATTATTTGTTTAAAAGGCCTTGGGCCTCATTTGTGAAAGCCCTAAATCCAAACTCATTTTCCTTTTAAAACCCAAACCCTTTTAGCCCTTAACCTAACCCAAACCCAAATCCTAAAACCCTAAACCTTAACCGATCCAAACATTTTTGGGGAATATTCCGTCAGGGAATATTCAAGGAATATTCTATGGACTTTTAAGAAATTTATCCGGAAACCTTCTTAGGGTAATTCGACGTCCTAAATCCGTTTCCGACGTCCGTTTTCTCAAATTCAATTGTTATGCTAGAGTTTTATTAATTGGACCCCTTTATGTGCTTAGGGGCAATTATAGTGGCGTTTCTGTCTTCGCTAGCTGCGTGACTTTTCGACGGCGAAGTACTGTGAGTGGACCCCTTCTAAAATGCATGTTTTATAGTAGAAATGCATACATGAAAAGCATGATTTGATGATTACGTTTTATGAAACGTTTTGTGAGATAACATGCTTATTGAGGCTACTTTAAATTATTACTATTTTTCCTATAACCCGTGTTCTTATAGAATATCTGATGGATGACGATATGATATTTAGAACATGTTTCGAACACCTCTTTATAGTATAGATGATGGATGACTTTATACTATGAAGTTGTTTTTCAATATAAGTATGTTCAATGGTTTTGTACTTATCTAATGGTCCTTTCCGCTACGGGACGTAGGGATAGATTCCGGTCCGTCCCGGGCGACGGTTTGGTGTTGGCATAGGGCCTGGAGTGTGTTTCCTCTGGCTATTTAGCACAGGGACGGGGAGCCGGCATGGGGCCTGAAGTGTATTTTCCTCTGACTGTCTGCTCAGAGACGGGGAGCCGGCATGGGGCCTGGGGGTCATCGGACAATTCACTAGTGATTATTATATATACAAGTTATGATTTGAGACACTGCACATCATGCTAGGTTTCGGAAAACCTATGTTTATCATTATATATGTGTTTTCATAAAACCTGGGGGTTAGTACGTTGATAACTGTTTTATTATATATATATCAACTTGGTTCACTCATGTTTGTTTTGCGCCCCCTTCAGGACTTAGAATCGAGGCATACAATTCCGGCATCAAGGCACTTCCGCATCGGCATCTTCGAGTCCTCTTGGTGTGGGACTCATTCTTTTATTCATTCCATTTTATATTATTTCTTTTAGTGTTCTAGATTAGATGTGTGCTCTGAACACGTTCCTTAAATACATATTCTTTATTCTCTTATATTTATAAGTCTTATCTATCCCTTGTTGTCAGCATTTGCACTCAATAAATGGCTTTCGTCACCCTTCGGGTGTCGGCCAGCACGTGACCATCCCTTTGTCCCTAGGACATCGGGATCGGGGCGTGTCAAACGCGCTGTCGAGTAGCTGAGGAAGAAAAACCAAAAGCCATTGAAAGAAGAAGTTCAGAAGTTGCACAAGAACTTCTTCAACTACAACACCCTCATTCAACACTTTGCTGGCCGAGGGGAAGAAAACATCAGGAAGGGAAAACAAGAAGCCCTGATTTTCTACTTGTACAACAAATTTATTTGTTGTACCAAGTCGTATAAATGTTTGGTCAAGAACATGCGGGTCACTAAAGCATTAGCCATTGGCCATGTCCTGGCTCTTAGTTCGGCTATCATCGCCAACCTTACGCGTTGCCTAGCCGAGACGACGCTTAACAAGACTGGCCCACTTTGGGTTCTTCAACTCTGGCTGCAAGTCTATTTTTCTACCCTCAGGCTAGAAGTCCCCAACTTCAAACCCTCTGAAGCGTTAGGTCTTCAATTTGGCTCTAAACCCGATCCTCCTCACTCAGCCAAAGAAGTTTTTAAATACTTTTTCAACCTAGATGACCTTTCTGATGACGAGTTTTTAATCTACCGTCGTCAAGAATACCCTCATTTCATCAAGCTCCTATCATCGGCATGGAATGAAGCCGAAGACGCTGACCTCCGAAAGAACTAGGGATTGTTTGTGTTAACTCATGACCTTCCTCTCGGTTGCGATGCTAAGCACGCAAGTTAGGAAGTCTACCAACCTTACTTCACCGCACGGCAACTTGGCTACCTCCAAGGCTACCCATTGCCTCTACTTACCTCTCGTTCTCTCCTAAGCCGATGACACCTCTCTGGTTCTTCAGAAACAGAATGTAGTGAGGCCAAGCAGGAATTTCAAGAAAGGTGCAAGAAATTCCGCCTCTGGCCCAACGTCCCTAAGACTCTCAATACTGCCACTTTTGTTGACTGGTAGGTTGTATATACTCAAGACTTTTTTGGCACACCGGTTGAAATTGTTATCAAGAAATTTTTGGGCGACCACACAAAGAAGACTCCCGCCCCAACATCCAAAGAAACTGCTTAAGGTATTTGTCTACATCTATCATTTCACTTTGGTCATTTGTTCAAACTCCTTTCTGATTTGATTTTAGCTTTTTCAGGCAGTTATACGGACGTAGCTACTGCGACCGTGGCCAAGAAAAAACTTGCCCTCTCGCTAAAGAAAACCACGACCACTTTGCCGACCTTACCGAGCAAACGGTCTCACCCAGAGGTTGAGACAGCTAGCAATGTTCCCCATGCTAAAAAACGCATCAAGAAGTTGGCGAAAAAAAAAGAACGGAAGATTCATGTCATCTCCAGCCAAACTACAGGAACAACTATTGAGTCTCCTCGTGCTATTTCCGTTCAAACCTTAGTGGACATGCAACCAGACCCTCCCACAGGTCAAACACCTGAGGTTTGTCCGGTTCAACAAGTTGTGGTCGAGCTAACTGTTGATCCAATAATGGAGAAAACTGCAGCTCCAGGGCCGACCATTGCTCATATCTTGAAGGAAGTGGCCACCTTGGCCAAGAAAAATCTCCCTCCGAATCCAAAAACAAAAGCAGTGGTCGTTCTGGAGGAAGAGGTATGATTATGTTGCCAACAAAGTTTTCCTTCGACTAGATTTCGAATACTAATAACCCTTATTTCAACATGACGACAGCGAAGACGTCCCTCTAACGAGTCACATACGACCAACTAAACCCCTTACCATTAACTCTCCAGTTGTGGTTGAGGCGACTGACTAGGTCAATCCTTTTGTAGCCGATCAAGGGAAAAAGCCACTTGTTAAGCCTGAAGCGACGGCAGAGACACCAATCCATCTGCAGGATCAAGACCTTGGCATTCCTCCTCAAGAAGTTACTTTGGCCTTTGTGAGGCTCAATCCTTTTCTTTCGTTAATTTTACTATAACAAGTCTGAACCGAGAAAAAATATTAAATGTCAAGTGCCTGATTATTCATTTCATTGAAAATTCTATGCGTCGAATGGTGTTATCTATATTTCCTGGCTACCTCAGTGGTCGTCGAACGTAGATAACCTTCATCGGCCGCGTGAATTGAGAAGCAGTCTTAAACACTGGGCTCGACCATTAAGCTCTCTAGGTTCGAGCAATGAACCAGAAGACATGGCCGAAGTCTCCTTTCGGCAGGTCTAAAACAAATTCTCTCTACTATATTCTTTACGATTTTCCTTTTGCCTAAAATCTTTTCATGTGCAGCCTTCATGGGAAGTCGAGCTTGACGCTTTCCTCTTGAATACTTTTGGAGTAGCTGGGTCATCTGCCGCGTCAGACGAGCCTTCGATGAGCGCGGCCGAATCCAATGCCTTTGCCAAGTTGTATGAGCTCCTATCCCTTTCTGCCTCACAAGTCCTTCAATGTGAAGACCTCGACTCTATAGGAGAGTGCCTGAACGATCTTGCAGTCGGTGGTTTGCTGAGCAACGAAAATGTTGTCCACCTATCCAATCTTCTGGAGTGGACTCGACAGTACTTTACTATTTTTGAACGGGGCTCTCTGGGCCAAGGACGACTTAAAGGCTGCAAAGATTGCTCATGAAGCCAGTCGGCCGGAGGTTGAGGCCATCAAAGCAAAGAAAACATAGCTAGCAGGCCTTGATCATCAAATTGCCGAACTTCAACGTCAAATTGCTGAACTTCAACGACAAAGGTCGGCTGTTGCTTTAGAACTTGATAGGAGCATATTTGTGCAACTTAGTTAGCTTGTTTCTTGGCATTTATGTTATTAGTTCATAGTTATTTTAGTATTTTAAGTTATTTTCGTGTGTTTGTAGGTCCAAAGGGTTAATGTGGCAAAGAAGCGCATTTTGGAGCATTTTGGAGCATTTTTGGGCATGGAATGGATAGCATATGCTTGGAGCAAAAGGAATGGACGAAATTTGAAGTTTGTGCATGATCCTCTCCCTATAAATAACCATTTTAGCACACTCATTTCACCCAACACAGCCATTCACCTACCACTACATCCACTCATTTCACCCAACACATTCACCTACCACTACATCCACTCATTCCACCCAACACATTCACCTACCACTACATCCACTCATTACAACCACCCAACACATTCACCTACCACTACATCCACTCATTTCAACCACCCAAGAACACTTACCCACTACACCAATTACATCCACTCATTACAACTCCATACACTCCTCTCCCTAGCCTATAAATACATCCACCCTTCACCATAACGAGGGATCCCATTCAAAAGACCTTACATTCATCCATATATTCCCACATCCCACAAACGCATACAATTTCATTCCCTTGCCGTGGCACTCATCCAACCAAAAAGAGAACACAATCCACCCATCCACCCTTCACCATAACTCACCTATATCCATCCACCACCATAATTTACCACTCATCCATCAAACCACACCTTGTGTCGCAACAAAGAGAATAATGAGAACCCTTGGACGTGCTTGCCATTCAAGTTGGATTGTTGGAGCGTTTTTAGGTGTTTTCATTCTTTTGTTTTCAATGTCTAAATTTGTTTATCTTTACTTTGTGAGTATGAGGAACTAAACCCCCCTTAGCTAGGGGGGAATTCGAAACCATGTTCATGCCTGCAATATGATTTGATTACCTTCAGTTGTGATTTCATAAGTTATGAATTCAATTTGTTTAACTGCTTGATTGATAACTTATTCGTGAATGTTTATTAAGAGTGCACACTTAGTTTGCATGCATGAATATGATGCTAGAGTATAAGGGAGTTTCATCTAATAGTTACAAACTTATATTCACAAGTAGTGGAGGTCGCTTATAAACGATCGCGTTATAACTTAAGGAGAACTTGAAGGTTAATTTATGCGGACTTAATTAACCTGGGGTGTTGAGTTTCATGATTGATCGAAAGAACAACTGAAAATTGGTTTATGTGCAAGTATGTCATGTGTGGAGAAAAACCTCCTAGCTAGCCTTCCATCCATTCAATTTACTCAAATTCGTGCAGATTTCATTAGTTCTTTAATTTACTTATTTTGTTTTCAAATTCGTCAAAACCAAAACCCCCTTTATTTTAAAGTGTTTTATTAGTCAAAATCTGTTTTGATTTGTATTTTTAGGTGTCCCAAAAGTGTGTTAGAGTCCAAATCTGCCCAGTTTGTGTTTTTAGGCAGATTTGAGCGTTTTTAGCTTGTTTTGAGTCCTTTGAGTTTGTTTTAAGTTCTTTGAGTTTGTTTTAAGTTCTTTGAGTCTAGTTTAGTGTTTTTAACTCTGTTTATATGTTTTTAAGTCAGTTTAAAGGTTTAGCAAGCCCTCCTAATCCCCAATTTAGAACGATCCCTACTTGCATTCTTTACTACAATTGACAACAAGAGGGTTTAATTTGTGTGTTAAGTTAATTTTCGCATCAAAACTCGAAAAGGATTTTGAAGTTAATAAAGCTCAACTGACGGACTTTGCAGCTAGCGTAAAGCAGATCCAGCAACTTCAGCTTAATAAAATGACAAGGCAAGCCAAAGTCACAATGGGTGAAGTAAGGTGGTTGGAACTGAAAGCCACTCTTGAAGCCTTCCTTCCTTCGACCCCTTAGGATTTTGGTCTTAGGAATCTTTTGTAACTTCACTTGTACGCCCTTTTGCAAAATTAATGAAATGATCTTTTATTCTCACGTCTTCTAAGTGACTGGATAGTATTTCTTTAAAAATTGCCCATTGATCAGCAATTTATGAATTAAACCAATCCGATCCTTGAGGTGGTATGCCCCTTTGCCAAGAACTTTGTGAACGACGAATGATCCTTCCCAATTCGGCGACCATTTGCCGAACCTGGGGTCTTTAATCCCTACAGGTAACATAGTTTGCCAAACCAATTCTCCCTCTCTGAATGTTTTTTGTATGACTCATTGATTATAGGCTCGCTCAGCAATCTTCTTCTATGCCACCAATAAATTATAAGTGTCCAACCAAATTTCTTCCAAGTCTTCTAACTTTTGTCTAATGGCCTGACTGTACTCAGCATTGAACAAACTACTTTGTTCAATCACTCGCAACGAGTTTAGAGCAAGTCCACCGGAGAAAAAATGTCCCAGCCCTCAGTCCAAAAAACAAACTGGCCCTCAGTCAATTTGCTCCAGCCCACAAAGTTGCCTGGCACCCAGCCCATGCCGGGCAACAGACCAGCCCAATTTTGACAGACCCAAGAGCCGGCCTATTTGGCTGGCGGGTGCACGACACTCGCGCCCAGGGCGAGTAACCGACAAGGTTGCAAAGGGCTGTCAGCCTACTTGTGCTCTGGTGCCCTATGCGTGACGCGGCATGCTCATAGCCGTTGGATTTCCAACGGCTAGTTTTTCTAGATTGTTAGATTTCCAACGGTAAAAAAAATTTAAATTTAACTTTTAAAATGGACCGTTCGATCATAGATCAACGGTCCACGTGTTTTTCAAAAAAAATATAAAAAAAAGGCCCAATGGTCAGAAATATGACCGTTGGCCACGTGGCAACTCCCTAACTCTTGGATTTGAATATTTTTCAAATCCAACGGTCCAGATTAATTAACTATATTAAAAATTATTAAAAATTATAAAAAATACAGAAAAATTATTAAAAATACAGAAAATATTTAAAATATTTTTTTTTTCTATAAATACCTAACCCTCATCTTCCACCTTTACATCACATTTCAATATTTTCTACACTTTATATACTATCTACATTTCAATATTTTCTACACTTTAAGAGAAAAAAATGTCTTTGTGGAAGCTCATTGAAGATGACACGTGGCACATCGGGATTGTTTGAAAATCTTAGCAGAAATCTATTCACAAAATAGTACGTTCAGATAATGACACATGGAGTGACGAGATTGGTTAAAAATCCTATCCGAAATTAAAACTATTTTATTTTTTTATTCTTTTAGAAAAAATTTGAAAAAATTTTAAATGGGCTGGGTGCCAGCGCATTTTGTAGGGTTAGAGATCGTTTGTGCCAGCGTATTTTTTCACTGGGTGCCAGCGCATTTTTTTAGGGGTGGAGATGCATTGGCCTATTACTGTTTATTGGAGTCTGTTAATGTTTACTGAAGTGGATAAATGGGCTGGGTGCTGGTACAAAGTCCTTGGGGGTGGACTTGCTCTTATACTTAGCTCAACTGGTAACATCGTTCCGGTGGCTGATCGGAATGAAGTTCGATAAGCCCATAACACTTCGTTTAACTTTAAATGCCACATATCGGGCCTCTCTTTTACCATTTTTTTAGAATACCTATCAGGACCTTATTACTTGCTTCAGCCTGTCCATTCGCCTACGGGTTAAGGTGTAGACTACTCGAGTCAAATTTTTAAATTTGTCGTATACTCCTTAAACCTGTCGGATACAAATAACAATCCATTATCTGTTATGATTGTTTCTGGTACGCCGAACCTAGTCATGATGTTTTCTTCTACAAAATTACAAACTTCTTTAGATGTTAACTCGGTATATGACTTGACTTCGACCCATTTGGTAAAGTAGTCCATCGCAACGAGTATCCACGCATGCTTCGCTAACCCAGAAGATGGTACAATTTTGACGATTACATCCATGGCCCATCCTCTGAACGACCATGGTTTGGTGACCGAATGGAACGATTCGACCGAGACTCTCTGTATAGGCCCATGAATTTGACATTGTACATATCCTCATGCGAACTCTATACAATCCTTCAATATACTCGGCCAGAAATAACCGTGTCGCCGAAGCAACCAGCACATCCTTCGTCCGGACTGATGAGCCCCATAAATTCCTTCATGGACCTTTATGATTGCTTAAGCAGCCTCCTGAGGGCCAAGGCATAACAATAATAGATCGTCCTCACCCTTTCGGTACAATTCATTTTGGTACGTTACATAGTTCATGGCGTGAACCCTTGTCTTACAGTAGTGTTTGCCATTGGGATTGTCAAGATACCGTATAATTGACTTTCTCTATTCGTCTGGCATTGCCTCGACTGCGGAAACCTCTATAGGGTCCTTCTGCTCCAACAACGAAGGTAAAGACATGACTCATGTATGGATCATACAATCGTGTTGGAAAACTTGCTGATTAACCAAGGTCGAATTTGCTCGTCGTGACACAAGTATTTCTCAGCTTAGTTTGTGTTGAGGATAGTGATCCGATGCTTAATAAGATGCCACTTGTCATTAGATGAGAAAGGTTGTTATATTAGGTAGTTACAAGATAGCTTAAGAGATAAGGTTTAGTGTGTAAAAGAATATAAGTATGTAATAATCTTAACAGTAAATGTAATGAAATTCTTGAATATTGAATGACTCTCTCTTTCTTCTTCTCAAAGCTATCTCTGTTCTTCTCCTCTTCATTTCTTCTTCTTCATCATACAACAGTAAGGTTTACATGGTATCAGAGCCGGAATTGCTAATCGCTCGGTGATCGATCTTGTTTCTATTGCTTCCGCTCTATATCTTTCCTCTCTCTGATCCTAATTCTTCTATTCTTGAGTTATTTGGTTTTTTTTTTTGTGCTTCTTCAGTAGAGATCGAGCAAGAACTAGTTTCTTGCACACCAGGTGTTTGTTAAAACGTTTCTGAGATATTGAAATTCGAATTGTTCAACAATGGTGACATCGTCTCAGCTCCAGATTGTTCAGTCTCCGATTACGGCTCACATCTCCACAGTTTCTACTTCTGTGACAACCAAGCTTGATGAATCAAACTACCTGACTTGGAACTTTCAGTTCAATTGATGCTCAAAGGTCATGGAATTATGGGGTTTGTTGATGGGTCAATGCGGTGTTCTTCAAGGTTTCTTGCTGCAGCATCTAGTGGTTCAGAGGTCAATTCTTGCACTTCATCCATCCAAGTCGAATATGAGGATTTCAAGATTTGGAAGATGCACAATCGAGCACTTATGCAGTTGATCACTGCTACCCTCTCACCACCTGTTGTCTCATGTGTTATTGGTAGTACAAGTGCTCAAGATATCTGGAATCGCCTAAAAGAGCAATTTTCCATAGTGACTCGTGCCAGTATCTTTCAATTGAAATCCGAACTTCAGAATATCAAGAAGGGTAATGATTCCATTTCTTTATATTTGCAATGGATAAAAGAAGCTAGAGATTACTTATCTACTGCGGCTGTGAAGTTTGATGATGATGATATAGTAATCCTCACTCTCAATGGTTTACCTGCTGAGTTCAATACTATTCGGTATATTATTCGAGGAAGAGATAATGTAATTTCTCTTAAGGACCTCAGATCTCAACTACTTGCTAAGGAAGCAATGCTTGCACATGTATCTGCTACTCATTTCATGTCTGCTATGGTAGCTAGAGATACTGGTATGCAGTTCAATGATAAAGGGTCGAAATTTGGGACTAATTCTAATTCTGGAGACCAATCAAGCGGTTTTTCTGATGGTAATTCATCTGGTTATAACGCCTCTGGTTATAGACCTTTTTATAATAACAACAAAGGAAAGGGGAAATTCCAGTATAGTTCAAATTCTAAATTTGCCAATGGCAAACAGTTTTACAACAATTCCACTCGAGGGATTCTTGGTTCTTCTCCATAAGGTCAATATTCTTCATCCAATTCTCAAGTGTCACCATGTCAAATATGTGGTAAATATGGTCACTTTGCTGATACACGTAGATTTCGGAATACTGAATCTCCAATTCCTGAAGGTTGCCAAATCTGTGGAAAAAAAGGAACCATAGTGCTCAGTTTTGCCATTTCAGGAATTCAAATGGTCTATCTTCTCAGCCATCTATGAATGCATATCATGTTAATGCTTCAGCACCAACTTTGGGACAACAAGTGAGTTCACAGCAAGTGTGGCTTACTGATTCAGGTGCAACCAACCATATGACTGCTGATCTGAGCAATTTGTCTTTGGCTACACCATATCCATCCACAGAAATGATTCAGACTGCTAATGGTGAAGGTCTGAGTATGTCTCATGTGGGCTCTACTGTTTTACAACCTTCTGCTCACAAATTAAAGCTAAATTATGTGCTTTGTGTACCTAAACTCACTCAAAACTTACTCTCAATACATAGAATATGTCTTGCTAACAACTGTTGGCTAATTTTTTATGCCTTTTGTTTTTGGATTCAGGACAAAGTCACAGGGAGAGTACTGTTCAAAGGCCTCTGCAATAATGGATTGTACCCCATTCCTATTCCTACAAGCCTTGCATCCATTAAACCAATTTTTCCAGCTGCTGCTTATCTTGGTCATCAAATTAGCTCCAGCCTATGGCATAGCAGATTAGGTCATCCCTCTAACTCTATAGTCTCTCTTATTTTTAAGAAATCCAACATACATATAGAACCCGATTCTTCTCCAATGTTATGTTCTACATGCTTAGAGGGAAAATTTAATAAATTGCCTTTTGCTTCTGCCTTGTCAAAGTCTAATACACCTTTTGAGATTGTTCATAGTGATGTGTGAGGCCCTGCTCCTTGTCTTTCTATAAAAGGGTTTAAATACTATGTTACCTTCATAGATGAGTGTACACGATACTGTTAGATTTTTCCTATCAATAATAAAGCAGTTGTTTGTTCCATCTTTGTTGCCTTTTATCAGTTTGTGTTAAATCAATTTTCTGTATCCATTAAAACATTATAAAGTGATGGTGGGGGTGAATACATAGGAAAACACTTTCAATCTTTTCTGGTTCAAAAGGGAATAACTCATCAAATGTCTTGTCCTCACACACTAGAACAAAATGGTCTGGCTGAAATGAAGTATAGACACATTATTGAAACTTCAATCACCCTGTTACAACAAGCTCATTTACCTCCTAGTTTTTGGTCTTTTGCTTGTCAAACCTCTGTCTACCTAATTAATAGAATACCAACTCAAACACTTCATCATAAATCACCATTTGAAGTCTTATATGGATCTGTTCCTGAAGTTAACCATTTAAGAACTTTTGGTTGTTCATGTTACCCATTGTTAAGACCATTTAACTCCACTAAGTTGCAGCCCAGAACCAGTAAGTGTGTCTTTCTAGGTTATGCTTCCAAATACAAAGGATTTCTCTGTTATGAAGTGTCTAGGAAGAAAGTCTTTATCTCTCGCCATGTTCTATTTGATGAAAGGGAGTTTCCTTACTCATCTTTGGCTAATACACAACAATTGCTAATGTCTAAACCACCACCTATAACAGTGTCCATTCCTACTCCAGTTCCTAATTTTCAAAATGTGCTTATATCTCCAGTTTTACATGCTCCCATATCACCCCCATCACACTCTAGTCCTTATGAGTCTCCGTTAGTACAACTTTCAACACCACCAGATTCTACACTACCTGTTTCCATATCACCAATCCTAGATCCTTCAGTACAACAGCATTCACCACAATCCATTACTGCAATTGAACAATCATCCTCATCTACTATCCCTGTGACTCCTGATTTCCAACCGGAAAGACTGCAAGTGGTTCTTCCTATTCCTCCGTTAAACTTGCATCCAATGCAAACTCGCTCAAAAAATGGAATTTCCAAGAAAATGGCTCTCTTAGCAAAAATACATGAGAATGATGGCGTCGATTTATCAATGGTTGAACCTGCCACATACAAGTCAACCTTAAAGAGTGAAGTTTGGTTCCATGCAATGAAGGAAGAGTTGTCTGCATTACAATATCAGGGCACATGGACCTTGGTACCTCTACCTCTGAATAAAAACTTGGTTGGATGTAAATGGGTATTCAAGATTAAGAAGAATGTTGATGGAACTATTGGGAGATATAAGGCTGGGCTAATTGCTAAAGGTTTTAATCAGGAAGAAGGCATTGATTATAGGGAAACTTTTAGTCCCGTAGTTAAACCAACTACTGTGAGACTTGTGTTGCCCTTGGCAGCTAATTTTGGTTGGAAACTACGGTAATTAGATGTGAAGAATGCATTTGTTCATGGGATTTTACAGGATGAGGTTTATATGTCTCAACCACCTGGATTTCTTTATTCTCGTCATTCAGATTATGTTTGTAAACTCCATAAGTCTTTGTATGGTCTTAAGCAAGCTTCTCGAGCTTGGAATGAAAAATTCACTAGCTTCATCCTATCTCTTGGTTTTGATACAACTTATGCAGATTCATCTCTCTTTGTGAAGCAAGTTGGTTCTGCAGTTGTGATTCTCCTATTATATGTGGATGATATAATAATTACTGGGAATGCTATTTCTGTTGTTTATGATGTTATTACTGCATTAACCAAAGAGTTTGAAATCAAGGATTTAGGCTTTCTCCATTACTTTCTGGGGATTCAGATTATTGAACAGGCAGATGGTTTGCTTCTCTCACAAGCAAATTATGTTACTGATCTCCTTACAAAAACTGAGATGTTAGAATCTAAATTATGTGCCACACCTTGTTTACCATATAATAGGTTGCTATTGGATGATGGACAACCATTCAACAATCCTGCACTTTACAGAAGCATTGTTGGTGCTTTACAGTATCTAACTTTTACAAGACTAGATATAGCATTTGCAGTCCATCAGGTGTGTCAATTCATGCACAAACCTATGGAATCACACTATATTGCTGTAAAAATGATCCTCAGATATCTTAAGTGTATTGTCAAGCTTGGGATTAAATATGTGAAAGGTTCTATGGATTTACATCCCTTTTCAGATGCTGATTGGGCTGGTGACCCCAATGATAGGCAATCAACAACAGGTTTTGTGGTCTTTCTTGGTCATAACCCTATCTCTTGGTCTTCTAAGAAGCAGCAAACGGTTTCTCGGTCATCCACAGAGGCTGAATACCGAGCCTTATCAACTACTGCAGCTGAACTTGACTGGATTAAACAACTACTTGTGTTTCTCAAAGTTTCAATTCCTACTCTCACTGTTCTCTTCTGTGATCATATGTCTGCGATAGCATTATCTTGTAATCCAGTTTTGCATCACGCACTAAACATATTGAAGTGGACATCCATTTTGTGAGAGAACAACAACAACAACAATAAAGCCTTTTCCCACTAAGTGGGGTCGGCTATATGAATCCTAGAACGCCATTGCGCTCGGTTTTGTGTCATGTCCTCCGTTAGATCCAAGTACTCTAAGTCTTTTCTTAGGGTCTCTTCCAAAGTTTTCCTAGGTCTTCCTCTACCCCTTCGGCCTTGAACCTCTGTCCCGTGGTCACATCTTCGAACCGGAGCGTCAGTAAGCCTTCTTTGCACATGTCCAAACCATCGTAACCGATTTTCTCTCTTCTTTCCTTCAATTTCGGCTACTCCTACTTTACCTCGGATATCCTCATTCCTAATCTTATCCTTTCTCGTGTGCCCACACATCCAACGAAGCATCCTCATCTCCACTACACCTACGTGTTGATGCTTCATCGCCCAACATTCTATGCCATACAGCATTGCCGGCCTTATTGCCGTCTTATAAATTTTCCCTTGAGCTTCAGTGGCCTACGACGGTCACACAACACGCCGGATGCACTCTTCCACTTCATCCATCCAGCTTGTATTCTATGGGTGAGATCTCCATCAAATTCTCCGTTCTTTTGCAAGATAGATCCTAGGTAGCGAAAACGATCGCTCTTTGGTATTTCCTGATCTCCGATCCTCACCCCTAACTCATTTTGGCCTCCGTTTGCACTGAACTTGCACTCCATATATTCTGTCTTTGATCGGCTTAGGCGAAGACCTTTAGATTCCAACACTTCTCTCCAAAGGTTAAGCTTCGCGTTTACCCCTTCCTGCGTTTCATCTATCAACACTATATCGTTTGCGAAAAGCATACACCAAAGAATACCATCTTAAATATTAAGTTTGTGATCTTCGCTAGATTGCTCCGGTCATTAGTGTGGATAAGTATGTAAATGGATAAGCAAACACAAGATGTACGTGGTTCACCCAGATTGGCTACGTCCACGGAGTAAAGGAGTTCTCATTAATTGTGAAGGGTTTACACAGTATATAGGTTCAAGCTCTCCTTTAGTGAGTACAAGTGAATGATTTAGTACAAATGACATTAGGAAATATTGTGGAAGAATGATCTCGTAATCACGAAACTTTTAAGTACCGAAGTGTGGTATCGTCTTCACTTGCCTTATCTGTCTCATAGGTAGATGTGGCATCTTCTTTAGAAGTACTCTTCCTCCCTCCAGGGGTGGTATCTTTAACTGGTGGAGATGCACAAGGTAATGTATCAATTTCACTTGACGCTTACTTGTAGTTTCAGGCTTGGTCAAGCGCGATACAAACCATGTAGTAGGAGTCCCCCAAGTCGCCGAGCTAGGGGATCTGCTGAAAGAGGTGATAAACAAGGTAAGCAATCAGAGCTCCAAGCAATCAGTCCCAGATCAGAAGTTTGATTTCGAGTTCCGGCTGATTGTTATCATTCTCCTTATCTTGCAGGTAGCATGAAGGATAAAGAGAAGAAAAGGAGAAAAGGTGATATGAGATACTTTTGCTTTTGAAGAAGTAACTTTCCACAGGCTTATTCTTGAACTGGGCTGGAGGGTTTTCTTGTTTCCGCCAGAGTATAAGGCCGACTGAAGAATTTGAGGGTCAAAACAAGTTCATCAAATCTAGAGTACGTTCGACCCTGCTGATATGGGATACTTTTGTTGTTGACAAAGTAGTGGATGTATCGGCACGTGTTCTGTTGCGCTTGTCTCCACATGTTTCCTTGTATCGTTCTCACTTGCCCTATTTGTTCCTCAGGCAGATGTGGTATCTTCTCAGGAAGCATAAGATGTTGAAGATGAGTACTCGAGAGCAATGGGGTTCCAGGCAGTCAGTTCCGGACTGGAAGCTTGATTCCAAGTGTTGACTGATTGCTCTCTTTATCCTTGTCTTGCAGGTAAGAACAAGGCCAAAGGAAAAGACAGGGAAAAAGCATGATATGGGATACTCTTGCTTTTAACCCTGATGATATGAGATATTCTTGCTCTGGTGTAGCATGTTTGCACAAGTATTCTCAGGGGGAAAGAAAGCTGAGTATTTCGAGAGGCTTCGTTGGGAGTGCCCTCTCAGATATGGGGAAGGGTTGAGCATTTTTGCAGGTCTGCCTGTCTGTTGAGGATGAAGGTCGACATATATAGGAGTCTCCCTAACAAGGAGTAATACTATTTTTTTACCCTGCTTGGTCATAGCACGGTAGTGGGAGCTGCCAGCTTCACGTGTTTTAACTCTGTCATAGCACTTTGAAAAAGTGGTCTGTGGTATCTGGAAAGCTGATGTTACGTGTAAAGATTACAGACAAACTTTATCCAAGGAGATCTGGCTCTCGAAGTTGAGAAAGCGGTGTGAGGATTACAGACAAGCTTTATCTAATGGGCTCTCGAAGTTGAGAAAGCGGTGCCTCTTCGGTTTTCAAACAAGCAATCCTGTCGGGGATCTGTCTCTCGAGATTAATAGAACGGTGCCTCTTCGATTTTTGAGAAAGCAATCCTGCTAGGAGTCTGGCTCTCGAGATTCAGAGAGCGGTGTCTCGTCGCTTTTTGAGAAAGTAATCATGTTGGGAGTCTGGCTCTCGAGATTCGGAGGACGGTGCCTCTTCGATCTTGAAGCAAGCAATCTTGTTGGGAGTGTTTTCTCGAATGTGAGTAAAGGTTAGGCCTGTTTGCTAGTCTACCTTGCCACGGAGCACAGAGGTTGACACACAAGGACTTTCCAATTATCCAGCAGTGGTCCTGTTCCTTTACCCTTGTGGGTAATAATATGGTAGCTAGACCTTCAAAATTTATGTGTCTAAACTTTGTTAGTGCTGTTTCTTTGCTATTCTTTTACCCTTCTTGGTCATAGCGATGTAATGGGAGCTGCAAGCTTCACGTGTCTAAACTTTGTCAGAGATTTTTGGCAAAGTTGTTTGTGGTACCCGTGAGCTGATGTTGCGTGTGGAAAGTGGATGATTGAACAGTAACATTCACGTCCCTTCTACTTCATCAGAAATCTTCGACAGAATGCCCGTAATTTCCGCAAAGTTGAGTGTGCATGTGACAGGTGCTGACAAGGCTGAAAAAGCAGGTGCCTTTTCGATTTCTGAGATCGGCTCTCGTGGTCTCTGAGCAGCCAAGCTTTTAAGAAAGCAAGCGCCTCTTCGATTTCTGCGATCGACCTTCGTGGTCTTTGAGCAGCCCAGCTTTTGAGAAAGCAAACGCCTCTTCGATTCCTGAGATCGGCCCTCGTGGTCTCTGAGCAGCCCAGCTTTTGAGAAAGAAAACGTCTTTTCGATTTCTAAGTAGGCGCCTCTTCGATTTCTGAAGCTCCATCGAGTGCAGATTTTTATAGAGGCTGGTATTAAGTTCCAAAGCACACTTGAATCTCCACCAGTAGAAGCTCCATTCTTGCATTTCT
The DNA here is from genome assembly GCF_042453785.1 of Malus domestica. NCBI lineage: Eukaryota > Viridiplantae > Streptophyta > Magnoliopsida > Rosales > Rosaceae > Malus > Malus domestica. The sequence continues at coordinate 12,039,179 of NC_091663.1, forward strand.
AAGATCTTGATTTGTCCGACCTCTTTTCTCTTCAACACCTTTGAAAATGTCTGGCCCCTCCGACCGTTGTTTTGACTTGAACCTTGTTGAAGAGGCAGCCACGCCTTCTCCAGACAACATATGGCGCCCATCCTTCTTATCCCCTACTGGTCCTCTTACCGTTGGGGATTCCGTGATGAAGAATGATATGATCGCTGCGGTGGTGGCCAGGAACCTTCTCACTCCCAAAGATAACAGACTACTTTCCAAACGGTCTGATTAGTTGGCTGTTAAGGATTCTCTGGCTTTCAGTGTTCAGTGTGCAGGTTCTGTGTCTAATATGGCCCAACGCCTATTTGCTCGAACCCGCCAAGTTAAATCATTGGCGGCTGAAGTGATGAGTCTCAAACAGGAGATTAGAGGGCTCAAGCATGAGAATAAACAGTTGCACCGGCTCGCACATAACTATGCTACAAACATGAAGAGAAAGCTTGACCAGATGAAGGAATCTGATGGTCAGATTTTACACGATCATCAGAGGTTTGTGGGTTTGTTCCAAAGGCATTTATTGCCTTCGTCTTCTGGGGCTGTACCGCGTAATAAAGCTCCAAATGATCAACCTCCAATGCCTCATCCTTCTAGGGTGCTGTCATGTACTGAGGCTCCGAATGATCCCCCTCCGGTGCCTTCTCTTTCTGGGGCTCTGCCAACTGCTGAGACTTATCCTAAGCAACCTTTGTGAAGGCTCCTTCTTGTTTGTTTATTTTGACTCGTGTATATGTATATATTTGTAACTTCTTAGAGATATCAATAAATAAGCTTTGTTTCATTTCAACGTATTGTGTTAAATACACCAAAGCCTTCTTCACTAAGTTCTTTGAATTTTTCTTTTGTTGAAGCTTTGTGAGTGGAGCATGTAGGTTGAGGTAGTGTTCTCTTAATTTCCCGAGTGGGGAAAACTTCTCGATTGGAGACTTGAAAAATCCAAGTCACTGAGTCGGGTCGGCTATATGAATCATAGAACGCCATTGTGCTCGATCCTGTGTCATGTCCTCCGTTAGATCCAAGTACTTTAAGTCTTTTCTTAGAGTCTCTTCCAAAGTTTTCCTAGGTCTTCCTCTACCCCTTCGGCCTTGAACCTCCGTCCCGTAGTCGCATCTTCTAACCGGAGCGTCAGTAGGCCTTCTTTGCACATGTCCAAACCATCGTAACCGATTTTCTCTCAGTTTTCCTTCAATTTCGGCTACTCCTACTTTACCTCGGATATCCTCATTCCTAATCTTATCATTTCTCGTGTGCCCACACATCCAACGAAGCATCCTCATCTCCGCTACACCCATTTTGTGCACGTGTTGATGCTTCACCGCCCAACATTCTGTGCCATACAGCATCGCCGACCTTATTGCCGCCCTATAAAATTTTCCCTTAAGCTTCAGTGGCATACGACGATCACACAACTCGCCGGATGCACTCTTCCACTTCATCCATCCAGCTTGTATTCTATGGTTGAGATCTCCATCTAATTCTCCATTCTTTTGCAAGGTAGATCCTAGGTAGCGAAAACGGTGGCTCTTTGGTATTTCCTGATCTCCGATCCTCACCCCTAACTCATTTTGGCCTCTATTTGCACTGAACTTGCACTCCATATATTCTATCTTTGATCGGCTTAGGCGAAGACCTTTAGATTCCAACACTTCTCTCCAAAGGTTAAGCTTCGCATTTACCCTTTCCTGAGTTTCATCTATCAACACTATATTGTCTGCGAAAAGCATACACCAAGGAATATCATCTTGAATATGTCCTGTTAACTCATCCATTACCAACGCAAAAAGGTAAGGACTTAAGGATGAGCCTTGATGTAATCCTACAGTTATGGGGAAGCTTTCGGTTTGTCCTTCATGAGTTCTTACGGCAGTCTTTGCTTATTCATACATATCCTTTATAGCTTGGATATATGCTACTCGTACTCCTTTCTTCTCTAAAATCCTCCAAAGAATGTCTCTTGGGACCCTATCATACGCTTTTTCCAAATCTATAAAGACCATGTGTAAATCCTTTTTCCCATCTCTATATCTTTCCATCAATTTTCGTAAGAGATAGATTGCCTCCATGGTTGAGCGCCCTGGCATGAACCCGAATTGGTTGTCCGAAACCCGTGTCTCTTGCCTCAATCTATGCTCAATGACTCTCTCCCAAAGCTTCATTGTATGACTCATTAACTTAATACCCCTATAGTTCATGCAATTTTGTACGTCGCCCTTATTCTTGTAAATAGGCACCAAGGTGCTCTTTCGCCACTTGTTTGGCATCTTCTTCGTTTTCAAAATCCTATTGAAAAGGTCAGTGAGCCATGCTATACCTGTCTCTCCCAAAGCTTTCCACACTTCAATCGGTATATCGTCTGGGCCCACTGCTTTTCTATGCTTCATCTTCTTCAAAGCTACAACCACTTCTTCCTTCCTGATTCGATGATAAAAGGAGTAGTTTCTACACTCTTCTGAGTTACTCAACTCCCTTAAAGGAGTACTCCTTTCATGTCCTTCATTGAAAAGATTATGAAAATAACCTCTCCATCTGTCTTTGACCGCGTTCTCTGTAGCAAGAACCTTTCCATCCTCATCCTTGATGCACCTCACTTGGTTTAGGTCCCTTGTCTTCTTTTCCCTTGCTCTAGCTAGTTTATAGATATCCAACTCTCCTTCTTTGGTATCTAGTCGCTTATACATATCGTCATAAGCCGCTAACTTAGCTTCTCTCACAGCTTTCTTCGCCTGTTGCTTCGCTCTTCTATACCTTTCACCATTTTCATCGGTCCTATCCTTGTATAAGGCTTTACAACATTCCTTCTTAGCCTTCACCTTTGTTTGTACCTCCTCATTCCACCACCAAGATTCCTTTTGGTGTGGAGCAAAGCCCTTGGACTCTCCTAATACCTCTTTTGCTACTTTTCGGATACAGCTAGCCATGGAATCCCACCTTTGGCTAGCTTCCCCCTCTCTATCCCACACACACTGGGTGATTACTTGCTCTTTGAAAATGACTTGTTTTTCTCCTTTTAGATTCCACCATCTAGTCCTTGGGCACTTCCAAGTCTTGTTCTTTTTTCTCACTCTTTTGATATGTACATCTATCACCAACAAGCGATGTTGATTAGCCAAGCTTTCCCCTGGTATAACTTTGCAATCCTTACAAGTTATACGATCCCCTTTCCTCATTAGAAGAAAATCTATTTGTGTTTTTGACGACCCACTCTTGTAGGTGATCACATGTTCTTCTCTCTTCTTAAAGAAGGTGTTGGCTAAGAAGAGATCATATGCCATTACCAAATCCAAGATAGCTTCCCCATCCTCATTTATCTCCCCAAAACCATGGCCACCATGAAAACCTCCATAGTTGCCTGTCTCCCTGCCCACGTGTCCATTTAAATCTCCTCCTATAAATAATTTCTCCGTCTGAGCAATTCCTTGCACCAAGTCTCCAAGGTCTTCCCAAAATTTCTCCTTCGAACTCGTATCCAACCCTACTTGAGGTGCGTACGCACTAATCACATTGATGAGTTCTTGTCCTATTACAATCTTGATTGCCATGATTCTATCTCCTACCCTCTTGACATCTACAACATCTTGTGTCAAGGTCTTATCCACAATGATGCCAACACCGTTTCTCGTTCTATTTGTGCCCGAATACCAAAGCTTAAACCCTGAGTTTTCTAGATCCTTTGCCTTAAGACCAACCCACTTAGTTTCTTGTAGGCACATAATATTTATCCTTCTCCTCACCATAACTTCCACTACTTCCATAGATTTTCCCGTTAAGGTTCCTATATTCCACGTTCCTAAACGCATTCTACTCTCTTGAACTCTACCCTTCTGTCCTAGCTTCTTCACCATCCCCCGTCTAATAGGATTAAAGTACTTCTTTTGTGTGTCCTGTGTAAATTTGATAGGAGCATATGCTCCCAAACAATTTTAAGTGGAGTCGTTCGAAAAGAAGTTTCTATGGCCCCCTTGCTCATTTAACACTGCATCCGGGTGCCGATGGAGATACAACGACCCTTGCTCACTTATCACTGTGCTCGGGCCACACAGCGCGCCACTTACGGGTGACGTCCTAGCTTTAGCGCGATTTCGTTCTGGATTCATTGTCATAAGGATTCGACGTAACTGTGGAGTGCCGGCTGTCGACTATCTAACGCCCTCCCCCTCCTCCTTTATCCGGGCTTGGGACCAGCAATGTAACATAAACTTACACAGGCGGAGTTCATTTTGTGAGAGAAAGAGTTGCTAAAAAGTTACTTCAAGTTCGCTTTGTTATGTCCAATGACCAGTTTGCTGACATTCTAACTAAGGGACTATCTACTCCACTATTTCAGACGGACTGCAACAACCTCAGGCTCGATTGCTCATCTCCTGAGTTTGAGGGGGGATGTTAAGGATAGTGATCCAATGCTTAATAAGATGCCACTTGTCATTAGATGAGAAAGGTTGTTATATTAGGTAGTTACAAGATAGCTTAAGAGATAAGGTTTAGTGTGTAAAAGAATATAAGTATGTAATGATCTCAACAGTAAATGTAATGAAATTCTTGAATATTGAATGACTCTCTCTTTCTTCTTCTCAAAGCTATCTCTGTTCTTCTCCTTTTCATTTCTTCTTCTTCATCATACTACAGTAAGGTTTACAGTTTGCCCCCTAGGAGTTATGCTCTGGAGGCTATTTGAGCTAATTTGTCGGCGTCAGTGTTTCAAACTTATGAAATGTGTTTGAAAGTAACGTCGTCAAAAGACTCAGCCACATAGCTGGCAACCATGTGATTGGGGACCAGAGTACAACTCATGCAACGAAAAGTCCCATTAAGTTGGTTAATCACAAGTTTGGAATCACCGAGAATAAGGATGCGAGTTGCTTCCAAATCGTGTAGGACACCAAGGCTGATGATAAGGGCTTTGTATTCGACCTGATTATTAGTACAATCGAAATCAAGCTTAAGAGAAAAATATTAGCGGCTGTGATTTGGGGATTGAATAACGATCCCAACGCCAACCGAGACTAACATACTAGAACCATCAAAGTACATTGTCCATTAATTATCATGTGTTTCCACCATGTCGATTTCAACGTTATTGCCCCCAAAACCGTATGGTGAGGGATGTTGGGCCAAGAAATCGGCCAACGCTTGGCCTTTGACAGCTTTCTGGGGTACATATTGGAAACTGAACTCCGACAATGCCATTGTCCACTTTCTAATTCGGCCTTTTACTATCAGCCAAGTGAGCATGTAACAAATGACATCGGTCTGACCGACAGGAACATGTAATGCCTGAGTTTTGATGCAGCGAAAAATAAGGCTAGACAGAGCTTCTCGACGGCGGAATAATTATTCTCCGGTGGGTTAAGATTTCGGCTAAGATAAAAAATGGCCTATTCTTGCCCAACATCATTGTCTTGTGCAAGAAGGCATTCAATGGATTCTTTGGCCGCTGAGATGTACAACTTGAGAGGTCTGCCACGTCGTGGCAGGACAAGGACTGGCGGAGTTGTGAGGGAGACCTTGATTTGTGTAAACGCCTCTTGGTGTTCAACACGCCTTTCAAATGTGTCATAATCCTTAAGTTTCAAGACCGTGGAGAAGGCTTTCATTTTCCCCGCCGAATTGGCAATGAATCGGCGGAGAAAGTTAATCTTGCCGAGCAACGACTGTAGTTGTTTCTTGATAGTTAGGGGTGGAGCATTGATGATTACTCGTGAATGGTTTTCGTCTACCTCAATACCATGATGATGTACAAGGAATCCTAAAAAAATACCAGCTGATACGCCGAAAGCACATTTGGCGGGATTCATCTTAAGGTTGTGATGGCACATACGCAGGAAAGCCTGACGAAGATCATCCAAATATGTCTACCGACATTCTGATTTGATTACAACATCGTCGATGTAGACTTCGACTATGGTACCAATCAAATCATGGAAAATAGTATTCATGGCTCGTTGGGATGTGGCACCAGTGTTCTTGAGGCTGAATGGCATGACGACCCATTCATATATGCCGAGTGCCCTCGGGCAACGAAAAACGGTCTTATGGACACCAGCATGTCTATCCATAAAAGATAAAATCTCGTGGTTTACTGCTGCATCGATTAACAAATCTGAAATTGGCATTGGATATTCATCTTTAGGAGTTGCCAAGTTCAAATTTCGAAAATCAATATAGATACGCAAGGCACCACTTTTCTTTAAAACTAGGACAATGTTTGCCAGCCTTTCAATGTATCGAGCTGTCCGAATAAACCTAGCTTTTAAAAGTTAAATGAGTTCATCTTTTATGTCAAGTTGTACTTTGGTTAAGAATCGTCGAGGTGGTTGGCGGAATGGTTTACTCCCAGGTTTGATGCGTAATTCATGTTCAACTAGTGTTCGATCTAAACTAGGCAACTCATGGTAACTTTAAGCAAAACAATCCTTAAATTCTTTGAGCAAATCACAAAGCTTGGTTTTTACACGTTGGGGTAACAACACACTAATGAACAAAGGTTGTGGGTCTTCGGCCGTTCCAACATTTATTTCCTCTAAAGGATCTTTGACTTGAGGTTGACTATCCTCGAGCTCGACTGGTGCAGCTTGAACTTTGTACAGTGAAAGTACTGGGCCGTTGTCTCATTTGGCCAAAAATTTGACTAAATTTATGCCTGAATTTGGTTGCTTGGAAATAGCATACCAATGGGCCAGCAGTCGTTCCATGGTAGATGAAATCGCAGCCCGGCGTCTGTCCTAGCTATTTGTAGGCATCAACATCTGCGACTAAATCGGCCAACCCAACTCTTGCCGAATCCTGATGGACAGTCTCGGCGCCTATCTTAATTGCTTTTTGTACTAAAATTTGAGTTCGTCGTCCTTCCTCGTTCAAACCCTATAAGGTAATATAGCTAACATGATCATCGTAATATCTTGCCTGAATCATATTGGCTTCAAACCGCTAACTGTCAGCCGGATAAACAACAACTGATTTGTAGTCCCAAAAGATGAGAACCTGATATAATGAAGAGGGAATGCAATTTGTTTGATGGATCCAATCCCAACCAAGCAAGGCATTATACTCGGTCTTGGAGTTGATGGTAAAGAATGTAGTCATGTGATTGCAACCTCTAATGCTTACCTCCAAATGGAGCACTTTTTTGGTCTGGGACTTGTCGCCGACGAAACTGCTCATGGTTATTCCTGATGGAATGAGTTCATCGTTAGATCGTCATAGTGCCTTCATAACGGATACAAGCATAATATTGATCGTCGCCCTACAATCGACAAAAATTTTGGAGATTAGATAACCTTCAATGTGAGTAGTGACATACAACGATTTCAAATGTTGAAGATTAACCAAAGACGAGCGGGGAAACAATAAGGCCAGAGCTACTTTAAGTTTGTCGTCTTTACTTGCTTGCCTATCTTCTTTGGTGACGATGAAATCGACTTGTATTGCTTCATCAGTAACCACATCCCCATCCAAGAAATTTGGTTGGTGTGTGGTTGGTTGAAATTCAGCAGGTAGCACATGGACCATGCTAATTTCCATATTTTCGAGGACTGAAAGGCCTATCGGGTCTTGGTCGTCATCCTTCGGGTTATCGAGTGCAGTATCATGCTTTGGAGCATTCTCGACCTGATCATCTTTTGCCTCATTGGATACTTGCTCTTGTGGTATATAAACTGAACCTGTTTCATTCTGGTTGTCGTCCTCGAGCTTATTCGTTGCTGGGGTTTGATTTTGTCCCTACAGTGCTTTACAGACTTGTTCTTCATAGGCGATTCGGGCGTCCCTTATGTCTAGGTAGGCATCCAAACACGCCACACGATCTTTCTCATCGATCGTAAGGCCGAAGTAAGATACGACCGAGAAGACTCTGAAATGACGTCGTAAATACTGAAGGTTCTCAAGAGAAAAAGGGAGCTCAGCGATGTCGATGTCTGTGTATGGGTCGACCTCGAAGCTGATGACCCGAGCTTCACATATATGTTGAAACCTAGCCTTCATTGTTGGATCAGTGGTTTTCTGGATAATCTGTTCAGCATTAAGGCAAGTTAGTGCCAGGTCAAAAGCTTCTTGACACACCTTGGGTAAGCCGTACAAGTCATTGGCAAAATGTTTCTTGTGAAATTCTCGCATGTACTCCAAGGATCCGCCGAGGAATGGAGGGTGTAGATTCCGTCGAACTTTTATTAACGGCTCTTGGAGGGGTAATAGGGGAAGTTTAATGCACTTCTCGGACTTTTCAATTGTGGTTTCACAGTCGTGATCAATTACCTTTTTTCCTTGAAGTAATTCGGCCATGACTGTCGGGGTTTGTCGATCAACTCTACTTCCTGCTGCTTCTTTCGGCTGCCATTTGGTAGCCGAAGTAGCCTGTGTTGCCTATCGTCGAGCCATGCAATCTATCAGCTGGAATCGACGTTTCTGAGATTTGGATAATGCAGTATACATGCCAGTGGGATAATTGTAACTATACCAACGTTGGTTGCATGGCTCGGGTGGCTTGAAGGTTTTTTTATTCGCAGATGAACTTGAGCTACTAGAGTTATGCGAGTAATAATCCTTACTATAAAACGGTGCGTTGAAATCAAGACGCTATCTGGCTGGGGTGGGCCATCCGTTCGTATTTGAGGGTCGAGCCTATCGAACACTTTCTGGCCCTGACCTCCGCCAAGTTCCTTTGGAAGTGTTGTCGCAGCCTTAGATGGTTACCATGGTGTTGGAGCCTGAGGTGGTCTCTCATTTGGTTCGATTAGGACGACACGTGCCTTACAACTGCTGCACAAACCATCGGTCCATCATTTTCTTCTGCACTAGAGTCTGACATAGATTCGACTATGACCGGTCGAAAACTCTGTGGGTGGTTCATTGGAAAATAGATCAATCTTGAGTCGCAGCCAAGAGTTCTACTTTGGGACATATTGTATTGAAACGAACTCGGCATTCCCTTTCCTTTTGCTCGTGGGCAAATGAGCATCTACCATGCCAACTATCGCCGAGGGGAAGGGATCGACGCCGACAGTCATCTATTTTTCAGGAAATTTTAGCTTGCCTTTATCAATCCAGCTTTGAATAGCATCACGGAACACAACGCAGTTGTTTGTGGTATGCTTATTCAAGTTATGGTACTTGCAATACGTTTTTCCTTTCAACTCTTCGGCCTTATGAATGTTGTGTCTTAGTCGAAGTTTGAAGATCTTTGCCAGCAACAACTGGTCGAAAATTGCATCAGCCTTGGTGATATCAAAAGTGTAAGGTGATATCAAAAGTGTAAACTTTCGATGTTTTAACTATCTCTTCAGAGGCCAAGCGGGTTTTGGCATCCTTGGAATTAATTTGAGCCAATGCCTTGTAAACGTACGATTTATCTATCACTATCTCGACGACTTCCACACTAACGAATTGGGAATCCTCGCCTTCGGCCGATGCGTAGTTAACCGTGGGATTCTTGTAAATCGTTCCCCTAGATGGGGACTTCGAGATCTTTTCTTCTCAGAGCAAATAATCATATTGCTCGACGTGTTGGGACAGTTTGTACATATCTCGAAAGTTTGCCCCTAAGAACTTCTTTTTATATTCCACATCCAGGCCGTTTAGAGCGATTTTGATGAATTCAACTTCAAGAAGAGGTACTCGACACCAATTTCTGGCCGACTTAAACCTTGTTAAGTATTCCATTGGCAATTCGTCAGATGTTTGAGTCATCCTAACCAGTGATGAAACTGACATTTCCATCCCCGACCGGTAGAATTGTTCATGGAACTTTTCGACCAGTTCCTCCCAACTTTGGATAGAATTAGGCGGGAGGTTGATGTACCAAGCAAATGTTGAAACTATTAGTGAGAAGTTGAATAGTCACAGTTTATGGAAGTCGCTATTAACATCTCCGTATTACGCAGTGAACCGAGCCAGATGTTCTAACGAGGACAATGACGATTCTCCAGCAAAAAGGCTGAAATATGGGATCTTAAAGCCTTTAGGATATTCAAACTTCTCTACATAAGCTGGGTATGGATGGATGAATTTCGGGAACTTCAGCCCTTTCTTCAAGGCCGAGTCGATCATCCTTTGGATCTCGATCATATCGACTAATGTTGCTTCGACTCTCTGGTCAGATCTGTCTGATCTATTGCTTGATCCTCCTCTTTTTTCCAAGTCAATCGTTTTAAGCCGAGTAGATCCTGTTTCAGCTTGTAGAGGATTACTTTTGGGTGGAAGTTGTCAGGACTGATTAGTAGGCCCCCCTTCGAAGGCTCTACTAACCAATAATTCAAGCAATTTGGTGTGTGTATCACTATTATTTCGTATCACCTCGAGCAAACTGTTCATTTTTTGGCTAACTGTATGTTCAACCTGCCGAGATTGCTCGTCAAGTCGTCTTCGAATAAACGACCTATTTGGGGGATCAGAGCCTTCACCACCATCTTCATCACAGTCCTCCATTATCCCTTCAATGAAAACACCTGCAATTTTTTTGGGAATTTCTGTGTTGCGAGGGTGGGTACCAAGACAAACTTCCTTTTCTCGATGTGTTACACTTGCAGCCTCAATTGTCACAGTAACAAGAGGATTTTGTGCATATGACAAATTTTGTCTAGGGCTGTGAACTGGTAGGTCGGTCATTGACCTTCCCATGATTGCTTTCTTTTTTACTGACCATGTCTCGATGTTCATGAACTTCGAGGGTTTAGCACTCATCCCACCGAGCGTGCCAAAATGTTGACCCTAAAAACTATCAAGCCTACGCGGCGCGCAGACCGAGTAACTAATGAGCTAACTACGTGGTTAGCTGATTCTACGGCAACAATGTTGTTTATCCAAATTGAAGGTGTTAGCCGGTTGCCTTCACATTGTTGTTTACCCAAACTGAAGATGTGTCGGCGAAAAAGAACATAAAAATCTCAAGGTTGTTGAGAGGTTTCGCATAGAGCGAGGGTTTGCACTGGGCAGTTTATGTGTTAAGTTGGAGAGGCTTAAAATGATGCAACCCCTTCTTATTTATAGCAGTCAATCTTATCATGGCCGAACCAGAACTATACTCAGATTAGGATTCCTTAACCTAATCCAACCAGGTCTCGACCAATCCTGCCTCCATTAGGGCTTTTAACCAACCTCTTTATCCGACCACATTCACCTTTCAAATCTCAGCATCCTCATCCTATTGAGACTTCTTGTTATACTAGGATTCGACTTACCCTATCAATCCGCCTCATACTAGGACTTGGTCGAACTTAACCAAGTGGCCCATAATAACTAAAATTCGCGATGATTCTAGAAACATACTGCCGGGCCAAGAATAACTCCTAACTCGGCCCACACCAATATTTTGGGCCCAAACAGATCTATAAATGAAACTTCGAGAACGATTCTTGTCTATGAACAATAGAGTGTGTGAATTTTTTTATTTTTGTTTTTTAAATTAAAGGAGAGAGGAAGAGAGGAATGGGGAAAGAGTGAGAGAGGTTTAATTTTAAATTTTTTTAAATTAGAAGTATTAAAACCACTTGTAAGTGAGGTTTAAACAAAAAACAGCGTAATTTTGTTTTGTAAAATTACGTTATTGCCTCTTAACTTTTTTGTTGTGATAGAATACTAAATAATCTTTGCACCCTCTTTTGGTTAACAAAAAAAATTCTATTGTTGTAAATAGTAGGTATGTTTGCCCACATGCGTATAGTAAATACTCACATGCATATAGTAAGTCTTTCACTATGTTGCTTGTGATTTGCTTCTATAAAAGCAAGTCTTACGGAACACAACAACAGATTTTGGGAGATGAATGTGAGAGGTTCATGGGAGAGATAGGAAGGAACAAAGGAAGAGAGAAAAGAGAGGAAGAGGAGAGGAGATAATAGAGTGAGTTATCTTTGTACTCTTATTATTTCAGATTATAATGAAAGCACCACTACTGCCCCGAGGACGTACTCCAGTCACACTGACTGTAGAGGAACCTCGTAAATTTTGTTTCTTGTTTATTTATTCCACTGCACACACCGTCGATTTTACAACACGTTATCAACACGAGAAGCTCTCCTGTCAATGGAAAGCATAGCGCCACAAATCATGTTCACCTCCTTCAGCTGGAATCTCACAGATAAGAAAATCTTTTCATTTCATCTTCAAATCTCAGTACAATTGATTTTCTTGAAGCAACTATATATATTTTTGTATGACTGTATATCATCCTTTGCAGAAGCAAAAGAGTACAGACTCAAAATTCGTAAAGAATTTGACAGCTATGTAAACAGCATGGGGACTCCAACTTGAGGACCTCGGATTGAAATACTTTCTTCTTGAAAGTTGTTTTCCGCTCAGTATCTACAACATATCAAAATTTAAGAAAACTTTAACAATGTGATCGTCGCAGATGTTTGAAATACCAAACCAATTTCCAATTTCCGCAGAAAACTGGACAGCCACCTTATGAGTACCAAAACTCCATTTCGGTAGATCAGATCGAAATTGTTTCTTCACAAAAGTTGTTCGGTATCCTCTTATCCATATCATACTAAAATTTGAGCTAAATCTAACGGTTTGATCTTTTCATAAGTTGCAGACACTCTTGACTCCAAAACTTATGGAAACCGTTTCGACTTTTTCAAAACTCACCGGAGGAGGAACACCAATTGGAACCTATTGTTACTATTATTTCTTGAGTAAACAAAATGACTTCAGAACTGTGAAATAAAAATAAAAATAAAAGGAATCAAACAAAAGAAGTGGCAGACCAAGAAAAAGAAATAGCAAAAGATGAGGACTTAACCATTGCATTTTCTGTTTTGGCATATTTATGTGCATGGTGTTGGTTTAAATCCCATGTCACAAGTTCTATTTATTTAAAGCAATTTATTTACAGTTGGTAGAATTATTACCCTTTGCTTTAAAGCTTTGATATTTATGTGAATGGTGATGAATCAAAGCCCTTGTCACAAGCTTTATTTACTTTAAAGCAATTTATTTACCATGGACGGTTTTACCGCCTATTGCTTTAAGTTTTGATGATGCTGAATTAAAGCCCTTGTCACAAGCTTTATTTACTTAAATGCAATTTATTCATTATGGCTGGAATTACCGCCTATTGCTTTAATTTATTTATTGCACTTATCTTTTGTTACAATGAGTATATATAGGACCTAAAGTTCATTGATCATATCAGAACCTGCAGTTTCTTGATCCTCATCATATAAAAATGATTGGACCTGAAGTTCCATCACGTAAAAAGATCAGGTATGAAGTCCCTTGATCCTGAAGATCAGGACATGAAGTTCCTAGATGAGTACCGTAAGTTTGAAGTGCCGCAGTGCCTTAACTTAATTGTAATAAAAGCCATAAGAATCTCAGTTTACAGACTATTAAATAAGAACCAGAAGTTCCTTATGTACATACTCAAAATGGTTTAGCAAAAACCTTTATTAAGCGGATGAAATTGATTTCCCGCACTCTGATCATGAAAACGAAATTGCCTGTTTTCTACATGGGGACATGTAAACTTTACATGATGCATTATTAATTCGGTTGAGATATGTTACCAACCATCAATACTTCTCAATACAACTCGTGTTTGGGAACCAGCCAAGCATTATACTTTTACGAGTTTTTGGTTATGTTATCTATGTGCCTATTACACTGCCACAACGTACTGAAATAAGGCATCATCGTAGATTAGGCATTGATGTTGAACACCATCTATCATTCAATATTTGGAATCCTTGACTGGGGATATGTTTACCGCATGGTTTGCGGAGACAATTTTTCCGCCATTAGGAGGAGAAAATAACATCATTCCAGAAGAACAATGAGAAAATATCATTCCAGAAGAATGATGAGAAAATACCGTTCCAGAAGAACGACGAGAATTTGTCTTATTTTGATTCACGAAGCAATCAATGAAAAAATGAAATAGAAATAATTGAATGATGCAACGAAAGTGATGAAATCATATATACTTGTTGCAAATGTGCCTACAAGAATTGATATCACTGTTGAACAAAATAATATGGCAGCAAATGATTTATCTGTTGCACGCCTGAAGCGTGGCAGACCCTCAGACTCAAAAGGCTCAGTCCTTCGAAAGAAGAAGAATATTGCATTACTGAACTATTGCATTCCCGAAACATAACTGTTGCATGCCATAAGCATGATAGTCGCCGCATGGATACACGTCCCAGAAAAGACAATCCGCGAACATGGGAATATTGATGTCTCATGCATGAAGCATGATAAACGTATAGGTTCCAAATGACTCAAGTCCCGTAAGTGGAGATTTAAATCCAAGCTCTATAACGCTCAAGAGGAGGTTATGATCCACATTCTCTAAATTATAACTATCCTAGAAGAGATAGTGACATGCCCTTGAAGAGGCAATGGATATCCAAAGAAATGAAAAGCTTTTATGCATGCACATGCACATGAGAATATGTGATCATAGATTGATAATAACCAATGGTAATTTTGGTTTTTACAAGTAGCTACTAAATTCATCAATGAGCTGTGTTGATATTGAGTCTCGTTCTTTTTCGTCAACAAAATTATTGACCAAAATGGAGAAAGGCAATTCCATTACAATTTTGTAAGAACGTGAAGAAATGACCCTATATATATATATTTGAATACAATACAAATAGCCAAAAGATGTCGAACCAAGGAGATTACATTGGGCATTTGTAATACAGTGAAATACACTCACATGATATGACACAAGGTTGTAAACAAGTTCATATGAATGGAGAATTATATACGAAGGGTTGTGCGTCGCCCACATCATATCTCCATAAGTAAATCCCCCAAGTATACATGGGAGCAAATTACTCTGTATAAATTTCAAAGAAAAATATATCATGAAGTGTAGAAAATCCTTGAAAAATTCAAATTGCTTGAAGTAAGCCCCTGAAGGGTAAAGCATAAATTATGTACTCGATACCAATGGATGGTATAAATTGCCTTAGTGAGTACTATCATTATGATATTGTTGCAACATACTAAAATCTCTTGCAAGAGTCAATGACATTAAATTAGAACTCCTAAAGAGTTGATCATATTAAATTTATAACTCTTGAAGAGTCAAGAAATATTATAAAGTGTTGAGAGGAATATTGTCTCGAGCTGCAGATCGAACAATATGCCAACACGAATCTTATCCATGATGTTTATGATATTAAAGAACCATATGGATTGAAGATTGTGAGTTAAATATTCAAATGATGTTGACACTAAGAATGATCATTTATCTTCGTGAAGGTAAAGATAAATTAATGTTTGGTCCAGAAGTACCACTTCTTAGTGAAGTTTATGCTTTATTGTATTTGGCACAATACACTAAATGAAATAAAGCTTATCTATTAATATCTCCGATAAATTACAAATATGTACATACACATAAGTTAAAACAAACAAATAGGATAAAGCCTTCACAAAGGTTGTTCATGTGAAACCTCAATACTCGGAAGTACCCCAGAAGGGGGAAGCACTGGAGATTGATCATGTGGCACCCCAGTACTTAGCAAAACACCAGAAGGGAAAGGCATCAGTTGCTTTCAAAATCTAGCAACGAACCTCTGGTGATCATTTTGAATCCAACTTTCAGATTCTTGCAGCTGGTCGAACTTTCTTTTCATGCTCGTCGAGTGATTATTTGCAAGCACGTGTAACACTCTATTCTCGTGCTTGAGCCCTTTGATCTCTTGTTTAAGACTTGCCACCTCAGCCATCAATGATTCAACTTGGCGAGTTTGAGCAAGTAGGGGTTGGCCCATATTGGATACAGAGCCCGCACATTGAACACTAAGAGCCAAGGAGTCTTGAACGGCCGTCTCATCAGACCGTTTTGAAATGATTATGTTATCCTTTGGAGTAAGAATATTCCTAGCTACCACAGTAGCAGTTATGTTATTCTTCATCACAGAGTCCCCAACCGTAAGAGGACCATTAAAAGATAAGAATGACGGGCGCCATATATTATCTTGACGCTGCTCGTCTGTATCACTCCTAAGACTCAAATCTAAGCAAATGTTAGATGAGCAAGTCATTTTCAGAAATGATGAAAAAAAGAAATAGGCCAAATAAAATTTCAGAAGTGCAAGAAGGGGGAAATCTCTACAGGCAACAACTTTTTGAGCATACTCTTGAACACAATTGATGTCACTATAAAAGAAGAGGCAACAGAGCCACTCGTTCAGAGATCGAAGAAGCACCGCTCTCTGAATTTCAAAAGCCAAATTTTCCTGAATAAAGTTTGTTGGCATTTTTCAGATGTAATCTCAGCTTTTTCTAATATCGCATGCAACTTTGTCAATGATCTCTGACAAAGTTGAAAACGCATAAATCTTACTATTCCAACTACAACACTGTTGCCGACAAGCGTGGATAATAAAGCCACATCCACACCACTACCTGCTATTGGGGAAATGTCTATATATGTCGACCTCCGTTCTCCATAACAAGGCAGACCTGCAAGAATACCTAACTCTTCCTCATCTTCGAGAATGCATCTTCAACAAAGCATCTCGAAATACTCAATTTTCTTCCTCTCCGAGAATACCTCTTCAAACAAGTCACACTAAAGCAAGATTATCTCATATCTTCAGGGACGAGAGCAAGAGTATCTCATATCATGCAATCTCCTTATCATTTTCTTTGTCCTTGTTCTTACCTACAAAGACAAGGATAAAGAAAGCAATATGTTGGAACCTCCACTCAAACTCCCAGTAAGGAACCGACTGCTTGGAACCTTTCCTGGTTGCTTACCTAGCATTGCTCTTGAGTAGTCATCTTCAACTGTTGTTGGAGCTGGGTCTCTAGTCACCAAGAAGTAATGAACCATCCAAATGCAAGGGTTGCATTCCACTCCTGCATCAGAGGGCAAATACTGCAGGAGAAAATGCCACACATGCATGGGGGAAAAGCAGGGAAAATACTACTTAAGCAAAGGGAGAAAGTAAGGCAAGTGAAAATGATACATTGAAGCATGTAAAGACAAGCGCAACAAACACGTGTTGATTCATCCCCGACAAAACCGAAGATCACTTGCCACGTGAAGCTCCTCATGGTCCACCTTCATTCAAGATCAAGCCTCGAAATCCTTGAAGAAATCACAAGTCCAATTCAAGATCAAGTGTCCACCACCCTTGAATTAAATTTAGCTCCAGATAAAAGAAGTAAATTCAGACCTTTGAAGCAAGTCTAGCAGAAGGCCCTCCAGCCCAGTTCAAGAACAAGCCTGTGGAAAGTTAACAACAAGTAAAGTACCTATTGCGGCAACTCTTTTTACTAAGAGACTGAAGCAGAATGATCAACGATCAGCCTAAATGATTTGAAATCAGAGGGAGATACTCATCAGGGGGAGCATCCAAAACAGATCAAGATCTTAACGAGTCAATTGAAGACTTATGTGAGCATCCAAGGGGGAGTGTTGTAAATAGTAGGTATATTTGCCGTCATGTGTATAGTACAGTACCACATGTGTATAGTAATGTGTATAGTAATACTCACATGCATATAGTAAGTCTTTCACTATGTTGATTATGATTTGCTACTATAAAAGCAAGTCTTATGGAACACAACAAGAGATTTTGGGAGATGAATGTGAGAGGTTCATAGGAGAGATAGGAAGGAAGAAAGGAAGAGAGAAGAGAGGAAGAGGAGAGGAGATAATAGAGTGAGTTATCTTTGTACTCTTATTATTTCAGATTATAATGAAAGCACCACTGCTACCCCAAGAACGTACTCCAGTCACACTGACTGCAGAGGAACCTCGTAAATTTTGTGTCTTGTTTATTTATTCAACTGCACACACCGTCGATTTTACAACATCTATTAATATTAATATGTAGTTTAGATTTAGATAAAAATAAAAAAATTAAAAAAAGGCGATCAAAATGAAGCCATGATTCCAAATTTGGAAAGATTCCAGAGTGCCAAACAGAAGCCAAAGAATCCTCTCTGAAGTTTTGCATCAGAGGACGGTGCAAAATAAAATACACCAACAATGCATCAACCCACAATAAAATCAATAAGTTTTGCATCACCCACGACAACACTAATAAAAGTTGGGGAATTAGTGCAATTAGCACTCGGAATTTCTACATTCAGTCTTTTTAAAGGCGTCGCATTGAAGCGCGAATGGACTGGTACATTGAGCGGTGAACATGTCAAACAGGGAGGAAGAGGAGGATCACTCGCGATCCCTGAATCCCCTACGCTCGTGAGTGAGCCCTTCTGAAAGCAATCCCAAACATGCTTTAAATGATTGGCTAACTATTAGTATGGTGAGAGAAGTAAGATTGCCCAAATTGACATTGCAACCACATCCATCATGGTGACCATCTACTGCAACCGTGCAAAAGCTCCTTCCAAGATATGGAAGCGTCGCAACACCTCCACAATTTGCCCGTATATTTTGGCATGACAACCATACTGTAACAAGGATTACGGGCCAGCCGAATCCAGGGCATCCAGCGGCATGCATAGCTTCTTAAGCAAGCATAAATAAAGAGAGAACTGTCACACAAGTATGACCATAAGTTATCGATATGCTATATAACATAGGATCTGCATATGTTTGCAATTAAACAGAAACAAGCTATAAGTTGTAATTATAATTCTCAGAGTACTCTCTCTCTCTCTCTCTCTCTCTCTCTCTCCCTCTCTCTCTCTCTCGTCTATATCTTTGTAAATTTCAGGTCGGAATCTCTATATATTGGGTTCCCACTGTAAAAAAAAATGATCAATGGAACTATGGAAGACTGATTTTGAAACCCTAGTTCACTCCTACATACAATTCAAAATCAGCTTTGATAGCCTTTACAACTGAAGAAAGGATGAAAACTGAATAGAAAGGAGAAGGGATGCTACTGCTTCTTAGTTTCTCATATCTTCCTCTTAGATAGTATGAAATTTAAGTTGAACCGTGAACCCAGTTCTCAAAATGGCATCTGTTTGATGACAAGGGCACTGTTGTTCTGACACGGATTATAAACTGGGGCCCTCCTCTGAACCTTACAATCTTGGGGGAAGGAAACACTGGCAATCGCTAATGAGGTACCTTTAGGTTTACAAATAAGACCACAGAGGACAAACCGATGTGCCTCAGCCACTCCCACTGAGCCCCCCCCCCCCCCCCCCCCCACGTTGGTTGTTTTAATAACTTGTTTGGGTCATACGAAACTTATTTATACGATTCTCAAAATTCAAAAAACCATAGGTCTAGATTTGCATTTTTGATATGTGCAAAGTGACAAACGTGAATTTTTGTAGTTCACAGAACAGAACTGGAACACGGTATCCCAAAACATAGAACGATAGAGTCAAGTCAACTTTAATGCGACAGGACAATACAATATAAGATGTTTAGACAATACAATATAAGATTAAACATCTTCTAGCTACATTACTATCATGTTTCTTTTAGAAAAAAAATTAACATGATAAAATGGAATAACATTTTTGGATCTCATGGCCTGTAGGACCCAAAGTTAACCACATGATGGAATCCAGATCATGAGAAGTAGCATTTGATTTTAAGTTTTAAATAGAAGCAACCGCCATTCCAGTGTAAGAGAGGATAAAATAAAGACCAGGGAGCATACCACGGCTCTGAAAAGCTTCGCTCAAGCACCAGCCACCTTGAGGTTCAAGAATCAAACTGTTCCTGGAAAACAGGCAGACCAGAAAAGATTAAAGAACTATTAGTAAGTTTTACTGAAATGACGTCACCAAAAACAATACCTGGCTGCAAATGAGAATGCTCATGTGAGTTTTGAGGTTGAAATTTATCAATCACCATATGCAACATCATGTATATCGACGAAAATTTTAGCCTGCTTGCATATCTTCAATCATCAGGTTCAAATAATAACTTCAGAAGATTAACAGATCCCAACTGTCTGGGATCAAAGATGAAATTCTGTATACTCATCCAGCCCTATCCAACCGAACGCTCATCTCATCTATCAGATTGACAACAACTTAACTATCCTGGCCACCAATGCAAAACATTCAGCCTAATGTTTATGCTTACTAAAATGCTCTAGCCAACTTGGCTAATCCCGAATCTGCATTAAACATGGATAATTTTAATCCACAAAACAAAAAATAAAACAAATGATTATAAAAAAATTTAGAAATGGAAGGTACTGACCTAACCGTAATGGAGCCAACTAAATCTGCCTTTGCAACCTCAGCAAGGACAAAGCTAAATCCTAAGATACACAATTCTGACTATGTTAGAACTCCATCTTGACCAACACAGTTCCTCTTGGACATGACCTGCAATGTTGTCCCTTTTGTAATCCAAGCGGTTACTTCAGGTTGATGTTCGAAACAACCAAGAGAATGTAAACTTCCATCTTCCAGCTGTACACCATACACAAATGGGAGTCTAAGAGTAACAAAACTCTCTGGAGGTAAAACCACTTGGGATCCGAGGTTGAACTGCAACTTCTGCTCACGTTCTGGGATTGAGGGAGGTAGAGATGATGCCTGCAAGTAAAATGATTGCAACAACATGAGAACAAAGATTTAAGTTTGTAAGAAATATCTAATAAAGAAAAAAGGGGAAAAATTGTGTATAACTAGCACTACATTTTGTAAGAATAAAAACAGCAACAATGAACAGGTGCATGTTACATGCACACTGAACAACAATAATAAACAACATGAAGGATTTGTGATTCTGAAACAGAAACTGAACCGAGAGATACTAGCAAACTGATTTATTAAGCTTAGAGAATCCTAACTATTCGGGTGTCAATTTTAACTCTTCAGGTGTCAAGTTGTAAAATAAAATATACCAATAAATTAAGGTAGGCAATATCATTAAGGCCATGCATACCATACTTGAGGAGGGAGATAGAAATACCTCAAATTGTATAACTGGGCAAGTAGCTAATATCACTGGAAAGGGAGGTGTGACCTACAAGCAGAATCTTTAGTGAGCATCGGTAAGGGAGAAAAACATTAGCATGAAACCAAACCTCCTTTAGTTAAGTTAGGTACAGCATACTCTGGATATTAAAAATGGTACTGCATATTTTAAACGCATATAATAGGAAAAACCTTGTAGATAGCCAATCCAAAGCAATAAGCTTAATGACTAAAACAACCTACTTATTAGCTATCTGTAGAATGTAATGAGAAAAATGGATTATAAGAAACATTCCATACCACAAAAACCCTTTGAAGCTGTGATATTGTGGCAGCAAACTTCGTCTTCGGTGAATTTTGCTTATCCCTAGAGAGCTTGCAGTGTGGGCAGTTCATATAGATTGGTAAATTTCTATTCAACATAGAGAAAGCACATCCACCATCATCAAGGCTAATAGACTGTAAGCTCCCTTCAAGACGTTTGGACAAATTCTGGACTGGAGATGCACTAAAAGATGTGTGATTCTGCTCCTTCCCTGGTCCTGACAGCATTAGCCCATCTATATGCAGATTACCAATAGTTACTATCTCTTTTGACTTAGTTACATGTCTCTCCTTACTTGCACCAGTAGCAGTAGCAATCCTATTTGAATTGCGGTGAACTTTACCATGGAAACCATTCCTACTCATTTTCGAATTATCCGGAAGGCTATGGTCTAAGTTTTCCTGAGATTCTTCAGGCAATTGATATGAGGACCCAAGCTCATGAAGATGCTCTGGATTTAATAGAAAACGGTGGCCATGGGGGCACTCATGCTCAAATCCAACATACACTACTACCTGTTTTAAAGAAGGGTTCATTTTGAACTTTTCACCGCTATTCAGGTTAACAGGAACTACATTACTACCTATCTGTAGATAGGGGTCACCATTTGTGCTGTTGGTCTCACTAAAGTTTTCCTGAACAGATAAAACATCTTCAGATTTCCGAGTTCCATTATCACTAGTCCGTTCTACACGCTGATCCATTGTCCTAGTTTTCTTGATAATCTTATCTAAACCCAATGAAGACTTTTTCCTCGGCTGGATAGGAGGAAATCCTGAATCTACAGTCGCTGTTCCAGCAACAACCTCAGAAAAAGCTTTACGCATGGTAAAATTGGGAAGACCTTTCCCAAAACTGATTTTATTATCATCAGACACTAAGTCCTCTGCAGGTTTTCTATGACTTGCTACTCCAGATTTTAACTCCCCTGTGTACAACTGCACACCAGCTTTAGATTCAAACTTGAGGTTGGATTCTGACCTAACTACTGAACCTTGTTGCACTGCACTGGTAGGTAACTCATTCGGGCTTTTCTGCTTTCCCAAATGTATTATCCATTTCAAAAGAAACTTCTGAGTGGAAGAAAACCCGCTTTGAAGCAAGCCTTTAGAAGGTTCATAGTACTTTGCAGCACCAATGCGGACCAAATTCCATGAGGAAGGTTGAATAGGGCCTGTATTGCTTACTTCAGGCAGTTGAAGTGTGGGAAGGTGCTTGTCACAATCTGGGAAGCGATTGAAAGTAATGTTTGCTGACTTGAAGTCAAAAGGATCAGATCTTAGCTTTCGTGAACGACCACAAGAACATGCGTGAAGGAAAACATATCCACTGGAATGTTGCTTCACAGGAACTACTGAAAGTGATTCACTAGCTTCGACATCATGTCTCTGGTGCATACATGGTTTTCCAGTCAAACTAACGGCATCACACAGTTGCCTTCCAGATTTCCAGATGGATGTGCATTCATCCTCCAACTTTTTTGCAAACTGTTGCACTGCATGTCCTTTCACCATTGAATGGAAAGCTTGCAAAGCCTTCTCTAGATGGGCTTCATGCTGTGAAGTTGGGTAACAAGCAGGCAAGTCTTTGAGATAAACCTCTTTAGCAGCTGGAAGAGTCCTTTCACACCACAAAATTGAAAATTTTGTGTTTAGCCTTTTACCATTCTCCAGGCAAGATACTGCTAAATCTAGAGGATCCGTACCTTTTGAAGAAACTCCTTCAGCCTGCTGTGGAACAGTGTTTCTTAGGCGAAGTTTTCGTTTGCTAATTTCAGTTTCATATAAGCACCCACCTTTTGCAGAAAGAACTCCATCAAGAATTTGTTGACTGGAAGATAACCAAATTTGGAAATTTGGAAGTTCAGGAGTAGACATCGTCTTTCCAGATGCAGCGGATGAAGATGCAGCAGATGAAGATGCAGCTGATGCAGCGGCAACAGCTGCAGCAACAGCAACCATACCTACACCAGCAGTTGAACCACTATTGGAATTATTTACCGGTCCCCCCCTGCCTCTTAGAATATCAGATTGTCTGTAAATAAAATCCTTGACTGATACAATATCCTCTTTGTTTGCATTCTGACCATGACTTTCAAGCAGAAGAGAATCTGAGGTTGCCTTCCCATTCAAAACATCTTCCACAAGTCCTGTGGCAAATTCAAGAGATTCACCTCTCTGATTCGTAGACCTATCTAACAATAGGACAGCCCTTGATGCATCAAGGGAGAATAAAGGTGCTGAATTTGAAGAACCCCCGCTTCTTGACCCCGCATGACTACTTTCAGAACCTGAGAGTGTTCTACACTTCTTAATTAAGAAACGAATCTGTGCTTCAAGGGATGAATGCAGTTTCTTCCGAAAACTGCCCTCAGATTTACTCACAGGGCGGGCAAGCACAACCACTGAACCTGAACCCTTAACAGGCAAGCTTGGCCTTGCTAAACTGCTCACACTAGACGATTGATTAAGTGAGGATGTATCTGCCGACTCCTCCAGATTAGAACTGGGATTTGGCACATCAGAGAAATCATCAATAAAAACAAACAGTGTGACTGGCGTACACTGTCCTGGGAACAAAGAAGTGTAGGAACCTAAACCTGACATAAGTGAAATGGAAGAAGCATTGCGAGTCAAGATGCCACCACTTCTACCTTGAGATGAATTGCTAGTGGTGGTAGCGGATGTGGTAGGCCGTGAGGATGACGATGAAGGTGGCCTGGATGATGTTGGCTGCACAGTTCTGGATCTCACAAACGGAGCCAAAGCATGCTTGGCAGCTTGTAACACTCGAAACTTTTGCAGGAGTGGCGAATCAAACTGTGACCCCTCCAGAATATATACTATTACATGGCAAACCTGCATTACTCATTGGGTTAATCACAGTTAAATCAACCATTCACCGACATCCGTATCTCCTAAAAATTAAAAACCCAAAACTTCCTTTTCAAAATTCTAACTGCTCCAATACAAAAACTGGTCATGTACTGAGTACAGGTTAGTTCTTGTACTAGTAACTAGATACAAAACAATGCCCACGAAACTCATTCTCTGCGAAATTTTCACACATTATTTTCACAATACTCCGATGTTTATACACAATTATAGAATCCATTTCTGTTAATTTCTGTACTGCACCATAACATACCACAATCCCAATATCTGAATTGAAAATGCTTCCTCTAAGAAAAAGAGAAAGAACCAAAAAAGCAACAACTTACAGAGAACATGAAGAGCAGCGCCTGAAGGTCCCCAAAGTCATGCTCTTCCACTGGAGAGTCAAAACCCGACCCGGAATCCGAGAACCCATCAGCCACGGCGGGGCACTGGGTAGAGCAGAACTGCAAAAACAGAATGCCCTTTTTCTGTTCATGGAAGTAACTGATTCTTCGCCACCTAAACCAGTCCCTGAGCTCCTCTTTCTCAAGAAAGAGGCTTTTGTCGAGATTGCCCGACCCGAACACGTTGGAGTCGAGGATCCGGTTGATGAGTTGGGCAGAGTCGTCGGGGCTCCGGCCAATGAAGCCCACGACGACAACACCGTCGGAAGAGGGAGGGTCTGCGGAGGAGGGAAGCGGAAGAGTTTGGGAGGGTGAATTGGAAGTGGGTTTGGCGGTGGGTGTAGGAGGTGGGCGGACTAGGACCCGCATGGATGATGGGTTTAGGTTTGGGTTGGGGGTGCCCATGGATGCAAATTGGAAGCTCCAGGATTCCGGTTATTTGGTTTGGTTTATTTGGACTTCCATTGACAACGGAGACAGAGTAAAAGGAGGAACCTATAAAGTGAAATATAAGAGTGCGAGAATCACACTACATTTTTTTATTTTTACTTTTTTGGGCCGAAGATAACATATAAACATACAAAAATGGGCCTAAAACAAAACAAAAACACAAAAAAGCCCAAATGCAGTTAGGCCGAAATTAAAACACATCTTTTGGTTGGTGTATCCAAACAAAAAAATTAACTTACTATAATTTGTAGCTCAATTGGTAATTGGTAAAGAATTTTCACCGTCTGAAGCTCTGAATTCGATTTTCGCTATCCCAAAATTAAAACTAGAAACATTAAGAATAAAAATTTGAGTCCGAAATGGTATCAATAGAAAGGTAACCACTTTTTACAGCACAAAATAGAGAGCGGTTAAAGCCAGAATCTTCCGAAAACTGTCGAAAAGAAGGAAACAAAGTCACCAGATAAAACAACAAACGCGACCGAGTGGCAGCTCGTCACTCTCATTTTATCATATCTCAACCGCCCCCAGCCACCACCCAACCCAAAGCAAACAATGCAAACAGCTTCGGCGGTCATGGCAGCTCAGACTGTGATTGCTTCATCCCCCACTCTCTTCTCCCAGCTTAAAAACCCTAACCCTCGCTCAATTCCTCGTTCCTCCTTCCATGGCGTCTCCCTCAAGCTCCCACTCAAATCCCAATCCATGTCTTTCGCCGCCGCCGCCCCTAAGCCCCTCACCGTCGTCGCCGCCACCAAGAAAGCCGTCGCTGTCCTCAAGGGCACTTCCAGTGTTGGAGGAGTCGTTACCTTGAGCCAAGAAGACGATGGTATCTTCATATAACTCTGCCCCTTCAATTTGTGATTGCTCCATCGATATATGTTTCCTTACTCTGATATGGGTTTTCGATACTATTCCTGAATATTGGTTTATATTCTTAAATGGTCAACTCTGCTGGGTTATCTCATATTGTTTTATGTCTAAGAGAGTGGAAATGTTGAAAAGATTGTGTGTCGGTTTCAATTTTTCGCGGTTTAGAACTGAATTTGGATTCTGCATATTGGGTAGTGAATAGGTTGTTTGTTTGGACTTAAAGCAATAGTTTAATCTGTAGATTTTCTTGTTATCTAGTTTGAACTTCTATTTGTTGATAATTTGAAGATGTGGGTACTCAAATCTTCCCAGACTCGGATTATATTTGATTTGGTTGATTGCCGTTTCAATTGTTCCTTTAATTGTGTGTGAGTGGTCTGCATTCCGTACTCAGAAACTTGTGTTATCTGCACTCATAATTTCAGTGACATTTGATGGAGCAATGACTGCTTACGACTGATTCTGTTTTACTGTTCTTAGGTCCTACAACCGTGAATGTTCGTATTACTGGACTTACTCCCGGGCCTCATGGGTTCCACTTAGTAAGTGTTTTTTAATTAGCTTTTGGCATCTGTGGATTAGTAAACTTGTTTCTAAGTGTTTCTCTTTCTTGTGTAGCATGAGTATGGTGATACGACAAATGGATGCATATCCACAGGTAGGATCAACTTAAGCTACCCTAATATTATGTTATATTTGTGATTCTATTTTCATGCCATTCTAATGAATTTCTTTTCCCCTTACTAGGAGCACATTTCAATCCTAAACAGTTGACACATGGTGCTCCTGAGGATGAAATCCGTCATGCGGGTGACCTGGGAAACATAATTGCCAATGCCGATGGTAATTTCATATTTTAATTCCCTTTTCAAACTTTTTTTTTTTCAATATCACAATCCAGTTAATGTACTAAGTGATTTATTGTGGGGATGCAGGGGTGGCAGAGGCAACAATCGTGGATAACCAGGTAATCATTGAGCTTGGGTAATACTTTCCTATAAGAATGTGTGTACCTTCAGGGCATGTTTATCTTTATCTTCTTACAAGTTTTGGTTTGGTGTCTGACATTTTTATGTTTTTTGGTTCCGTATTCATCTTAGTAGTATTTGATTACTAAGATTTTGATTTTGGCTAAAATTTGTAGATACCATTAACTGGTCCTAATGCTATAATTGGAAGAGCACTTGTCGTTCATGAGCTTGAGGATGATCTTGGAAAGGGTAAGTATGTTTATAATCAACTTGTTGAAGAAACTTGTTACTGCATTTAAAGCATAAGTGGAGAAATTTTACATGCAATGGTAGTGAATGGTTGGCACTGGAAATTAACTCTTTTTATCCTTTCGAACAAACCATTTGGGTGGGTAATGACAAGAAAAGTTTTTCGTTCCCCTCCATTTTCATTTGTTGAGTTACTACCTTTGATGTTTCTTCCTCCCTCTTTGTATTACTTTCCTCAATCAAATTTGGTTTGCATTTGTAGGTGGACACGAACTCAGTCTAAGCACTGGCAATGCAGGTGGAAGATTGGCATGTGGTAAGCAAGAAAATTTGACTTATAATTTATTTCTCTGTTCTTGTTATTCCCTTTTCTGTTTTACTGTTTGAAAGAAGATTGTATGTTGTTCCTTTTTCTAGTTGTGAGTTGGAAGAATATGATAAATTGATGATGAGGAATAATATTCTCAGGAAATAGGGTAATTATTTCATTGGACATGGGCCTTTGTGCATAATTATTTCATTAGATGTAGCAGGACAGGTTTTCCTCTAATGTATGCTTTTATGATGAGTGATAAACTAAAAGAAAATGCCCATGACTAACTTGTGTTAAGGTAACATATGAAATTTGTGATCAACAAGTTTGTTATGCATAGAGCCTCTGGAAACATTATACCTTTTATTAACGTTCTATTGGGTAAATTTGAGGGATAAGCTATTATATTTATGCATGTCTTTCTGTGTGTGCATGTACCATAAAATTAGTAACTCTTTCAAAACCACTAAGCATTTTCCATGTTTAATAAGGGTCTTGAGAAACCTTGATATTATTAGCATCGCTGTTTTACTGTATCTTGTATATATGGATAATTTTAAATCAATAAATAAAATATACACTGGCCATGTTTTCTGTTGAATTATATCCGAAACTTTGTAATTGTTTCAATAAAAACACAGCCAACTAATTTAACTAAAAAACGTTGGAATGATGAATTGCAAATCTTGTATCTGTTGATGAATTCTTTTTTGTCCCAACCTATGGGTGGAAATTCCTATATGGCCGAGCATGTGGATGCCTGTTGCAGTCTATGATACTTGAAGGACATAATCCAACTGATAAGGTGACTTCAAATATGACATATTTTGTTGGGAACTCAGACATGGGTTTGGGCCAAATTGTCTGTGTATGGGAGTCATCTGAGATACTTATATGTTGATAAATGGCTAGATCGCAATAGATGCATTCATGGAGCCGTTCTGCTTATTTAATGGGTCATCAGTTACAATTATTCTAGGATTAATTTCTCTCATCATTAGCCTCATAAAGGAGGTTTTCAGAACCATTCAGAGAATCCCTCTCTCATTCTCTCTCCTATTAAATTGCAGTTCTAGTGAATAGTTAGTAAACAGTGCAAAGGGGATTGGGTTGAGAGTGAGTATCTTGTGCATTTCATTCCGGTCATAGTAACGGCGGCCTAGTCTTATTATTTTTCCATCGCTTAGTGCTCTTTAGTTTGTAGTCCTGTGAATGTCACTTCCAAGCGACAAATGCTTTCATGGACCAAATTAAGCGTACTATTTGTTGTTCTCCTGGCTGTGGAACCAATTCCCACGTCAAAAGATCTGGGCCTAGACATCTTGTAGTTGGACACACACTCAGACGTGACACATGCATTTCAGTCATATCCTAGTTAATTACTATGAAGGACGGTTAAGCAGATGATAATTAAGAAAATGGTTTCCGAGTTTTTCTGGACATGCTGTGTGTTTACATAAAAAGGTACAGTTGCTTTAATTCTACAGGTACATACTGCTTCAAGAGCCGATATTGGTTGAACTTTCTTTTGTGAATCCCATAATCACTGTATCATTGAGTTTTAACTTGAATATGTTCTCCAACACTGCAGCATACATGTAACTTCTCGTAGACTTGTTTCCATAATTTCATTAAATTCTCAATTTTCTTCACTTTTTTCACTTTTTATTGTGATCTTGTGTGTGCAGGTGTGGTAGGTTTGACACCTGTGTAATCGGAACTTCCGTTCCAATCAGTCTGCTATGTAGAATTGGCTGCTGTCGTTCTGGAGTTTGTCATATAGAACTTAAACTATTTAGGGTGTAATGTTAAATTATGGACAAATTCATCATAAAATTTGTGGAGTATTTTGATCTTAATAAAATTTGAGTTGCTATGGTTGCGACATAAATGGAGAACTCGCGATTGACTTTTGAAAGCAGCGAGATTGGATTTATAATATTCTTTCATCCCATAAGATTGAGCACGATTCATGAGTCGAGTATGCCTGATTGAGCACAATTTTCTTCACTTTTCATAGCATTCTTTTATCGAATGCGCACAATGCTTTGTGCGCATTCAATAAAATTAGAATGGCACATGGAAGATTTCATGCTGTGAGTGCAAGGATGCATATAAATGAACTAGAGTTACACCGTTCGATAAGATTGAGCATAACTCTACGGTGTTGTTACCGTAATTCACCGGATATGGATTGTGAATGGCATAGTTCGAGACTGATTACCTGACCGGTATGTGCAAACAGTCATGAAAACCTAGGCGGTAAGACGCCGGGTTCTGTTTTTGTCGGTTTGGTGGTAATGAAAGCGAGGGAGGTCAGTTTTGTTTTTGGCCTTTCTATTTGGGACAAAGGAAGAGTTATAAAAGAGCAGAAGGCTTAGTTTTGCCTTTTGTTTCTTCAATTTTCTGGTTCAAGGGACCTCAAGTGGCATAACAAACTTCCAAGCATGAAGCCGGGCTGCTCAACCAACTTGATTTCTCTTGTCACAACTTGTCTGTTCATCTGATTCTAGTCCATTGCCTTTTAACCTCATAATTAATTAGACCTATAAGTAGATTAAATTTGTCAAAGATTTACTGGTAGTTTGTAATGGAGAGTCCACATTGACATTAATAATTGATCTGTTTATACCGCGTGGATGACTGTGAACCATTGATCTAGGTTAGTTCTCTAACATGAGGTCCGATAAATTAAAAATTGTAGCTAATCTTTAAGTGCTTGAAAAACCTATTGTTAACAAGTGTTTTATGAAAAATTATATTAGTGAATGATTATTTGAGCTCGACACTTCGAATATAGAAGGTAATACTCTTAGCTACTAGAGATATAAGCCCGACAATATTGACATTGTTTGAGACTATGCTAACTTGTCATAGTTGTCTTGTGAACCCTCTTTTTAAGGGTACACTTTGACACCATGAACTCTATCCAACCTTCTTGTTAGTTGATAGTGATTAGTCAACTTTAATCACGAGTTGTTTTACATTAACTCGGGGTCCTACACAAATAGCTAGACACAATAGGCTTAGTAGGCTAAGCTAATATTTTTAATCAACACGTAGCTGGTGGGATTCGTGCCATCATTCTGGTATGTGTAGCCAACAAACTATTTCTCTTGTACCAGATCTGATAAGCATCTCATCGATAGGAATTGCCGGACAGAGGCATATTGTCTGCCCTTCCATTACTATGCCCTTCATATCTAAGTCACGTTAATATTTTATATTTTATTTTTTTATAGAGATAATAAGACATGTTGACGTGGCTTAACTGTGACCGCACAAATAGAATGAGATGATAAGGGTATGGTAAAAGAAGGGCAAACAATCTACCTCCATTGCCGGACCTATCTTAGGCCCGAGGGAATAATATAATACGGCTTAAATTTCACAATTGATCTCCGTCCTTTAGGTCAAGTTTTATTTAGTCCAACAATTTTTGTGATTGTTGTTTGTTGATGCACAAAATCAGCGAGGACTTTGGTACAACAGAAAGTGTCAGGTTTGTGACCTTCGCTTGGTTGCTTCGATCACTAGTGAAGATAAGTACGTAAATGAATAAGGACAGGGAAGCAAACACAAGATGTACGTGGTTCACCCAGATCGGCTACGTCCACGGAGTAGAGGAGTTCTCATTAATTGTGAAGGGTTTACACAAATACATAGGTTCAAGCTCTCATTTTGTGAGTTCTAGTGAATAGTTTAGTACAAAATGACATTAGAGATTATTGTGGGAGAATGATCCCTATTTATAGAGGAGAGTTTCTAGTTTTGTTCTAACATTGACACGTGTCGTGTTGTGATTGGCTTCTGATGTTGACACGTGTCGAGCTGTGATTGGCTTCTGATGTCGACACGTGTCGCATTGTGATTGGCCTCCTGGTTGAAGGGAAGCTCTTCTGGGTCCTTGATGGTATAACGTTGACCGGTGCTCAGTAGTTTCGGGATTGGTCAAGTATGGTACAAACAGTGCTCCCTTAAGTTCCCGAGTGAGGGAAGCTCCTCGGTTGGGGACTTGGAAGATCCAAGCCATTGAGTAATCACGAAACTTCTAAGTACTGAAGTGTGGTATCATTTTCACGTGCCTTATCTGTCTCATATGTAGATGTGGCATCTTCTCTGGAAGTACTTTTCCTCCATCCATGGGTGGTATCTTTAACCGATGAAGATGCACAAGGTAATGTATCAATTTCACTTGAAGCTTACTTGTAGTTTCGGGCTTGGTCAAGTGCGATACAAACCCTATAGTAGGAGTCCCCCAAGTCGCCGAGCTAGGAGATCTGCCGAAAGAGGTGACAGACAAGGTAAGCAGTCAAACTTCCAAGCAAGCAACCCAGGATCGGAGGTTCGACTTTGGCTTCCGGTTGATTGTTCTCCTTCTCCTTGTCTCTCATTCAGCTGCCAGGATAAGGAGAAGCAAATGGAGAAGAGATGATATGAGATACTTTTGCTTTTGAAGAAGTAACTTTCCACAGGCTTATTCTTGAACTGTGCTTGAGGGTTTTCTGGTTCCCTTCAGAGTATAAGGCCGACTCAAGAATTTGAGGGTCAAAACAAGTCTATCAAATCTAGAGTACGTTTGACCTTGATGATATGGGATACTTTTGTTGTTGATGGAATAATGAATGTGGTATGGAAAGGTTTCGTGCTGTAGTGATCTGTTTCAGCTCACCGTTGAACCTTCTGCTTAAATCTTTTGCATGGCAGAAGTGGTGTGCAACCTTTGCATTTAAATGGTCCTTCAGAACATTCCTTCATAGTGACTTATCCACGCTTGGCAGCTTCAGTGTAAAGAGCCAATATCTGATCAACTGTCATGAGGTATGTGCCGGTGGAATTCATGACCTTGACAGCAGTTGAGGATGAGTTCTCGAGAGCAATGCTAAGTAAGCAACCAGGCAAAGGTCTCAGGCAGTCAGTTCCAGATTGGAGGTTTGATTTCAGGTTCTGACTGATTGCTCTCTTTCTCTTTGTCCTGCAGGTGTGGATAAGGACGAAGACAAGGACAGGGAGAAAGCATGATATGGGATACTCTTGCTTTCGACCCTGATGATATGAGATACTCTTGTTCTTGGTGTGGCTTATTTGCTGAGGTATTATCGGGGGGAAATAAAGCTGAGTATTTCGAGAGGTTATGTTGAGGGTGCATTCTCGAATGCGAGAAATGGTTGAGCATTTTTGCAGGTTTGCCTGTCCGTTGAGGAAGGAGGTCGATGTATATAGGGATTTCCCAATAACAAGTAGTAATGTTATTCCTTTACCCTTCTTGGTCACAGCAATGTAGTGGAAGCTGCCAGCTTCACATGTTTTAACTTTGTCAGAGCACTTTGAAAAAGTGGTATGTAGTATCTGGAAAGTTGATGTTGCGTGTGAAGATTACAGACAAGCTTTATTTAAGGAAATCTAGCTCTCGAAGTTCTGAGAGCTGTGCCTCTTCCGTTTTCGAACAAGCAATCCCATCGGGGATCTGGCTCTCGAGATTCGAAAAGCGGTGCCGCTTCGGTTTTTGAGAAAGTAATTATGTTGGGAGTCTTTTCTCGAATGTGAGTAAAGGTTGGACGTTCTTGCCAACCTGTCTTGCCACAGAACACGGAGGTCGACACACATAGGGACTTTCCAGTTGTCAAGCAGTGGTTCTGTTCCTTTACCCTGTGGGTAATAGTAGGGTAGCTGGAACTTCGAAATTCTCGTGCCTAAACTTTGTCAGAGATCTTTGGCAAAGTTATATGTGGTACCCGAGGAGTTGATGGTGCGTGTGGAGAGTGGTGATTGAACAGTAAGATTCACGTGCTTTCTACTTCACCAGAAATCTTCGACAGATTGCTCGTAATTTCCGCAAAGCTGAGTGTGCATGTGACAGGTGCTGACGAGGCTGAAAAAGCAGGTGTTTCTTCGATTTCTGAGATCGGCCATTGTGGTTTCTGAGCAGCTCAGCTTTCGAGAAAGCAAACGCCTCTTCGATTCCTGAAGCTCCGTCAAGTGCAGATTTTTATAAAGGTTGGCATTAAGTTCCACAGCACACTTGAATCTCCACCAGTAGAAGCTCCCTTCTTGCACTTCTAAGATCTTGATTTGTCTAACCTCTTCCCTCTTCAACACCTTTGAAAATGTCTGGCCCCTCCGACCGTCGTTTTGACTTGAACCTTGGAGAAGAAACAGCCACGCCTTCTCCAGACAACATATGGCGCCCATCCTTCATATCCCCTACTGGTCCTCTTACCGTTGGGGATTCTATGATGAAGAATGATATGACTGCTGCGATGGTGGCCAGGAACCTTCTCATTCCCAAAGATAATAGACTACTTTCCAAACGGTCTGATGAGTTGGCTGTTAAGGATTCTATGGCTCTTAGTGTTCAGTGTGCAGGTTCTGTGTCTAATATGGCCCAACGCCTATTTGCTAGAACCCACCAAGTTGAATCATTGGCTGCTGAAGTGATGAGTCTCAAACAGGAGATTAGAGGGCTCAAGCATGAGAATAAACAGTTGCACCGACTCGCACATGACTATGCTACAAACATGAAGAGGAAGCTTGACCAGATGAAGGAATCTGATGGTCAGGTTTTACTTGATCATCAGCGGTTTGTGGGTTTGTTCCAAAGGCATTTATTGCCTTCGTCTTCTGGGGCTGTACCGCATAATGAAGCTCCAAATGATCAACCTCCAATGCCTCCTCCTTCTGGGGTTCTTTCCAGTACTGAGGCTCCGAATAACCACCCTCCGGTGCTTTCTCTTTCTGGGGCTCTACCGACTGCTGAGACTTCCCCTAAGCAACCTTTGTGAATGCTCCCTCTTGTTTGTTTATTTTGATTCATGTATATGTACATATTTGTAACTTATCGGGAATATCAATAAACAAGATTTGCTTCATTTCAACGTATTGTGTTAAATACACCAAGGCCTTCTTCACTAAGCTCTTTGAATTTTTCCTTTTGTTGAAGCTTGTATGTTGAAACTTTGTGAGTGAAGCATGTAGGTTGAGGTAGTGCTCCCTTAATTTCCCGAGTGAGGAAAACTTCTCGTTTGGAGACTTGAAAAATCCAAGTCACTAAGTGGTCGTGAGACTTCCGAGTATCAAGGTGCAGTAGCATATGGTAGGAGTCCCCCAAGTCTCTGGTCGAGAGAGTTGACGAATGAGGCATTTCCTTTCTAAGTGGTAGCCCAAAACTCCTTCTTCATATATATTTGTTATGAAAGTTGTTAGGCTCAAAGAAGAGGAGGCCTAAGCAATTTTTTTTTTTTTTTTTTTTTTTTTTTTTTGAATTTTCAAATTTCCAGATTTTTGAATTTTCGAATTTCCGAAAAAATAAAAATTAAAAATAATATATATATATATATATATATATATATTTAAAAGCTTTGTTGGTGAAGCTTTGGTGTTGAAGCTTTGTAGGTGAAACTTTGAGGTTGAAGCTTTGTTGGGCATCATGAATTGATTTTGCTTCACACTATCTTGATGAAGAGTGTGTGAAGCTTTTATATGTTTTGGTGTTGAAATTTTGTATTGTAGGTGAAGCTTTGGGGTTGAAGCTTGATAGGTGAAGCTTTGGTGTTGAAGCTTTATAGGTGAAGCTTTATAAGTGAAGCTTTGGTGTTGAAGCTTTATAGGTGAAGCTTTGGTGTTGAAGGGTTGAAGCTTTATAAGTGAAGCTTTGGGGTTGAAGCTTTATAGGTGAAGCTTTGGGGTTGAAGCTTTATAGGTGAAGCTTTTGTTGGCACCATAAATTAATTTTGCTTCACACTATCTTGATGAAGATAGTGCAAAGCTTTTGAGATTGATATTTGTCCTCCATTGATGAAGCTTTTGTTGGCACCATAAATTGATTTTGCTTCACACTATCTTGATGAAGATAGTGCAAAGCTTTTGAGGATTGTAGTTGTGTTCCATTGATGAAGCTTTTGAAGCTTTTGTTGGCACCATAAATTGATTTTGCTTCACACTATCTTGATGAAGATAGTGCAAAGCTTTTGAGGATTGTAGTTGTGTTCCATTGATGAAGCTTTGTTGAATTTCCCAATTTCCAATTTCCTCTTTTTTTTTTGTTTTTTTTTTTTTGTTTTTGTTTTTGTTTTTTGTTTTTTTGTTTTTTTTTGTTTTTTTTGTTTTTTTTGTTTTTTTGTTTTTTTGTTTTTTTTTTTTTGGGAAAACTAGAAATTTGAAAATGTAGAAGAGACAACGTATACAAATTTTGCTTCCATACTGTTAAGCGAGAGATTGTGATGCAAGCCACATCTTGTAGTAGTCGAAGGTTTGGATGAACCATATAAATTGAATTTGCTTCGAACAGTCTTGATCAAGAGCGTTTGAAGCTTTCTATGAGTTGTAGTGTTTGCATTGTTACAGAGGAGAAATGTCTGAAGCAGATGCAAGAGGGCTGAAGAGCTTGATCTTCGTATACCATGCACTGAAGCCATTGTTGGCTTGCAATAAGACTTTGTTGGTGACTATAGCTCTTGTTAGGCATAAGTGCTCCTCTAGTTGAGTTGTAAAGCTTGATGGTTTTTTATTATTTGTGAATGCTAGGAGTTCACATGTACAAGTTGTACCACTCGTCTTCTAGTTAATGGAATGAATGGTAGGTTGCTTTCATCACTTGGTTGGTGGTACGAATATGAATTCCTTAATCACCTTTCATCACATTTCATCACCTGGTTGGTGACATGAGGGAGAGTACGCGTTGTACATTTCATCACCTGGTTGGTGGCATGAAGGAAAGTACGCGTTGTACATTTCATCACCTTGTTGGTGGCATGAAGATGAGTTCCTTCTTCACCTTATTGGTGATAAGGGTGGCAAGTTTCCAAATAATATTAGAGTACGGGTTGTACATTTCATCACCTAGTTGGTGGTACGAAGGTGAGTTCCTTCATCACCTAGTTGGTGAGAATAAGGGCAAGGTGTCGAGGCACATTGTGGCAAATGTCAAATGACACAAAGTGTGTTGAACCATTTCGAAGCACAGTTGGCTTATGTATGGATGTGTTGGAATGTATGATGTTTATCCATGAATGTGTTGGAATGTATGATGTTTATGTATGAATGTATTGGAATGTATGATGTTTATGTATGAATGTGTTGGAATGTATGATGTTTATGTATGAATGTGTTGGAATGTATGATGTTTATGTATGAATGTGTTGGAATGTATGATGTAGATCCTTTGTATAGTCTTGTTGACACATACTTAGATTTTGTTTTGTATTGGAAACATTTGCGTTGAAGCTTCAACACTTAAGTGTTTCATTGCTCAGAATGGAAAAGAGTTTATGGCCGAGTTGGCTAAATCACCTCTTTATTGAATTCATACCAAATTGTCTTTGTTACATAGGATGCCGAACGGCTGTAGCATAACATTTGTACAATGTGAGTCTATTTGTAATAGTACTTCAAGTGGTCAGCATTCCATAGATGGCCAAGGGTCTTGCCGTCGGAGTTTCTGATCTTGTAGGAGCCAGGGCGGCTGATGCCGACGACCTCGAACGGTCCGTCCCAGTTAGGACTGAGTGTTCCTTCACTCGGGACCCTATCACAGAGTAATCTTTTCTTCAGTACCCAGTCTCCCACTTTGAAAGAGCGAGGTTTGACCCTTGAGTCGTAGTAGTTGGAAATGCGCTGCTTGTAGGCGACATTCCTCAGGTGAGCTTGATTTCTTTGTTCCTTGACTAGATCCAGGTTGAGGGTGAGTTGTTTGTCGTTCTCACTCTGCATGTAATTCTGGATTCGGTATGTTGCTTGCTCAAGCTCAACCGGGACAACTGCTTATGTACCAAAAGCAAGTGAGAATGGAGTTTCTCCTGTGGAAGTCCGATATGAAGTGCGGTATGACCAAAGAACTTGGGGTACAAATTCTGGCCAACAACCTTTAGCTTTGTCCAAGCTAGTTTTCAGAGTGCGCTTGATTATTTTGTTAACGGCCTCGACTTGTCCATTAGACTGAGGATGGGCTGGAGAGGCAAAACATAAGTTGATGTTGAACTTAGAGCAGAACATCTTGAACTTCTTGTTGTCGAACTGCCGCCCATTGTCCGTGACTATCGCATTGGGAATGCCGAATCTACAGAGGATGTTCTTCCATACGAAGTCTTCTATTTTTCCCTCAGTAATGGTTGCCAAGGGTTCTACTTCAGCCCACTTTGTGAAGTAGTCAACTACAACGATTGCATAGCAGACCTTGCCCTTCCCTGCAGGCTTTGGGCTGATCAAATCAAATCCCCATTGGGCGAAGGGCCAAGGGCTGATCATAGGAGTGAGCGGCTCGGGAGGGGAGTGAGGGATAGTTGCGTAGCGTTGACACTTATCACATGAGCGAGATATTCTGATGGCATCTTGGTGGAGTGTTGGCCAATAGTATCCTTGGCGAAAAGTCTTGTGTGCTAGGGATTGAGACCCAGCATGATCTCCGCAGACTCCTTCATGTATTTCCCGAAGGACAATTTCCGCCTCCGCAGGTGTAAGGCATCTTAGGTAGGGCAGGGTAAAACCGCGCTTGTAGAGTTGGTCATTAATGATCAGGTAGCGAGCAGACTTGTATCGAATCTGCTTAGCTTGGACTTTGTCATTTGGGAGGGTGCCATGGGCAAGGAATTTATAAATTGGGGTGATCCAACTATCTCCTTGTTGTAAATTGCACACTTCCGCGACCATGGTGCTTGGTGCTGCCAACAATTCGACATGAATTTTTCTCCTAATCTTGTCTTCCACTGCCGAGGCGAGGCGGGCCAAAGCATCTGCATGACTGTTTGCCGCTCGAGGAACTTGGGTGATTTGGTAGTGGAAGTGCTTGAGCAAAAGTCGTGTTTGCGCAAGATATGCTACCATGGAGCTATCCTTAGCATTAAAGTTGTTCGTGACTTGGTTGACCACTAATTGGGAGTCACTGAAGATATCAATTTGTTTAACTCCAAGATGCTTGGCCAAACATAAGCCTGCTAGAAGGACTTCGTATTCGGCCTCGTTGTTCGATGCCTTGAATTTGAAACGAAGAGCGTATTCTATCGCCACT